>NC_080093.1:62784936-63452436 GCF_950005125.1 Chionomys nivalis | reverse complement strand
CCCTGTGTTAGTTAATTTTTTGTTAATGTGACACAAAAAGTCACCAGGGGAAGGGAAACTTCAGTTGAGGAATTGCCTCCATCAGATTGGCTTGTGGCACTTTGGCCAAGACATTGGCTTGGGGCCATGAATGTATCACGCAGCAGAGGAAGGAGGAAACCAGCTTAGTCACTGGGTTAAGATCTAGTTAATCCTGGGGCTTTAGCTCAGGCTTGCCCCTTCCCACACTGCTCTGAATTTCTCCTGTTTCACATTTCCAACTTCTGGGTCTCATTTCAAGGATTCTTGTCTCTCTCCTCTACCAGCAGCCTCCCTCTTGACCACTTCCTTCCCATCTGCTAAGGCCACAGCCATCTACTCATGTTTAGAAAATCCTGGCTCCCCCTCTCTTTTCTCTTTCTACTCTTTTCTCCTCTTGTTTCATATTCCTGCTGTCACGGTCACTGAGACCCTGCCTCCTCTCCTCATCCCCACTCAGCCCAAGCCGTCACCCTTTTCCCCCTCACCCAACAGCATGATCTCCACCAGGCAGATTCAATCTTTATCTTTGTATGCCATTGGCCTTACATAGATGCTTGTGTCAAGTAAACAAAGAGATACGGAAATAAGCAAGTATACACGGTCTTACAGGGGAAATCTAATTTCCCACCACCGGACTGCTTGCCTCTGTCAGAGAGCTTGCAAGATCTCACGCGGTCACATCCTGCTCTGTCCAACTCCTGAGACCTGTGCTGGGATCTCATGCCCTACTACTCTACAGCTCCAAACTAGTTGTTTCTTGGTGTCTGGTGATGGGCACATCGTGGCTGGAGGACACTAGATAAGTGATCTTCTTATAAGCTATTAGCCTTCAAATTAAACCTAGGGTTTGCACCTTTGAAAACATTCACGTATACAAAAAAAGTAACTGTTATCTCTGGCATGAGAGAGCGCTCAGGCCTTCACCTGTCTTCGCTGGCTGTGTGATAATTCCCCTTTCATCCAGGCTGTTGTTAAAGTCGCCAAACCGAACAAAAGCAGGAGCCACGGAGGCGGAAGCCACAGATGCGTGCTCTGATGAGCTTCTGCTGACATCTCGGAGAGTGATGATCTGCTTCCTCCACTCCTACTTTTTGGAACAAGGAAACCTTATTTAGCAGGCAGAACTGCTTCTCCGAGAAATGTGGATGAGTGCGTGCTTCCCCCCTTCTGTGAAAATGCTCAGTGTTTCACATTCCGGGTAATTAATAACTCCAGTTCTTTCTGTTTATGTGCCAGTGTGGCATTTACACAGCCCTGCATGTTCTTTAGCACATTTGACTTGAACAACATGACAGAAGTGGGCAGGATATTCAATGCATCGCTCCTTCCACGGGTACCTCATAGGAGCCCAGTGCCAGGCTGGGTACCATGGGAACCAGACGAGAGTTTGGCAAAGGATGCTGCCACTCTGGGGTCTCTCCTGGGCTTCTAGAGGAGATAAACCGATGGAACAAGTTACACAGCACCAAGTAATCTGACATGAGCTCACGAAGTCCTGGAAGCCAAGAAGCACAATCATCATTTGTAGCCTGTATGCCAAGAGGAAGGACTGACAGGATTCCAGGGACACGAGACGTTAGACAGCAAGGTCACACAAGGGCATTTGGAACTGAGAGCAGAGTTAGGGACTGGAAGACTATATCTAGCTATTCCAGACCACCAGGGTCCCTTGAAAGTGATGCATTTGGACCAGATCTCATTTGCCAGTAGGACTCCATATGATCTCTTTGAAAAGCATGTTGAGTCAAGTGTAAGTCAATCCTTGGAGAGTTCAGTGACATCATGAGAATGTCAATCTATACAGACTACTCTTGACAAAAGGTTTTCTTTACCTCTAAGGCTCCATCTCATTCCATATTAACTTCAAGGCTGCGTCCCCTTGTTTAGTTTTACTTGGCCTATTTTGTACTATAGTTTGGATGCTGAATGTCCCCACAAAGACCCTTCTCTTGAAGTCTTATCCCCAAGGATGGCAATACAAAGAGAAGGTAGAATGTTTGAGAGGTACTACCTACTGGAAGTCTTTAAGTCACAGAGGATATGCCATTTGAGATGACTGTCGTATCTGGCCCATCATCTTTCTCACTTTCATTTGTTGGTGCCACCGCTCACACAGTCCCAAAGCAATGGACTGACTCAATCTGGGCAAGAGCTTCTAAAACTGTGAGCTAAATAGCCTTTCCTCTTTGTAAGGTGATAGTCAAAAGTATTGCATTACAGCGACAGACCCCTTACACATTTGATTGAAATAAAGCTATACAATCTCATTATAAATAATTTGTAGGCTGATAAGGTGACTTAATGGGAGAAAGCAATTTCCAGACAAGTCTAACAACCTGGTTTTATCCCTGGAACCTAGGATGGACAGAGAGGACCAACTCACAAAAGTTGTCCTCTGACCTCTACACATGCCATGGCAGGTGCATAATTGTATACACACACACACACACACACACAATAAATACAACAAAAAATTAAATAGATAAATAAAAATGTGGAAGATAAAAACATAGAAGAAAATCAACTATAACTCCATTATCTGCTGGTAACCATAATGGCTAGTTGGGCACATTTCCTTATAGACTTTGTATATCTGTTTATTTTTAACATCAATAAGCAAATATTAATACACAGTTTAGATCCCTTGCCCACTATTATTAAAACATTCAAAGAGGAATAAAAAGGGTTTTTGCTTGTGTGTGTGTTTGTTTGACTCAGTGATGGAGTACTTGCTTAGCATCAAGAGGTCCTGCGTATTGAATAAGAAAAAGGAGAACAAAGCAAAAATAAAGACAAAAGTAAGCCTAAAATGGCACTGTTGGATTGTATGGTAGCTCAGCTTTCCATCGTGTTTGACACTTGGATTGTTCACTTCCTAGGCAAACCTAATTAAAGCTGAAAAAAGGACTGGAGAAGGCTTACCATGTGCTGGGTTGTGTTAGCATAGATTACTCAGAAGGGAGTCATGTGACTAGTGAGAATGGCGTCGAAAGTCCTAGATTTGCATGAAGAAGTGGCTCTCTAGGTTGTCCTTCTAGCTACATCCACTGCAGGACACAGTCTCCCTGAACTAAGAGATTGGAAGTGATAGCCAGCATGCCGCCCCTGACAGTTCTGTGAGTCAGGGCTTAGCTGGCCAGTTCTTATGCCCTGAGATGTTATGGACTAAGGTTTTATGATCGTGTTAAGACAGCAGCTGATGAGAGAGCCCAAATGTATGTCCCATCTGCTCAACACAGAGCCGCCTGAAAGGCTAAACCCAGCAGATACTCTGACTTTCCCATATGCTTTCTGGAGTTCTTTCCTGGGTCTCTGTCCCAGGATGATCAGACTCCTTACAGAGCAGTTCCTGATACCACAAGTGGGCCATGGGCTGCAAAGGCAGGGTGGAAACTTCCAGTCTCATGAGGGCAAGTATATCTTCCCCTTCCTCCACACTCTGTGCAGACACATAGCCCACCCACGTTCAAGGGGGAGGGGCTGAGACCATATCTTGATGGAAAGAGTGTCAAAACAGTTTGTGGCCACCTCTTAGTTACCAAGTTGTCAATGAATGTTACAAAAATATTTATTCCCTAACTAATTTGAAGCTGAGATATGGTAAATCAGTGTGCTAATTCCAGACTTAACCTTCCACATAATCTTTTAGTCATTTGAAAACCCCCCACCCCGACTCTGAGTCCTGATCTTTTCTAGTCATTAGATCTGCCCCTTACCTGAGGTACAGCATGGGGTTGTTGGAATCAGAGCCCTTCTTCCTCTTTGGGATCACAGCCATTCTATTCTGCAAGCCTGTGAGGGTTTCTCGGATATCCCAGTGAAGGGCAGAATCTAGAGTGCTTATGTAGCATCAAGCCTGAACTGCAACTCTCCCGCACACACCGTTCCTCATCATGCTCATCTTCCGTAAGCCCAGGGAGCACCTATTATGGATAAGACTGGGCTCTAGGTTGCTGGGGTCATGAGGCAACTTCAACCAAGCAGAAAGCCAGGCATCTTCTGTGCACCATTCAGTGCCTGTTTAAAGCCACGAGTCCCTGGCACCGTTGCTCAAGGGCAAAAGGATGCTGCATGTGAACAGGAAGCATGCCGCGCTCTGTGGGAATGAGAACAGGCACCAGGGGCTCGTGCCTGTCCTGCCATATTTGTTAAACAAACCTTCCCAGCATGGAAACAGCTGCCAGTCCTGCTCTTACAAGCCTGGGGTAACAGGAGACCTGCAGTCATTCATGCATCTTTCAGAAGCATCACCTTTCTGACCTCCAGGTTTTTAAAGGCACAGTCTACCACCACCCCAAATACAGAGGAAGGGAAGGTGCTGACATTGATGTATGGCTCATTCCTCGTACAGAAATAAATGTTATTCCTCGGAATGGGAGCCGTACATGGTGACTAGAAGAATAAATGCAGGTGCTGAGAGCTAGCTTCCTCCCTTGTCTAAAGGTGACGCTCTATCCTGTCCCCATCAGCATGAGTGACTTTCTCCCTTTGAGTGGAGGAGGGTTATGTCCCTCTAGCCACGTGTCTTCCTCCTGATTCCAGCCTCTCAAAGCCTAGAGGATTTCCCACACCAATAGCTTACACCTTGAACTACAGGAAGTCGAAGCCACAGCCTCCTCAGTCCTGGGCAGGCCCCCCAACATGTTCCAGGCAGACGATGGGCTAGGATGGATGACGGACACATACAACTATGACAGAGAAGCAGAGAGCAGGTGACAGGAACTCGGGGGCCAGGACCCCTTCAACAGCCCCAAACAGTGTAACCTAGGTTTTGAAAGTATTCATTTCTACACCGGCCACAGGTAATACGATGCATGCCTTGCTTACCCCAAGGAAAAGGGAGAATGGGAGACCACATGAGCAATATCTTGTTGCTGCGGAAGCCGGCCTTGGGGTTTCTCTAACGTGCCTCATGTCAAATAGCACACAAGGGTCCTGTGTATGTAGAGCATCTAGGAGGACTCAGCAAGGTGTAGACAGACCTAAGTTGTGTGTGTATCTGGATGTGTGTGTGTGTGTATGTATGTGTTTGTCTGTCTGTGGTTTACATGTGTGCAGGTACACACTGAGATGAGAGAGTTTTCTTATCCATCACTCCTCACCTTATCCTCTTGAGAAAGGTCCCTCACTGAACTTGGAACTTGTTGGCTTCTTGATAGGTTAGCATCCAGTGACAGCCAACCATCTTCTTGTGTCTGCTCTGCCCCCAACGCTTACCCCCAACCAAAGCCCTGATGCTACTACAGGCATATACACTTACATCCCATCTTTATGTGGATTCTGGGGGAGTCCCCCAAGCCGGTCCTCATGCTTACACAAGCATTTTTACTCATCAACTCCTTCCCCAGCCCCCAAGACTTTTATCCTTTTGCCTTGAAGTACTGGGGAGATTTTGAAGAACCTTAGTAAGTAAGAATCAACCCTGTAAATTTCTCCTAAGACTTCAATGCTGGTTTGAAGCTACAACCAAAACCATTTTTATGTCTCTCTGCACAGAATGCAGCTGGATGGAGGCTTCTTATCCTTCAGGTTTCACCAAGACAGGTGCAGATCCCAGGTGACAGGTGCTGGGTAGCATCAAGGCCTTTCCAAGTTGTTGCCTTTGGCTAGTTTATGTTGCCAGTATCCCCGTTCTTTACTTCACTGAGAATAGTTACATAGGAATGGGCTTAGGAAGACCCTTTATTTAACTTGATGGTAAATGAGCCTGGCAAAAGGAGCTCTTTCTCAGGGTCACTAATGCAGAAGCACCATACTGCCTGCATGCCTGGCAAACTGGGCCTTCAGTCACATCTCCAAGACATATCTGTTCCCCATAAACAGAAGACTATATCCAGCCCTTCATCTAACCACTGCACTCCTGAGTCTGTGGTAAGGGCTTAACCCCCAATGGGTTCTAGAGCCTGGGTTCTAGCATCTACAGCCCCAGGTTTGTAGGACCATGGCATGTATGAGTGGATACGTGTCCTGAGCTTCTGCAGCTCCTCTGTGAGTCTCTAAGGCTCCCCATGACCAAAAACACCTGCACAAGACACCTACTGTGGAGAATGGTCTTGCAAACTCTTCCTAAGTCATGCAGAAGTAACAAGCCTGTCATTCTGTATGTGTTGCTCTCAGAGACAGGAAGAAGGAGTCTCCCTCTTAAATAGATCCCTGGTAAAAACACCTGCTTTCCGTTAACACACTGGTCTCACAAACTGAGTCTTAAGTCAGGTTTTCCTGACTTAGTTCTTCCAAGCTAAGCGATGCTGACACAGGTGACTTATGGATGACTTATAAAGGAGATCTGAGGGGGCGTAGGGACGGCAAAAGGGAGGAAGCCAAAGCAGGGTGAAATTCCAACTTCAGTGTCTTCCCCAGGGGTGATGGTGAGGCCGCATCTGGACAGCATGAAGCTAGCAGTGGGGTTCCTTCTCCAAATCCCCATCACAGCTCTGCCCCTGAGAAATGTGATGGCCTCTCAGGCCTTTGGGCGCCAGGGTCTAAGGTCTTCAGACTCAGCTCTGCAAGACCTCAGGTGCAGGAGTGTGTGGGAGTCACGGAACCAAGAAGCCGGGTGTCCAGGAGGCACTCCCCTGTTACTCCAGGCTCTGCATCATCCCTTTCTCTTCCTTCCCCTCCTCCCCCCACTTCTTTCTGTCTGGTCTGTCTGTCTGTCTGTCTGTCTGTCTGTCTCCTGAGTGCTAGGACTGTGCCATGTCTCTCACTAGCAAATGCTGGCTGCTGTGTTCAACAAGGGCCTGGCTCCTGCTTTCCTCTCTATCTTAGAGAGTGTCAGTCAGTACAATGGCCACACCATCGCTGAGACAGAGGGCTCCTGTGTCCTGTGCTGAGAGAAATTTTGCTGATGGTGCCCATCAGCCCTTGCTTGAGTAAACATCATCACACCAAACAGGGAAGGGACATTCAGTTGCCTTTTTTACCTCATTGAGAAGATGGACAGAGGTCCTCCTAAGAAGCAAGTCTCAGGCAGCTAGGCAGTCAGATCACGGCAAGCAGAGCAAGCCGCCCTCCTTTCCAAAGTGCCGGTTTCCAGGAATGTTTCAGAAAAGTATTTAGCAATATACTTGCAGAAACTGTGATCAAAATATCTAAGAAGGACATGCTGTTACCTCATTCCCTACTGTCCCCATTGTGTAGAAATGAAAACCTTTTTCTCCAGGGGCAGGGGAGAAGGCTAACGGTAGAAAAGGCAGCACTCCACAAATGAGATCGCTAACTGATTTCATAAGTGCTCACAGCACACGCAGCCTCAGTGGAACTCTGGAGGGCAGAGGGGGCCTCTGACATGGAGCATGGGTTCTGGGGGGGCATAAAAGACATCCTAAAAAATCAAAAAGGAAGAAAGGATAGCAGGGGAGGGGAAAGAGAGACAGAGAACACATAAGAAGATATTATTCCCACAACTGCACATTGCAGAACCCAGGCCAGTCCTCCCACGCGGGAAGAACAAAGCTCTCATTTTTCAGCCACTGAAGAACGTGAGAAGGGGATGTTGGCAGAACTTCTTCATACTAAAGAGCAAGTCAGTTATTAGGAGGTTTCAGAGAAGTTTCCTCAGTGCAGAGCCTTCCTCCCCCGTTAACAGGCCTCTGAGCCCCAGATGGAGCTGGAGGACAGAAACACGCTGGTGCCCATGTCTTCCCACATTCACTCGTTCATCCACTATTTACCAGGTCACCCCCGGAGGCGGCCGGGCAAAGCGGGTTCACGAATCCTGAAGAAGAGAGGATCTGTGTCTGTTTTTCACTGCTGTAGCAGAATACCTGAGGATACCAAAGAGGAGAAATGGTTACGGGGCTGATGATTTCAGTCCGTGTTCAGCTGGTTCCATGGCATCCAGGCCTGGGGTCAGGCAGAAATATCATCGTGGAAGAGCGTGGTGGGAAAATCTGTTCACATTGGAAAAGGAGAGGGAAAGGGAAGAGAAGGAGAGAAAGCTGGGACAAGCTTCCTCTTCCTTTTATGTACCTACTTCCTCCAACCTTCAAGGGTGCATGCCTACTTCCTCCAACCAAGCCCTGGTTCCTATTCCACCACACTACGAACACAGTTGCTGGTTAGGTTAGAGCCCTCATGATCCAACCTAAGATTTCAAGACCTGGCATTAGGATTCCTCAGGCAGGAGTCGCCAATTTGATAAGAACATGTTTTATAAGGTGCCACAAAAACGCTGACTCCTGGGTCTCTGTTTTCTCTTCTCAGATGTGATCTGCTCCACTTGGCAGCATCTGTGTCAGTGCTGAAGTCCCTTCGAAGGTCAATTGCCTTTTTTTCTTCTTCTTCTTCAAGTTCTAGAACAAAGTTGGGATGGGCACACTCCTTACTTTGCCCAGCCCAGCCCAGGTGTGCCCACCCTCCTAGTCCCTCTTCATTCCTCCAGGTACCCCAGCCTGGCAAATAAGTTATGTGGCCCCCTGCAGGGCAGGGCCATCTGCAAAAAACCAAAGGTGTGAGTAGGCCACAGGATGCCTGATGGATGCCTTGTTCAGGTGAGGTCAGCTTCTGTCTTTTACTAGCTATGCCTAGAGCTTCTCTGCTTCAAGGCGCTAGCTTTCTCCAACGCTGCAGCTAACTTTGTAAAGCTTGTGCGCAGGAGTGAGTATTGTGGCTTCGTCATGCTGTGGTTTCTCAGAGAGGAAGAGAGAAAGCAGCTTGTGGTGCTCTTCCATTAGTGCGGAACCTGGGCACATGAGGAGATTCTGTGCCCCACCCCCCACACACAGGAAGGCAGTGTGTGGTGGTTAAAAGGAAATGCCCCCCAAAGGGAGTGGCACTACTAGGAGGTGTGGCCTTGTTGGAGTAGGTGTGGTCTTGTTGGAAGAAGTGTGTTACTGTAGAGATGAACATTAAGGTCTCATATATGCTCAAGATACCCCCTAGTGTCTCAGTTCCCTTCCAGTTGCCTTTGGATCAAGGAGTCTCAAGCTCCAGTACTACATCTGCCTGCACGCTGCTTTGCTTCCCACCATGACGGTAGCAGACTAAACCTCTGAACTATAAGGCAGCCACCCCCATTAAATGTTTTCCTTTATAAGGAAATGGTCATGGCATCTCTTCACAGCAATAGAAGCCCTAAGACAAAGTGCCATGCCTTGAGGCAGCATTGAAATGACTGCTACAGTAGGCTAAGATCTGGGCACGACACATGACGTGGCTTATCCCTAAACCCAAGAGTGAAAGCAATGCCCCAGAAGATCCATGGCAAGGATGTGACAGTCACAATTCAGCTGCCCCAATACTTAATCTTTTTTTTTTCCAGAAAAAAAAAGTTGCTCCAATCAAACATGAAGCGCCCATTTCAAGAATACTCATAGACACCCCAGCAATTCCTGTGCACTGGCAACTTCTGTTTTGCCCATAGGTGGGGAGACTGAGGGTGAGTGCTGAGTCACAGAGGGGAGGGAGGTAAGCATGGGTTCGATAAGCTTTAAGATCTCTCCAACTCAGAGTCTTCATGCTACCCTCCTCTTAGCTCCCAGTGCTGCAGAGTAGAGGTTGTGGGCTGGTCTCAGATGGACTCAGTTCTGTTGGTCTTAGTTAGCTAGGACACTGTGTACAAGGTCACCTGGCAGGTTGTCTGAAGGGTCACATTCCTGTCTGGTAGTTGACTGGCCACTGGCTGAATGACCAGGATAGCTAGCCATCTCCTGGTAGACTGGCATGGGTTCCTTTACCTGTGGGTGACTTGGTTGCAGGGGCAGCAAGATAGGCAGCTGCCATGCGTAAGTCCTTCTCTAATCCTCCCTTGTGAGTTTGCTAATGTTGCAGTACTCAGAAGGAGGCCTGAGGTCAGCCTGGCAGGGAGCTATCAGAGGGGGTAGATACAGGAGGTCAGACTAATTATGGTTGTTATTGTACCCTGCCACAGCTAGCACCTTGCTCAAGACACACAGTCAATGCATGACAGACTCTCTGCAGTACTGGGGGCTGACAGGCCTGTGGCAAGCATTGCCTTACATGCCCCTAATGTGTTCCAGACACACAGATCCTTCCCTGCATGGCCTTGGAAACCGCCTGGTCCTCATCAGATCCCCGAGTTCCTCTGGTCCCAGGAGCCTCCCGTCTCTGCCGCTAGATAGAAATAAATGTGTAAATGTGTATGTACAACCTTTGGGGAAACAATGTAAATGTCTTAGACACCAAATTGACTTACAGAAAAAAAAAATCCACATGTGTGAGGTTCCTGAATGATCCTATGCCAGCATCGCTGTATGATGAAGTCACAGTTGGTAGATCTCTGTCCTCCTGGCACAGTCTTGCAACAATTTGCAGGGTGTCGCTTGGTTTAGCGTCCCAGAAGACAGCAAGGAGCCCTTTGGGGTGCCCAGCTTTCAACAAATGAGCTTTTTGTCATGTCTGCATGGTAGGATCGGCTCACCCATCTTGCGTCACACACCTGGAAAAGGGCAAAAATATATTTTCCACGTCAGAGAGGGCGGGGAATGGGGGAAATGTGTTCTTTGTTATTGCAATTAGTCACGCTCCAGAATATCCTGGGGAAAGTCTGCTCTCCAGTTATTGACACGGTAAAGTGGCGGAGGTTACAAAGAAACCTGTGGGCTCCATTAATTATCCTCTCCATTATTTCTATTTCCTACTGCCTTTTCCTGACAGACATAAGATCACAAAGTCAAACCCTGTTAGAGCTGAAGGCATCCCTACATCCACAGAGCATGAGCCTCCCGCTTTCCAGACACAAAAGGATGTTGGACACTCAACCATGTGCACTGGGTATTACACAGAGGAGGGGGCAGGGGGTTCATGTGACTTAGGGTCCCATTGCTCATTAAGATGGTCTCTTCTTTGTGTATGAGTGTGTGTGTATGGATGAATGTGTGTGTTCATGTGTGTGTGCATATGTGTGTGTGTGCATACGTGCGTGCATGTGTGTGTATGTTAGTGTATGTGCTTATGCATGCGTGTATGCATGCGTGCATGTGTGTGTCTGTGTGTCTGTGTCTCTCTATGTGTAGGTCAGAGGACAACATGTGGGAATCAGTTCTCATCTTACACCACGTGAATGTCAGGGATCAAAGTCAGATTACCAGGCCTGGTGGCAGGTGCTATTACCTCCTCAGCCATCTACCCATTATGTCTTCCTCCCCTTCTTAGAACCACAGCAATCATACTTTATAGTGAGCTTCTCACAGCTTCTGTGCTCATTGGTGACTGCCACCAGCCACGGGCAATAGATTTTCCCAAGGTTTTCTGTTCTTTCCCCCTCCCTCCAGGGCCAGCTGGCAGCCAGGAACTGGCTGATACAGGAAGGTCAAGTTCATGCCGTCTCCCTGAATGCAGGGACAGTGCAGAGGGGCCCCATGGAAATCAGACACTCCCTCTCTACCCCTCTGCTAAATCCTTACTTCCACAAGGCTCTCTTCCAAGAAGAATCCCAGAAAGTTTTCTTTTCATCTAAACATCACTCGTCTCCTGAGCTTCCTGAGGGGCTTCCTGGGACACCCTTCACATCTTCCACAGTGTTTATGTTTGTAAACTGGGTGCTCCGAGGATGAGCTAGACTGGGGGGCCCCTATGAGCAGACTCAGTCTGGGCTAGAGGACTATGAGGACAGCTTTCACTCCTGCCCATGATGAGGCAGCTGGCTCTTTCAGAGTGACGACCCTTAGTAGCCACCTGAGGAGAGAGTCAGAAGGGCCCCTGTGAATTTCATGGCCCACAGACTCTACATGGAGGTTACAAGTGGAACCTATGCAGTTCCCTCATCTATACTATGTCGCTAATGTCTCCTCCATGCTGTATGGCTATGGCCACGGCCTAGTCTCTGCTAATCTTTGTAGGACTAGGGAATGGGTGGTGAGTCCACAGTTAGGATCTAGCAGTCTAAGAACCAGAGAGATGTAGGGCACGTCCTGACCCTGAGGGTAGTCTTAGACTCCAACATTGCATTCAAGGGAGGGTTTCTCAGAGAACTCGGATCTGTTGACTCTGGTCCAGGGCTATTCTATTATGGAGTCAGTGAGCTTCTAAGCACAGGGACTGTAACTCATTGCTTGACTGGCATTCACATCATGTAACCTGAGCATGGGCATGAGAGAGAGAGAGAGAGAGAGAGAGAGAGAGAGAGAGAGAGAGAGCTTCCTGTGTTCCTGAGTGAGTGGCAGAAGTCTCCGATCTTCAAACTCCATGGCCAGCTCTTCCCATTTGGCCACCCCTTGCTGCTAAGGAGCTACAGGTCACTCTACTGAGCTTATAGTCACCTGCTGGGGCAAATAGAGTAAGTTTCCATGAGCCAAAGATGCCGAGCAGCCATGGCCAGCCCATGTGCACTGTGGTGGGCAGAACTCTAAGAGCCCCCTCACTGTAGCACGACTCCTTCCTCGTGGATTTGGACCATCACTCCAGTGACCTTGACTTGTCCCCAGGGATTTACACCTGTGATTACAGTTGCTTATCAGTCGTCCTTAAGACAAGATATTATCTAGGTGACTGTGACCATCAGAGAGCTTTTCTCCAGCTGGTTGTAGAAAGAGAAACAGAGGTTCTGAGGTATGACCAGGACTCTGTGTGCTGTTGTTGCTTTAGAAGAGGGGAGAGCTGAATGTAGTGTCTGGAAAGAGTTCCAAATCCTATAGAGATGCAACGCAAGCTCCTCGGAGATATGTGAGCTCCAATCCTACAGCCGCAAGGGACCAAGTTCATTCCTGAGATCTGAGTGAGCTGGCACCTTCTTTAGGGTCTGTGGAAAAGCACCCAGCCAGCTGAAGCCTTGATTCTCTTACAGTACTTAGAATTCTAAGGGAACTTGTAAACTAATGCTCTATCAGATAAGAACCAAGTGTTGTTTAAAGCCAATAAGTTTGAGGAAATCTGTTACCCAGAAGTAAATGGATTTAACCTTTGAAAGCTCTTTGCAGCGTGGAACACACAAGGGCTAATTCTAATTCCACTTTCTATGGACTGCACACCCTTGGAGTAGCTGCTTAATCACCATCTCAGAATTGGTTGTAAAGCTTTATCTTGCCAGGACATCCCAGTTGTTGGAGTCTGAGGACTTGGATTTGAGGATTCCATTCTTCACCAGATGGATGCCCCTGGGGGAGGTGCTTAACTAGTCTGTACCCCATCACTCTATGAGATAGGCAGATATGAAACATGTAGATAATATCATGCTTCTGTTTTACTGTGTGTGTCTCTGTGTGTCTGTGTGTGTGTGTTACACATGCATGCCCCTCTGTGAAGCCAGGAATCTTCCTCAATCACTCTCCATTCTGTTCTTTGAGGGGGGTCACAGAACCATCTCCCCAGCCCTTATCACTAATTTTTAGCTTTTTTGGGGGGTGGGGGGGGAGATAGGGTCTCACATAGACTGACCTTAAATTCACAATCATTATCAAAGAGAAGATGAACTTGACTTCTTGATCCCCAGCCTTCCCCTCCAGAGTATCAACATTATAGGCAGGTGCCACCAAACTCACTTTATCGTTGTCCTAATTACCATAGCAAAATCAAACGCCATTGAGAAACATAGCACAAGACCATGTTTTTATATATAGTACTTGCTTTACACAGCCACAAGTGTCACACTTCCAAGAACAGTCATCAGGGGCCACTTCCCACAAGCACAATCAAGAGCTTTCACCTGCATGTGGCTTAAGACCCTCTCCTTAAAACGTGTGTTAAGCTTTTATGGGAAACGACCTAACGCCAGGCTAAGCTTCTGCGTAAGCAGTATCTCCGCACGTGCTTTCTTTGCTGGCACAGTTGTGATATCATGGAAGCTCAGCAGAGGTCCCAGGCTCTGTTACTGTCCCGAAAGGAGCCGTCTCCAGAGAACCTTTACTACCCAAAGACTTTTTCCTGAAGAGGCTCTCAAGTCAGAAGCTATGCCGTCATTCATTTTGCCCCTCAGATCCCCTCCTGTGTTGTCACATAGGAAAAGCTCCTAATTAGCGCCGAGGAGAGCTGTAAATTAAGAGAGAAGCCATCACATTACACAGGGGGGAGCCATGTAGCCAGCTGAAGGCACTGCTCAGGATGTAATTGTCTCCCACTCAGTTGTGCCATCTCTGGGTGCCAGTGTCCCGCACCGTGATTCATGGGTGCCCCCTTCACAGGCCCCATGCTCTCTCATAGATGGCTGAAGATTTCCACCAAGCATTTTATTTTAAATGACAGTTATTTCTATTAATGGGTGGGCTCTGTCAGTTTCTTGACCCCGGGCGGGAAGGATGTCTCTCTGTTCAAATGGCAGTCATCACTTCTGTGAAGTGATGCATGCAAAGGCATCAGCCAGCGCGTGGCTCCATGCGCGGGGCTGTCACTCAAGTTGACATCTCCATGTCGGAGCATTTTCTCAAAGTTTTCTCCATATGACCTGCAAGTTAAAGATCAGGGGCTCCCTTAATCCAAGCCATCCATGTGCCAATCATCCTTACCTTAAAATGAAGGTTACAAATAACCCAGAGCTACTATTTATACTTCCTGCCTGGCCCGTCTTTCACCTGTCAATCTTTCTTTCTCCTTCATGGTACAGGAAGGCTCTGCTGGGGTTAGATGGGGGGTTAGACATTCCCACTCTTTACCTTTAGTGATGTTTTATGAAACAACCACGCCCTCTGGCCTCGGGGCTTTTTCTACTGATGAAAGAAAAACTTCTGTTTCCTTTCCTACCGTTTCCCCTTCCCTTCCCCTCCCTCCCTCCCTCCCTCTCTCCCTCCCTCCCTTCCTTCCACCTCACCCTTCTCTCTTCCTTCTTCATTTCCTTTCTTTTCTCATTACCATCCTCTTTCTAGCACATCTCTCTCCCTTCCCTCCTCCACTCACTTTCTCCTCCCCTTCCTTTTCTTTCGTCCCCCTTCATCCCTTTCCTTCCCCTGATATCTCCCCATGCGGATTCAGAGGGGTCAGCCTTGCCCACCGCCTTTCTGTGGCCGGCTACTTGCCAGAGGCCCCTTTGTACACTGCCCTGCTTGACTTCCAGTCTGAACCCTGAGCACAGCCTGCTCCCTCTCCTGCCCTGGCAGAGCTGTTCGCTTCGGAGGGGTTCGTGTCTCTGACAGGGCTTTGTGTGTCCCTGGAACCCCCATCCCCTCTCCACTAGGCACCTTTGCTTCCATTGCTAGCATCCCTGAGTATTGTTTCCTAGTTCACCTCATAAAAGCTCCACCCTGGGTCCATATCCTGTTTATTTGACTAACGTCCACAGATACACATGTGTTCCACGCTCTGGAGAGGCCTTATGATTAATGAGACAGTTGCATGCCTGCTAGCAAGACGCGAGAAGTTCAAGAGGAAAAAGACAGCAAATATCTGGCAACACTTATTTACCCCTGGTTGTGATGTGTGTCACGGAGGTATGGCAATCAACATATGCCGCTGTGTGCCTGACTTCTCAAGGGTACCTCCCAGTACCTGCAATCATTAAAGCCACTCCTGGAAATGCACGCTCTTGTTTTCAGACCCTTCCCACTTGGGGACATGTCCCCCTGCCCCAAGGTCTGCAGACTTCTCTTTTGATAACGCTATGGTTGCAAGGATGTGGTGCGGAAGACTCACTGTGTGGCGTGGCTCCCCCAGGACCAGGGAGTCCAGGTCTGTTTGCAGCTTCATCTGAAGTGTTTTGTTTAGTCTCAGGCGTGTTCTCAAGTGTTTGGCTCTAAATGAAGTGCAAGTGTATTTTCTAGCCTCCCTCCCAGGTAGGCATGCCTGCCCACCAGGGCCTGTTCATCAGTTGTGACAGTCTGTTTTAAAACACAGATTTGCACACCAAGCCCAGAGGTACCGGCTCAGAACCAGAGCAGAGGAAGGGAAATCACACCATAGATGCAGTGGTCTTTATCAGCTCCACCAGACTCGGCTTACCAGTTTTGCCAAGCAAAGTTTCTCATGGGTCAAAGGGGAGCAATGTACAGAAAACACCCTCTGAAGCTTTGTGCGTACAAGTGTCAGCCATTTTTCATAGATCCTGATGGTTTGAAATTCCTCACGGAGAAGGTGATGCCTCCCACTGATCCACAGGACACAGTGCTGAGGATCTCTGCATTAATGGAGCCGGAAAGATTCTCTCCTTTGAACAGGCCAAGAAGAAAAGAACAGGAAGTGTGCCTGCCCATTTCTACTGGTCAGTTGTCATGGTGAAAGGAGGTGCTTGGGAGTAAACTGGGGAAATCAGGCTGGACTAGAGAGAGTACTATGAGTAGCTAGGTTTCTTTGGGACCTTTCAAATGAGACTCTGGGATGCTTATGTCAACCTTATGGAGTTTCTTGCTGACGCTTTTCTTTTTTTTTCTGCTTGTTTCATAGAGTTAACACACATGCAGAATTTGTCTGTGCCTGACGTGGTGACCTGAGTGACGAGGTGTGGTGAGGAAATGACATATTTAATATGAAAGACTGGCTGGAAGATAACAGGAGTTCTTTAAAGAGCAAAGTTACGGTTAACTTTTCAACTCTAACAGCAAGCGAAAGTCAGACAATTAAATGGGGAAGCCATGCACAAATGTCACACGCAGAGGAGATCAAAGGCGTCTGCAGTCTCTGATAAAGATCAAGAGAGACAACTTGGATTTTTATAACATTTTCTAACAAATGGCTGAAGTGGGGGGAAAAAAAGAAAGAAAGAAAAACACAGTGGGTAATTTGATTTCTCAATATGCCTGCAGACTGCCCCAAGATGTTGTAGAGATCAAAGGCTAGCCTTGGCAACAAAATGCCACCCGGGATGGCGTGTTCTTTGTTTTCATTATTATTTCAGGAGAGGCAATTTGTACTTCAGCCCATGTATCAAGTATCATGGAGGTTTATGTGGGAGCCTCAAGAGAGGTTGGTCGGCTGACTACACTCTAAGACTCACGGCGCTTGTTACACAGCCCCTCAGCCTCTCCCATGCCAGAAGCAATGCTGCTTACACTGGTGTGGTATTGTGCAGCAATGTGCCCCATTTCTACCCCTTTCCAGGAACATCCTCTCTTTGAACTGTACCTGCACCTGCAGTCTGTGTGCGTGCATGCATGTGTGTAACTTATTGCAGTGTGCTTTGCCTTGGTAAATTGTTGTGTGCTGTTAAACTTGCTGCAAAGACATCTCTGGAAGCAGGGTAGACGCCCCTATTTCAGACTCAAATATGTTTTCTTAGAGTGCCCTCCAAACACCCCTGTCTTGGGTCAGGCTGGCACCCTGGCTCTGCAGCAGGGAGAGGGGAAAGAGCAAGCAGATAAGAGTAGTGAAGGTAGTTTGTCCCTGAATAAAGCCAAAAAGGTAGAGTCTTTCTAAAAGGCATTACTATTGCTTATCCCACGATCTAGAAATGCCTGGGCAATGGAAGGCTGAAAGTTCATCCTTGGAGAGACAGCTGCACTGGGAACTCCAGATGACTGCGTCAACGCCTCTGGTTGGTTTCTGCTGTGTGTTCTAAGTCCCCAGTTTGATGCAATAACCTTCATTTGTTCTCTCACTGGGCTTCTCCAGTCATCTCTGCCGGATGTTACAAACTCATATTTTGGTGATCTGTAGCTACCCTATCTGCTGCTTCTCTCTGTCAACTACTTGTTATTTATTCGTTACTTTCGCCTTAAATATTTAATAAAATCATCAACAGTATAGCTGTCATAGATCATATAAAACAACTATATACATACCAACTAGATACTGAAAACTAGATACCTGTCTTGATCTACCCAAATGCTTAGACATTTGATGGCCATAGATAAGCAAGCTATCTACAAGAGCTTCTTTGTATCCTTCTGGAATTTGGCATGATTTAGTGATCAATGTCATTCATGAAAGGTAAGCTATTTTTCCATTTTTCACTTTTGATTATCATTATATTATTTATTGTTATTTTTGTGTCATTTACCAGTTCATCTAGGTAGCCATCAAGAGACATAATAATATAGTTAATGTTTTACACAAACAGTTATCCTTCAAATGGAAGTTAGTAAATAGATTACGAATGAATCCAAGAACATTTTGGCAGATATCCGTGGGAAGCTGCCTTGGGATCAAATCCATGGTAACGAAGCAAGGTATTCTGGCTGGGGAATTGATGGTATGTTTGAAAAGCTTAATAAACACTGAAATTGTTTATACTGTTTATTCCAGAAAGGCGAATAGAGAAGTTTAATCAGATATCAAGTGGCTGGAAATTAAATGAAATAGATCAGAAATAGAGTTCCTGTAATCAGAATATTTATTTCCCAGCAGTCCACAGCTCCAACAGAGAATAATGCACAGTCTCTTGTAAGGTGTCCAGCAAACAAAAGAGTGTCACTTACTGGTGTTGACCGTGCTCCTGTTGGATGTGATCTAGAGACTTGCGAGCATCCCCGGCTCCCCTCTAGTTGCAGTCCTGGAAGTGGCACCAGGGCACCATGAGCCCCACCCACTAAGTTCTCCCTCCCTGAGTTCTGTGGGGCCTCCACTTTTTATGATAAGCATTCTCCAGTGCACATTCTACTACAGTTTACTCAACCCTAAATGCCTTCCCTACACTTCTTCTAAATGATTTTTTGCATGAGAAGGGAACATAATGAACTTCCGCGGGGTCATCTCTCAGCTTCAACCATTATTGGCACTTGGCAAGTTTTAAAGCCGATCCCTTTTTCTGCTTTTATTGTATCGAAAAAATGCACCGCATCATGTTTATCGTGGTAGCCATTTTAAAGTGCACACTTCAGTAGCGTTGGGTATAGTCAGGTATTCTAAAACAGATCTGTAGAGCCTCATCTGAAAATTGGAAACTACCGCTGTCAAACAATCCCTCTTCCCTTCTTCTAACCACCACCACTGTCCTTTCTCACTGAATTTGGCTTCACTAATCTCACATGGATGGAGCCAGTGGTGTTCCTTTTTCTCCCAATTGTCTTGTTTCTCTTAGTCCAGTGTCCCCAAGGCTCAACCACGCTGCAGAGTAAGTCAGAATTTCTACCCTTCTTAAATCTGAAGAATATTTCATTGTAATACAACATGCGTCGTGTTTCCATTCGTCTCTAGATTGGCAGCTGTCTTGCATTGCTTGGCTGTTGCTATAGACATAGGGACACACAGACCTCTGCTTTCAACTCTTTTGTACATAGATGCTCAGAAGGGAGGTTGTTAGATTCTATGATGATTCTACTTTTAATTATTTTAAGACTGATTTTATTTTTAATTATGTGTATGTGTGTATGTCTCTGTGTGGGTGTGTAAAGGTGGTTGTGAGTCACTGATATGGGGGACGGTGTGGTGATTTGAATGAGAATGATTCCCATAAGCTCATATGTTTGAATGCTAAGTTCCCAGTTGAAGGAACTGTTTGGGAAAGATTAGAAGGTGTGGCCTTGTTGGAGGAAGCGTGTCACCGGGGGCAGGCTTTGAAGTCTCAAGTGCCCACACCACTCTCAGTTAGTGCTCTCTGCCTCTTACTTTCTGACCAGGATATAAGCACCCAGCTGCTACTCCAGTGCCACAGCTGCCTGCCTGCTGCCAGGCTTCCCACGATGATGGCCATAGACTCTCTAGTCGTGGTGTTGCCTTGATCATGGTGTCTCTTCATAGCAATGGAAAAGTGACTAAGACAGATGGGGACCGTACTCTGGTCCTCTATAAGAATAATACATGCTTGCACCACTGAACCATCTCTCCAGCCCATTTTATTCTACATATGTGTTTATTTGTGTGAGCCCACGGTAGGGTCAGGTATATGTGTGATGGGGTGTGTGGAGGTTAGATGACAGTTTGCTGGGGTTGGTTCTTTCCTTCCACTCTGTGAGTCCTGGAATCATCAGGCTTTGCAAAAAGTATTCTTACCCGCTAGGTCATCTCATCAGCCGCTCCTCTTAGTTCTCGAGAGACACCACCATTTTCTACGGCAGCTGCCTCACTTCTCAACCCCAGCAACAGCGCATGCTCATTCTAATGTCTTCATGTTCTTGCCAACACTCACTATTTCACTCAGTGGGTGTAGGACTTGCACTTGCCTTTTTTCCTGATGCTTAGCAGCAGGGCATCTTAGCCTGCTCATCAGTTCTATAGCATCTTTAAGAAATTATCAATTTAAAAGTGACTGTTGAGTGATCAGCCTTAAATCAGACATCTATAACAACCCTCCCCCTGACACTCAGGGAACATCTAAGAAGAGGGAACAAAATGGAGCTGAGTGGAATACTGTCTTCTGGATGGGGCATGGCCACCCAACTCTTGAACTCTCCTGTGTAAGATCAAGCCAAAAAGATTAGTCAACATTCCAACAGCCAACACTAACTGGACCTAGTGGGATCAAAGAGATATGGGAATGTGTTTGTATGTGGGGGCGGGGTGTTGAGGGAGAGCCTGGAAAGAGTGGGAGAGGGAGATTTGTGGAAAGAATCAGGTACATCACACACATGTACAAAATTATCAAAGAAAAAGCTAAATAAAAGATATTCTTAAAAAAAAAAGAGAATTACCTATTTAAGATGCATGCTTTTGCATCAGGTCGTTTGATTATTGTTGTTATTTGGTTGAGTTGTGGGTTCTCTAGTAGAGACATAAGGAAGATATGGTAGTTTGAATGTAATTGGCCCCCATAATCTCATAGGGAGTGACACTATTAGGAGGTGTGGCTTTATTCGAGTGGGTATGGCTTTATTGGAGGAAGTGTGTCACTGTGGGGGCAGGTTTTGAGATTTCCTATGCTCCCGATACTGCCCAATGTACCAGTCGGCTTCCTTTGCCTGCAAGATGTAGGACTCTTAGCTACTCCTGCAGAACAACATCTGCCTGAATGCTGCCATGATGTGGGATTCCCCTCTGTATGCTGCGAATACCATTGGTTAATAAAGAACTGTCTTGGCCTGTGATAGGGTAGAGTAGAGCTAGGTGGAGAAAACTAAACTAAATGCTGGGAGAAAGAAGGCAGAGTCAGGAGAAGCCATGTAGCCCTGCCAGAGACAGATGCTGGATAGAACTTTATCAGTAAGCCACAGCCATATGGCAATATACAGATTAATATAAATGGGTTAAATTAAGATGTGAGAGCTAGCCAGTAAGAAGGTAAAGCTAATAGGCCAAGCAGTGATTTAATTAATAGGTTCTGTGTGATTATTTCAGGAGTCTGGGCGGCTAGGAAATGAACAAGCAGCCTTCATACAACACCACCATGATCTCCATCATGATGATAATGAATTGAACCTCTGAAACTGTAGGTGAGCCAGCCCAATTAAATGTTTTCTTTATAAGAATTGCCATGGTCACGGTGTCTCTTCATAGCAATAGAAACCCTAACTAAAACAGGAGATTTCTAGTTTGTTTGTTTTTTACCCATAGTGGTTAAAAGAAAAAGAATAACAAAAGTAAATGACTCAACCACTGAGACGGAGACCAGAAATTCTCACAGATATGGCTTTCAGTGTGAGCCAGTATGCTTAGTAGGTAAATTCAAACTATCCCTATGGGAATATCATTCAGTCAGGGGGTATTTTTGACACCCTTCTCAGCCAGTCCCCCAAAGGAACTGCTATTTGAGATACTGAGGTCTCTGTGTGTCTGGATATCGAGTGTCCTCCCAAAGACTCGTGTGTTTGAAGCTCACTCTACAGCCAGTGAACACTGAGCTGCTGCTGTGTTTTGCACAACTTGGACCCCAGAGCCTTGACTAGGGGCAGCAAGGGAATGAAGAAATGATGGACACGTGTACACAGAAAAACTGGGGTCAGGTGGTCTGATCTCTCTGATGAGGAAGTTAAAGCAGTTGGAAGCTCAGCATATTCATTATCTAAACAGGGAGGAAGGGTTGTTGCATATAGCTGAGCAGGAAGGTAGGGTGGCACTGCACACAGATAATCAAGAAGGCAGCAATACCACATACTTATAAACAAGGAGGCAGGGGTATTATACACAGCTGAACGAGGAGGCAGGCTTGGCTTAGCTTGGTAGGAGCAGGCTCTGTAAGGGAACATTTTTCAGGGCGTAAACATTTGGGGATGGCGGAGAAAGCTACAGTGGACATTTCTTGCGCACACTGTCAACATTTCACTTAGACTCCAGGAAGGCTTTACCACCCTGTGAGCCTCAGCAGGAGGAGGTTTTGCCACTGAGGCATTGGAGCCCTTGCCATGATGTATCATTTCACCACCAGACATCCAGCCAGAACTTCACTAGAGCCCTACCCTGAGAAGGGGTTGGATTAGAGGGCACGGACATCATCAGTGTGTTGACCCTTTGAAGGACATACCTTGCCCCCAGTCCCTCCTGTCTCTCTCTTTCTCCACTTCCTGCCTGCTGTGAGGTGAGTGACTAGCGTTTGATGTCTTCCTGCCTCTGTGATGTCCGACTTCACCACAGGTGCACAGCGATGGAACCAGCCAGCTGTGAGCCGAAACCTCTGTCAACAGGAGCCAGGATAAAGTTTGCTGCTAATACATTGCTTCTCTCGGGCATCTGTCACAGCAACAAACCCAGCACAGGCTCCATATCTGAGGAGCTTCCAATACTTTGTGAGGAAAGAAGGGTTCTGGGATCGGATTTTTAAAAACAGTTTATTAAGATAGACTTCGCATGTGATACTAGTTCTTCCCTTTAAGTAGGTCCAATACATTGCATTCTTGATTTCTCAAAGTGTGGTGGGATGTAAGTCGTATGAAATTTGCCTTTTAATCTGCATTAAAGTGCTGCCTGCTTGAGTTTTTAAAATCAAGGATCATTTAGGATGCCTGTCAGCCTACTTCTTTGTACAGTTTTTTGAAGAGAGCCTGCTCCGCTGGTTGAATGATAGGGTAGACAATGTCAGAGCCCTGTACTCTGGACCTGCCATACACACCATCACAGTTAGAGGGAGTAACTGAGCAACTTGCTCTTACAGAACTGCCAGCTGGCTTCCTGGTGGTTAGGGTGCTCCTGCCAGCCCCAGGTAGATGGTCAGGGGCTCTTCCAGAGTTGCTTTTAAGAAGCTAATGTGGTCTCCAAATGTGTGCTTTCTTCAAAAGCTAATCGCTAGTTAGATGGCATTACAAGTTTTCAATTAGGTAAGTATTTTAGTTGTATTAACTGATTCATTCCTGTGGTCCAAACATCAATAGAAAACATTCTTTCCCTTTCTACTACATCTGAGAGCTGCCCATCCTTCTCAGCAGGAAACCAAGGTTAGCAACATTTTTGTTCTCATTTCTTTAAATGGCGTCTTCTTTTAAAAAAAAAATATTTATTTTATTTTTGTGTGTGTATGTGCATGTGTACATTTAAGTGCAGTACTCTTAAAGGCCAGAAGAGGGTGCTAGATCTCCCACCCACCCTGAGATAGCATTACAGGAGATTTTGAGTTGCCTGACATTGGTGCCAAGAACCACTGATCCTCTGCAAGAACAGAAGTGCTCTTAGCAGCCAACGATCCATCTCTCCAGTCTCTTGTTCACCTCTTTTTCCTCAGATATAACAAAGCACTTATGAATCAATAGGGACGTCTGTTTGCCTCCTGCTGCTTTGATCACAGTGGCAACACATCCTTCTGCATTGTTCTATGTCATGTATTTTTCACTTAATATGTCGGGAGAGTTTTGTGATGGGGTTTTGATCACCACAAATAATAAGAAATCAAGACCCTGATGGGAGTGATTTTTGCCAAGCATTTAGCTATTGCTTGATGACTGGTAGATGAGTCATTTACAATCAGCATCTGCAGAGTGTACCACGGTTCACAGCCTGAATCACTGAGATCATTTAGGTAGGAAGAGACCCTGTTTCGACCTGAATTAGCCAGGCAATTGCACTTAATTGGAGTAGATCTAAAAATACCTGGCCCTTTCCCATTTCCCATCAGGGACACACTCTGATCCTAACTTATTTTCAAAATCCCCATAGCTGTGTCATGGCTCCGATTGATTCATCCACATTTCAAATGCAAGGCAGTGACTGAGGGGGGAAGAAGATAAGAAATGGCTCAAGGGGGGCCATTTGTATTCTAGAACATGCTAGAACATAAAGGGCATCTGAAACATGGAATCCACTCACAAATGCAAGGTGGTGACACTCTAGAGTCATCCGCAGACAAGCTCCTCCATGCAAAGTGGCATCGTTAATCAAAAGTCAATGAAGTCCCTTTTAGAGGGTGACGGGTGGTTCAGGAAACACAACTGAACTTGAAAAATCCCCTCAATGCCATAGCTGAGCCCTTCATAAGCAGAGCACGATTGTCACCTGAGCAGGGCTCGGGATACATTGTGAAGGCAGACGGGTTTTGTTCTGTGTTGGTGTGTGAGTGTATGTGTGTACAGATGATGAGCGTGATTGTAGACCAGAAGTCATGCTGGTTGCTTTCCCCCATCATTCTCTGCTTTAGTTTTGGAGGAGTAATCTCTCACTGAACTACCCAGCCCGGGGAGCCCCCCTAGATGGGCTGGCCAGCAAGCCCCAGGGATCCATCCTGCTGCCTCCATCTCCGCAGCATTAGGATTGGACTGATACAGTTGACTGTGTTTATTATGTGGGAGCTGGGATTCTGAACTCAGTTCCTTGTGAAACACTTTACCAACTGAGTCAGATCCAGCACTGTTTGCTTGTTTCCTTGAGATAATACCTAGATTGTTTCTTCCTTTCAATCCTTTAACTAGCAGAGAGAGCCAGCCCAATCAACACCCTTAGACGATATCACTTCCATCCACAATGGACAGGGTTCACTACCTTTTTCTGTCTCTCTGCGTCTTTCTTCCATTCTTCCCCCTGGCGGCCTCAAGAATGCGCAGAATTTTAATATCTTCCCCAGATGTCCCACAATTGTGCCAACTCAGTATTTGAAAACCACCCTGTTTCATTTCCTAATCCCATAAAACAGATTTACAACTGAACAGTTCCTCAAGAGCAAACCTTGCAAGGGATTTAGCCAGGGAGAAAGTGAACTGAATCACTGGGAAGTCTCTGGTGCAACATGACTCTTGAAACTGGGGACAGAGAGAGACTGCTGAAGTTTCCATGTGGGCCTTGAGATGACTTCATTTGTGCCACCACCTGCCCCAAAGCCCTGACATGGCTTGAGCTGGGAGAACACTGGGGCTTTTGAGCGCATTGTTTGGGAGAAGGGTAGCGTGGCAGGGGGCTGTTATTTAATAACTAGTTGCCTTCCAAGCTGGAGAGTTAATCACTACCATTAAGTACTGATCGCATCAGGTGAGATGAGAACATTCCTGAAAGTTCGGAAGTCAGAAAGCTGGTGCAAAGGAAGCTTGACAAGAATGCTGTTTTTTGAGCTCCAATTGTTTGCCAGCTTCATCGCTGCCTTGCTTATGAGCTGAGCTCTTTTTTTTTTTTTCTTCTTCTTCTAAGTGGAAATTCAAACAAAACAACTAGATACTCAGAGGCCGGCCCTTTCTAGTTTTTATCTGTCCATCATGTCTGATTTATTTTTCAATAAGCCTGTATAATTTTTGCAATTAGGAAAAGCAACTGACACTCTTTCTGAAAACAAAAGAAAACAGTTTGTGTTTTCATTTCTTGCCTTTTGCTGAGCACCAACTTCTCTGGTGAGCGGCGGGAGCTGGGGGTTCAAGGATATTTATTCAATTGTAGTAAACAGTAGCAGATTCTTGCTTTTGCTTTCTGACTTTAGGAAATCAAAGACCTGCTTCCAACTATGACAGCAAAAGCAAAGACAGCAGAGGATAGAAGGCAAACAGCCCGCCTCTCTGTCCACGTCTGTTTGACATTTGTCTTGCTCAGCAGTGGGCTTTCCAGAAGTCGCGGAGTATGCTCTGCTGGAAACCGTCTGTGACTTTGGAGAGGCAAAGGGGAGATGCTAGGGGTGAGAGTGGGGTGCGTCCTGGAGGGGTTAATTCTGAGGTCCTTGCTCTGAGGCCCTGTCATTCAATACAGCTGCGTTTTAATCACCTGGGAGCTTGACAAACCTACTTGTGCAGATGCATATGGTCACAGCCCACTGATGCCGGCAGGACACAGTCTAAGGTCCCTACTGTTGCCTAGAACAGACTCACTGTGTCGCTGGAACCCGGAAACCATACTCTATAGTCCTGCTTAAAGCTTCTTCACAAATCTCAACAGCAGACCTTTCTCCTTCTTTGGGGATCTTCCATCCTTCAAGACCAGCTCCAAGTGGCTGACCCTCTTTTCTCCTGAAAACGCTTCACTTCACCCAGTCGATAGCTTCACCCAGCACTTCGCTTCAAATGTTTGGTCTGAATAATGAGCCAATAAATTCAAAACCTCGTTCCCCAAGTCTTTAACCACCAACAGACTTAAAAGTATTGTGGGGCTGGTATTCACAGTGGCCCCAGGCAAGAGGAGCTCTGTCCTCGGTCCTGAATTCTCCAGCACCCTGTATGGCATCAATGCACGCATTTCAAAGAGCACCAGGTACCTCTATGACCAGGGACCTGACATGCCACCTGTGACCCTAAATGTTCCCTCAGGTGGAAAATGTAACTCAGACCCAAGGGAACTCCTGCCAGTATCTCTTGCTCTGCCCCTCCAAATAAAAAGTAAGTGAGCCAAGGAAGACCAGTGCGCTGTGCCTGCACATGTGGTTAATGCAGAAGTGGTTAAAGGCTATCCTTCTGGAGAAGACAAACACAGTGCATTCTTGTATCACAAAGCATCCCTTCTTTGTAGCTCTAAAATTCCACTTTCTCCATTGTCTTTATTGTCTATGGCTCAGAGAAACTGAAAAGGGTGGCTGCATTATTTGTCAGTGCATCCTGCACTGAGCACTCTGCAGCAGTTAAACAGTTCACATTACCCTTAATTTGTGCATGCATGCATCTAGAGGTTAGGTGAATGAAGCCTTGGCCATGCCTGTGTCTGTTTCCGTGTAAGTTACGCTTCTCATTGTTGTGACAAAAAAATCTGACCAGAAGCCCCTTGAAGAAGGGTTTCTTTTGACTTATAGTTTGAGGGGCACAGTCCATCGTGGAGAGGCTGCCAATCACACTCCAGTCACAGAGAGAAGTAGAAAGCGAACAGGAAGTGGAGTTGAACCACGAAATCTCTAGTCGGGTCTGTGAGACAGCTCAGTAGGTAAAGCCCTTGTCACCAGGCCTGACAACTTGAGTTCCATCCTGGGACCCACATGGTGGAAGGAGAGAACTCACTCATGCTAGTTGCCCTTTGGCCTCACACACAATAAGTAATGAGCAAACAAGTGTCATTTAAAGCCTCAAGGCACACCCCAGGGACCACCCCTCCTCCAGCAAGGGACACCCCCCTCCTCCAGCAAGGTTGCAACCCCTGAGGACCAAGTGTTCAAACACGTGAGCCTATGGCAGCGGGGACATCTCACACTCAAGCCACAGCAGCACTATATGGTCATCAAATGGTAGAAATGGAAGTTAGACCATCTTTCCCCCAACTTCTTAATAAAATATAGACAATATTTAAAAATTAAATTTTTATCTTTTAAAGAGTGTTTGGCTGTCTAATTTTAGTTTGATTTTAATTTTAACATTCTACTTAGTGTTTCAAAGTGGATTTAGGAGCTGGACAAGCAGCTTAGTGGCAGAGCAGTTTCCAAACATGCATGAGGTCCTGGGTTCAGTATCCACCTCATTAGACCAAGCAAAAAGCAACTTTTCAAACATTTAAAGTCATATTGACTTAGGGACATATGTGTTTTCAACTTTGTAATTTAAACTTGTTTACTTTAAATACATCCCATTTTTAATCTTTAAACCATTCATACCAGAGTAAATATATGTCACAATTATGGTGGAAATTTGTTTTAAGTAAAGTATAGTAAGGAAAATGGGTGGGTAGAGAAGAAAACCCTTTAAATAAAGTGGTTTGTGTGGAATTTTTAAATCTAGAAACAAAGCAGTCTTACAGAAGGCAAGATCCACATGGAGCATGCAAGCAAGACAGTACAGACTCTCTATTTACCAAGGTCTTAATTACTGGTCAAAACAATCAAAATGAGAAGCATTATTCTCATGAAATCTGCAATGAGAGGGGTCCGCTGAAGCCCCCACAGTGCTCATGATGTGAAGATTCAATTAGTGATCAAAGCAAAGAGCTTGAAAGAGATGCGTGTTCAGCAGTAAGTGGGACTCAGAGCTGTGCCAATGGGAAAGGGGAGCTCCCAGGAACTTTGCTCAACTTTGCTCTCCACCCCCCAGATGGTTCTGGGCACCCCACCTAGACAGTGGCATCTTCTGTCACACATACAATCTGATTCAAACTAGCAAAGGCAATTTCTCACAGATACCAGGCAGTAAACTGACTATTTCACTTTATACCATCAGTTCCTGATGGAGAAAAGAGCTACAGAAGCAGGTTTTCACAGTCAGTACATCGCAGGCATAGTTTGTCTGGATTCTTAGAACACGTGGTACCAACTTGACACAAGCTGAGGCAGGCAAGCATAAAGGATATCTTCTGGATCAGACAAAAGAGGGACCATCTTAATGAAACATGCAACAGATTTGACCTGAGAACCCCTTTTAGCATACAATAAGAATGACAGCTAAATTCAAATGATCAGAATGATTAAGATTCAATAGGAGTTAGAAAAACAGATGTGGGATTCCCTTCTATATGCTGTGAATATGTTTTTGGGTTTTTTATTTTTTTGTTGTTGTTGTTTTACCATTGATTAATAAAGAAGCTGCTTTGGCCTATGGAGGGCAGAATAGAGCTAGTTGGAAAAACTAAATGCAGGGAGAAAGAAGGCAGAATCAGAGAGATGACATGTAGGAGAAAGACACTGGAATCTTACCGGTAAGCCACAGCCTCGTGATGATAAACAGATGAATAGAAATGGGTTAATTTAAAATGTAAGAGCTAGCTAGAAGCCTGAGCCATTAGCCAAACAGTCTTGTAATTAATATAGTTTCTTTGTGAATATTTGGGTCTGGGCAGCTGGGAAATGAATGCATAGTCTCCATTGACACATATCAACCAAATCAACAGAAGACCCCACGAAAAGATAAATGGGCAAGATGTGTAATTAATTTTGAATTTGGATTGTCCTAGTCATAGTTCATTAGTTTCTATTTGTAGTCATGCATTAATATCAAAAGCTTTCAAAAGGAAAAAGAATGATATTGTGGGTATTTGATTTTTAAAGACTTGTTACTTCTAAGCATGTATTGTGTGTGTGTTGTGTGTGTGTGTATGTCTGTGTCTATGTGTGTGTGTGTAAGTGCAGATGCCAAAGAGGCCAGAAGAGGGTGTTCCATCCCCTGGAGACAGCATTGCAGGTAGTTCTGAGCTTCCTGACATGGTGCTGGGAATCCAGCTCATACCCTCTAGAAGAGCAGGAAGTACTTTTAACCACTGGACCATCTCTCTACCACTGTGCTCTACTTTTTAAATATCCAAAAGTATGTTTTGAAATATTAGAAAGGCAAATTAAAAGAAATATGTGTAGAATGCATAGCACATGAAGAACAGTAAATAAATCCAACAAGGAAGCAGAAAGAAGGTTATCATAAAAAAATGGCTCCCAAGTTAGTCTCAATAGGTAATGTTTTCTGGCCAGTGGACCAGAGAGTTAGTTAGGTAGAAACATGGAAAATTTTAGCAATTGACTGATATTTCCATTTTCCTTTACAATGTCCCAGGCTTGAAAATTTTTTGAAGTTAAAAACAAGAAATACAGATTCTATAGCATAAGTTCATCAACTATTAATTACATATGTCTGTTTATTACTCACCAATCGATCATGGAGCCACCAGGGAAATGTTCAATAATAATTAAATTTGATCATCTTTGACTTTTTCCGACATCCTCTCCTGTAAAACTGTCATTAAATAATATTTTAACATATTCTATTTTTTGGAACAGAGTCTTACTATGGACCTCTGGCTTTCCAAAACTCATAAAGATCTACCTGCCTCTCTGCCTTCCCAGTGTCATAGGACACCATGAGCAAGGCAACTTATAAGAGGAAGCATTTAATTGGGATTATCATTCCAGAGGGTCAGAATTCATGATGACGGAGTGAACGTATGGTGGAAGGAACAGCTGAGAAATCACCTATCAAAATGCAAGCAGGAGGCAGAGAGCACCCAGAAAACAACATGAATCTAAAAGCTTTCCCCAGTGACACACCTCCTCCAACGAAGACACACTTCCAAATCCTTTCCAGACAGTTCCACCAATGGGGCACTAAGTTTACAAACATATGAGCTTATGGGGCCATTTTCTTTTTTTAAATTGTTTTTATTGAGTTATACATTTTTCTCTGCTCCCCTTCCTTTATCCCCGTGCCCTTCTGCCCCCTCCTGTGACCCTTATGGGACCATTTTCATCCAAACCACCATAGATGGGCAGATTGATGCTTCTGTTTTCAAGCCTTGATTCATTCATTCCTGCTGGATCCGAGCCCACCCTCCATCAAGCCTCAATCCAAAAAATCGACCCGATGTCTCAGCTAACTCAGCAGATACTTATACAACACTCAGTACAGCTGAATTCCCCAGGTCTTTGACCTTTTCCCATCCTGGGCCAATGCCTTAGTTCCTAATTTCCTCAAGATCACTTTTGCTTCTTCAATACCTGGGTCCTGTCCATGGTAGATTCAAAATAGTGCAAAGTTAGGAGACATTCTAGTGCATGCATTGGGGAAACACACACGTGTGGTCACCGCATTTTATTCTGTAGACAACTGTGGGGTCTTTATATGGTCTTTTCTACTTGCATGTCACTGAGGGAACTTCTTGCCTGTTAGGTTTTGTTGCCTTTGGAGTTTCTGATCAAGTGACACCTATTTAGATGATTAAATCACCACAGAAGATGCTTCTGAAGGATTTATTCACCCCACCTGACTCCTGGGATTTACGTATTTACTCAGAGAATGAAACATCAAGGCAAACACATCCTGCCTCCTTGAGAGACAAACAGAAAGGACAGGCTGCTAGATAGACCAATCTCACTGCCTGAGAGACTGTCCCTCAACACCTGCACCTTTGAAGACAGATGGAATAAAAACATTACCCCAGACAGCTTAAATTGAGTTTGAAATGGAAGCTGTATGAATACGGAAGTCCTCTTTATTTTTTTACTGAGGTTTCAATTCCCAATAATCAAATAATATATATATATATATATATATATATATATATATATATATATTTCAGAATCCTGAGCAATTTAAAACTCAAGATCTCTAGAAAGTTTATATATATTAATTGGAACTTTCTAGAGATCTTGAGTTTTAAATTGCTCAGGATTCTGAATAATGTGATGGGTTCTTGTCTGGCTCAGTCCTGCCTGGGATGTGATTCATCTAATATCCAGAGAATCCACTCTGCATATGTGACCTGCCTGTGAGTCACTCAGTGATTGTATTGGCTATTAGGCTGACTGTCACAGCTTCACTGTGCCTGTGATGGAGTAAGCCTTGTTCTATTCAGCAAACCCACAATGCCCAAGAACAGTGAGACTGGCATTTCAGACCTGTCATAGAAAGAGTCCTTGAGGCACTTCCTGTAAGTAAAATGGTCAAAGTGCAATATTTAACAGGGAGGGGGTCAGAGAGAGGGCTCAGTGATCAAGAATCCTTGCTGTTCTTGCGGAGGACCCAAGTTTGGTTCCCAGCAACCATATCAAACAATCAGATAGCTAAAAACCACCTGAAACTCTTGTTCTAAGGGGAAATCTGCTCTTTTTTGGGGGGGGGGAGTGGGGCTTCTGTGGCCACTGCATGGGTACTTACAGGCAGGCAAAATACTCTCACACATAAAAAATAAAAAACATTTAAAACAGATATTTAATAGGAAAGAGAGAGAACTCACATGCATGTCACTTTATTGATAGTGTGTTGTATAATTACCCTGTGTCTAATTTATTTATTATAACTTATCATGGACCTATGGATAGGGTCAACCCACAGTCTATATGATACATCTTGGGTTCTGTGGTGGTTAATTATGACTGCCCACTTGACAATACTTAGATTTGCCTAAGAGGCATCTGTGGTGACATTTCCAGAGAAGTTTAATTGGAGAGAGAAGACTCATCCGGGTATGGGTGGCACTGGTACCTGGACTGGGGACCTGGACTGGGTAGAAGGAATCCAGCAAGCTGAGCGCCAGCATCCATCTCTCTACTTCCTGACCATGGACACACTGTGAGCAGCTACCTCAAACTCCTGCCACCATGTCTTCTCCACCATGATGGACTATGCCCCTCAACCTGTGGGCCAAAAATGAACCCTTGCTTCCTCAAGTTGTTTTTTGTCAAGCATTTAGTCGCAGTAGCAAGAAAAGCAACTGAATGGCGTTCATGCTACCCATAGTTCCAGGTGCCCACCCTTGTGAACATTGGCCAACACTGAATGTCATGGGTTTTTTTAATTAACATACATCCTAAACATTAGAACTTTGAAACGGAATCCTGCCTCTGAGGAGCTCAAGAAGACAGTTTCTCCAGCCTGAAGGAGATGCCCAGGGTAGACAAAGACCCTCAGAAACCCGCATCTCCTGTTTGATCCTCCTTGTGTGTCGTTTTCCATTAAGGAAGAGGAGACACACACACATCCCTGTTCATAGCTTCGGATTCAAATCCTTGCAGCTTAACAACCACAGGAACAAGGAGACCTTGCTCTCTCTGACTAAACCAAAAACCCCAAATCCAAAGGAAAGGTTTGATGTGATTGGACTATGTCCTGTGCTCTCCTCCGAAGAAAGGCCAGCGACTGCGATACCATTATGGGATCATTTTTGGTCATACAGGAATTCCATCCCTGTCAGTAGAAGGAAGATACAGAAAAAAAGCAACCAGCAGCAGAATCCCAGTCCAAAGCAGAGCAGGAGGCTCCTTTTATAGTCAGAGAGGGACTGTGTCTCAAAGGTCAGTGTGTGAAAAGCCTGGTCACCAGTGTTCAGGGATGGATGTTTGAGTGAATTGGAGTTGATACAAAGAGGGAATGGGGACATAATTAAAGGAGATGGGTTTCTGGGAAAATCCCTTGAAGGAAATCTTTTGTCCTAGGCCTCGGTTCTCCTGGCTTGCCCATCTTCTTGCCCCCTCCCTTTCTGGCTGCAGTGTGATGAGGAGCTTCATCTGCTACCTGCTCTCACACCATGATGTTTTGTCTTATCATGGTCCCCGAGGCAACTGAACAAACATGCAGCAATGAGCCCAAATAAACCATTCTCCATTTTACATTATGTAGACAGAAGTTTCTGTCCCACCTGGTTCCACAGCCATTCAGTCCCAAAGAAACACACAAAGGCTTATATTAATTATAAACTGTTTTGCCTTTTAGCTCAGGCTTATTATTAACTAGCTCTTACAACTTAAATTAACTCATAATTCTTGCCTATGTTTAGCCAGTAAGGCATTCTCGTGTTGCTTCCTCTGTATCTGGTTGCTGACTGACTCTTTGCCTTTCCTCTTTCCAGAATTCTCCTAGTCTGGTTCCCTGCTATACTTCCTGCCTGGCTACTGGACAATCAACGTTTTATTAAACCAATATGAGGGACAAATCTTTACAGTGTATAAGAGCATTATCCCACAGTAACATTATTTCTCTCAAATATTCTGTCTCCACAATGGAAGGTTAACTAGTTCAACTTCAAAAAGTTCTCACTGAGGGGCTGGAGAGATGGTTCAGTGGTTAAGAGCATAGACTGCTCTTCCAGAGGTCCTGAGTTCAATTCCCAGCACCCACATGACAGCTCCAGTTCTAGGGCATCTGACCCTCATACCAATGAACATAAAATGATAATAATAATAATAAAATAAAATTTTAAAAAGTTCTCATCGATATATAGAAACTCCTTGAGACTTTGGGTCCAGTTAATTTTGCTGTGTGATAGTTTTAATTTGCAAATTCTTGTGGTAGTTTGAATGAAAATAACCCCTATAGGTTCATAGGGAGTGGCACTATTAGGAGGTGTGGTTTTGTTGGAGTAGGTATGGTCTTGTTGGAGGAAGTGTGGCACTAGGGGTGGACTTTGAGGTTTCAGAAGCTGAAGCCAGGGCTAGTGGCTCATTACCTCTTCCTGCTGCCTGCAGATTCAGAGGTAGAACTCTCAACTACACTCCAGCACCATGGCGGACTGCGTGCTGCCCACCATGGTGATAATGGACTAAACCTCTGAATGGAAAGCCAGCCCCAGTTAAACGTCTTTCTTTGTAAGAGTTGCTGTGGTCATGGTTTCTCTTCACAGCAATAAAACCCTAACCAAGACAATTCTTTATAACAAAATTTTAATTTTAATAATATTCTCAGGACAATAAATATCTTCTTGCAAACATTAACTTTTTTTTTTTTTCGAGACAGGGTCTCTCCGTAGCTTTTTGGTTTCTGTCCTGGAACTAGCTCTTGTAGACCAGGCTGGCCTCGAACTCACAGAGATCCACCTGCCTCTGCCTCCCGAGTGCTGGGATTAAAGACGTGTGCCACCACCGCCCGGCTAAACATTAATATTTTAAATCACAAAAAAAAATTCAAAATACTAGAAAACTCCCGACTTGTAACCACTCATCTCCAAACAGCATCGTCAAGACCACGAGCACAACCTCCAGTTCTTTTTCCTGGGCATACACGCATGTTTATATTTAATGTGGTCCCAGCATGTTGTGTAGATAGATTTTCACTCTGCCATGTCTACTCTGAGCTAAAGCAGAAAGACTTCTCTCGTGCCGTTCCCGTGGACTCTGTTTCTTGCACACCCTACTTGGTTCCTTGGCAGGCAGTGTTGCACGCTGCACAAGTCACTGGAAGAAATACTGGCTCTTTTTGGTTTGGGGAATTTAGGGAGAGTAAAGAATTTGAGGTGAGGTGTCTATGACCTTCACGGAGGTGTTGAGATGAGGAAGGGTGTTCTCTGCGACGTCTTGGGAATTTTTCAAAATCATGGCCATTCATCACCACATGTGCTTAGCTTGATTTAAAAAAAAGTTTGTTTTAAGGTAGGGCGTTGCTGTCTAATCCTGGTTTGTCTCAAACTTACAATCCTCCTGCCTCAGCATTATGGGTTTGGGTAAAAAATAAATGACTCTCACAGGCTCACTTGGTCCTCATCTACTGGTGCTGTTTTGGCAGGTTGTGAAGCTTTGGGGGCATGAGGTCTGGCTGGCAAGCAGAGGATACTGGAGAGGGACTTGAAGGTGGCTTCAAGTCCACCTATGGTCTCTGCTTCCACACTGGCTGGGATGTGAACAAGTCACACCGCAAGCTCAGCCTCAACTGCCCTGATGGACTGTCTAATGTACCCTTAAACCAGGAGCCAAGATTGACGTCTCCTTCCTCAGCTTCCAGTGGACTTTTCCCCCTAAGAATGGAGCCAAAGGAAAGCAGGCGCTGCTGTGGCCCCCACTTCTGACTACTCACCCTATCCCACCAGGCCACAGGCACCATCATCATTACCTCCAGAACTTCTTTGGCCATCAGTTTCTACAAATCACGCTCATCTCTCAGCTGGACCACTAGATGAGAGCAACCTTTGAAAACCAGGGTGTCATGTGCCAGTCCTCTGATCAAGACCCTCCAACATCTTCCTGCTATACAAAGACCAGAATCTATGTTCTACCATGGCCCACCCACTCAGCAATGGGATGTCCATCATTTTAAGTTTTCTTTGGACAGTGTCTCACTCCATAGCCTCAGATGACTTCAAGCTTACTAGGTAACCCAGGCTGGCCTCAAACTCACAGCCACCTTCCTGCCTCAGATGCCTGAGTTCTAAAGGTTACAGGTATGAACCACCATGCCTAGAGAGAGCCCATTCTGGGCTTCCCTGATGCTAACCTTTTTTTCCCCTCATTAGTGCATTCCTATCCTCTATGGCCCCCACTCAAAGTGAACTCCTTAAAGCAAGGCTGCTATTGCTCCCCTTGGACATGATTTATGAAGCACACGAGTGTACGAGCATCCAGTCGTGAACAGATGTGTTCTGCCTTCTGAGCCCTGGGAGATAGCAGTTGAGATCAGTTTCACTAGAGTCAATGGTCCCTGAGCTTTTACAACTCACCTACGGAATACAGGGTTGACCTTTGAGCTACTGAAGGACCCCTCTAACATCCATGAGGCAAAGGTAAGGGGAGGTGTTGGAAGAGGAGGCATGAATATGACTGTTGTCTTAAGGAGTGAAAAGACCTACCGCTCCTACACTTGCTCTTTTGAAGGAGATTCTTTTTTGGTCAAAACCTTTTCTCCAGGGCTGGAGATCTGGCTCAGAGGTTAAGAGCATTGCCTACTCTTCCAAAGGTCCTGAGTTCAATTCCCAGCAACCACATGGTGGCTCACAACCATCTGTAATGGGGGTCTGGTGCCCTCTTCTGGCCTGCAGGCATACACACAGACAGAATATTGTATACATAATAAATAAATAAATATTTAAAAAAAAAACCTTTTCTCCAGTTTTTATTTATGTTTGATAAAGGAGGATGAGCGTTTTCCTAGAACACGATAAAGCTCACCAAGCTATATGAGGCTGATGGGTTCTAAGGACCTTCCTAATGGTACCCAGCCTGGTAGGTGGGAAGAGGAAGAGGGAGGTCATGGATGTGCAGAGCTGAGAGGGTTGGAAGGGAAAGGGGACATTTTAATTTCAGAGCCCAGGGGGTTTCTGAAGGCAATGCAACTAAAATTCCACAGCTTCTACTGCAAGGGTCAGCATCACCGAAGCATGGTCAGTCAGTGGTTGGGTGGGGTCCTGGGAGGACATCGCTTCCACCTCTGGTAATCAACTCTACTGCCAGGCATGAGCATCGAGAGCTCCAGATATTTCCTGGAAGAAGATCACTGACCAGAGAGGTAAAGAACAACTCAACAGGGATGGACAAATGAGGCAGTGTCTCAAGGACATCTGTGTCCAGGCAGCTGTTGCTCGGAGCTACCTGGGCTGTGCTGCGGCCGCTCCAGGACAGCCTCCCATGCTCCCATTCTGTCTTCTTCCCTGTCTGAGGCCTTTCCCCAGATCCCTTTGGGCTCTTTTACCAAGCCAGGCACAACCCCAATAGAGAGCTCATGCCTCCCAGGGGAGACTCCAAGCAGAGGGAGCCAGGTGATGAAGCCACTCTCATGCGGCAGCACGCAGAGTAGATTGAGCCCTGGCTGCTAGACAAATCGTCACATTTGTGCTAGTGATAAGAAGAATGGGTTTCCTGGGATTCTACGATTAAAACACCATTCCTGATGGTGTGGTAGGATGGGCACCACCTCCCAGTGGCTCAATATTGTTAGATTAGCAAGATGATGGCTAACATGACCCAGCGTTGTTCTTGAGAAATAATTAGCTCCCAAAGTGGACCGGAGCTCCGTGGAATACAAGCCCATCTCTTTTTATAACATTTAAATTTGGAAACTTAATTATCCACTGAGAAATTGTCACTTTGGCACTTTCAGTCCATTTGGCTATATATTGACATTATTAAAATGCTGTCCTGGTCTTTATGCAAATTGCCCTTTAAAAAAAAATAATTTATCTCCTAGCAACCCAAAGTGAAATCAGCATTGAGAAATGGCATCGTAAGAAACCTTCGGGTTCTTAATCTTACTAATTCCTAGGGTTTATTTGCTGATTGTTGGAATGAACAAATGGATCTGGGCCTGTAGATTATGCCCCTGGCTTTCTCACTAAACTGAGCTTGCTTTTGATATGTGTGTATGCACTGAATTCACATATATGTGTGCATGCGTGTAGAGGCCCAAAGTGGATGTCAGATGTCTCTGTTCATTGTGTTCCACTCTATACCGTGGATTGAGGTCACTTGCTGAACTCAAGCTTGCTGACTTCAGTGAATCTAGCTAGTCAGCTTGCTCTGGGTATCCCCTGACTGTGTCCCTTGTGCTGAGATTACAGGTGCCCCCCACATCTGCCTGCTTTTTTGTGGGTTCCCGGGAGGCCTGAAAGCCTATCTTCACACTTAGGTGGCTATTGTTTTTATCTATGGCGCCACCTTCTCAGCCCTAAACTGGTTCTCTAAGGGGTCCATGAAATAGTCAAATTCACTCTGTTCAAGAGAGGAAGCTGGTGCCTTTGACTACCGATTTGGACCTGCAAGCAGGCACTCAGCAGAACAGAAGAATCAAACTGTGTCTCTTTGAAATACATGCTCACCCCCTGTTGTGTGGGGAAAGTCACCCTCTCTTCCTAGGACCTCAGCCTGAAGGGCTGGCAGGAATCACAGCTCCTGGGATCTTAATCCCCAACCACAGACAATGGGAGCAAAACCAGGGCTCTAGAATCCCACGCTGGGAAGAATAAGCGTGCAGAGGGTGGGTGGCTTTCAGCTATGCTTGACAACCTGCGCTGTATCCCTAGGAACTACACGGTGGGAGGAGAAAATCTCTCTCCGGGGTTGCCCTTGGCATCCACACCCTCCAGATAGCAATAAATAAATACATGAGTTTAAAAAAGAAAGCCAGTTTCCTAAGTACTTGACTTTTCAAGGAAAAGAAAGTAAGGCAATTAAACGCATGGAGGCAAAGGACCCCGTTCTTCTTAGAGTGGACACAGCAGGTAAGACCTGAGTTGCAGGGTTGACAGCGCCCCACAGGGTATTACTTCATACCCTGCCTTGCAGGAGCATCTCTGATTCTCATTCAGGAGACCTGTTGTCAGCAGTCACTCAAACTTGCCACTCCTGGCTGCTTCCAGGATCCCACTCTGCCCCTGAGGTCCAGATCTGGGGACGCTCCCGGCTCGCACCTGAAAAACATGTCACCCTTCTTTGTCTGGGCAGGCAGAAGTTCAGACACATACATAAAGGCTTCATCCTGGTCCTACTGCATTCACTGTTGAATTTCAGTGAAATTTTAGGAGACACGCTCAGAACTTCCAGAGATGCTAGTTTGTTTTTGCCTTAAAAAATCGGCTGTAATTTTTTTCCCCCATTCAAGTCCAAATATAATAGAATCTGGTGCCTGGCAAAAAATAACCAACGTAAACATGTGAGTCATTGTTATCGCTCCAGCACAGACCCACAGACTCAGAACAGATGCTTCAGATGGTTGTTCTCAGAGTCCATCATTCTCCAAAGCCCCGTATGCTGGCCTCTTCACCTCTGAGTGAGCCTCAGAGGCTCACAGCCTCAGGTCCCAATGGAGTCTGAGATCTGCCCTGGCCTGCAACTCAGTATAGTAGATATGGCAGAAATGACCACCCATGAGCTCCCTCCCTCTCTCTCTCTCCTTCCCTCCCTTTCTTCAGTGGATGTTGAACTCTGACCTTGAACATCTAGGCAAGAGATCATCCCCTGACCTACCGTCTCAGCATTCTTTTCCATCTTTAATTTTGAGATAGGATCTCCTTAGGGTGCCTAAACTGGCTTTAGACTCACTCTAGGTAACCCAGGCAGGCCTTGAACTTCCCACTAACCTATCTCAGCCTCCCAAGTAGCTGGGATTACAGACAAGCTACCAGAACCAGACTTAGCATCAGACTCCCCAGTTCCCAAACCACTCCAAATCTATGCCACTTAGTTCTAGCCTTCATAAAGGGGAAGCAGGAAGACTCAGAAGGGAAGGGGCCCAAGGATACATGGATTTGTCTTAAAGATCTCTCCCACCAAAGGTGGTCAGCAATTACCCCTCATACTCTGTGAGTGCATTCTGGGAAATACCACCCATCCAGAAATTCCCTTGTGTCTTCCCTGGTTAAGGGATGCCTTTGCTATCTGAGTAATCGCACTGTAGGGCCCCACTGAGGTGTCTACACTGTTCTGCAGATGGTCTAATTTACTTAAGTCACTAGAAAATTCATGTCTCTGTAGCAGAGCAAATCTCAGCCTTAACCTTGACTGTGTACCTATGATTCACACGTATGTGCATGAGGTTGCCACATTAAAGCGAAATACGTCTCCTATCCAGAGCATCAGCTAGCAAGTGCATTCCCATGGATCTTGTTTACTCCAACCACATCAAACTTATCTTTGCTCAAATCGGTGCTCGCTTGCCTTCATGAGAATCATTAATGCCTAGCAGAGAAGACAGATTTTTTTTTGCATTCCCAAGTCAGCAAGATTTCCAAGATTCCGTTCCTGAGCAGGGCCAGGGCTCACCAGCATTCTCACAAACTGACAGTCATAATTAAGTCCTAACGAGTGACTGTCCCACACAATAGAGCTGTGAATAAGCCCTCCACATTAAATCTGTTGTTGTTTCTTTTGTTTACAAACATATACACTGTGAAGAGTGGATGAGCTCAGAGCTCAGAAAACAGTGGCCCTCCAACTTGCCTGAACACTGATTGGTTTTTCTGGCTCTGGAAGCTCCTATCTCGAGCATCCTAGTCCCTCATGAAAAACAATCTCTGGTAGAGAGCTAGCAGAAAGGAAGAAATGGTGGCGGTGACAGATAGAGATTGTCCGCGTGAAGCCAAGTGGGCATCAGATTGTCCCTACCTGCCCCACAGTCTCTGAAGGTGCTGATTGATGTCTTGATAATGATTTTCCCTGAGCTATAAACTCACAAGCACCATATTTATTTCCCTGCACAGACAAATATAGCTATTTAAATTGTATGCTTCAGTGTTTCTCCTGTGGAAATGCAGGGGGAAAAAAAGATTAAGCGATTGTTTCCCACTCTTGCAAGCCATGTGACACATACACACATCGTCCCACTCACACTGCGATCCTCAGGCCAACTGTCCTCTAATACAATCCCTGGAGATGCCATCTGACCCCACGGGTTGAGGCTCCATACCCCTGAACTGCTTTCTACTGTCGTTCTAAATGGGGAGGGTTTCACGTCCCACTCTTTTGGGTTGAATGAAGCTGTTAGAGCAGGAGCTGGGGGAACCCTTGGCTTAGTTTTACCATTCTTGACACAGGCTGCTACTGCACTGTAGATGTGCGGCTCTATGGAGGAGAAGCATAGAGCAAGGCTGGGTTAGGGCTGTGAAGCTTTCCTGTCTTTTAAGCACACATTACTTCGGGGACATCCCAGCAGTTCAGGAGCCCTCAGACCCATGTCCTTCTCAGGGTTTCTTGGAAGCTCTTTTACGTCAGCTTGACAGAGAGCGTTACTGGTTGATCCACTCAATTTTCCATCCCTTCTGTCTTCCCAGGCTAAAGAATGAGGCCAAAATCACCAGCTCTTGGATTCTCCTCCAGTTCCTGTGACAAAAAGCTTTGAGTAAAGCAGTTTAGGGAAGAAAGGGTTTATTACAGCTTGTCATTAAGGGTGCAGTTCATCATGATGAGAAGTCAAGGTGGTTGAGGCTTGAAGCAGCTGGTCCTGTCACATTCATGTATCAAGAAGCAGAGCAAGATGAATGTCTATTGCCACTCAGCTCCATTTCTCCACGTATATAGTCCAGGACCCCGGCCTAGGGAATGGTGCTGCCTACAGTGGGTGGGTCTGGCCACCTTGCCACAATCAGGGTGATGCTCCATAACCATTCTCAGAGGGCCAGCTCCCAAGCAATTCTAGATTCTGTCAAGTTAACAACACTGCCACAGAGAGCAAGTTTCAATTATATGGGGTGAGGGAGGGGATCACAATTGACAAACATTAGTCAAGGAAACAGGAGAAAGGAAATTACAGAGTGAGTAAGAAAAGAAACAGAATGGAAGGACATCTCCCTAGATGCACAAACTAACGCCTTAAAAAAGTAAAGAAACATAAACACCCGGCAAGATTGACTGAAGAGAGATAAAAGGAGAAAAAGAAGAGGTGGCAGGGTACAAACTGTTCCCATTAAAACCACATATACGACCCTAGAAACAACTGGGACTTTGAAACCAAAATAATGCACTGATGCAAAAACTGTCATAGCACAACATATGGAAGCAAGTTAAATGGATAGTTGTGGAGAAATATAAATTACAAAGAATGAAATTGGAAAATCAGAATCGACCCAGTACATCCATGGAATCAGGCAGAATGTTCTCAGGAAAGGTATCTGGTTCGGTCACCTTGACAGGTGAGTTTTACCAGACCTTTGAATTACAAACAGATCGCTCTTCTCTTGAGTAGACCCTTCTCCCTCCAAAATAAATAAATAAATAGAGGGAAGACTCCAGGACTCGCTTCGTAAAGATGCTGATATCAAAGCCAAACAGGAGCATTCTAGAAAATAAAGGTTGTTAAGCCAGTCAGTCCTATGCACCAGTCTCCAGCGGCCTGACTAGCCAGTCTCTCAGCTGTTGTATCCTCTTTTGTGGTGATCTTCTCCTTCCACAGACTCCTGCTTAGGGTGTAAGATTATTTCACTGCCCTGCTGACAGGTTCAAGTCTGTTCCCCCAAACCCTGTGTGCTCGCTGCTTCCTTTATAGCCTGCTTGCTGCTCCCCAGTACAGAGTGACCCTACCTCCAGGGCTTTACATTGGTCATTTCCCTGCCTGTCACAGGCTTATCCCTGCCTTCCCTTCAGCTTCAAGTTCCATCAGGTGTCAGCCACTCTCCATTTCCTTCTCCTAATTACTTTTCTGCATAGTGAATAACATTATCTCCGATCATAAATATTTCTTGTACATTTATTATTGTCTCTTCCTCTAGAACACAATCTCCACAACTCAGGACTTTCTCCATCTTGTCTCCTGAAGAGCTCTAAGGTCTTAGAACAATGCTTGACACATAACTGTTGCCTCAAATTATCAGTTAAATAAAGAAGGAAATACAATTCATAAAATTAGATACCAAGATCCCAATTAAAATATTAGCAGCCTAAATCCAGCAATTACTTAAATATACAAATAATAGCAACACTGTGAATGGGTAACATTTATTCCTGGAATGCAAGGAAGGTGCAACACCCAAAAACCACACTGATGGAATTGTAAAGGTTACAGGTCAAATAACAGTCTCCCACCCCAGAACTTGTGAAAACCTTCAAAGCAACATGACCTTGGCAGCTGTGATTAAAGACGTTGACATGCAAGCGTGATCCTGGATCAGCCATGTTGGCCCCAGTTCCCTGCAAAGGTCCTTTTCAAAGAAGAAAATTCATATCAGAGAAGGAGACACGAAGCCAGATGCAGGGATGAGCAAGGAGGGGAAGGGAAAAGGAGGAGAGAAAAGGAAAATTGAGCTTTGATGATGCTGAACTCTTGTTGACTCTGGAGATGGAGAAAGTGACCACGAGCCGAGGAGTAAGTATTGACAAGTGTAGAAGTTGGAAAAGAAACAAAGACAGAATCTCCCAAAACCTCCAAAGGGGATGTGGTAGGGCTAACTCTTCATTTTTTAAACTTCTCACCTCCGGAAATACTGGAAAATAGAGTTTCTAAGTTAGATGGGTGGAGGTGCACGCCTTTAATCCCAGCACTCAGGAGGCAGAGGCAAGTGGATCTCTGGGTTCGAGGATAGGCTTGGACTACAGAGTAGGTTCCAGGACAGCCAGAGCTGCAGAGAGAAACCTTTCTCAACAACCCCCGCCCCCCTTTTCCTAAGTCGGTGGTGACTGGTTAGAAGAGCAATGGTAAGTTGACAGGGACAATATGATGTACATTTGTTGAGGTCACAAACCAGGTTGGGACCTGCCTTTTTGTGACTGGCCAGCTCGTGCAATCCTGTATGGCAGCAACACTAGAAGCACCAAGGTGACAAAGGCTGATTGGCCACTTAGAGAATTCCATCACCTTATGTGGGTGGCACTGAGACCAGTGTTCTTTCTGTCTTTGCCACTGCCTACTCTGAGTTTGCACACAGTTCAGCAGCCAATTCACAGTTCTCTCTAGGAAAGTGAAGGTCTTGGGAATATCTATCCTTAGGAATCATGACAAACCTACCTATCCCCAAACTAACAGAGTTCCACTGGCCTAACTTTTGTGCTGAGAAAATAAATCCAAAAAACTGCATGTCTATGCTCCTTGGCATCTCTTTCCACTCTGTGTCTTGCCGATCAGTAGATTTTTGCCAATTTTTGCTTGGAGGTTTTTTTAGCAAACCCAATAAATTCATTATAGAAAATCAAATCTACCCAGAAAGAGTAGCTGGACACTACTTCATCATCAGGCATACTCAGAACCGTTCCAATAAAAACCAACTTTACTTAAATTCAATTGAATCTTTGCTAGGAAATAATCCAACACCAAGCTGGCTCGAAGATTCTGTCATTGTTGGAGGACAGCAACACTCTTTTGGGCCCTGTTTGTAAACTACTAACGAAACAGTTAAATGTAAAATTGGCCACATTTGGGGTGTTTCTCCACAATGAAGAGATCCACTGCGGACCCTTCTTATTCATTCCCCTCTACTCCCTTTTTCCTCTTCTTCCTGAAGAGAATCACTAAAAGATTAAAAGGGGTTTATTCTCTTAAATTTCCCTGTGAACATAGTGAAGAAAATGTTGCATTATAAAATGGAGGCACATTAAAGAGTTGGTGAAAGGAAGAAGAAAAATGCAACCTACAGTCTCAGCAAACAGAAACAGCGAGTGGGTGACTCCCACATGGTGGCCCTTGAAGAAGTTACCTTGAAGTCTACTTCCATGGGTGACCGTGGAGATTCATGACCCTGTCCTTCAGAACAAGCTGAGGACAGCTGATGTGAATGAGAAGCCGGCATACCTCCCTGGAGCGTCAGCATCTGGTTTCCTGTGAGATGGTTGGTCTGTTCCCACCTCTTGGTGCTCTCTCTGCCGGACATTCCACTGTGTCCAGCAACTTGATGAAAACAGTGATCTCCGATTAAATCCCCCAGAATGAAATAGTGTTTTGAATTGCATTTGTACAAATGCCATTTTGTAGCCCCACATTTTGGGATGGGCACTGGCCAGAGGCTAGACATGTGACTCCCTCTGGTAGACCTTCCGTTACTTCAGCTATTTGAATGCTCAAAACTAAGGAAAAGGAGTCAGACAGGGTAGCATCCACTAGCAATGCCAGTATCTGAGAGGTGGAGGCAGGAGGATCAGGAGTTCAAAAATACCCTTGGCTACAGGACAAGTTTGAGGCCAGGGCTGTCTCAATAAAACAAAAAATTATAAAGAAAAGAGTTCTATTCTGAATCCATAATCCGTACTTGTAGTAGGATTTTACAGCAGCCAAGTCCCTTCCCAGGGCCACCAAGTGCTTCACTGGGGTCCCAGTCACAGCCCTCTCCACCATGGCCTTTGAGTTACAGAGCTCAGTATGACAGCATTCCCATGTTACAGCTAACTATAAACCATTCTTTCTAATACCATATGGAAAGTTAGTGGTGTTTCATTAGTTTAGGAAGTGTGCACGAAGTGACATAAGAAGTCAAAGACTTGGTGCTGTAAATGTGAGCGTCTGCATCCATGGTCTGTTTCTATCTGGAGCTTCCCTAGAACAGCACCAGCAGAAGCCTGGCTCAGTGGCCTCTGCAAACAAGAGCAGTTGCTTAGGAACACTGTATATTCATGGAATCCAAAAGCAATTACGCTTCAGCTTTCCTGCTTGGCCAGATGAGCTGGCATATGTGGGTTTTTATGGTTTGGATGTGAGTTACCCTGAAAAGCCTTGTGTACCGAAGCCTCCGTCTTCAGCTAGTGTTGGGCAGTGACTCATTGGAATTCTGACCCCGCTGATGAATGGATCCATCTATGGATTGTGATTGTTATTGGGGAGCAGGGGGCCGATAGCTGGAGACAAGTCTGTGAAGGTAGATTCACTTTATCACTCTGTCATCCCTCTTCCTCACTTGTTCCCGCCATGATGCTTTCTCACCACAGCCCAGGAACAACAGAGCCAGAGGACCGTGACGCCTTTGAAACAGCGAACCACAGCAAATGCTCCCTCCAGTCGTTTTTCTCAGGAATCCCATTGCAGAAAAAAAAAATGGCTCTCTACCCAGTGTTGAGTTCTGAGTTCTGTCGATGAAGCAGAGAACTGGGGGATGCTGAACTCCCTGTAGTATCAAAGCATGTTGGTATCTGCTAACCCCAAGTCCTAATGCTATGAATTTTAGCTTTCTGTCAAGACCAACAGCTAAAGCAGCTATATGTGCTCTGTATGTAAGGAACTTCTGACTAGCAGTCTTAGAGAAATTTATTAGTACAGAAACTGATGATGATAACAGGAAGGACTTCCTGTGGCTTGCTAGAGATGCATGACCAGAAGAGGTGACACCAGGTGTCAAAGCTTCACTCTCTCCCAATCTTTAAGCCATATGCACCCAATATGAGGGCTAGCTAAGGAAGACGACTGCTTGTTTGTCTGAGGTGCAGATACAGAAGACAACGTGATACTTTGTGTGTGTGTCCTTGTGGAGGACATTGTCCAGAAATTAGCTGGAATGACAATCATGACACCCGTTGCCGGTTGAACCTGTGTACAATGGTACTCACCAGCTTGCCAGTTTGGTTTGGAAAATTCTGGAAGAAGATGGCCATCACTGGAAGGTGAGCCATAGCCCTGGGGTGTTTGCAACATGTCAGTGTGGCACAGCCATAAGGCCCTCACGTGATGTATGAGAACTCCAAACAACTGACGTGTGGGAGGACAGTGTACACAGTGCACACAGTGCACACAGGGGCTGAGCAAGCCTGCGTGTGATGTTTCCGTAGGGTCCTCTCTGGGCAGTGTCCAAGAGAAGCAGCTGAACTCTGGGACTCTGGGATCTGTCCTCGTTCCTGCTCTTGTCCTTCGGCAAGAGACTTGTGGCTCACAGCCTGGAGCCATGCCTATGCCACCAATGGGAGGTGACCAGATTTCTGCAAGACCAGGGTGCGGCTGGCAACAAGAAGGTCTTTAGAGCGACCGCTCCCCTTGCCCCTCACTGTGGCTCAGCGTCTTTAGCTGACAAAGAGAAGGCAAAGGGGTTCTGAGTGGAGAGGTCCCCCTGAGACCGGTAGTGACAACTTCACTCTGGAGACTCGGGTTAGCCCAGCACATGCCCCCACCTGGTGTGTCTAGAAAGGGCTTGTGCTCTCAACACGGAATTTCTTTTAAGTGCAAATCATCCTCTCTTGGCAGAGCCCCAAAGGACGGGAAAGGCTCCAGTGAGGCAGAAAGAGAACAAAAGGAAACTAAGGTCACCTTTCAGGAGCAGTTTTCACCTCAGAAAAGGGCCCTGCCCTAGGAATGATTGGAATCTTCCTCTTCACCTCTGCCGTCAAGCTGGGGAAGGTGGGTTTGTCGTTCAAAGATGAAGTCTCCCTGTGTTGCAGGCTGGACTCAAACTCTAACTCCTAGCTCAAATCTTGATGGATCTAGGACTCCAAGTACCAAGGTCACCACACTTGGCTCCAGGGAAGATCCCCAACACGTCCTAACACCCCTTCCTTCCTCACTTTCACGCCTTCAGGAGCTGGGGAAGCCAGTCCTGAGTCCTTCTTCCCATGTCTCACGACCTCCTGGTGTACCCTACACCAGCACATCACGTGACTGACTTGTGCTTGGTGTTTGAATCATTCATTCACTAAACACCTCTGAGTGCCAGCTCTGCTTTGCTGATGTCATTAGATGGGAAAGAGAGGAAAGAAAAAGAGAGAGGAGAAGTGAAGGCTGGGGTGAGTCTGGGTAGTCTCAACTGTTCCTTCCGGTTCTGAAACGCTTGGTTATGTCACCTTGCTATACAGAGTTCTCTTTCCTTTGGAAATGTAAGATGAACATAACTGTGGTGGTTTGAATAAGAATGGCCCCCATAGACTCATGTTTCTGAATGCATAGACTCTAAGCCTCTAGAAGGCTGAGCCCCAATTAAATGCCTTCTTTTATAAACTGCCTTGGTCATAGTGTGTCGTCAGAGGAATAGAAAAGTGGCTAAGACAGAAGTCAGGGTGGGGAGTGGGGCTACGGCTGTGAGAAGCCTGACTCTGCTGGGGGTTGGAGGAGTGTGGAAGATTTGGGGACTTTGGATTAGGAATGCGGTTGAAGGCTGTAAGCAGGGCTTACTGGCCCATCCTATGGGAGTTTGGAAGACAGTAGGGCTGAGAGCAATGTGGGTTATCTAGACCCAGCTCAAAAGGTTTCAGAGGAACAACATTCGCAATTGGGTTAGAGACCATTCTTCTACTATTCTGGCAATGAACGTGGCTAATTTGTCTTAAACCAGGCAGGAGAGGACAACAGGACAGCCAGGACTCTCAACCATAAGGTGGGGTTGTGTCTCCACCCCACCTTGTCATTGTCCTGTGTCTTGGGCGGGTACAGGAAAGCCACTCTCTCACCTCAAGGTGCCTCAGGAGAGATGCAGTTAAGATTTCCCTTATTGTGTACATGAATATTTACATGATTGATGAGTCCTTGGGAACTAGAGAAAGGGCCTACCCTTGACCCAGCTTTGCTTTAGTCCAGGCCTCTCCCAGGCCCCTAAAAAGCACCTACTGATGCTCATAAGACCAAGGTCTGTGTGGGAGAATTGGTAAACGGGGAAGGAAGACTAGTGTTGTAAAACAAAACAAAAACTGTGTTCTGTAAGGCTCAGCATGATATGATGGGAGACAGGGAGATGCTGGTAGCGGTATAGATGAAAACAGACATTAGTGTTGAGTGAGTAGTGGGAATAAAGCAACAAGGTGGGAAATGCTGAGGGCAGTAAGGCTTGCAGCTGGGTCTGAGACAACCGAGCTGAACAGGCAAAAGCAAGGACAGGGTTCTGGGAAAAACCACAAAACCTGTCTGGGCAGATTCCAGTGACTTTCATGACACCATCCTAATTCTCCAGGTCTTACAGAAGGCATTGTCTCCCTTTCCCCTAGTAAACTCTTCAACTTTATGAGTGGTTTGTCTTTATTCTGTTTAGGTATTTCTACTACTGTGATAAATACAGCAGCCATAGCTATGGCAACAACAAACCAGCATGACCAGAAGCAACTTGGAGAGAAAAGGTTTTATTCTGCTTTCAAATCTCAGGTCACACTGTGTCTCTGAGGGAAGTCAGGGCAGGCATGCAAGGGGAACCCAGTGGTAAGGGCTGATGCACAGACCATGGAGGGAGTGTTGCTTGCTGGCCTGCTCCTCATGGCTTGCTCATCCTGCTTCCTTATAGCACCTAGGACCGGATGGCACCACCCACATCGAGCTGAGCCATCCCACATCAATCATCATCCGAGAAAATGCCCTGCAGGCTTTCCCACAGTCTAATCTAGTGGGAGCATTTTCCCAGTTGAGTTTCCCTCTTCCCAAATGGCTTCAGCTTGTGTCGAGTTGACACAAAACTAACCAACACACATACGTATTTGTGAGTGTAGTTAGCGCAGGCTGAAGTGAGTAAGGATGACTTCTAGGAAAGCTTTCAATTATTCTAGGAAAAGAGGCCAGCTCTCCTTGGAGGTGAGCCAGGAGAGAGGAAATGGCCTCTCAATTCTGCCTGTGCCCCCTGCCCCCGCCCCCAAGAAGCACGGCTCATTTTCCATTTTTGTGGTTGCATCTGCTAAAATAAACCTGGACTGCTGGCTTGCTCTATTTGTGTCCTGCTGTAAACCTGAGACTGCTGCCGTGGTTGGGGTCAAAGGGAATACAGGGAATTCCTCTCCCTCCCCACACAGGAGTACAGCCAAGTCCTGGCTCTTCTAGGCAGACAGCGGTGCCCATTCCCTACTTCAGCTGCCCTTCTTAATCCTGAGATCGCTTAATTTTCCTTCCCAGATTGGCTATGAAGTTTATAAGGTTAAGGCAAAGCCTTTCCAGTTACCCTCAATCTAGCAAATGGTATAGGCTTCAATACTTTTAAAATACATACATACATATAGTATGGATAGATGAAGGTATGCATAAAAGAAATTCTCTGAATCTGATTTGTCTGTTTTTATTTTCTAGTGGGAGAGTTTCTATATATCTTTCTCTTAATTAATAATAAAAAAAAAACAACAACCTTTGTGGATGACTTAAAAAGTACATTCTAGGCCAACAAGATAGCTCAGTGGATAAAGGTGCCTGCTACCAAGCCTGGTGACCTGAGTTTGATCCCCAGGACCTGCGTAGTGGAAAGAGCATTGACTCCTGTAAGTTGGCTTTTGATCTCCACATACACTTACACCATGGGGTATACATCCACACACACACACACACACACACACACACGCACGCAGAGCAAATCTAGATTAAAAATTAAACAGTGCGGGGCTGGAGAGATAGCTCAGCGGTTAAGAGCATTGTGTGTTCTTCCAAAGGACCCGAGTTCGATTCCCAGCAACCACATGGTGGCTCACAACCATCTGTAATGAGGTCTGCTGTCCTCTTCTAGCAGGCATATATGCAAACAGAATATTGTATCCATAATAAATAAATAAATAAATATTTAAAAATAAATAAATAAACAGTGCTTTCCTTTTATTCATCTACAAAGCCCTCACTTACTGCCTCCTAAACACCTTTGGCCCTGAAGAGCTTACTAGCCCTGTGAACACCACTAGCTGGGAATATCCTCCAACTGTCTTCGTTCAGAAACAGATTCATAGACTCCCATAGTTAGGAAAGACAGAGACAGGACATCTTAACCGAACAACATGGTAGGGTTCCCCCCCCCTACAATGAACTATATTCAAAAATGGCATGTCAATAGATTCTTAAATTTTCCAACATCCCTACTAAAACCCGAAACCTGGACCACTTCCTTCCGCCTGTCTGTCCAAACAAGTAATTATACTCTGTGTATGAAAGTCCTGTACCCTTGACCTATCCAGTGGTGGGGGAGGCAGTTTAACCTTTAAACCAAGTCATGTATACCATTTTCCTTTAGAGAGATGAATTTATGTTATCCTGTCAATTCAGCATCAACCTGACCTTTAAACACATCAGTATTTCTGGGAGAAATATTATGGCTGGGGTGCCTACTGCAGTAAACAGTATTAGCTGCTCTACCCGGTGCTGAGCCTTGCTGTGTGTGGCTTATCAAAATAGGGGGTTGGAAGTCAGCAGGGACCCAGTGCTTCTGACATACTCTACAGGGTACGAAGAACAATGCAAATGCCCCGGAGTTGGCAGCTAGATTCCTCTATTACTGTTCCTAAGATAACAGCTAAGGTGAATCATTTCCCACCCCCTCCTACCCCAAATTATTTCAAATTCTGAAGGGACCCTATTTATTTCATTGGTAGCTAGCAATTTACTTAGCTGAAGATCATTATATTTATGTGTCTGTGAAATCCTCACAATAATTACACATCTGAGCGCTCTCAGATGTGCTATGTGGAGTCTCCTTAGTCCTATATTCACAAGGATATTATTGCGTTTCTTTTGTAGCAGCCTCCATGACGTATGGCTAAAGTGCCTGACTGGATGTGAACTTTGGTACTCATGGTTCCCTTCCATATCAAATTTATGACACAGCAGGACAGCCCTATTCACATGCAAATGCTTATGGAACGCTGCGAAGTTGTCTTAATTTCTCTTTTCTCCCCATCACTTCAGCGCCTCAGCCCTGGAAGATATTGTATTGGGCAGCAGGGAGAACAAACCTGGCTGAGATCTGAAATTACTCGAGGAGCTTACCAAAAAAGTTCCATAATGGGAAATATTTATAAGGCAGGGCGCTTCCCTCTGTGCGATAAATTCGTGGAAAGAGACGTGGGAGGCAGAGTTTGTCGTTTCTAGTGTTCTCAAGTAAGTGTCCCTGGTTGAGTTCTGAGTAATTCCAAGGCTGGTTGGTTTATCTGAAAGGTCTATTTTGCGGTTTTGAAGTCAGAGATTATGAAAAGGAACAGCCTGGTGGTTTTGCTCATTTCTGCCGTCCCGTGTTTATTTCAGAAGAGCTTGCTATTATTACAGACACAGCGGTTCTCAGAACAACTCTAACCTTGATAGCAAATAAAAAGGATTCTGTTTCCTGAGCCATTCTTCTAAGATAACAGGACTGTTTGTGTGAAAAAGAACACAGCAGAATGCTCAAGCCGGTAGCCTGGAGGTTTATAGTGCCCTGGCGGTGCTTTATCGGACCCCTTGATGGCGCGGGTCACTGGACTAGCGGGTACCTCTCACTCAAGGAGTAGGCACCTTGGGAATGTGGATGGTGTCTGCTGGGGTCACCCTCGTCTCCTCGACACCCAGTGCAGTGCCTGGCACGGAGTAGGTGCTCTGAAGTACCTACTGAACCAATGTGATGGACAGTGTTAGTGGTCAGCTTGCCGATCTGGACTCACCAAGGAGATGGGCCTCTGGGCATAGCGGTGGGGATTGTACAATCAAGGCGGGAAGACCCAAGGTGGGGTTAGTGCCTGACTGAGATACCGAACTGTACAAAAACGGAGACAGCAAGCTGATTGCAAGAGTACTTTCATTTGTTGCTTTCTGCGGTTGGCTGACCTGTCACATCAGTAGCCGCTTCAAGCTCCTGCCCCTCGGCTTCCCCACGATGATCGACTGTAACCGGGAACTGGGAGCCAAATAAGCTCTTTCTTCTTTAAGTTGCTTTTGTCTGGGTATTTTGCCACTGTGACAAGAAAAGAAACTGAGCCACTGTATGTGACTGAGGGAGCCCTGACGGGGCTAAAGCTAAGCCATATGCATTCCCCACATAAGACTGAAGTCAGAAGGAGAAACCACATCTCTAGACTCATCATCAGGTATCATCACACTCCGTTATCCATGAAATCATGTTCTATTCAGCATCTACCAGGTGCAGGGAGCTGTGCCAGACACAGGAGCAGCCATGAGGAACAAGTCATGTAGATGGGGACCCTTGAAGATCTCATCGTTGGATGGGGAAAAGAGCCTTTTATTGCAGACCCTTAGGAGATCACTGAAGAGATCCGGGGATAGAAAATAAAAGCAGACTAGAAACATGTTCACAATGAAGGGAGAGGGGTGTGTGCCTTTCCTGTTCCTATTGCTGTGTAATCAGCCATTCAAAGTTTGCTCCCTTAAGAGGCCTTCTGCGGGGTTCAACCATCTATATCTCTTCATGGTGATGAGTTATGGTTAGGATACAAAGCCCCTTCCCAAGCCTTAGCTGCCTTCGGATAGACTTTAGGAAATTACTGGATCATGAGGGCTCTGATCTCATCAGTACAGACTGATTTATGGACAGAGACATAATTTGATGACATTTTGAAGTGTGGAAACTAAGCAGTGAGTCCTCTTCATAGGCAGGGCACTGAACTGAAGGACATACTGCCTCTCTGTCTCTCTGTCTCTGTGTCTGTCTCTGTCTCTCTCTCATTTCCTCCCCTCCCGTCCTCCATCCTACTCCACTCTAGCACATGCTCCATTCATGGTTCTCTGACTCACCACACAGCCCCAGGAGCAGTGAAGCCAAGTGACCATGGACTGAAACTTCCAAAACCCTGAGCCAAACCCTTCCCTTCCTTCCTTCAAATTGCTTGTATCCGGTATTCTGCCACAACAATGCAGAGTAACCAGTAGCCAATCCCTTCACTGAGGATTTACATTTGTTGAAAATCATCAAATTGTACATCAAATAGCATCTTATATAAATTTCACACACAAAAAAATATATAAATAGCCAAACACAGAGGCTGAAGACAAGAACTGTTTGCGTTCATTAATGTATGGAGGAGCAAGCTCAATGGAACTGCAGCTGGGTTGAGCCAATGGCCTGGAAGTGACCATATGATTGAGGAGTTGAATCTTTTTTTACTCTTGGGTACTGGGGATCAATGAAGAAGGGCCTACCTAAACCACCTCCTATGATGCCTCTCTGTTCTGCAGATGCTTTTCTGTGCCAAACAGTGCCACCTCTGCTGTGGATGCTGGGCGTGCATTAAAGTACCGCTCACACAGCCCTACCCTGTTAGCATTGCAAAGCGGGAAGACAGTGTGTAAACAGTAAACACTACTAACAAGTAAATGAATGGTATGTTAGCGACAGCACATGCATAGAATAGAAATTTTAAACAGGATGGGGGGATTGGGGGATATTCTCTGTGAAGCTGTTTGCTGGCTGGGGATAGTCTTGATAATCTGTTTTGCCAGTCTGGTGATGGAAATGGCTTTAATTACGTTTCCCTGATTGCTAGCGGGAGCTGAGTGTCTCTTAAGATGTGTGGCCAAGATTGCTATCTGGTTCCCAACTGCTCTCCTCTTTCTCAGGCGCAGTTTGACTCCAACTCCCAGCCTCTCTTGCAGTTAGCTGTGGCCTTGGCGTCCAGCCGATGGATAATAACAGAAGCTCTTACACCGGTTTTTGGTCTAACTTGGGGAAACCTCCCCCAGGACAGTCCTCTTTCTCCTTTTTCAATTACCAAGTTTCCTAAGGCAGCTTAGAAATATGCCTCTGAGACTCTAGCCTGAGACCCCAAAGACTGTGAAGAGCATAACCCTACACTCCCTCCAACGGCCTAGAACACTGGGCCTGTTTAGTTAAGCGATGAACTTGTAATCAAGTCTTTAAGTTGCAGCAGCAACCTTATCTGTGCCAAGGACCTGAGAGAAAGCAGCTGAAGGACGTCAGAGAAGAGGTGTGCCATCCGAGCATAAGGATGTGTCCCCTCCTCCCCCATAATACAAGATCAACACCCTCTGCTCCAGTTCTCAGTAGAATCTATGTTCCCTTCTGAATCTTGGTGGCCCCTTGACTTCATTTCCGTCTGCATTCTGGTCTTCCAAATTCCCACTGGAGGTGAAGTTCTTCTTACAGCACCCTAGAGCTATAGCTCACAGGCAGCTTCAAACTTTCCCGCATTCCTCCCATGGCGGGTTCTGAAGGCCAACAAACTACATAGCAATAAAACCTGCTTCTCTCCATTCACTTTTCTTGTGCTGTGACGAAACTGCTAACAAAAAGCAACTTAAGGCAAGAAGGATGGATTTTCACCCATGTTTGGAGGATTGCAGTCCATCGTGCCGGGGAGGGGAGGTGAAAGGAGCGGCTTGGTCCTAACACTGGCCACTGAGCAAAGCAGGAAGACATCCAGCATCCTCCTGACCATCTCCCTGAGTGTTCCTGCCTCCCATTCAAGGGTCTTCTGTCTTTCCCTCTTAATCAAACCTCTCTGGAAATGCCCACTCAGAAGTGAATCTCCTAGGTCATCCTAAATTCATCTAGTCAGCCATGTAGATCAACCATCCCATCACGCTAAGCTATGTAGCATGTCTATGGGCCATTTAGTTTCTCTTCCCTAAGGACTGCCTACTCAGACCCTTCACCAGGCTTAGCCTAAGGTGTCGATTCTATTTTTTATTTACCCGTAATACTCCTTCATATCATGTGACTGAAAGTGTGTTCCATGGACCAGCAGCGTTAATTCACATATCCACCTGTGATTCCCAGACACACTGAAGAGGAGTGTGTGCTGCCTCGCGTGTTCTAAGATGAATTTTCCTGGTTCTAAACGCCTTGAATTCATTCATTGTACTATTTTCCAGGTTTTGAAAATACTTATTTAATATTCATATATGGGTATGGATGTAATGCTTTTAAATTCAAATCATCCCCCATTCTCTCCCCTCCAGCTCCTGATGGTATTTGTTAGGCATAAACTCACAGCAGCTGGGACTGAATTTACAAAACTTCCTGTTTTTTTTTTTTTTTTTTTCTAAACTCTGGGCTGAGTATATCTTGTCACTTAAGACATTGTTCCGTCGGAAGCCGTGTGGTTATCATGCTGTGTTTCCTTCTAAACCATTTAGTTTTTCTTTTCACCTGTTGCTCCTGCACCTGGAACCTGTGATTGCCAGCGGTAAACTATGATGCTCTCATTTACCTTCTCATATGGCGAATCAGTGACCCTGAGCCACCCGCTGGCTGCTTCTCCCACTCTCCTCTGACATGCAATGTGAGCCCAGTCCCAGGCAGTTTCTCAGGTTTCCACACCTGACTAATTTATGTCTCTGGCCTCTCGATTTGAATGTCTCAGTTGTGTAAACCATTTTCCTTCCTGTTTACCCTCTATTGTGGCCACTCTCCCCCATCGTTAGGTGCCCTTGGTGACATAAATTTTAATGGCTGCCTATCATCCTGTCCCGTTTGATTCCGTTAGACACCTACAGCGTTCTCAGTTTTGCTCTGTTGTGAGCGATGCTGAAGTTGGTATCCGTCACCTAATCTCTGCGCATTGGTTTCCCAAAGAGAAATTCTTTAGGTAAAATGACCAAGTAAGCATACTTCTGAAGCGTTTGAGGGACATTGCCAAATGGCCTCCCAGGAAAGCTACACCAATTTATATTCCCACCTGCTTCTGGATGCTTCCTTCAAATCTTAATGCCTCAGCACTAAATCCCTGCTGAGTTCATCAGCAAAAAATAAACAAAGAAATAAAGGCACATGACTGTTTTAATTCATGTGTCTTTGATTACCACCGAAGGCAACTCTTTTTCCCCCCCTGCTTATCGGCCTTCTGTATTGACTTATTTGGGCATGCATGTGATTCCTGTCTTCAATCCATTTGCTGAGAGGGAGGAGTTATTTATTGATGGACAAAGCCCTTTGTATATGAGATTTGTAACCCTTGCTTGTGTTTGTTGCAGGGTAGTTTTTGATTTTGTTTGTTTCTCTTTGTAGTTTGCACTCTGCCTTTTGCTTTTGCTGGTAACATTTTCTCAGCGCAGAAGCTTCAGTAGTAATAGGGTCCAATTCAGCAGGTCTTTCTTTTAAAAAGTTTTATTACATTTTACATTTTATTTACTGTTACTGTATGCTCATGTTGTGCATACCATGGCATGCGTGTGAAGGTCAGAGGACAGCCACAGGAGCTGATTTTCTCCTCCACTGTGTGTGTCCTTGGTATAGAACTCAGGTTTCAGACCTGGTGACAAGAGCATACCTTCAGCTGCTGAGCCATCTCGCCACTCCCAGGAATGCTGTCTTTAGTATCACGGCAAAAAAGAAACGAAAAGAAAAATAAGTAAGCCCTATTCCCACAGACAATTATCCCTCTATGTTTTCAATTTCTTCACTTTAAAAAAAAACTTTCTTTTAATTCATTTCTTAGATTCACTCAGCTCTCAGTGGGTATACTGTGCCTTTCCCCCACCTCTCCTGGCTGGGGACCCCCCACGTGACTCTCACAGAGCACCGTTTACCTCTCTACCTGGCATTTTACACACCGGCCAAGTTGTCCAGCTATGCAAATCTTTGTAAAGATCCGGGTCCTATTACACCGTGAAGCTGCAATGGAGGCAAGTGCTCTATCTAGTCCCACAATTGCCTTCCAGCTTGCATCCGAGGCACCTGCCTCTGCACCTGCGCTCCCACTCAGACACCTGAGGGCTTCTGTTTCCACCAGCCCTTGCTGCAGCTGTTTGGCTCCGCTAGGAACCACAGAGACATAAGTGTATATACGCACACATGTGAGAGCTAACATATAGTGTGTGTATAGACACAAACGTATGTAGGCATATGCTTGAGTCAACACACTGCAGGCATATAGCAGTAAGCATATGAGTGTGTATGTACAGTGGCAACCTAGAGACCCCTCTGTGAGCGTGCATTCAGGCAGGACTCTGCTATGGTCACTGACCGTCTTGTTCTCTGAGCTGCAGTAGGTTTCTAAGCAATCCTCCTGGGCTTATCAGCCACCAAACACAATATTTAAAAGCAGATTCCTGGGGATCACTGGCCAACCAGCCTTGCCTAGTTGGTTAGTTCTAGGCCAATGAGAGACCCTGCCTCAGAATACTGATCAACTACATGCTAGGACAGGTCCCATGCTTCAGTGTAATTGGACAATACAAACTGAAGTCTATGTAAAAAAGAAAGAAGAAAACTCAAAGTTGGGTGGGCGTAGAAGTGAGGGTAGATATGGAAAGGTTGGGTGTGGATATGATAGAAATTCATTGCGTGCCATTTTCAAAGAATTAAGAAAGATATTGGTTTATAAAAAAAAAAGTATATGCCACCTGAGAAATTACATCCAAGGTTGCCCTCTGACCTCACCATGCTTGCACATGTACCTGCATACTCAGGTGAAGCTACACATCCATGAACATATACATAACAGAAAGAAATGTACTGACTCTGTTATCCAACTCAACAAATCCTCCCCGCCATTAGGCATTTAAATTGTGTTACTAAACTCTTTCCTCATGTTATGGTGAGCAGTGAATCTCGTTGCTTCAATGTACTCTCCCTGGAGCATCAGAGATGCTGAAGGTTGCCCATTATAATTTATCTCTTGATTTTCTGTTCCTTCTTTCGTCCCTTCCTCCATTGACCACTCCCTGTTTTCCTCTGACACCCAGTGAAGATGTGCTGAGCCTCCATTTGTCTGACCCTGAGTGTGGGGAATGTGGATCGGGGAGAGATAAAGGGGAGCACACTACATACCTGGAGCCCAAGCATTACCTGGCAGCCAGTGACCATTGCTACAAGGAAGCAAGTATGCACTGTTTCTTTCCATAGTGGCCAGAGTTGTCATCTTAAACATTTTGTGTATGTGTGGTGCTCGAGACGGACTCTGTGACCTTGTGCATGCCAGGCAAGTGCTACTGCTGAGCTGCAGCCTCACTTTAACCGTTTCTCAAGGTCTACTCCAGCAGTTTTATCCACATTGCTGTGTAACCTGTGCCCAGAATGGTTTCATCTTGTAAAATCGAACTTCTGTCCCCATGGCAACAAAGCTTTCTGTGTCATTTTTTCTCAGATGTGGCTGACCAGCCTTCTGCCGCCCATCCCTGTGGATTTCTCTTCTCGGGGACCTGCTACATGGGAATCACACAGAGAGCTTCTCTCTGTGTAGTTTATGTCACTTAACATGGTGTCCTCAAAATTCTGTCCCATTAAAAGAGGTGGCAAAACACCCTTCCTTGTTAAGGCTGAGTTATATTCCTTTATATTGCAGGCCATGTTTTGTTCACCTGTCAAAACTTTGTGACTTTTTCTTACCTACTGGTTATTGTAGAGAAAACTGCCAAGCCAATGGTTTTGCAAGCATCTTCTGGGTACATATCCAGAAGGCTATCTTAGAAGAGGCAAACTTGTGGAATCATGTGACAGTTTTATTTTTAACTTTTGGGAGAAGCATCATGCTATTTTTGTGTCAGATGCACCATAAATTGTTTGCAACGGGATCAGCAAGATGGTTTAGGAAGTAAAGGTGCTTGCTGCCAAGCCTGAGAACCTGAGTTCAATCCCCAAGACCTATTTGGTGGAAGAAGAAAGCTGACTCCAAGAAGTTGTCCTCTGACATCGACACATGCATCATGTGCATGCTCTTGAGTGCCAGGGCATGAACAAATGCATGCACATGCATGCACACACACACATAAACCTTCAGCCTCACACACAGGTGTGCATGCACACAAATGAACACACACATACAGACTCACACTAAACCAATCAGTCACTCAACCAGTAACCAGTGAAATAAATACCTGTGGTATTAACCCATCAATTGGACTGACCAACTTTACAATGGATGGGAAGGCTGCATGGGTCCCTGATCCACCCTGTCCTGCATCCATGCTGAGATACTGAGGTGTGTGACCCAGATGGGCTCTGACAAGCAAGGCTGAAGTGAGTCTGGAAAGAAAAGCCCTTCCTGTCCCTTCCAGCTCTCGGAGCCTTGCTGTGAATGTTGTATCAGCAAATATGTACCCAGAGATTTAACAACGCATTAAGAAAGGATTGGGTGTAAATTGTTTGGAATGGCTGTCTAGGCAGTGTGAATCTACAATCACCTCTGTGCTTTGCGTCTGGAAGTCTAGGGATGTATTCACTGGGACCTGCTTATTCTCACCTCAGAATAGGTGCATATGTGAGAGTCTGCAAAATTAAGACCCATGGGAGCCAGAAGCTTCCTTCCCCCTTTTTTTTTTGTCTTGTTTTGCTTTGCTTTGTTTTGTATTTTGGGTCAGGATCTCATGTAGACCAGGTTATGAATCTATCCTTGAACTCACTATTTAGTTAAGGCTAACCTTGACCTCCCAATCCTTCTGTCTCAGCCGCTGAAGTGCTGGGATTAGAGTCATGTGACAGTATGCCTGGCTCTGTGAGAGGCTTTCTCAGACATTTTTTTCTTTTCCTTCTTGCTGACAACTCTTACACATCGCTGCTTTCAGAATTTTCTCCCCGGATTTTAGATCTTCAGCAAACTTTGCATGCCCAACTCCCTTCCCTTTTCTGTATGTGGTTATAGGCTCAAAGAGGCAAGCTCATCTCCATGTTGATGGAAGCAAAACACACCCAAGCTGTTGAGTATCACAATCTTCTCCATAGACCTCCCTGCAATTCACTAAGGAGTCATTGGAAGCAAAGGCCAAGGATGTCTCTATGAACATGAGCAGAATGCTTCCACCTGTGAGAAAAGGCACGTGTGACTTCGCCCTGGGTGAACGCCTAGGCAAGCTGCTTGGGGTCCGGAAAAATGAAAGGAGTTGGTCCTCGCTACTGTCCTGTGAGAGATCAGGGGTGCCAGGCGAGATGGGGTGGAGCAGTACTAGTCAAGCTGGGTAGCAGTCAGTTAGGGAGTCCATCTGGCCCTAAGGGCTCCTCTATTTCCCTTGCACCTTGTTCCTGTGGGTAGAGCATGAAAAATGAGCGCTCCCCAAATATTAGCAAGGCATAGAGGGCTGAAGTTTTTTTTTTGTTTTTTTTTGTTTTTTTTTTTTTTTTTTTATTGATTTTTCGAGACAGGGTTTCTCTGTAGCTTTTGGTTCCTGTCCTGGAACTAGCTCTTGTAGACCAGGTTGGCCTCGAACTCACAGAGATCCGCCGCCTGCCTCTGCCTCCTGAGTGCTGGGATTAAAGGCGTGCGCCACCACCGCCCGGCCTGAAGTTGTTTTTTTTTAAAAGATATGAAAACATAGAAGAAATCATGGATTTTGTGAGAACATTGTCCACCAGACTCAGGGAAATGGGTGGCACAGAGCATTTGGGAAAAGAGGCCAATGGCAGAGGACCCCCTCCAGTAAACAGACTCTGGGATCTAAGAACAAGCTACCTTTGTGCACAGAGACATAAGGAAGAGGTCCGAAGGCAGGAGCAGAAACTCTAGGAGCCCACTGGCCAAGGAGGCCACAGTGACCTTGATGCTTAGAGGAGAACACACACAAGCAAAAAGCTGCTTCCAGGGCGTGTGCCAAGCATCTTAGATGACAATATCTTACAGTGTGGTAAGGGTCTCCCCTCTTCCACAGAGGCCATGCTGATCTTTGTCCCCCTTTGAAGGATGCCAGCCTAGCATCCACTGAGTTCTTCGGATGTGGACCATCTATGAGTATCTAGGTCTCCAGCAGAAAGCACCTTATGTGGTCAGATGAACCCTGTTCAGTCCTCTTTCAGAGTTGCCATGGTGCTAACACCAAGGCAATGCTCAGCTAAACTCAGGTAAAAGCAAAAGAAATGGGAAATAGTTTCACTCTTCCCTGACTGTTTGACTCTTTACCTTCAGTGACGTCAGAGGGCTGCCGAAGGGTTAGGGTGAAGGACAGACAGTTGTCCAAGTTTATTGGCAGATTCAAGTTCAGATAATTGTGCTGGCCTTGCTCAGCTCGATTTCACTCTAAGATACCCGTTTCCTCTTGGGGGCTGAAGAACTGTGAAGTCAAACTCCCGTCATATTTTCTCTTTTAAAAAAACTCATGAAGGCTGGGGGTATGGCTTAGCTGGTGGACTGTTTGCACAGGGCCTTGGGTTCAGCCCCCAGGGTCACCTAAGCTGGAGGTTGTGGCTCACGGCTGTAATCCCAGCTTTTAGGTGGTGAGGATGAGGAGGATCTGAAGGTGTTTCTTAGCTATATGGCAAACTTGAGATCAGCCTGGGAGAGATAAGACAAAATGGGGCAGCACCAGCTGGAAGGTTTGATACAGCATAGTTATTGCAAAATGCTAAACTAGGGGCTGAATAATCAGTGATTAAGAGCACTGACTCCTCTTTTAGAAGACTTGGGTTCTATTGCCGTCACCCACAAGGCAGCTCACAACTGTCTGTACCTCTAGTACAAGAGGATCTGATGTCCTCTTCTGGCTGCCTCTGCAGGTTACAGGAAAGTAAGCGGTACACAGACTACATGCAGGCTAAACACCCATACCTGTAAAAATGAATTAAATAGAAACTTAATTTAAACTTAAAACATAAAGCTAATTTGAACATCTTTATTGAGATATAATTTTCACAATGGACATATATATGCAATATAAACATAATGCATGTGTACAACTTAATATAACCCCACACTCAGAGCAAGACTCAGAACACTGCATCATGTCAGAGGTCCTGGGCTTAAACTCTAGCACCTGACCCAGATGCAGAAGCCCTTTGGCCACAAACACTCTAAGTACATCCCAAGGTTGTTTTCCCAGCCATCTCTAGTGTGTGGTACACAGGGCCCAGCCTTCTTAGCTCCCTGTGGTCATGCTATGTGGGAGATTCTATGAGCTGGCCAGATCCTCTTCCGGAAGGAAGCACTAGGCAGTGAAATATCAGACACAGCTCCAAGGATGGCACCTTTAGAGACACCTCACCTGGGTCATCACCCTTTCCAGGGAGCTTCCCAAGCAAGGATAGTCAGCATCAGATATGAAGGTTAGGTTATTTAGGTCCAACTCAGAGAGATCAACTCTGAAGGGTCACTGGAGTCCAGAGTCAAGCTGTCCCTGACCAACATCAAGGGCAACTTTTATCTCTTCATTACCCTCCTCTTCCCATTCATCCCACAAGCCGGTCCCATTGCCTGCCTAGTAAATATCCTGCAGCCTGGGGCTCCACCTCAGGCTATCCCAGGGATGTGACTCATGGTTGGATTGACTCTTTTCGTTTCTGTCATTTTCCTTTCCCCTAGATAGATGGTTCTGAGCCCTCTAGGTGCAAGTGAGGCTCCGGGTGCTTCCAGGTGTAAACAGAGCCGCCACTACTGACTGTCCCTTTCCAGGAACTGTGCTTACAAACTCTTTTGGGTTTCAGGTCTCATCTGCTCACTCACGTCTTTACTCTAAGGACATGACGGAGTGCCAGCTCTACGCAGGAGTGAAGAGATAAGGCAGAATATGCCTTTCCCTTCCTCTGAGAACTTTCAGTCCATCATAGTAGGCTTATACCCACCTACTGAAGTCTCCCAGGTACTAAGGGTCACGATGCAGAAGTCACAGAAGCCGCGGAGTGGAACAAAGCATATGGCAGTTGAGGGGAGTTGCTGGGGAGTGAGGCGGCTGTGTGGAACATGGAATTAGCAAGTAGAGAGCAATCAACACAGCCCTGGGCCTGATCCTTACTATCCCACTCGACAGAGCATCCCTGCACCCAGGAGATTCTATTGATCTGAGCCAGGTGGCAAGGGTGGGAGGAACTCAGCAGAACCAGGAGGTTCTGCTTCCCTTTAGTACCTCCTTCCACCCTCTGCCATCACTGGTTGGGGTCTAGGAAGCTGAGCTGGGCAGAGAGACAGAGGAGTAGAAGGGAAGGAAGGAGGTCCCAAGTGATAGGTGGTAGGATTCCAGCTAAGGAAAGTTTGATCTTGGCAAACTGCCTCAGGTCCCACTTCATGCACTGGCCTAACTAAATCCTTCTTTGCCACTTTCCAAAATCAGCATGATTTTCTAAAGTTTGTATCTCTGATGGAAGAAATTAGAGAAATAGATAAAAAAAAAATAAAAATAAAACAGATGTGAGTGCGATGTTAGCCTTTGACTGTATTGGGGGCCTGGGGAGGGGCAGAATGCAAAGTCTTAGGGGTGTGGTCAGATGTGCCTTTTTAGAACACATCTGGTTAGAAGAACAATGGACATCGGATGCATTTCAAGATGCCACAAAGATGAAAATAGATCTTGGCTATTTATCAAATTAATCACCCTATAATCGCAAGACAAATGGGATTCCTAGGGCGATACTCAGCTGGTAATTTAATACCCAAGTTTTTTTCTGATCAATAAACCATTGGCCTGTTAGAATATTTAAGTCATTCTTAAAGTCATTCAAGAAAAAAAAACTATCAACCTAAGTTCTTTGAAAGTGTGTCTTTAATTTAAAATGTCATTTTCTATTTAAGCATTGCATTTTGCCTTATTCTAAAAACAACCCTGATCTTAATTTTATTCAGAATGATTAAAATGAATATTTTGTGTCTGAAATAATACAATTCATTGTCTTTTATTCAGCGAATATTTGGGTGCCTGTGTTACACATAGAAGGACAGAAGACATCATTCATGCTGTGTTCTCAAGGAGTGGTCCAGGTGTGGGTGAAACTTTGGAGATGAGATGACAGAGCCCTTGAAGCTATGAAAGTGAGCTCAGGGCCCCCTGAGTGCTCAGAGAAGGCAACCAACCTCCCTCAAGAGCAGTGGCTCTCAACCTTTCTCACTCTGTGAGCCTTTAAAGGAGTTCCTCATGTTGTGACCCCCATCATCAAATTATTTTCATTGTTGCTCCATAACTGCAATTTTGCTACTGTTATGAGTCCTAACGTAAACATCTGTGTTTTCTCATGGTCTTAAATAGCACTTGGGAAAGGGTTATTCACAGCCCCCACCCAAACCAGGGATCGTGACCCACAGGTTGAGAACTGTTGATCGCAAATATTAAAGCCACAGGAGACTCTTCAAAGCTTATTCAAATGAAAAATTAAGAGTCATGTCCATGGCTAGGAAGATAGGAAGATGGCTCAGTCAGTAGGGAGCTTGCTTTGCGGTCATCTGAATTATGAGTCCCAGAACCTCCATTTTCAAAGAATGTCACACATGATGGCACATGCTTTTAATCACAATGATCAAGAGAGCTTCAGGTAAATCCCTGGGGCTCAATGACCAGTCAGCCCAACCTCCGTGGTAAGCTCCTGACCTAGAGAGATCCTGTCTCAAAAAAATAACCAAGGTGGGGCTGGAGCTCAGTGGTAAAGTACTGCCCAACACACACACATACACACACACACACATTCTGAAGTATTTTGGGTTGGTGAGATGGCGCAGAGATTAAATATTCCTGTCACCCTACCTAACAGCCTGAGTTGGGTTCCCAAGACCCACATGGTGGAGGAAGAGAACTGACTCCTGTTGGTTGTCCTCGGACCTCTACACTCCGACTGTGCTGGGCATGGATGTACTTGAATGTGTACACATCACACATAAACAATGTAATAAAAAAAAAAAGAGAGAAACAAATGAACAGCTTCTGAGGAGCAATACCCAAGCTGACTCTGGCATTCACCCCATCACACACACACACAGAGAGAGAGAGAGAGAGAGAGAGAGAGAGAGAGAGAGAGAGAGAGAGAGAGAGAGAAGAGACTGTCCAGGCAATCCAAATGACTTGTTGTAATTTACTACCTGTACAAATGCAGTGTGTGTGCATTCCTGGGTTAAATGTTATTCAAGTTATTGGTACCTTTAAAAGAAGGGAGGAGGGGTTAGTAGTAATAAAATGTGTCTGAAACGATGCAATGATAAGAAACATTTGTTGTGTTCAGAAAGAACAAAACTGCAAGTGCTGGGTTTTACGATTGGGAGCAGAGGAACAGCCCTTATAAAAACATCTGACATTGCGTGCTGGTCTTGGGAGGAAGCAAGGCCTGCGAGAGCCCCATCTGAAGTCACTGCATAAGGGGCCTGTTCCATACAAGCAGCACAGCCATGCGTGTCTTGTCAGAAACGATCCCCACCCTGGTCCCTCAGACCCGGAAGCACAGTTAATGTTGGCACTCTATCTTCCATGTTATTGCAGCACTGGTGTGGGCTGGTGGGCACCTGCTTCCAAGAACACAGCGACTGCTTGGCCAGTTGCTTCTTCCTGAAGTCTCCAAGTCTGTGGGCCTCAATGCCAACCCAGAGAGTTGGGTGAGACGGCTTCGTTCACTTTGTGGTTTTTCCTAGTGATAATGTGCCAGACGGAATAGATTGCAGCTACTAGGTTCAATGAGGAACTCGGTGAGAAGCTTGTTATGAGGACTCTTCCAGAAAAGGTCAGAGAGGTCATGCCTTTGTCGGCAGTTGCTAAAGGAGAGTTAGCATTTATCAGTTGTTGTTGTCTTCAAAATTATGTTTACAGAGCAGAAAGTGGGGTGATAAGAAGTAGCGGTAGATAACAGCCTACTGTGTTTGCAGTGCCCAGGCCTGGGGGACCTTCCACACAAGACATGAGTTCAGCGAGCATAAACGCTTTGGGAAAGGATGGACCTGATTCAGAGTGATAGTTTTACACGAGGCGTGGGGTTTGGTGCTTAACCTTCGTTATTTCATTCCATCCTCTTGGAAAAATAAAATGTGGTATTCATTTTATAGATGGAAAAGCCATGGTTAAGAAAGAAACAGTGAAGTCACGTGACGCGTGCCCAGCCTATTAGTTACTTTTGGCAGAGTTGTGACAAAGCACCAGGCCAAAGCAACTTTGGAAGAGAGAATTTATTTTGCCTCGCAGTTGATGGTGCCAGTCACCATGCTGGGGAAGGCATGGCAGCTGGAGCTTGAGGCAATCGGTCGGTCCCACGGCGTCCACCGTCCGAAAGCACGGAGAGATGAACGCCGATGCTCAGCTCATTTCCGCCTTTTTATCAAGTCTGGGACCTCAGCCTTAGAAATGGTGCTGTCCACATATAGGGAGGATCTTTCAACCTCAGTTACCCTAAACCTAGAACCCCCCTCACAGACATGCTCACAGAGTTGTCTCCTAGGTACGACTAGATCCCTATAAGCGGACAAACTGGGATCTTGGCTCTGTAACTCCAAACTGGTTCAGAACAAATTGCAAGGAGCAGCCAAACTTTGAGCCTCTTGCTGTCTGTGTCATAGTTAGGCAAACCCTGCTCCGGAGCTAACACTGACCATTCCCCAGCATCAGTACAGAAAGCTCAGTATGCAGAAAGTAAGTGCTCCCCCCACACTCCCCACACTCCTGTCCTGCCCTGGGCCAGGCTGGCTAAAGGCTCTAAGAAACATTTAGAGAAAACAGTTTAGAGAAAACAGTTTGTAACCAGAAAACCTCAAGTTCTGAGAAGCCTGAACCCTCATCTTCAGAGAATTGGAAGCAAGGTCTTGGAATTACCCAACGTGTTAAATTCATTGTAATATCAGAATGCAACTGGGAGAGAGGGTCTGGGGTGAAAGAAAAATAAGTGTAATTGCTTCTTTTTTCAGACTCCCGTATTGCTTTGTTCATTATGAAATAATGAAGCATTTTTCGATCCCATTATTCTGTAAATGAGACTGAGGAAATGGTACATCTGCATTCGTGTGGTGACACAGAGTCGGGAAATGTTTACCCCACCGACGTGTAAAAATAGCAGTTCCATCTTTTGCGGTAATGAAATTGGAGGTGTTTTCACTGTGAAAATATACTTCGTAATGCACACAAATACAGCAGAGTTAAATTCGGTGCTGGGGAATTCTGTTCTGGAGGCTTTCCTCTATGCTTGGGTTTCTTTGGCAATGTGGTTTTGCTTCTTTGTAACCAAAGCCTGTCTGTGGGCAGTGACAGATAGGACATAAAACCCACTGGTGAATGTTTTTCGGCGAGACAGAGGTTAGGTTTCTGGAACCATTCAGCATGTACACCTGCCCTCTTGTGGCATACATCTGCACAGTCACTGTTTGTAAAGCCAAGACACGGCTTTTCCTAAGCAATAATCCAAGTGGATCTCCACACTTCTAACCACAGACTCTCGTTCTCAAACATCCAACATTTGCTATGTATCTGCCCTGCTGGGTGTGGAAGCCCTCAAGGTGCTCACATTTGGCAAAATTCCTTCGTTTGTGTGCCACCATTCACTTTCCTCTATGTACTAGGGACTTGTAACTAGTTACCTCAAAACTTAGTGCTACCAAATAACCATTCTCTGAGTGAGAAAGTCAAACAAGGAAGGGGTTATCTGGGGTCTCAGAAGACTTCAAAGACTCAGAGCCAGGGTTTCTATACACCTGAAGGCTTCTTGGTGCACATGGACTGGGTTGGAAAAGGTTTGGCTGACTTCCCCCCAGGATGGAAAGCGATCTGACTGCGGCATCTCTCAAGCCGTTTTCTTTCTAGAGAAAATTCCATGCACAGCTGTCTCTTTTTCTGCTTGATTTCTGCAGGTGGACAATTTCTTACACGTTATTACCTGAAAGAAGCCAATAGATGGGGAGACTTCGTGAGGGGTGTGTGTGTGTGTGTACGTGTTGAAATCAGTGTAAAAGTCAAAATGTGGAAAACAGCACAGTAGGTCTCCAGGCCTTCCAGGAACCTCCAATGTGGGCGTGGTTGCACCCTCGCTATCTTCCCCACAGGCAGGCGGCCTTTCAGTCTTAAACACAGTGTGTCTGTCTTGTCGCCTGCTTCCTTCCGCTTAGCATTATCTAATTCTTTCCTTTTTTTTCTTCTTTTAAATGAGCAATGAAATTTGATCTGAGAGGCTGGTCACCGCTGTTTTGAAAGAAGACAGCTTGGTGAGTCCTACCTCTCTAAACCTCGCAGTCTTTGGGGAATCAGGAAATTAAACTTTTTATGTACTGGTCTTTAACTTGCTAGTAAGTAGACACAGTTCTACCTTGTTTGAGTAAGCTATAAAAGCGGACACAGGTCAGGGAACAAAGACATGCCATAGAGTAATTAGGAACTAGGCGGAGGCAGGGTAGAAGTTTATGAGGGGGTAGTGGTAGTTGGCCAGTCCATCCCTCAGAGTGTGTGTGTGTGTGTGTGTGTGTGTGTGTGTGTGTGTTCACCTTCCAGGTTCATGTTTGCTCCTGGGGGATGTCAATTGCCCTACCTGGTTTTCATTTGGTATTGTCCAGATGTTTAAAAACAAGCAACTGATCTTCTCACAGTCACTTAAGAAAAGGGTAAAGGAAGTTTGCCCTTAAGTTATTTTAAAAAGCCGTGGTTCTCTGGGTCTGAGTGTCTTGTGCAACACTCATGGGCTTGCAGCTTCTAGTGTAAAGGAGGAGCTGTTGGAGAGCCAGGCAGAGCCCATTTCCAACTTTGCAGGGGTCTCTCTTCCACACGGGTCACTGCAGGGACTCTGGGTCACTGCAGGGACTCTGACCTTGTTTGCGCTTCTGCGCTCTGTGAAGACATTGGTCTTACCCATGATCCTGAGGAGGTGGTGTGTGAGCTCCGGACACCATGCCTTGTGAAATGTGTTTCCTTGTATGCTTAGTTTAGAGCTAGTGTGTTCTCTCCTCTACCTGTGATCACAGCTATTAAATAAACAAATGACGGGAATCTGTTGTCAGAGAAACACAGCCCGAGTGGGAAGCTGTCATCTTTACAGATATGTCTTTACTCACTGCTGCGACTTTGGCTAGCAAAGTGATAGTGGCTGCTGGCTGAGCTGGATAACACCCATTTCGTTCAAAACAAGAAGAAACAACAACAGAAACCCCAGAAGGCTCAAAATGTTCAGGTCTTCAGGTTTTGGTTTAGTGGTCAGCTGCTCTGAAAACGCTCAACAGTGAGTTGTTCTTGGGGCCAGAGAGAGACAGGGCACTAAGGCCAGCTGAAGATGAAAGGTTTGGAAAGAACCTACCCACCCCATGCCTGTAGTCTTTGAGGAAAACAGACCCTACATACAGACCTAACATCGCAAGTGCCATGCTCAGGGCGCTCTCCGAGGGGGAGTTCACATTATCTGTGAATAGAATGACCGGGTTTTCTCCAAACAAGGCAGGAAGAGGCGCTACAGTCACAATGGACCCAGTCCCACCACCTGCCTCAATAACACTCTCTGGTTCGCTACGAACAATCAGAAAATAATGTTGGTACATAGGAACACTAGCACCATCCCAGTGTTCTGTCTGTCAAGTGAGGAGCCGTTGAGAGACCAGCCTGATGTGTGTATATGTATATACATCACATGCATGTTCATGTTGGAGATGGCACACATGCTGTAGTGTGCAGGCCAGAGGACAACCTCAAGTGCTTTTACTCAAAGGCTGTCCATCTTCTTAGGAGGCAGAGTCTCTCATTGGGCTGGAGATGGCTGGTTAGATTAGGCTAAAGAGCCGGCAATCCCCTGGGACTCACCTGCCTTCTCCTCCCCAGAACTAGGCTTTCAAGTGTACATCATACCTGGCTTTTTTTTTTTTAAATGAAGATTCTGGGCATCAAATTGGGTCCTTTGGCTTGCAAATATCCAGACCTCTTGATGATCGTCACTTTTTGCCTTTTACTGCTAGGGATTAAGACTCACGCACACTACGCATGTGGTCTGTCAATGAGCTGCATCCCTTATCCATTCCTATGTATAGAATGTACACCCTGCATCTAGTGCTTTGGGAAACATTCCACATGTATTTTCTCATGTGACACTTAGTGCTGACAGGTAAGTCCTATAAACAACTAGGACTTGGAAGGAACTTGTTTGCCATCACAAAGATGATGGGCGGGCTGGGCATCAAAGCTTCACTCCTCAACCAGTGAGCTAAAAGCAGCCTTCATCACAGTCCCATGTGCATACATTCTAGAATCTTCTTTTGGTCATCCTCTGTGACAATGCAAGTGTTGTTCACTGGTATCGGCAGTGCAGCAGAAAGGGGAGAACAGAGACTTCAGGCCTGAGAATGTGACTGTCTTGGTGTCCTGCATCTCCTGGACCTGCCTACTCTTTCCTTTCATCCTGTTTTCTGGGTATCCCGGCCAGCATCAATGCCATGCACAAGTCGTTTCCAGGCTAGGAGATTCTACCTGAACTCCTGAGACTCTTCTGTTGGTTGTCGATTATGTTGCATTCACTAATGGAATGACCAATCTATATTCAATTTTGTTGTCTACACGAAATTTCCAAACCAGTTCACACATACGACTTTTCTAAACTCTGCATTCTGGTGCTGCAAGTGCTGTGCACATTATGACCCATCCTATCTGCTCCTCTCCTCTCACCTCCTCCCTCTCAGCATATCCTCAGCTTCTTGTAGCATCTACAGAAGCCCTGGTACTTAGTATGGATCTTTCCTCTTAAATCTTAAGTGTGCGGTATGCAGCATCATTGGCTCCAGGCATCTCTGGAGTTTATTCTTCTCACTTAATACAAATTTCTGGCTTGTTGATGACTAACTCCCCAGTCCATGGTAACAACTAGTCTAGCCTTTGGCTTTATGAATTTGACTGTTTTAAATACTTGGAAGCATCCATCTTCCTGTGTGTGTCTTATTTCACTTAGCACATGTCCTCAGAGTCTCCCCAGGCTGCTGCATGTCACCAGAGTGCCTTCCTCTCTGAGGCTGCACAGTGTGGTATATCTTTGTGGGTTGTCACATCTACCTATTCAGCAGCTGTTGGCCCTTATATCCCTAACTTCTAGTGCTGCAGATTTTTGAGATGCTGATTTCAATTCTTTCGGATCTTGTTTTCCTACCAGTCCTGTACGGCCTTGGAATCACCTGGAGAGTCTTATATAAAGCCTGAGGCATCACCACCTCCAGAATCTTACCTAGGCTGGCCTAGTGGAACCTCGGTACTAATGGATGCCAGTTGGGCTCCTCAGGAAACTTGAAGAACAGTCAGCCTCATAGGTCTTAGCCCCTTTATTGAGCACACAAACTTGGCCCAGTGGTTAAGAGTGCTCACTGCTTAAAATTTATGTTTACTTTCTAGAAACCACATCAGGCAGCTCACAACTGCTTATAAGTCCATCTCCAAGGGTTCTGGTGTCCTCCCCAGGCCTCCTTGGGCACCCACATACAGATATATCCACGCGTATAAGTAAAAATAAACTTTAAAGGAAACAGTCTTAGTCCAGCCTTGTCTCACACACATCTCCATTTTCCTTCCGGAAACAGTTTCTGCTCCCTTTAGCCATTTTCTTCTGCCCTTTATTGATCTGCCAAGCTCTACATAAGATCCCAGAGGAGCTGCTGAGGGAGGGGGAGTTGATTGGGAGAGGGGGAGGGAAATGGGAAGTGGTGGCAGGTAGGAAGCAGAAATCTTAAATAAATAAATAAATAAATAAATAAATAAATAAATAAATAAATAAAAAACAAACAAAAAACAACAACAACAACAAAATAAGATCCTAGAGGATCTCTGGACCATTGCTGCTGGGCTTCCTCCAGCCTCATTCTGGGTCCACCCCCTTACAACAAAACATCATTTTGGAGGGTCTCTGCTCTCTCCCTCCCCTCTCTTAACATCTTTCTCATCTTGTCCCAGCCTCGCATGCCATTGGGACTTGAATGTGAACAGCTGGTCACACAGCATCCTTGGTAAGAAGAAAAGAGATGGTCAGCTCTCTTTCTCCTTTCTCTTCAGTCTGGAGGCCCCAAAGGCCATGAGATGGTGCCATCTACATTCAGAGTGGTCTGGATACCCCCTCAAAGACACACCCAGAAACATGTCTCCATGGTGATTCTAAACCATCAAGGAGACCATGAAGGTTAACTATCACGACCACCACACCCAGCTGAATGCCAGACACTCCCTCAGCCTTCTTAAGGTACATTAAACTGAACTCACCTGAGCCATCACCTGCTGCCCCTGCCCGTCCCTCCACAGTTTCCCTACAGTTGGTTTCATTCAAACAAGGGCTGTGCACTATTTAGGGTGGGTCGAGACCAAATGCATTGTGTTCCTGGCTGAAAGGTGGGAAAACAGTAGACCTCATTCTGCTCTGAAAAATTCCATTACCCCTCTCTATTACACTATTAATTCTTCATTTTACCTATCATTAGGCTTTCAGTAAATAAATAAAAGAAGCCAACACAACTGCTTATATCCATAAGTAATCAAAATGTATTTAGTGCTTTAGTAAGTAGCTTGTTTTTCTAATTTTCCTTTAATTAGCAGAGAAAGAAATAAAATCAATTCCTTACCCAGCAGATAAAAAATTAAAGTCAGCTTTCTCCCTCATACATATCCAAATTTGAATGTACACAAGAAACACAAATTCATAATCATCCCGTAATATAATATGTATCCAATATTAATCTCATTGCTATGACATTTATCATCTCTCCCTGATCACAGCTTAATAAAATTATAATTATGACCTTTCAAAGCGTCCTCACCCGATCCACACTGACGTGGCATCCTCAGCGTCAAATCTTGGCTCTTTCTAGGGGCAGGTGCAGTTCCTTGACAGGTCATCAGGTCTGGATGCACAGCAAGGGTGGGGTCTGTTATTGCCTGCCTTTGCAATGCAGAGGCCAGAGCAGTGCGAAATCCAAGGAAGGGCTCCAAAAGCAGTCACCAGTCCTAACCGAGAAACTATTCGCAATTGATACTTACTGGGAAGGGGAAAATCAGTTTTCTCCAATGGAATGTCTCTGGGTACATCAACCAAACTCCAGAGCAGGGCCCATGCCCCAGCAGAACAGGGCCCATGCTCTAGGTCAACAGAAAAGTACTCCATGTTTTACTGTTTGTTTATTTATTTATTTGTGTGTGTGTGTGTGACACACACTTGTCTTTTGTTTTGTTTAGGCTTTTAGTTTTTGGTCTTACTGATTTTTATTTTTTTAATTTGTTTGTTCTGATTTCCTTTTTTGATGTTTTTTTTTTTTCTATCTTGTTTGGAGAGAGAACATGAAGTTAGGTAGTGAGGTGGGACAGATCTGGAGCTGGGGGAGGGGAAATATGATCAAAATATATTATATGAAAAACTTTTTTAAAGAAAAATAATTCTAAGCAGTCACCAAATGGTTAAACACCTGAGCATTTGTCCATGTGGCGTAGCTATCTATAGTGGGTCTCAAAGAAAGCGGGGCATTTGGGAGGGAGCTTGGTTCACGGTGGGGGTTGTGAGTGAGAAGGGACGACACTATGTTAGAAAATAAACTTTAAGTCAACTCACATTCAGCTGAAAACAGCATCTGCTTATACCTGGACTGTTCTAATTGGTCAAGGATACCCAACGCTTGATCCATATACTCTAGCAAAGCCAAGTTCTTCCTTAAGAGATTGAGAAGCTTCCCGATATTTGATGCTGTAAACTATCCTGTTTGGGGTTTTGTTTGTTTTAAGACAGAGTGGGCCTCGTGTAGCCCAGGCTAGCCTCAAACTTACTATGGACCCAAGGATGACTTTGAATTCCTAACCTCCAAGTGTTATCGTCACAGGCCTGTACCACCAGGGCCAGCTAGTGCTTCGAGGAACAAGAATGTGTATCTCCTGTGTGATTAAAGGGGGGACTTCCTGATGCTCTTTTGGAATCTCATTAATATTTGCTGGAGAAGGAGTGGGTTCTCCACTTCCAGCTGAGGTCGGTCATGGAATCTCGAACAGAAATTCTAGCCACAGAAGACTCTGTAATATTTCACAATGATGTTCTCTTTTTCCTCCCCGTTTCTGACATCATCCATGTATGTGATGAACGGAGTTGCTCTTCTCACCGGAAGCGGGATTGTCAGGTGGGTGTCTGTGGGAAGCGGAGGTGGTGGTCCTTTCGCTGGCACCTCTTTGATCTTGAAGAGGAGAAGGGACAAGGACAGGATCTGTCTGCACTTTTGTGCCTGTACTACCTGGCTTGGGAACCTGTGGATGTTTGACTTTGATTAGGAGACAGAGCAATGAGGTAATTCCTGTTCCTCTGCAGAAATCACACACCGCAGTTAGTTCAACGCTATCAGACCGGCATGGTGAAGCGAGTTAGTTCTCCCCATTACGTTTATTTGGTGAGTCAGGCTCTGGCAGGGCGCTGATTTGTTGTTTAATATTTGAGGGGGATCCTTTTGGTGTGTTGAGAACATGTTTGCTGAAATTCTGGGTGTTAAACAAGATGTTTTCATTTGTTTTGATGGGTTCTCCTGAAGGCACTACTCCGCATTTCACACTTACCCAGCACTTTCCATCCTCCACCGGCAGGAGGATGAGCGCAGCGACTACCCTGTGTGCTTGTGAAGTGTGGGGCTGCTTCAACCAGAGAAAGGCAGAGCTGGGAAGGACCCCCAAGCCTCAAAGCTCACAGCAGAGCTGAAAGGGGTCTTCCCAGACCCTTGGCCCCCACTGTCATAATCCAAACAAAGATGATGGGTAGCCTCCAAGAGACCGAAGGAATAAATTGATTATTCTCGCCTGTTATATGATCTTCTTAGGGTGTTACCATAACAGCACAGTTCCTTCCCTGAACTCAGCAGAACATATGGGAATCCTATTTTTAGCTCACCATTCCTCCCCCACACCCATCTCTCTTCCTGGGAGTCCTCAATATGGACCCATTATGTAGGTGGGGAAAAGCTGAATTGGGTGAATGTCTATTCGTTCTGACCCTTGAGGCTGTGGTGACATGTCTTACACCCTGGAGCTGTGACTAGGGTGAGTCTCTAAGTGAAGCTTGCTCCTAGAACACTGTCTTATCAGCCTTAGTAGAAGACAGAAAACAAGGCCACACACAAGAACGCTTTTGGCCAAAGGCAGCCCCAAGATGCTCTGAGTAAGTCACTGAGCAGGAGCTGGGGCAGCCTTGCATGAAGACCTGAGTTTAAATCCCCCAAACCTGTATAAAAAAAAAAACAAACAAACAAACAAAAAAAAAAAAAACGCTGTGTGTGGTAGAGCTCATCTGAAACACCAGTACTGGGGGGGGGGGGGTGTCAGTCAAACACAATGGCTCCCTAGAGCTCATTGACCAAGTAGCCTAGCCAAAACAGTAAGTTGCTGCTTCTTCCTTGCAGAACTCTGCCTTAAAACACAGGTGGAAAGCCACACAAAAAGATACCTAAAGTGAACCTTGTTGATTCTGGCCTCCACATGCATGCAAACCCATGGGCTCATACCTATCTGAACATGTACATGCACCACATAGAGGACACATGCCTGTGCGCATACCTATCTGAGCATGTACATGCACTACACACAGACACATGCATGTGCGCATACCTATCTGAACATGTACATGCACCACACATAGAAACATGCATGTGTACATACCTATCTGAACATGTACATGCACCACACACAGACACATGCATGTGCACATACCTATCTGAACATGTACATGTACCACACACAGACACATGCATGTGCGCATACCTATCTGAACATGTACGTGTACCACATACAGACACATGCATGTGCATATACCTTTCTGTAACATGCACATATGCCGCACACAGACACATGCATACTAAAAAAGGAAGTAACAAAAATAATCTTTACAGCACAATCATAAAGGTCCAAATGAACCACAGGGGATTATGTGTCTCTGTTCAAAAGCAGACAGCACTGAAGAGTGCATGCCACACAGCAAACCGCCACTCTGTCCCTTTATCTGTGCTGCGCATGGACCTCCAGGCCCTATTTTTGCAGAAATGAAACTCAATAGCTATGCATACGCCTGCTACATGCACAGGAAGTAATGGGAGCTTCCTGGTATTATTCTAGAACAAGAATCAGGCAGCATCTCTCCAGAATGGGCCCGCTGGGCCATCAGTTGCTCTCTTAGGGACTAAGTGATTTCTAGCATGGCACAAGTCCAGAGCTAATCCATTAAGGTGAAAGAAATCTATAGACACCTGCATGGAATTGATTAGTGAGTCGGGGTGTCTGCAACTGACTTCTTGTTTACTCCTTCGTTCAAAACGACCCACTAAAGCCAAGAGTCAGCTACAGCAACTCACTAGCATGGTGTCAATTTTTGGAGAACTTTTATTTGTATAAAGTGAACTGTGTTTGGAATCCTCAGTTCTACCCTCCATTAAAGCCAAGTATTCCCTTGTTCTTGGTTCACTGCATTAAATATTGCGGGTAATTAGATGATGTTATTTGTTTTGCACAGGAGACAATTAAGTAAAGAAAGACTAGTTTTCAGGAGTGTTTCCATGACGATAGCCATGCCCCCCCCATTCATTAATCGCCTTGTAATTGCAGATTTTGTTCTGAACACTTTTTAGTAGTGAGCGTGCATGTGTGTGCGCAAGCGCACACGTATGGATGTAGGTGTTGGACACGTATTTCGGAATTAAGTATAATGCAAGGACCAAGGTTTTCAAGCATCCAATGACTGTATCTGCATCAGGTGAGTGGCACGCAAAGTAGGACTAGACTTCAAAAGAGGCTCTGGTCTCATCACCGTGTCCTATTCAATGAACCACAACCAAACCAGACAGTCCTCTTGAAACCAGAAACCAGAGAGTGTGCCTGCAAATTACCCTCAGCAAAAAAGCAGACGGATGCTACCGCATTACCTGATCGTGATGCATAAAACAGGGTCTGCTAGTCCTCTTGTTTCTTTGAGCCCATCTGTAAGAATCTGTCTTGTGAACATGAAATATCCTTAGCCTGCCTTTCCTACAGTGTAGGAGACAGCGTGTCGGTGACAAGCAAGGTGCAGCATGCAATTACACTGACCCACATATTAAAAAAGTTCTCTGTTTTTCTCTTCTTCTCAAGCCTGCTGACTTCACGGAGAACGTCCCTGGGATCTGATGATGACATGGTAACACCCCTCTGACACATACTGATCTCCAGGTCAGACAAGCAGCGGCTGGGAAGCAACACACAGCGGAACTTCATCTCGCTGTTTGTGTTTGTCTCCCATCGTGTTTACGTTTAGATTACTTCCAGGGTGTCTAGTTTCTTAAGGCAAAGAAGACAGATAGAGCCCAGATCAGGCCTCCTGCAAATGTGGGAACTTGGGCTCCACTGGTCCTGACATGGATTTGGGGAGAGATTGGAGCAAGGGCATTTGTTGGGGTTACTTATAGAGGTCTTCTGCCTTGTTTGGTCCCCACCATTCTCTCTGCTAAGCACTAAAATGAATCACATTCATTGTTGAGGTGGATAAACTGAGAAGTAGGTACTTGGTTTTGGGGTCAAAGCAGTGTCCCAAGAAGGTATAAGTAGATAAACTGGAAGCTCTTTCTCCACATCGTTAGTAGCCACACCCAGAGCTACCTGTCTGTCCTGTCTCTCACCATAGCCCTGCCACAGTCAGTATGAGAACACACACACAGCACACGATGTCCCTCAAAAGCCAGGAACATAAAAACAAGAATCAAAATGTGTGTGCTGTAGCTGAGAAAGGCAGTGAGGGTAGGGGAATGACGAAACATTAACCACTAAAATTAGTATCTGGCAGCATTGATCCATAAGTAAAAATCAGAAAGAGAAACTGTCTTGATAAATAAAAGTGGAGCATGGTCAAGGAAGACTCCTGGCATCGACTTCTGGTGCTACACACATGCACACACAGATAGAGTAAATTGTAAATACTAATAAATGACTTCAAATTATAAGTGTATTTTCTAGGCAAGGAACAAGAGTGGATGGTGTCTATTATGGTATTGTTGATAAAGAAAGGAGGTATGAGAGAATCTACACATACGCTGTCTGGGGAAGGAACACAAAGTCAGCCTAGAGCCAGCCCTAGGAGAAAAATAAGGACTACAGTCAGAACCCGAGGAACATGGTTGCTGTTGTCACTATTTAGCCTTAATTTCTGAGAAAAGAAAAAAAACTCAACTTGCATGTACTCAAAAAATGTTAGAGGGAAAAAAATTAAATAAGACTATCAGAGATTATGTTCAATTAGATGATATATAATTTAATTCTATAAAACCTACAAAAGAAGTTGGGATTCTGGGTTCCACTATAAACTTAGGAATAAAATTAAAGTATTATTAATGCCAATGTGTAAAGTATATCTAGACCTTCCCAAAGAACATGTCAAAAATAATATCAAGTTACTACCTAGCGAAAGACAGAATTGTTTACATAAAAAGAAGGGAGAAACAAATGGAAAATTACTAGAACTTTTTTATTTCTTTAGATCATTTATTAGAAGTACAGCTGTGGGGACAAGTGAAAGATTTACATATGGAAACCATTAACTTCTTCCTAATCATAGCTAATCTAAAAGTGAAACTTTAAAAAATATTAAAAATTTACCACCAAAACCCAGATTGAGAAATACAAGCGTGGCATGTTGTCTCTCATATGCAAATGCTATGGAGCCATGGGGGAATTTCAAGAGCAATGGGATCATCACAGGTGGTATGAAGGGGGCTTAGGGTACAGTGTAGCACAAAGGACTTGGTGGGGTGGGGGATGGAAAGACAGGACACAGGACAGAGTGTGTGGAGAGATAACACTAAAGACCTTTGAAAATGCCACGTGGAAGTCTGTTACGGTAAAATTTTCTTAAAACACACACATATACACATGCACGTGCATGCATATGTATGTGTACGCATGTGGAGTTTAAATGGAATTACTCTATAACAGGGAGCAATCCTTCTCCTAGACACCATAGGCTATCAAATAAAAAGTTCAGTATCAGGTAGGCTTTTTGAGATGTTGGTCAATGGGGTATCATAGACCCTACCCAAACATTATGGAATATTGCCATTGCTCTTGGTTATCCTCCATAACTTGAAAGCCAATCCTTATTGCTAAAGATGCCTCTTAATGGAGTCATAGGCAAGAAAAATCAAGCTGGTACCCACAGGAAGCTTTATCCCTATTGGATAACTTTCATAGTGATGAAGATGCTATGGACATTACTGAAAGAGGAAAATTATCATCAATCTTATCCATCTCCAAGCTACAGCAGTGAGTAGCCTGGCAAGATACGTTTGATGGTGCAATAGTGGCAAAAATGTTATAGAAGTAACCAGCGACATTCTGATTGGATTTAAAGTCCACTCCATAAGATGGAATTCATGCCAGTACTGTTAACTGAGACCAAAACTCATGACTCACCAGGACATAGGTCCTATAGGAGAACCTACTACTGCTATTCTACTAAATGAACACAGCAATAAACTCTCCCCTAAGTTCTTATCTGCGTAGATTAATGTATCTCTCAACTGTCATTGGGGAAACTTCTTTTTTGCAATAGATGACGATTAATACAGAAACCCAATACTGGTCAATGTTCAGATAATAAAATACTATGGAGTACTGATCTCTAAATGGAATATCTATATCACTTACACACACGTGTGCGTGCCTCAGAGATCACCATTAAAAAAGATGTGGAAAGATTGTAAGAGCCAAAGGTAGTGAATGACTGCTGTGAAACTGTATTTTCAGAACATGACAGAGTGATGGCACATATTAATTCCCAGTGGCTGTGACTGTATGCCTAAGACCTGCTCAAGAACACTGCAGCATGGATAGGGGACTTCAGAATTTTTTTTGTTTTTGTTTTTTGAGACAGTTTTCTCTGTAGTTTTGGAGCCTGTCCCAGAATTTTTTAAAGATTAGAATAAAGGGGGAGATACACCATAGTACAAAGTTCACAATTTTCCCATAAATTAGCATCTACATTTGAGGAAATTCCTATCAAGTTGACAATAGATTTCATCGTTTTTATATGACAATCTTGTTCTGATTGTCTGATTAATAATTAATTCTGATTAATAAGAAAAATATTCCATCATAAACAATAACATTATGGTATAAATTAAGAAACTAAGGTTAGGGAGGCACTCATTGGTTAAGACTCTTGCCATGCCAGTGTGAGGAGGCCTGTGTGGATGCCCGGGGATGGTGTTGCAGCTCACCTATAATTCCAGTCTCCAAAGGTGGAGGTAGGGGAAACAGGCTAGAGACTGGCCATATACGGGGGCACTGGGTTTGATTTAGAAATCTTGCCTCATTGAACGAAGTGAAAGGGTCAACTTCTGATCTGCACACACACATACACACGTGCCTGCGCGCACACATTTAAACACACACAACACACACATACATGTGCAAAGAAGAAAAGGGAAAATAGAAGCAAAATCATTGTCTTTTCACCTATAAACACCCAAAAGATGATGGGAAAGGAGAAAAATGCAAACTCACAGATACAATTGGCAGGGGATTAATGGGTCCCAGTCTTTCTAAAGCAGTTTAGTCATGATGTTGGATTGTGTATTCCATCCAATTCCACACCCATGAGTTCAACTTTTGTTATATGCTTCTGAGGTACACACAAGCATGCACCCAAAGAGGCTGATCTAACGTATCCACAGAGTATTCTGTCTATGAGACCACAGTTGCTATTGAAGGACTCCAAAAGTTATTAGCAGTCCAATTGCCTAGTAAAAAGAAAATCATTTCTAAAAACATAGTGGGCACCCACACTTGGAGATGAAGCATGACTAGTTCTTTCTAAAAACCTTTTAAAGGTTTACATTATTATTTTTATGTGTGTAGGGGGTGGTGCACATGGGTATAGGTGCCTGTTGAGGCCAGAGTTCATGAGATTCCCCTGGAGCTAGAGTTCCAGGTGGTCTGAGTTGTCCAGTGTAAGTGCTGAGACTCAACTGAGTTTCCTTTGCAAGAAGAATATACACTCTTAACCACTAAGCCGTCTCTCTAGCCCATCACCTAGTTCTTAAGAAATCAAGCTATATATGATGTTGAAAGAAAACCAAAGTACATGGATAGATAGCAAAACTGAGCTATGAAATGTTACATATGGTGAGACGTAGCATCCGCTCAAGTTTTTATGTATCAATATGCATATGTCTGGATGCACATGCATTGAATTCAAGCAAGTAGTTGAATGACTTTTAATGACAGGACAAGGGTTGGAGTTAAAACAGAAACGAGGGGGTTTTTTGCCTCCTCTGCATTGTTTGGAATCTCAGAATGAAAATTTAATCATATATGAAGTACACAATTTTTAACTCCCCCAAAGGTAAATGTGACAATCTTAGCAGTTTATTTACATGTGTGTACAGCTTTGCACAGCTTGGTAAGAATTTGAATATATTCAACTTTATGAAAATCACAAAAGTGTTGGATCAGAGACATATACTTTTTGAATGCCTGATGAGATGACATCACAAACTTCATCAAGAATCTTCTAATCTTCTAATCGGGCTCCTGTGGAGAGACAGCCTCTGTGTCAACAGAAAACTCCTCATTTGGCTGGTTTTCCAAAAACTCTGTGTAGCCTTTGCTGGGAACAAACTTGAAGGCACTCCATTTTTCATCGTAACATCTAGGGAAGCGTCGGAATGTTGAGATGACCATGGCTTCCTTATGTACATATGATGTTCTGTTATTTGAAAGGCCATCAAAATGTGATGGGATGAAGTCACAAGCCCAGAGATTGAAATTCCTAGAAATGTGTTGCCTTTTCTCTGGTGAGGTCTTCTTCCGTCCCAAGCCCTAGGAAGGAGGGACAAGATTAGGGGAGAAATGCACAAGACCACATAGTTCTGAGGATTTCAATGAAATCAGCTAACAGCATGTATATAATTAAAGGCATACATATGACGATTGTTATAAAAAGCCAACTTGTTGAGCATCAAAAGTCAACAACATCCTGGCAGTGCCTTATCTCTGTTCTCAGTGTTCCTTTGCCACAAAGGGGACTGGACAAGGAAGGTAAAACCAGGGGTTTTACAGTCTGCATCCAATAAAAAAAGGCCGTTCACAAGGGCCCATCAGTCAGGAGGCAACGGAGCCTGATAGGGTGCTTGAATCAGAGTATATGTCTGTGCCACAGCTGGCATCTGCCTCCCTACTTAAACCAACCTCAAGTCCAACTAACTGGGGATGGAAAGTGTGTGTGTGTGTGTGTGTGTGTGTGTATACCAAAAATACTTTAATCACATCTGAACTGAACGTGGATAGGCCTTTTCTTTATCATAATTCCTTAAACAATATTAAAACTATTTGCATAGCATTTACAATGCATCGTAAGTAGTCTAAAGGCTATACAGGGGTTACATGGGTAATATGTGAGTGTTATGCCATTGTCTAGAAGAGACAAGCATCCGCTGATTGGGGTATCAGCAGGGGATCCCAGAACCAATCCCCACCAATACTCAGGATGACTGCATTTACAGACAGTAGGTAGAGTGTGGGGAAACACCCAGGGGCAGTGCAATGGCCCCTGCTGAGCAGTCTATGCAGACCAGCTTGTGAGTCGGGGCAGGGGAAAAATGCTGAGAGAGGCTCTGGGGGGACAAAGAGAAGTGCTGGGCACATGGCATCTTTTGGAGAAGTTATCTGAGGATATTCTAGCAAAATGAAAAAGAAAAAAGAAAAAACAATATAGGAAGGAACTGCAAGGAAAGCAGGCGGCAATATAAGTCGAAACACTTGCTGCACATGTGGCTATGAAATATATTGGAAATTTCAGAGGAAGGAACATGAGGGGGCGAGCAGGAAGTGCTTAGACATGGAAAGGAAAAGGGAGGGGGAAGGAAAGAGGAAGAGAGGGGCGAGGGGAGACTGGAGGGAAGTTGTAGGGTTTTAGTCAGATTGGAGCAATCAGGACCAGTGGCTGAGCAACAGATGGAAATGGGGTTCATCCAAAGACTGAGAGAAGCCAGTCAAGGCCACCACCCTGCCAGTCCCAGGGAGAAAAAAAACAGAGAAAGGGCCCTTGGAAGGGGCTCTTTATCCTAGGGGAAGTCTTTGGGTATTCAATTTGTATACACAGAGTAGTGCCTTGCTAGTGCACATTTTAAACACTTATATTTGAAAGAAGCTATTAGTCAAAAGTCAGCAGAAGTGAGAAGAAGAAAATAAGTTCAATTGCCAGAGCATTTTGGGAAGAGAGGAAAAAAAGAGATAAGATAGAGATAGAGATAAGCACTAGAAAATGAGTGACAGGTGTAAGACCAAAACTCGTAACTGTCCTAATAATGTGAATGGCTTAAATTCTTACACAGAGAAACAGTGGCCTTTGGGTATTGCTTTTCTTTTTAATTGGCTGCGCCCTGTTTATAAAGGAAAACAAACCCAAAGCAACATGACCAAAGTTCATGAAAACACAATGGAATATCTGTATCACTCCCCCTCCCAGCAAGACTCCAGGACAGTTGTAGAAGAGAGAGCAGAGAGGCTGCCAGAGTCAGAGGTCAGGGAGGACTGGGATGAAGCATACCCTGAACCTGGCAGCACTACTGAACTTATGAATTCTCAGCTGTCGCTGTTGTCCGCATAAGACCTGGACAAGATCATGCTAGTCAACAGGCCAGCATGGAGTAAGGAGGGACTCAGTAGCCCTCACCCCTAGCTGAGGGATAAAGAGTTGATGGCTCTTGGGAGAGAGAGGAGGTCTGTTTTTCTAAGGGTATGGCTATGGTAGGTGAGGCCCAGGGGATACTCTCATAGCCATGAGAATACAGGACATGAAGTTGGGTAGGGATGGGGAGCTTGGAGGTGGATCTGGAAGGAGTTAGGGGAGAGAATGGGGCAAATATGATCAAAATGCACCACATGTGTGTATGAAATGCTCAAAGAATTGGTAAAAATAAAGTTTTAATTCCTAAAGACGAAGGAACTACACTTTGTAAAACAGCACAGCAAGGCAAGAGTCACGGCTAAAAGAGACCCATAGGCTGATGGATACTTGTAACAAGTCGTTTTCTGTCCCTCCAGCCAGCTCCCAAATAATGGCATGGAGACTTCTTATTAATCGTAAAAGCTTGACCTATAGCTTAGGCTTGTTCCTAACTAGTCCTTATAACTTAACTTCACCAATTTATACTAATCTACGTTCTATCATGTGGTGTTACTTCTCTTCCATCTTGCACCTCCTGTTTCCTCACTGTGTCTCCTGCAAATCTCCTCCTCCTCCTCCTCCTCCTCCTCCTCCTCCTCCTCCTCCTCCTCTTCCTCTCTCTCTCCTGGAATTCTGCCTATACGTCCTGCCTAGCTATTGGCTTTCCAGCTTTTTATTACACACATCACAGCCATACATCTTCACACAGTGTGCAGAATCCCACAACAGAAACTCATAGTGGTAAATGGCGAAGCCATCAAGATAAAAATAAAGCAATCATGAATTTTTATGCAACAAGACATGATACTAAACTATTTAAAGAAAAACCAAAAAGTGTTGAATTTAGGAGGAACTCTTAGAAGCAGAAATTGACAGGCCAAGACAAAGAATAAGAAATATTTTATAACATAATTAACAGTCCTCTGCCAATAATTTTGCAATTGAATGAGGGACTGTATAATATTTTTAGCCACTAATGAGACACTTTAAAATTAATCACATGCAAAAATAATCTCTACTACTTAAGGAGTCAAAATCACAGAGTGTCCTCCATCAAACTTAATGTAACACCAAAATCAGGTATCAGCAGCAAATATGTAACCTAATGAATTCTGGCCACATTAGAAATGCAAGGAATCTTCCAAACAGCTCTGTTAAAGGAGAATTTAAAAATTAAATAAAGAGTATTTGGAGGCAAATACTAATCAGACAAATTAGGTCTGATTAACACAGATTTTAATGATGTGTTTGCCTAAATGTTATTTGTTCATTTATTTGCTTATTCTGACTTCTGATATTTTCCTAGTAGTTACCTTCAAGTGTAAATGTTTAAGAAGTGTATTAACAAGGCACTACCTTCTGGATATAAAAATGATCACCTGCAGATTTCTCCAAGAAAAAAGCAACCCCTGCAGAGAGCTTTAACTCTGTTCAGATACTAGAACAATATTAGAATTATCAGTTATGTCTGAATAATAATATCTTCTTGGTATAGCCAGAACTAGAGAATATTCATAGTTTTAATAATCTCATTAACAAAAATGACAAGTGTTTGAATTCAACTGTCAACTGGAGAACATTTTAAAGATTAGAAAAGTACTGGTACTTTGATTGACATTATACCATTAAATTTGAAACGGACGAGATAAATTCTAGGCAAACACATCATTAAACTCTATGCAATAGGAAGCGTGAGGCTTAAATAGACAGACTTGTAGTCAAGATAAAAATTCAAAAACCTCATTCTAAAGAAGTGCATCAAATCTAAGCAGTTTTGTGAACCAAATTATTTAGTCAGGACTACCTGTGCAGTAGGCAAACCACGCTACTGAACTGCTGGCGCTGTCCTAGGTCCTGTTCTACCAAATCACCATAAACTGAAGCTCCAAATGTTAAGGTGATGGAAACACTTCTGGAACACAGAGAAAGCTGGGAAACCTCTGAAACCTTCCTGGAGGCTCTCATCACCCTCCTAAGATGCATGGGACGAAGCCTGCTTGTGCCATTGACAAGATACACACTACGGTGGATCTGCCCACTAGACCCTGATCAGGGTAAGGGGTTGAAAAGGGAAACAAGAATGAAAATTTTAGGGAGCTGGAGTGATGGCTCAGAGGTTAAGAGCATTGCCTGCTCTTCCAAAGGTCCTGAGTTCAATTCCCAGCAACCACATGGTGGCTCACAACCATCTGTAATGAGGTCTGGTGCCCTCTTCTGGCCTTCAGGCATACAAGCAGAAAGAATATTGTATACATAATAAATAAATAAATATTTTTTTTAAAAAAAGAATGAAAATTTTATTTGTAATTTTACATAAATCTGGGTTGACTTTTAAAAAATATTTACGTGTGTGTGTGTGTGTGTGTGTGTGTAGGGCAGGAGACAACTTGTGAAACTTGGTTCTTTTCCATCATGTGGGTCCCATGGATCAAATTCAGGTCTCCAGGTTGGCAACAAGCACCCACTGAGTCATCTCACCATCACTTACTTGACTTTTTTGATGAGCATATGCTATTGTGACAATTTGGAAGGTATATTAAGTGGGGTTGGAGAGACGGCTTAGTAGTTAAGAGTACTTGATGTTCTTGCAGAGGACATAGGTTAAATTCCCAGAATCCACAAGGTGGCTCACAACCATCTATAACTCCAGTTCCAGGGGATCTGACTCCTTCTTCTGACCTCCATGGGCACCAGGTAGGCACATGGTGATATGGTGCCCAGACATTCATGCAGGAAAAACACTCATACACGAACAGTAAAATAAAAATAAACTTTTATTATGAAGAAAACATTAAGACGCCACTTGGAGAGGACAGGGTGGAAATTCTGACTCTGTATTCAGTACTCTGTCAAAGAAAAGTGGGTTTCAGGTTAAGCTCCTCTGTTTACTTGGAACACGGTTGTATGGAGGGAAAGGTTGCTCAGGGCATGATGTTTCATCTCAATGGCTCTCAGTTTGCCCGTTGCGGTATCAAGGATATGAGCGATTAGCCCATAGGAGTACTACAAGATAGTGGGAAAACTGGTGTGTAGTAAAGGCTTGATGAACAAAGGGCGCTGCTAACAGCACCTTTGTCAAGTGGATTCTCAAGTTTGGGAAGTGTTCCTGAAGCTTGCCTGACACATTCTTCTGCCTGATATATGTTAACCTGTGTCCTCCTGTGTAGCAGCCTCTGGCCTGCTAGTTACTGAGCATTTAAATGGGAGAAATTTAAACTGAGATTAGTAACATGTAAATCAGATTTTTAAGACTTTAGTTTGAAAAGAGAAATGTAGAATAACTGGTTAATAATTTTTTCTGGGGCCAACGAGATTCCTTTGCAGGGAAGGGTTCTTTCCATTGAGACTACATGGCGGAAGGAGAAAAACAACTGCAAGTTGTCTTCTGACCTTCACACACAAACACACACACACACGTGCTCATGCTCACACACACACACAAACACATACACGCACGCACACAGAGTGTATGTAAAAAATGTTTTAAAGCTTAAGAATTTATTAAAACAAATTTAATAGTAATTTTAATATTTAATTTTATATGAATTCCTCTAGATGTTGAATTGATAATTCAGAGGAAATATTGAGTTGAATAAAATATGCAAATGCCCTTAGATTTAGGACCCAATAAACCCAATGGAAGCTGAAAATATTCTAAGTTCAAAGTGCATCTGGAGTGGCCTTTCTGGGTTTAAGACAGAGCACACGAAGTTGAAGGAAAAAAAAAGTGGGCACAGGGAAAGGAGAGGAGCTGGAGGGGAGGGCTTGGGGTAGGTTAGATCAAAACACATTATATACATGTATGGAATTCTCAAACAATAAAAAATGTAATTATTTTTTTTTATAAAGAAACAAGATGCAGCTGACCGTGTGACCTAGCTTGGCAATGCATTACACTGCAGAGCACTAAATTTATCTAGTGGGGTCTTGGGTGGCTAGTGGGGAGCTGCGACCTAATGTCTATGACCTAATGTCCCCTCGAAAGGAACAAAGATACAAAATACTTGATGCCTGGCAACGACCCAAGAAAAGGGAAATTCTAAGTTTGAAGTTTTAGCGAATCTGTTACTTTCATAGTAACATAAAGTTGAAACTTTTTAAGTAGAACGTCTGTTTTATCAATTTCCCCTAGTTTTTAAATGTTCCTGTCACTACTAGGAATTTGAAAATGACGCCTGAAGCTGGTATTATATCTCTACACCCAAAGCTCTGACTACCAAGTGCTGTCGGACCTTAAGCTCTCCAGTGGCTGGGGACTCGGCACCCCTGGGATAACTCAAGGAATCGCAAAAGAGATAATTCCAAAAGCAGACACCTTGTAAGCTTGGCCTGTGCGTGCATGGAGGCAGAAGGCTTGTGCAGGCTTGAAAAATTCCACCCAACTCTGAGCTTCAAGAGAGGGGCTTTTGTTTTACGACCTTTTGTGAGTCTTCTTGAAGACCCCTAGCTGTTCTTACGTAGTTCCAGTTTTAAGGAACACACGTCTTTCCGTAACCCGTGCACCTTAGAAATTAAGAGACCCATCATTGCTCCCCATTCTACCAGTTGCCTGCTGGCTGCGCTAGGGATGGGCCCCTGGGCCTCCCGCATGCTAGGCAAGAGCGCTCCCACTGAGCTATCACGGAGGCCCTACCAGTTTGCAGAGAAGTACTCACATAGTCAAAATAGTATCCAGAGTTCTCAAAACTGTAGCGATTGTCATGCACAGAGAAGGGGAAACTTTTGTTTGCTGCTTGCTGGAGAAGAACGAGGAGAGAGATGGAAAGGTACATGTCAGAACTGCGGGATGCCCTCAGACTGGGGCACAGTGATGGGGAAGGGCAAGGGGTGGGACCAAGGATCCATCACCAGCATGGAGCGAACAGCACCGGAGGAGGGATGTGGGCACAGGCGCGGGGCTTCCAAACTCAACCCTATTACCAATCCTTGACACGGGAAAAATTCTCTTTCAAAACGTCTTTGGAGATAGAGATGCAAAAGTGCACGGATGCACAGAACCCAATGCTGGCAAGGAGTTTTGATGGCACAGGAGCCAACCTCTTATCTGACTGATAAGGATGGCAGAAACCAAATCCTGGAAACCTAACCAGATCCTAGAAGCCCCTGAGGCTGGGTTCCCAGAAGCTTGGAGCTTGAGTTGAGGCTCACAGCGGTGCCACTGATGTCGCTATTAAAACCCCTCTGCTTTCTCCTTCACACTACTGAGGTGGGGCAGTTGCTCATGAACTGACCAGGGAGGCAGACCATGGCTGTCAGTGACTAAATGTTCCTGTGGAGAATCCCGGCTCATTCGGCTAGAGCAGGAGGCAGCTCCAGCTGTGGAGCACTTGGGAGCATCACAGGGAACCTGGGTATGGCATGGGCAAATGAGTTCATCGGCTGACCAAACTGTCACCTCCTCGGAAAAGCCCCGGGATCCTGGAAGTGGGGCCCGCGTTTATCTTACCTTCTCTCGGATTTTGTATATGGGTGGCAGCTTCCTCTCCACCTGCTGAGACAAGTACGGACAGTGGATCTCCTTCAGGGTAGCACTCGTGGTGGATTCTGGTGTCTTCTGTACCAGTCCAATTTGAGGGAACTGGAAACACAACACGCGGCTTGATTAGAACCAGACACAGCTGAATCTGTGTGCCAAATACGGGCTTCCTCTGCAAAGTGATAAAAGATGGTTTGGGCACTTCTGGTGTGCCGAGGGAATGGTAAAAAACCCATGTAACTTTGAAGTATTCCTTCCAGACAAACATTTCAAGCCACCGGGGCCTCTTCCTATTCAAGGTCTCAGGGAACCTGGAGATGTTTCCACGTTCTGGCAAAGAGTGGCAAAAAGTAGCACAAGTGAAGGTACCGGACGACGATACAACTGCGTGGTCTGACGTCCTCCCAGGCCTGGGAGCCCTGGCACTTGAAGCCCCGTGTCCAGCCCATGTTCTCAGGACTGAGTCTACTCTCAGCCCTAGAGGTTGCCAAGCATGCTAGACTAGCTGGCCAACATGCAGATCTTCTGTCTGTTTCCATATCTCTATCACTGGGATTGCAACTGTGTGCCACTATTCCCAGCTCTATATGTGGGTTCTCATTATTTGTAATTTTCAAGACAAGTGTTTTACTAACCAAGCCATCTCCCCAATTACTCTCTTCTCTTTTGAAGTATAAAGACATTGGCTAACCAAAATTCTTTCTCCATTCCTCCATGTTCAAATACAACTGTATGTTCAGGAGGCTTTTGGTTGGCATCTGTGCAAGTGTGTGTTAAGTGGGTGAGCTGGGAGATTGTGTTATAAATACTATCAATATTGTGGGTATTCACTCTGGCTGTGAAGAACCTAGAAGACACATATGACTTGGAAGAGTGGACAGAAGGAAGAAACAGACAGAGCTGTTGTTGAGAAAAGAGGGCTGTAAGGGTCGGTTTTGTATTTAGATAAACATGGCGCTGATATGGCTGTCTGGAGTGAATCAGCTACAATATGATGACAGTGGATATTGGGGGCTGTGAGTCTGCATAAGATGAGTGATACTCAATGTCCTGGGCACCCCAAAAGTAAACAGTTACATCATATGTCATATAGCCATGCCTGGCAGAGTGCCATTTTTGTGTGGATTCTGCGCAAAGGTGGCCTTGATGTCAAAGGCTTGAGTCTTTGACTTTTCCAAGCTGCCCATGTATTTTTGTCTGTAGGCTCATGTGTCACCTGCCTGTGGGTATCAATGTGTGCCTGTGTGCCTGCCAGGGACCCCCTACCTAGTATATGAAGTAAGTATGTCAGATCAGTCTACAGTTTCCTAATTCTCTTCCACCTCCCAGGCTCCTGGAACCCTCCTCCTTTCCTGGCAATGGAGTTTGAACTTCACAGATGTATAACCCAGCACCACCGGTGTGACTATATAACCTGTACATACAAAATAATAGGTAACTTAGAACACAGTATAACAAGAGAACTACCACCAAATATGTCCCAGTGGTTGCCTGTGGGCTGAGAAGAGAGAGACCAGTGACAACGAAACCACCAGGCAAGCCCACTGGCTGTATGTATGCAGACCCTGCCCCCACCCCCATGACATAAGAAACTGCCTATGGGGTGCCAATGAATTCCTGGAGAGACTTGTAGTACATATGCTTGACAAAACAAACAAACAAACAAACAAACAACAAAAAAAAACTCTGTAGAGGAAAAGCATAGAGAAACAACCAGGTCTGGTACTGCAAGACTGTAACCACTACATAAGAGGTTAAGACAGGAAGATTGCAAGTTCAAGGCCACCCTGGGTAACTTGGTGAGAGTCCTGCATTAAATCAAAAAGTAAAAAGAAAGACAGGGATATACCTCAGTGGTAGAGTACTTTGCCTAGTGTGGGTTCAGTTCTCATAACCACAAAACAAGTAGAGGAGAAAACATCCTCCCCAAATCCTCACCTCCACCGTTTTCCCCTTAGCGCTTTGTACGGTTCTACATATGAGTAAACTGCATGCATTGTATCATATGGATATGCAAAAATTAGAATGTTTCATAACTCTAGAAATCACATGTGGCCATGTGGTATGACTGATGTCACTCCTAAACAATAAATGCTTTTTTTTTTTTTTTTGGTCTTTCAAGACGGAAGACAAGGTTTCTCTGTGTAGTCCTGGCTATCCTGGTACTTGCTCTGTAGACCAGGCTGGCCTTGAACTCACAGAGATCCACCTGCCTCTATCTCCCAAGTACTGGGATTATAGGTGTGTGCCACCACCATCCGGCTTTTCAATGCCTTTTTATTTATCACAAACTTTTTGTTGCCCTCCCCTTCTCCGCTTGTTGCCTGCACCACCCCAGATAACAACATTGACTGAGCCCTCGTATGTCACATGTGAAGGGGACCAATACTGCTTTACAGAAAGAGGCCACGCTGTCCATGGTGTGCACCTTGCTTTTCTCATTAATCACACACATTAGAAAGTTCTCAACAGCTTACATATATTTCTAACTAGGTCTGTATTAAACTTCAAAAGCAGTTTCAAACAATTATTGTTCATGTGTGTGCATGTTCATGTTGTGGCTAGAGGTTGACCTCAGCTGTTCCTCAGGAACTGTTCACCTTGTTTTTTGAGTTAGAATCTCTCACCTGCCGAGTAAGGAGAGGCTAGCTGCCCAGTAAGCCTCAGAAATCTGCCTATCTCTACCTCCCCAGCGCTTGGCTACACATAGGTGCTACTGTAACCATTTGTTTCTATGGGGCCAGGGAAATAAACTTGGACCCTCATGCTTACAAGGCAAACACCATGCTGACTGAGCGATCTCCAAGGCCCTAAACAATGTTAATTGTTTACTTATTCTTACTGCATGCATGTGTGTGCATGGTGTAGGCATGTAAAGTGCACATATGTAGAGATCAGAGAACAGCTCTTGTGAAGTTGGTTCTCTTCTACCTTGCCAGGATTCCAGGGATTGAACCCAGGTCGTCAGCTTGTGTGGTGCCTTTACAATCTCTAGATTGTCACTTTTTTTTATTAAAGTTTTAAAATTTAGTTTACATACCAACCGCAGTTTCCCCTCACTCCTCTCCTCTAATTCCCTTCCCCCTTCCTTTCTACACCACCCCATCCACTCCTCAGAAAGGGTAAGGCTTCCCATGGGAGTTAACAAAACATGGCATATCAAATTGAGGCAGGACCAAGCTCCTCCACCCTGCATCAAGACTGAGCGAGGTATCCCACCATAGGGAATAGGTTCCAAAAAGTCAGCTCATGTGTCAGGGAAGATCCTGGTCTCACTGCTAGGGGCACCACAAACAGACCAAGCTACACAAATGTTACCCACAGGCAGAGGGCCTAGGTCAGTCCCATACAGGCTCCCTAGCGGTCGATCTAGAGTCTGTGAGTTCTCATGAAGTTGGGTCAACTTCTATGGATTTCTCCATCATGATTTTGGTACACATACCCTCACCCTCCTCCCTTTCTTCAACTGAGCTCAGTCCAGTGCTTAGTAGTGGATCTCTGCATCTGCTTCCATCAGTTACTGGATGAAGATTCTATGGTGACAATTAGGGCAGTCACCAATCTGATTACAGGGAAAGGCCAGTTCAGGCACCCTCTCCACTATCACTAGGAGTCTTAGCTGGGGTCATCCTGGTAGATTCCTGGGAGTCTCCCTAGCATCAAGTTTCTCCCTAACCCCATAATGGCCCCCTCTATCAAGATATCTCTTTTGTTACTCTCCCTCTCCACCCCCCACTAGACTATCCATTCCCTCATGTTCCCATCCCCCATCTCATCCCCAGTAACAACCCCCCCCCAACAATCACGTTTAAAGATCAATATAAATAGTGCAAGCAGGCTCCAAGTGGAGCCTCTCTGTTTTCCCTCCATCCCACTAAGTTGCAAAAAGCCCTGAGCCCCAGGCTGGTGGGGAGGCTGCTTTGACAGCAGGGATGATGGTTCACATCAGCTGACAACTGGCTTGAGTTCATTTATATTCTGCAAGTCTATGGACTAAATCACTGTTAAAATATGGCTCTGGCATTTTAATTTCACTCTTTTAAAATATGTATTTAATGGCTATAACACGATAGCTATGGAATAAACCCTTCTGTTAGATAGTGTAACTGTGAAATACAGCTTTTTTAACTAGTTGGTGGTGAAATTTTCTCGGCCTTCCGTCAGTCAATGACTGAAATATTAAATAGGAAAATGAAAGTAAGGAGGAGGGAAAGAAAGTCTTTCCTGCCCAGCAACAGCCAGAGTACAAGCAGCAAGGTCAACTGCAAAATGACTGTCACCTCTAATGGGACAATTACTGTCCTCGCAGATGGGCTGCAGCTGACTCACAGCCAACGGTTTCTTTAATTTTCCCCACTCATCTAAAGTTCCTTCTGGAAACTTCACGATCAGCACTATTCTTTTCACGCTCTTAGGTGCTGACAGCAGGGAGGACTTTTGCCAAAGGCTCCAGTTAAGCTGAAGATGTGGACAGACAGCGCCTCTCCTTCGAACTTCTACTTACCAGACTGCCCTGCTGGACTTGTGGCTGGGGATGGCATGAAATGTTGACCTACCATGTGCGGATTCTCACTTTATCTCATAACAGAACCTGACTTCACTTGGAATGTCAATGTACTTGATTTAAACAAACAAACTTCCCATACACCCTTGAAGCTGTATTGGCTATGTGAACCCACGAGCCTGCAAGGTTGTTTTCCTGAGAAACAGATACCGTATTTCTTGTGGTCCCTTGATCTTGTTTTCCTGCCTGGAATGTAGACTCCCTACTACATGGAGAGGACTTGCTCGGCGATGAAAATGGCTCAACAGAAGGCTGGAAAGAGCCCAGGGCTCTGAAAACTCCCTGGAGCAGAGTTCCCACCTCTCATCTGCCTGCTTCTGCACTTTGCTGCTATTTTTTAAATAAGAGATTTATTTTTTATTGTTTTTATTGAGTTATACATTTTTCTCCACTCCCCTCCCTTCCTTCCCTCTTCCCCTCTAACCTCCGTGACCCCCACACTCCCAATTTACCCAGGAGATCTTGTCTTTTTCTCCTTCCTATATAGAACCATGTATGTCTCTTTTACGTTAGGGTCCTCTTTGTTGTCTAGGTTTTCTGGGGTTTTAGACAGTAGGCTGGTTGTTTTGTTTTTGCTTTGTGCCTAAAAGCAACTTATGAGTGTGTACTTATTATATTTGTTTTTCTGGGTTACCTCACTCAATATGATTTTTCTAGATCCATCTATTTGCCTACAAATTTCAAGATGTCATTATTTTTTTTTACCACTGTGTAGTACTCCAACGTGTAAATGTACCACATTTTCTTTATCCATTCTTCGGTTGAGGGGCATCTAGGTTGTTTCAAGGTTCTGACTATTACAAATAATGCTGCTATGAACATAGCCAAAACAATCATGTACAATAAAGGAACTTTTGGAGGTATCACAACTCCTGACTTCAAACTCTACTATATAGCTACAATAATGAAAATAGCCTGGTATTGACATAAAAACAGACAAGAGGACCAATGGAATCAAATCAAAGACCCTGGTATTAATCCACATACCTATGAACACCTGATTTTTGACAAAGAGGCTAAAAATATAAAATAGAAAAACATATTCAACATATGTTTGAATATATTGAAAGAATATTCAACAAATGATGCTGGTATAACTGGATATCAACATGTAAAATAAATCCATATCACCATGCACAAAACATAAGCCTAAATGGATCAAAAACCTCAACACAAAACCAATCACAATGAACCTCATAAAAGAAAAAGTGGAACATACACTTGAATGCATTGGCACAGGAGACCACTTCCTAAATATAACCCCAGTAGCACAGACACTGAGAGAAACAATTAATAAATGGAAGCTCCTGAAACTGAAAAGCTTCTGTAAAGCAAAGGACATGGTCAACAAGACAAAACGGCATCCTACAGAATGGGAAAAAAAGTCTTCACCAACCCCACATCAGACAAAGAACTGATTTATCTAAAATATACAAAGAACTCAAAAATTTGACATCAAAAAAAACCCAAATAATCAAATTTTAAAAATGGGGTACAGGCCTAAACAGAGAACTCTCAACAGATGAACCTAAAATGTTGAAAGACGCTTAAGGAAATGCACAGCATCCTTAGCCATCAGAGAAATGCAAATCAAAACAATTCTGAGATTCTATCTTATACCTGTAAAAATGGCCAAGATCAAAAACACTGATGACAGCTTGTGCTGGAGAGGATGTGGGGTAAGGAGAACACTCCTGTATTGCTGGTGGGAGTGCAAACTGGTACAGCTGCTTTGGATTTCAGTATGGTAATTTCTCATAAAATTAGGACACAGTCTACCTCAGGACCCAGCAATACCACTTTTGGGTATATACCCAAAAGATGCTCACTCATGCCACAACGACATGTACCCAACTTTGCTGTTATTTAACAAGGAACACAAATCTGTGTCTGATTAAGATACTCTCGGTCTCACCCCCACCATGCTGGTGACCAGAGCCCAAACCTAGGGCCTTGCACGTGCTAATATATGACACAGGCTATATATTATATATAGAGGAGCTACATCTCCATTCTCGTAGTCAGTCAAATGCAATCTTAACTGATATTTAGATGACAGAAAAAGTAGCCATTTAATCTGAGAAACATTTTTCTCACCATGGGCCATTATGACGATGGGGCTGACACAGGCAGAGGTGGGCAAGTCTCTGTGAGTTTGAAGCAGCCTGGACTACATAGTGAGTTCCAGGCCAGTCAGGGCTACATAGTAAAACCCTGTCTCAAAAATTAAATAACTAAACTAGAACAAAATTAAAATGTGGCTGATACTATTTCCTGTTTGACTTTGGCTCCCAGGGAACCCAGATTAAGTTTTTTTTTTCTCAATCTCAGCTTCTTAGTCTAACATATTTATACTGGTATTAAATTTTATTTTAGTTAGACTTTTCTGTTTTATTTTATGTACTCCACATATTACTTTTGATCTTAATGGAATAAAGGAAATTTTACAATGTGTGTGTGCATGCGTGTGTGTGTGTGAATACATGAATATGAGATACAGATACACTACAGTTAGGAAGTGTTGATTGGCTATTCTGCCTACCTCTGCCCTTCTGAATGAATTAGTCTCACGGCAGTGCTCTAATTTTGGTATATTTCATTTTACATTTTAAAAAGCCAAGATTAGACACAACTTGTTTGCTTTAGTCTAAGGTGGTGCTGAAGAGTGTGTGATCGGTGTTGTAAATTCTAAAGACCCAAATTTGCCAACATCTTTCCCCTTTATCTTTTTCTTTTAAACAAACAAAAACTTCATTTGGGAGCTAGGGATGACTGATTAAAGAGCTTGGCTCTGGCTGTGCAGGCTTGAGGACCAGATCCCTAACACCCACATGAAAGCCAGACGGGAGCGGGAGCTCACCTGTCACCTGGCACTCAAGAGGCAGACACGGAATCTCCAGAGCAAGATGACTGTTCAGACTAACCCAATACACCAGCTACAGATTCAAGTGAAAGACTCTGCCTCAGTGTACAAGGGGGAGAGCTGTTTGGGGGGATGCTTGACATCAGCCTTGGGCCCCCCACAAACACGTGTGCATAGACACATGCCCACACATGTGAACACACTCATACACTACTCACATACACACGAAAAAAAAAAGAACTTCACAAATCTCCCCTATGTTATTGACTAAGTGCTTTGAACACCCATCTTTTCTCAGACTCTGAGAAAGTGGAAGAGGACACGGGAATTCCCCTTTTCTGAACAAGCTGAGGAAGTTGGACCTGGGAAACTGAGAATGCATGGAAGATACATATTAAAGAGCAGGTGAAAAGTCCTTGGGCCACAAAGAAAAGACCTCACACTGGAGACAAATGTTTCTAGAAGACCCTAGAACAACAGCACGCCTAAACTGGGCTGTCTGCGATGTCAATAGTCAGGGGTCTTGCCAGGATAGCTCAAGTCCGGACATTCCAAGTGTGATCAAGGACACACTCCTAGGCTCTGTCCATTTCATCATCTGGTGATGGAAATCGGACAGGACTTGGGAGTTTAAGAATTCTTCATTCAACAAATACTGAGTGTGCTTTCTGCACCAGATCCTACTCTAGGTACTGATGGAACGCCATTGAGGAAAAGTGACAAAGGCCCCATGGAGTTTATGCTCTAGGAGGAAGAGACAGCTCACAATGTAGTGAGGGTTGTAGTACTAGAAGACAGGTGTCCAGAAACAGGAACACCCGCGCAGGTGTTTGCTGCCCTACGAGCACTCTCAAGAGCCCACACTGTGCCAAGCATTTCCTTTCTTTCCCCTTTCTTCCTCTTTCTTTCCTCCTTTTTGCTTTTCCTCCTTCCTTCTCTCCTCCTTTTCTTTCCTCCTTTCCATTCTTCAGTCTCCTTTCTTCCTTCTTTCTTCATTCCCACATCCTTCCCTCCCTTCTGTTTCCCCATGCCTCTCTTCTCTCTCCGTGTCCTTCCTCTGTCTTTTTTAGTTTTATTTTCTGAAACTCTGTCTTATTAAGCAACCTAGGATGTCTTAGAAGCTCCCAATCCTCCTGCTTCAGCTTCCCAAAGTATTAGGATTACAGATTTGGGCAGCCTCCCCCAGATTCACGTGCATTCATTCAGTCCTCAAAAGAATGCTGAGCTTCCCATTTGACAGGTAGAGAAACCATGGCCAAAGGAAGGTACTTGTCAAAGGCCATGCTCCCATAGGTGGTAGAAGGGAATCTGATCAGTTCTGTGCCCTCAATGACAGCCACATTCCATGAGGAAGCTTCTAGGGAGGCCATCTTCCTTACCCATCTTCCAACCTTGTCCAAAGGCGGGTTGAACCGCCTCCCTTTGGTCATTCTCTCCAAAGAGCTGAATGTACTGAGGTTGGCTTCCTCACCTCTCCATGGCCTCACAAGTGTGACACATCTGGAAAGCCCTCCACCCCCTGTCCCTGATCTTCTCAGTTGCTGCCCAGTCAAGGAGGTGGAGGAGAATGCCCACTGCCATCATAGAAGGGGAGCTCATGTCACAATGGGCAGAGCCTTCTAAGCCCTGAGGGAAGGTTCTTGCCACTTGTTCCTTGCATCAGGTTCCATAAGCACATCCAGAGTTCCAATCACCTGAGCCCGAGCCCAGCTGGAAAATTCCCAGAAAGCAGCCAGAGAGGTGAGGACAAGACAATGCTGGGAACATGTCAAGCATTTTGCACCTTCCTGGAACCAGTATTTTCATTAATGTCCTCATAGCAACCACCTGTTTCAATCTCTTATTTTTCAGAAAACTGAGACCTGGGCTGGAGTTGACCTTGTTCACATCAGCAATGCTGCTGTACCAGAACCAAAGCAGCCAGTATGTCCTGCCATGGTGTTCTCTGTTTCCCAGCTCAGACCTAATCATGGCACACACACTCCTAAGCTCACTCACCTGCCTGCCACGGCATAGAAGCCACAGGGAGATAACATTTGTACACAACTATGTACCAGATGCTATTCTGAAATAAACTCTTTTCTGTGTTTTTATTTATTTTCCATGAGGGTCATGTTATCAATGATAGGGCACTAGAAGGCAAAGCGAGGTCATGGGTCCCCTGTAGAAATCATGAGCACCCCCAAGGACTGCTACCACTCTTCAGCTGCCAAGGCTGCTCCTGAAATCTTTCCCTGGGCCAGGACACAGAACTGCCTCTCTCCCTCTCTGTGCTGTGCTTTCTGCTTTTCTATCTCCTTTGTTGGATGCCACCCAGACAATTGACGATTCCACGTGATGATGAGAGTGGACATCTACAGGAGGATGACTCCAGCTATCCTTTGCATTAAGAAATTGTGTCTTCATCTCCCACCTTCTCAAATCATCTCATCTCTGGTTCTAACAAGAGTTGCCATGGTAGTGACAAGCCACCTTACCCTCTGCCAGCACTGAAGGTTTCTCAAACATGAGTTCCTGGGTGTGATGCCTGAGGTTCCACAGTCTTGCTGCAGCTGTGACACAAACATGGGATTTTCACATCCAAAGCTGAATACTGGCTCAGCGTGATAGCTGTGCTGAAGTTAGGTACTGGGATACTGGGGCTCACTCCTGTCTGTCACCAGCAGACCAGACTCAGAAAGCAGCTGTTGTCTCCTGGTCCCTGTATTTGGCATCTAACTCCAGCATCACAATGCAGGACGAGAAGAGGGAACTGGGGGACCCATGTGTTATACTAGATCAATCCTAGCTCACATCTGTCATGGTTTCAGTGGTCTAAGAAAAGTCCCTGGAAGCCACCATTACAACACTTTCTCTTATGACCCAGAGATGAAAGACGTGACCACACTTTTTTCCACAGGGGACTATGAGTCAGGCAGAGCAGTACAGTAACATTGTTTAACTCAAAGTTCTATCAGAATGGAAGAAACAGAACCAAGACCCAAGATCAGTCAGCTATGCCACCCTGATTGATCTTGAATTTCCAGGTTCTCTAGATTCTAATGGAGAAAAGGGTACTGTCTTTTTTGTTTTTTATATATTTATTCATTTATTGATTGATTTTTTGAGACAGGGTTTCTCTGTGTATAGCCTTGACTGTCCTGGAGCTCACTCTGTAGACCAAGCCGGCCTTGGACTCACAGAGTTATACCTGTCTCTGCCTCTAGTGTAGGGATTAAAAACATGTGCCACCACTGCCCAGCAGACTCATTCTTTATAGTACAAGTGTGGCAGAAATGGAAGAAGGTTGCCGTCTCTTCCTGGGGTCATTATGGTCAGAGGACCCCAGGAAACATTAGTAATTCAAAAGCACACTGGAAAATTAAGAACGGACACAATGAACATACTTCAATGTGTGCTAAGTGCTTCCATGTTAGCTGTTACTTAAATGACTTCCACATCACCCCTAAGAGCTTTGCTGGTTATTTTCCACTTACGTGTGCTAACCCACTGCCGATTCATTTTCCATCCCATCCTGCTGTGCACCCAGGGGTTTGATGTGTAAAAACTGCATAATCTATTCCCTAGTGTTTGTCTCGGGCTTAATTCATCCAGAAGGGAAGCACTGATGGGGACTGGAAAGGCCAGAGGCAGAAGGGGCAGGAGGATTGTGCTCCTCTGGCAGGTGGCGCTCAGCGCTCTGGGAGGTTATCAGTCTGATTTGTGGTGGGATTTGTTCATTTCTACAGTGTGAAGGCTTCTGCTGGTGGATTTTAAGCTACTAATACCATTGAGCACAGGATAGAGAAGAGCTATATATGATAGTCTCTAATATACTTCTGAGTCAAATTGCTGAGCTTCCAGGTTCCTTCCCTAAAAAGCCATTGTTTGGAAGCAGCTAAGCATTTCTACCTGCATCCATGGCTCTGTCCCCACAACCACAGCTATTTCTGTTAAAGGCACCCTTTGGTTTTAGGGTGCACCAAGCCTCCTGCAACTGCTGCTCCCGGGAGCTGTATTTTCCTTGTCAGTTCCTGTGATGCCGTCCACAGCTCTTAGAAGAAACTTCAGTAAGCTGTGTCTGTTTTCCATCCCTCATCCCCTTGCTCCTCTTTGTCTCTATCTGTGTGCACATGTGTGTATATACACATGTGTGTGCACATGTGAAGGTTGGCGGCCAGTGTTGGATGTCTTCCTCTATCACTTGCTACCTGGTTTTTTTTTTGTTTGTTTGTTTGTTTGTTTGTTGTTTCTGAGATAAGGTCTCTCCTTGAACCTGAAGCTCCCTGTGTTTTTGGCTGGACTAGCTGGCCAGAAAGTCTCTAGGATTTGCCTGTCTCTGCCTCCCCAGAGCTGGAGTTACGAATGCCCAGCACCGTGCCAGATTTGTACCCGGATGCTCTGCATCTGAACTCGGGTCCTCATGCCTGCTCAGCGAGTGCTGCTCACTGAGCCATCTCCACATCGCTGCCTCCTCTGTGCTGGAATGCACCATCAGTCTCCTCAGGGAGACATTAATAGGAACCAAAGCAGGTACTAGTAATATCTCATTGGCAAGGGAGGGGAGTGACTCAGCGTGGGCACACAGCTGTGATGTGTAATAGAATCCCACTGGACCAGATGTGCTAAAGCCACTTTGCATGGAAGCATCAAGCAGGACCGCTCAGCTGCAGTCCTCCACTAGCTACACAGAAAGATGGTGCATCCACGAGAATGTGTCTTAACTTTAAAAAAAAAAAAATGATACTTCCACAAATATTACCACAAACCCACTGTGGGCCGGCACCATTGCAGTCACCAGCACCAGCCCTCATTAAACAGCAACTGTGGCTTCAGCAGCACATCCAAGGGACAGTGTCCCCAGTCTCTGAGTGATCCACATTATTTTCATTGAACTGTCTTCAACATTTACAGCAAATGGTTTCACCCTGTGTTTTTTCACAGATGACTTTGAAGTTCAGGCAGTCTCTGCCCAAGGGTTAATAGAAGGCCCGCATGCCCGTCTCTGCCATGTGTTTCTAGTGCCGGAGGCTGCTCCTTGTTTTAGAGGATGATTTGATCCTCTCCACCTCCCACTTCTGGAGTTACAAACATGTGGACCATGCCTGTCATTCTACACTTTTTAAGAGCTTTCCAGAGAAGGTTTAGCTGGGAGCTGTTGTATGTCAAATGCTGTGATAAATACTGTAGATGCTGTCTCGGTTCTCACTGAGCTGGCTGGCCGATAGAGAGACAGGCTTTACTACACAGGTACCTGGTTATAACCATGAGAGGTACAGGTTCCTGGAGACTATCTGGCAGAGAAGCCTGAATCTGGAAGGTAATTAAAAAGAATAAAGAATGACTTCAGTGAGCTCAGGAAAGAGGGAGAAAACAGTCCAGGCAGATGGACAGCCTGCTGGAGGCCTGCTATCCAGAGGAGTTTTCTCACTAAAGAGCAGAAGAGCTGTTCTTTAAAAGGACAGGGTAGCTTGCACACTCTGGAGAAGGCCATGCATGGGTTGGAGCGGAGGCTGGATGGGAGAGCAAAGAGGTAGGTCATCCAGGCAGTCCTGAGAGCTACAAACAGGCACCTAGACCTCTGTGACCATGATCCGCCGGTCAACGGGAGGCAGACGCTGCAGAATCAGTGAGTTGGACTGGAGAGATGACTCAGTCTATAAAGTGGTTGCCTTACAAGTAGGAAAATCAGAAATCATTTCCAGAACCCACATTTTCAAAAGCTGTGAGTGCTGGCATGCTTGCGATCCCAGTACCTAGGAGGTAGAGAAAACATCCCTGGCTTTCGATGATGAGTCAGCTATACCCAGGAAATAAGCTTCGGGTCAGGGAGAGACCCTGACTCCAAATAAGGCAAATCATGACCGAAGAATGGTTCCCAAGGTTGTCCTCCAGCCTCCACATGCATGAGTACACATATACTTGCATATCCACACACATGTGTACCCTCTCACGAAAACATACACACACAAACAGAAAAGAATAGGCAGCAACAAACCAAGTTTCTCGAGGGAATATTTTTGCGTCTATGTGTGTGCATTTGTGTGTATGCATGTGTATACACATGTGGGGTGTGCATGTGTGTTTGGTATGAACACGTGTGTGTTGGTATGCGTGGGGAAGCGTGTGTGCATGTATATGAACATATATTGGTACATGTATGTACACATGTGTGGGGGCTGGAGAAGTAGAGTCTACTTCCAGTATCTCCTGTCCCTCCCCACCTTGTTTTCTGAGTCAGGGTCTCTCACTGAACTTGGAGCTTACCATTTCAGCTCGACTGGTTTCCACCCCTTCCTCCAGCACTGGGGCTACATATGTGGGTCACCACTCCTGACTTTTATGTGAATACTGGAGATATGAACTTGGGTCCTTGAACCCTTTACCCATTGAGCCAGGCCCAAGATGAAAAACATCTCCTATGAAGAGAAACCTTACCCTAAAATGCAGCAGGTGGGAATGTCCAGTTCGTTGCCATCTCCCCCTCTGCTTCTCTGGTTCAGTGTTAGATGAGTTTGAATGGAGCATCCTACTCCAGCTTGCTTCACCTCTAGAAAGACAGACACTCATCTGTTGGATTAGTTGGTTAATTGGTTGGTTGGCTGGTTGGTTGATTTTGTTTAAATACGGACTCGTGTATCCCAGGCTGGCCTCACACTTTCTCTACAGCTAGGGATGACTTTGAACTTCTAAGCCGGCCTGTCTCTTCCTTCTAAGTGCTGGGATTATAGGCGCGTGCCGCTACGACCACTGTTTTTGTCTTCATAGATCGAACGGGATAGCTGTCCAAAAACAGAGAATAAATGACAGCAGTAATTACACGTGTGACTCAAAACGACGCTCTAAGATGGAAAACAGCAGCCCTAGAATTTTGAAACAAACCAGCAAAATAAATATCTATTTTCAGCTAAAGAGAAAATAAACAGTGGCTTGGAACATGGCAAGGAGTTCAGTCCCACCCCTGCAGAGACACAGAGGGAGAAGCAGGGGAGGCAGGGTATCTAAACAGAAGACTTTAAAAAAAAAAAAACCTTACCCTCTTATTTGGAACTATAAAGCATAATGGAGATTTCATCAGGTTGACAGGATATCGTGAGCTAATAAAAGAGCCTCGTTACAAAGACAATAAGACAAAGTCATAAAAGACAGACTTGGGCTGAGAGTCCTGGCTCTCAGCCTTGCTCTGCAGCTCCATGGGGACACAGGGTTCATCAACTGAGTTAATCGTGTGGATGACCACAAATTTGTCCTTTCTTGTCTTTGCTCTTTCTTCACATTCCAAGACTTTTTTTTTTTTTTTTTTTTTTTTTTTGGCCTGGAGAGTGAGCCTCCCAAGGCTGACAGGAAGTGGACAGGGTGCTAAGTCCTATTGTACAGGTCTCTACACTTGAGTCACCTGCTACTCAGTTCAGGAAACAATGAAGAAGACCCAGACATGGCCTCCCATGCTGGTTCCCAACATGTCCTGCCAGGAAACTGTCAGCTGTGAAGGTTACCCTCCTTCCTTCTGACGTTTTGAGTGGGCTATGAGAGGGAACTCTCCACTCAGGCCTCCAGTGCCTATGGTGGAGATTGGTCCAGAAACATTGAAATTATCCATAGTTCATCAGAAGCACAGGTTCTTGGCCATGCTCTATACCTCAATCAGAGCTTGTGTCAAACAAGATTCCTTAGCAAACAAACAAACAAACAAAAAAACATTTCTGGATTGCACCATAGCCACCTTTCAGGGGCCCCATGGGGACATCAGAACGTCAGTACCATGCTTTCCCAGAGGGTCCTATGATGCATGCTGCTTCGTTGCAGTTACGTTAACAGGTTGCAGTGTTGCTGTGTTAATGTTTAATTTAGATTGCTGCCCCATTGATTCCACTGTGGCTCAAGCAAATGAGAGTTAGCCAGAGTCACGATTTTGCCACACCGTGGTCCGGTCGTTCTTAGTGTACAAGAATGACCGCGTTGGGGTTGTGTGCCTAATTAAGCATTTAGTCAATAGCTCACTCCCTGTGGGCTGAGTCATTTGCTTCATCCACTGCAGAAATGAGATCAAGCTGGGCAGGGAGTGTGGGTAATCCATGCAGGAAGGACTCGTTTAAGGTGAGGGCGGATTGATTGGCCTTCAGAATTTCAGACAGCAGCGAGAATGTGCAACCCCTCCTCAAATGATGCCAATATTCTTTTATGAACACAAGATGAGGGCTGAGGCCAAATTACTGGGGGTGTGGGGTGTGGGGACCCAGCAGGGTGAGCATCTTTGCCTCACATGAGCAGCTGGGATATTGGGGATCAGGCTCTGCCGTTGGTATGCGCGAGGCTCACTGCCGTATGATTTTTAGAAAGTAATTTGATGTGTCTAATTGTTCCTGGTGAGATAAGGACTCTGTTTCATCTCTAGTCACAAGACACCTTATTGACTGCACTGTCTCGCGGAGTGGCCCATAATAGCATTGTTAGTGGGAATGTCAGCGAAGGCACTGGAGGGTGCAGAAACAAGAAATCAAATTTCTTACATGACAATAGCTCGAATCTCTTCGGGGTTTTTGCTCCCACCAAATATGGTGAACATTCTTTTCAGGCTGATCCCATCAGCCACCAAAATATGTTTGTTCAACCAAGCTAACCAGTAGCTACGCATTCTTACAGATCCCTACATCCTCTTCCCGAGAAGTCTGGACATTGCACGCCCCGCCCCCACTACAACACTACACCAGTCTCTTCCCAGAAAAAGCATTTTTTTTGTGGCAACCCCTGTGCCTAAGCCTTCGTGTGGCTTTTTTTTTTTTTCCATTCAGCCATCTGCTTGTACAGAGACATCCATGAGACTTCTTCCTTGGCTGGCATAATTAAGAGCTTCTCTCCTTTCGAGTGTTGTGTTACATTTACATTCAAGTTATTTTGCTCGCACACTCTCTCTCTTTCCTTCCTCTCTCTCTCTTTCTCTGTCTCTCTCTCTCTCTTTGCCCTTGCCCTCAAGGAATTGTGGGAATTCAAGTTAATAGGCTTTTAATGGTTCTGTGATAACTGTGATTATAAACTGTGAATCCGATCAGGGGGAGCGTCCAAGTTCAGCAGGATCTCAGGCAAAGACATCAATGTCGCTTTTGATTCTCAGTGGAGATTGGTTTTGTGTTCAGATACCACTATGCTTAGGAGAAAAGAAGGGGGGGAAAAAGACAGGAGAGGAAAAAAAAATGAAAGGCGCCTCATTTGCTTTGCAATTGCTTTGATAACAATTTTAAAGCCTTTACACACTCTCTTTTTGATATGTTAGTGGTATTTAGAAACACATCCTGTTGCTAAAAATTAAATTTCAGATGTCTATGTGATTGTATATCCTGCTTCCTTTTGGAGGGGAAGATGCTGGGCTTATTTAAAACACATGCAGCATGTTGGACACACACACGCACACTGACTTCAACCTTTCTCTGCCAAATATTTAGAAATAAAATTTTACTGTGTTCTCTGAACATATAATTACCGCTTTGAGGCTAGTTAATGAAAATATACTTTTCTTTGAAACATGTTGGCCCTACTAAATGAGTCTGTCCTTGTGGGTCCGTAGATGAATCGATTGTGAGCCTCCTTGAAAAAAAGAGGCGTTGATCATTGCCGCCAGATGCCTCAAGACAGCCTGCCAAGCTGGGGCTAGAAACACAGCCTTAAAATAGTAGGCATGTAATTACACCATCAGCCAATTAGGGCCTTGGAGCAAATTAGCTCTTGTTCCCATTGGCCAGAGCAGCTGTGACTTTCGCCTGGCTAGCCCAGGGAATGTTCCAGCAGGTATCTCCTTCTTTTGCCAGTTATCACTGGCATCTGAAAAAGCCACAAAGAATAGTCAGCTCTCATTTTTTAAAAAAATAAAATAAAAATGTCCTGCTCAAGCACCTCAGATCACTTCCCAGGAAAATCCCTATGGCCATCCCCGAGACCAGACTGCTGTCAAGGTGAAATAACCCTCCTGGTTGGAATAGATCCAGATGGCAAAGCCTAGAGAGATGGACTTGTTCTCAAGATCGGCTGTTCTGACCTGCAGCCCCTCCCTAACAGACTCAGAACAAAATCTGAGCCATGAAACAAAGACACACAACACCACCAGTTTCAGGCATCAGGGTCTCAGGGTGGGGGACTAGGAGACTGGGGACATGGCTTAGTCAGGAAAACTAGAACCTGTGTTCAGTCTCTGGAACACATGTTAAAAAAAAAAATCCCAGGCATAATGGTACATGTTTAGAATCCCAGAATGGGGCTCACTGGCCAGCCAGCCCAGCCTACTCAGTGAGTTCTAGTCCAGCAATAGACCCTGATTCCAAAAGGAGAAAAAGATGATGAATGTGCTTAAGGAAAGAAAGGCACTAGAGGCTGACACACACACACACACATACATATGCATGGTGCACCCTCACATATACAAACATACACACATACAAAAATGGTGGAGACCATATTCACCTCAATGTTAATAGAGATGTTTAGGGACTGGACAAATAATTCAATAGAAAAAACTGCTTGCTTAGAGTGCATGCATGAGAACCTGAGTTTGAATCCTCAGCACCCACATAAAATGCTAGTTATATATGCCTGTAACCCCAGCATTGGATGGGGTTGTTACAAATGGATCCCTAGGGCAATCTAGCTGAAACCATGAGCTAGTCAGTGATAGAGCATCTCAGAAGAATAAGGAAGAGAAGGGTATAAGCAGACACAAGGCGTCTTCCTCTGGCCTCCACACATGGGCACCTGTGCAGGTGCACACGTGCGCGCGCACACACACAAACATGCACACAAGTTCGTTTGTAAGGAACAAAGAGTACTGTGGCTGGGAGTCTCCTCTGTCAGGCTGGTGCTGGTATGGGCATTCTCCAGCGCCACTCAGTGTTAAGTGGTGCTGTCAGTCTTCGGACCAGAGCCAAGAATTAAGAAACTACTGTTGGCATCAAAGAGTAAGTGGTAGCAACAGCCTTCCGAGGCTGTACGTATACCCAGATTTTGTGGTCCAGCAGTTCTACCTCTGAGAACGTATCCCAAGAAAACAGCCACGCACTCCCACAGAATTCTCCCTAAGTATACAATAGTCATTATAATATTCGTTATGGGAGAAAAATGTGTCATAATTTAAATGCTACTGAAAGGAGTACAGTCAGTCCTGAAAAATATGAAAGAATGGTACAAAAATATAATTAAAGAGAAAGATAGATATTTCTACACAATGATCTCTTTAAAAAGGTTATGTGCATAGGTTAGTGGAAATTGCATAAATATTTTATAATTGTTTCTTTTTAACTGCATTGGGTTTTTTAAATTTCTATAATGAACATATATTGTTATTTGTGGCTGGAAGTAAAATCTAAGGATTTTTTTTTTTTTATTTTTTAAGAAAGCATAGCAAGCCGGGCGGTGGTGGCGCACGCCTTTAATCCCAGCACTTGGGAGGCAGAGGCAAGTGAATCTCTGTGAGTTCGAGACCAGCCTGGTCTACAAGAGCTAGTTCCAGGACAGGCTCCAAAGCCACACAGAAACCCTGTCTTAAAAAACCAAAAAAAAAGAAGAAGAAGAAGAAGAAGAAGAAGAAGAAGAAGAAGAAGAAGAAGAAGAAGAAGAAGAAGAAGAAGAAGAAGAAAGAAAGAAAGCATAGCAAACCCTGTAAGGCATGATTAATGTCTTTCAGTCACTTAGGAACCAGGCCAGAATGGGACGAAGCTACAGTGGATGCCAGATCAGACGTAGGGCTATCTACAGATGATACACCAAATTACATTAGGTGCTACAGAGCTCCTATTCTCAAGGGTTCACCGCCTGAGGGATGGACCCACGTTTTCAGGGAACCGTTGCCATTCACCCTTATGGTAGGCAGAGCAGTTCTCCCATCGGCTCCTAGGGGGCCGCTTTAATTAAGTCTTGCATTATGGAAAGTGAAATTGCATAGTGTCCGGTCTGCTGAGGCTTGATACTTGGCCCTATACCAGACTTGGAAGAGGGAAGCCTTGGAGTCCAACAGTGAAGAATAACAGAGCTGAGTTCCAGGAACTCCCTGATAAGATCTGTAAGCAGGAAGCCTAGACCTTTTAGGTTGTCTTCATGTGTTTCTCTGAATACAACTGTGAAACTTTCTAAATTTTCATTCTCAAGAATCAGACTCCCCAAAAGATAGTAAATGGTGTCCACTGAAGATTATATATATATATATATATATATATATATATATATATATATATATATATATATCCTTTCTTGAGTTCTGAAAAGCCTATTGGCTTTACTCTTTGAGTGTCCAGGAGTAATTTTTATGTAAATAAGAATCCTGAATGATTCCTCCTTAAAGGGGAGGTGCCAGTGACCAGATCTTAATATAATGAAGTAATTGTGAGGGTTAGAAGCAGACAGACTTGAGGCTATAGAGAGGGACACCTGGGCCTTGGAGTTCTGAGATCATCACCTTCCTTGTCCTTCCAGCAATCACCCCACTGTCACTCTGTATTGTCTAGGTGGAAGCAGCTCTACTCCTCACTCCAACACCAACCCATCAGAGCATCGCATTGTTCTGGGAAGGTTGATGGGGTCTAGCATGAACACATGGATCAAACCCAGCTCTGGAATTCTTACTCGAGCAGAGTGAGAACCTCGTCCTCACTGACATATTTGGATCTGAACCCACACAGGCTGGTTCTGCTGCCTTCCCACCTGTGATGTTTCCTTGTCAAAAAGAAAAAAAGGAAGGAAGGAAGGAAGGAAGGAAGGAAGGAAGGAAGGAAGGAAGGAAGGAAGGAAGGAAGGAAAAGAATGAGGATCCGAAGGGAAGCTGGAAAAGAAAGAAGGTGAGGCCTCATTGATGATGAGTAGAGAGAGTCCTGGAGGGAAAGGGGTCCTCCAACATCAAAAATCCCTAATAGAAACCTGACTGAAGCCTTCAAAGCCAGGGACACTTCTTTCTCCTTCAATGTGGTTTTTACAGGCCTGTCTGTCCACCATGGCTGAGCACAAATCGGCCGTGGCCACCTTTGCTGTTGCCTCTCCAAGGCTGAGAGGTGGGTCTCAGCCCTTACTCTCCACGGGGATGGTGCTTGTGAAAACCTACGCTCCTGTGGGAATGAGCAAAAGGCTAAGATTCCAGCTCCCTGGTCATGGTGGGACCCTCTACATACCTGACTCTAACCCCAAGCAGCCTACTCTGACTTGAACTTCATTCAACATGCCCCGGGCCTCCATGACATCCCCTCTGTCCCATTCTTTGGGCTTTTCCTCCAGCTGGCACAGTGAGCCTCCGCTGTTCCCTCCTCCTTGTCCAGACAGAGGTCTCCCTGAAGTTCTTAGCATGTGCTCAGTCTTTTACCGTCAGGGTCCACTTACTCCCTTTGGAGTGAGAAAGGCCATGAGCAACAGCAGCCTCTTCAGTTCAGGGGTCCAGTCATAAGGCAAAGATTAAGCTTTGCAGAACCAGAGGGAACAAAGAAATGACAGTTACACAGCTTTGTGAGCACACACACACTGTAATCAGCTCTACACAAGGTCATTCTGGAAAACCAAGGACAGTCCAGACACCTCCTGGCTCTCCTAAGTGGCGGACGGAAGCAATGGTGCAGATAATCCAGCCAAATAGCGGGGAATCCAAAAGCCATTTGTATTTGGCCTTAGGAGAAGTTTCTGTGCTTGTTCTGAGCATGGGAGATCCGTGTGCATATGCTAGGAGAGGGCCCCGGATGTAGGCTGAACTCGAGGAAGATCTTTCCCAGGCAGCAGCAAGAGCAGCAGCAGAAGAAAAGGGCAGTTTAGAAGTTGTAACGGTTAACACTGATTGGCAATGTGACAGGATCTAGACTGGGTTAATTGAGGTGGAAAGAAACACCTTAAATGTGGGTAGCACCATTCCACGGGCTGAGGTCCTAGTCTGAATAAAAAGAAGGTGAGCTAGGCACTGGTGTTCATCTCACTGCTTCCTGACTGTGGATGCAGTATGGCCAGCCGCTGCAAGCCCCTTCTGCTATTCCTTTCTCGTGTGTTGAAATGTGTCCTCGAACTATGACTCAAAGTAATCCCTCCCTTCTGTTGGCTCTTTCGCTACAGCAACTAGGAAAGTAATCAGTACATGGGTGGTTCTCCATTCCTCCCCCCTTTCTTAGTCTATCTCCTCCTCCTTGCTCCTGGATATAAGATTGAATCCTGCGGATACTGCCTAGGCAAGATGAAACAAATTGGGAGAAAGGCTCGGATATTTTTTTCTGCTTCCTCTTTGATATGGCACCATCTCTCTAGATGCTTCTGTTTTCTTTTACTTCTTCTCTGTCCTGTAGTCCCAGGAATAGTGGCAGAGCCTCACCATGCACATGGTCTCTTAACCTGCCCATATTTCCCTGAGTCATTGCTCCATGAAAACGTTTTCATGAAGCCACCTGGTCAAGCTCTCTATTTCCCATCTGCAGTCCCACAAACAGAGTGTAAGGTTGCAATATGGGCTGGAGATGTGGGGTTCTTCTTGACAGGTACCTAGGGGACCTGCTTACAGCACAGCCCCTGACTAGCTGGATCTTAAGAAAGCCAATGGCTTACCTTGGTTTAGCAGTCAGCCGACCCTGCATAGCCATACAGGTGGAGTAATTGTATCCACCTAGTCCTCAAGCCAGTATTGGACACCAACTCAGCACCCCCGTGTGGTCATCCTGGATGATGCAGCTCTGCAGACAGCTAGCTTCCCTTGGAAACAGTCGTTTTCAGTTTGCAAAGGAGAAACACCCACAAGGGCTGCCTCCTCTGCGCTGTTCTCTCAGGACTGGAATTGGTTTTTAACAGCTGCCCCTTTGTCTGATCAGAAGCTCTGTGGTTTTGGACCCTTAGCCTATCTTCCAGACTAATGGTCAAGTTCTTCCTGGTCTGTGTGGCTCCTCACAGCCTTTGCTGTCCAGCTTTGCTTCCATCACACTCTACCTGGCGTTATTTCTTCTGTTGATGGAGAATCTGGTCTTTTTTTTGGGGGGGGGGGGGATTCGAGACAGGGTTTCTCTGTAGCTTTGGTGCCTGTCCCAGAACTAGCTCTTGTAGACCAGGCTGGTCTCGAACTCACAGAGATCCGCCTGCCTCCGCCTCCCGAGTGCTGGGATTAAAGGCGTGTGCCACCACCACCCGGCTCTGGTCTTTTTTAAATGTTGTTTTGTTTTGATACAGGATCTCATATATTCTAGGCCGGCCTTAAACTTACCAAGTTGCTGAAAATGGCCTGCTCCTCCTGCTCCTCTCGCTCCTCCCGCTCCTCCCGCTCCTACTGCTCCTCCCGCTCCTCCCGTTCCTCCCGCTCCTCTCGCTCCTCTCGCTCCTCCCGCTCCTCCCGCTCCTCCCGCTCCTCCCGCTCCTCCCGCTCCTCCCGTTCCTCCCGCTCCTCCCGTTCCTCCCGCTCCTCCCGTTCCTCCCGCTCCTCCCGTTCCTCTCGCTCCTCCCGTTCCTCCCGCTCCTCCCGCTCCTCCCGCTCCTCCCGTTCCTCCCGCTCCTCCCGCTCCTCCCGTTCCTCCCGCTCCTCCCGTTCCTCCCGCTCCTCCCGTTCCTCTCGCTCCTCCCGTTCCTCCCGCTCCTCCCGCTCCTCCCGTTCCTCCCGCTCCTCCCGTTCCTCCCGCTCCTCCCGTTCCTCCCGCTCCTACTGCTCCTCCTGCTCCTAAATGCTGGGATTACAGGCATGCACCAACTGGACCAATGTCATTTCTGGTAGTTCTCGAACCTAGTTATTGTCCAGAATTTTCTATCCCCTCACTCATTATCTGTCCAGTTCCATATACCAAAGGCATAGGCATCAACCTCATGGTGCCTGCTTCTCCCACTCCCCAAGTCCTGCCATATCTTGGAAGTCACCCCTATTTATCAAATCAATGACTGCCTCCTCCCTGGGTCCCTAGGTCCACAAAGTCACTCTTTACCCCATAGTCATTGAAGAACATGAAGAAGATTCTGCTGATGCTTTCAGATCTCTTCAGTGCCCTGGGTAGCCCTGAGTGCCAAGACACAGCCCTTAATGTAGAGCATGGCCCACGTCGTGTCACACCATCAACCCTCCTACTCTGTGCTTTCTCCATGCCCCACACCCTCTGCCGCCACACAGCCTCTGCATTGTTCTACTGATTCCCAAAGCCCACAGCACTCTTTCGCCTACTCCACTCCCCGTCATCTTTCTGCTCCTCTGGATTAGGTCAGTTCTCCCAGTTAAGCAGAGAAACTAGTACCATCCTGCAGAATATCTACCACAGTTTTCAATGAGACATGCCTAAACACACAGACACACACACATGCATGTATGCACATACAGACACAGACATATACACATGCACATGCACTCATGCACGCGCACACACATACCCCAGACAGTGATCTCCATAAAGCAAAGGCCATTCTTAGTGGCCTGATGGATGGCAGCTTCTCAGTAGTCCTGAATGAGTGAAGCTATGTCCATTCAAAATGAGCCGCAAATGCGGGGACTGGTGGTGCAGGCCTGCTATTCAATTACTCTGGAAGCTGAAAGAGGAAAAAAAAAAAAGGACCACAAGTTTAGGCTGGGCCACACAGTGAGTTCAAGTTCATCTTGAGTAACTTAGCAAGACCTTCTCTCAGGGTTAGAAAAGAAAGAGTGGGGGCAGGGCTGTGACTCAGTGGGAGAGCACTTAACTAGCTGGTGCAAGGCCCTGGGTTTAATTCTTGGCAAGATGGATGTGTTTCTTCTAGATGCTTCTGAAAGTCCTCCAAAAGGGGAGTTTTGAAAGATGTAGAGCAGTGGTTCTCAAGCTTCCTAATGTCACAACCATCTACTACAGTTCCTCATTTGTGATGACCCCAACCATAAAATTATTTTGTTGCTGCCTCATAACTGTAATTGTGCTACTGTTGTGAATATCTGATATATTTACCGCCCCCCAAAGGGGTCACAACTCACAGGTTGAGAACTGCTGATGTGGACCCACAAGAACAAAGAGAACCAAGAGAAACAGCAGCTGTATGGCAAAGAGCAGCAGCTACATCCCAGATGTCGAGAGGACATTAGCCAGGTGACATGAACTGAGACCTGGGGACACAAAAAATAAGGAAGAATGTGGGGCCCAGCAGAGTGAAGCAGAGAGCTGCTTGACAATCTACAGCAGTGTGGCTAAGGCATAGCTTCTATTCCCCTGCAGTAGAGCCAAAGGCAGTGGAGGAGGGAGTTCTCAAAGCTAACTGTGGCCAGGCAAAGTGCTTCCATACGAGGGGAAATGAGGCCTGGGACACCGGCCTGTCAATGCTGATGACTACATATTGGCATGCACACTTGGGAGAACCAAGCTCTGGACAGGACACAGCATCCTTTTCAGCCACCATATGTGCCTTGAGAGCCACCCTCAGTCCGGAGTCAGAAAAAGAATAAAAGCACTGAATGAAGGTGATTTGAACTCACGGGGGGGGGGGGGGGAATATGAATTGCAGACTTTATGTTGGGCTCTATGTGTCTGTTTCAGTGTCTTACTGTGGTGATAATATTGTGTAAACCTAAGAGAATGTCTTTTTCCTTCAAAAAGCCATGCAGAAGTATTCAGGATGGGCATGATGATGGTTAGTTTTTTGTCAGCTTGACACAAGCTCAAGTCATCTGGGAAGAGGGAACCTCAACTGAGAAAATGTCTCCCACAGATTGGCTGGTGGGCAAACCTGCTGGGCATTTTTTGAAATTAATGGTTGATGTGGGAGGGCGTAGCCCACTGAGAGCAGTTGGACCCTTGGGCAGGTGGCACTGTACTGGTGTGTATAAGGAAGAGGACTAAGCAAGACACGAGGAGCAAGCCAGTAAGCAGCATTCCTCTATGGTGTTTCTTCTTCAGTTCCTGCCTTGATTTCTCTTGATGATGGACCATAAGCCGTAAGATGAAGCAAACCCTTTCTTCCCCTTAGCTGCTTTGGGTCAATTTTTTTTTAATCAGTAACAGAAAGCAAACTAGGACAGACAGTAATCACATAGCAGATGGAAACTAGACGAAAAGGGAGAAGAAAACAGAGAGGGTGTGCCTAACAAGATGGTGACAGTAATGGGTCATGTGTGTGTAATGAGTCATGTGTGTGTAATGAGTCATGTGTGTGTTTTTCAGGTGTCCTTTGTTCTCTCCTTTGTTTGTTTGTCTGGTTTTTGTAGGTTTGTAATATCATGAAATAAAACATAAACCAAGAGTTCCATAAGATTTCTCAGCGGCAACACTGAGAACTAAGAGCAAGAGCAAGAGGGGCTGGGGATATGATTTAAAGGCAGAACATGAGCGTGGAGTGTGCTAACTCCCAAGTTCAATCTCTAAACAGACCAACGGAAGAAATAAAATATTTTCTCACAGTGTCCTAAATAAAGTGATCTGTCCATTCAGCTCTATTCTCAGTTGTAAAACCTTCTAAACTAGTGACTAAATACATTTAACATAATGGAGACATCAAAATATTGATCTCCAGTGTACATTTTTTTTTCTTAGAAAGCCATTGGAAGGTGTATTGGATGCAACAAAGATGTGATATGTTGAACATCAAAAAGAAGGGACATCTTGAGCTGCAGAGATGGCTCAGAGGTTAAGAGCATCTGTTACTCTTGCAGAGGACTCAGGTTCAGTTCCCAGCACCAGATGGTGATTGACAACATCTGTAACTCTAGTTCTAGAGAATTTGATACCATTTTCTAATATTCAAGGTCACCAGGCAGGCATGTTGTACAATACATACATACATACAAGCAAACACTCATATACATAAAATAAAAGAAATAAATCTAAAAAAATAAAAAAGGACATCTTGGGACAATGGAGAAGAGGACAGAATTTCAGTCATACAAAGGAGTACCCACTGACATGGTGAGGGTAAATGACAGAATTCTGGGTTGGAGGTGGTGGGGAGAAGAAAACAAGACAACAAAAGAGAAGCAGGAAAAGAATTATTGAAGCATGATTAATAAAAACTCAGGAATTGGAGCTCAGCCTGAAGATCCAAAAAGCAAAACAGCAAGCCCCTGGCTCTTACCTTGACCTCAGTCCGAAATGGCGATCCTGCGAGACTGCATGTTTGAGAGCTATGTCCCCTCTGCCCCTGTCTTATATTCCTCTCTACAGCTGGGATTAAAGGTGGGCACCACCTTTAATTAAAGGCATGCATCGCCAAGTTTCTATGGCAACTAGTGTGGCTACTGAGATTAAAGGTGCGTGTCACTGTGGCTACTGAGATTAAAGGTGGGTGTTACCATAATCTGGTCTGTAAGGCTGAGCAGTGGGACTGTTTTACTCTCAGATCGTCAGGCACTCTTTATTTATTAAAATACAGTTGAAATCCCACTACAAACTACCTTGTCTGATTGACCAGAACTTGCTATTCTTAAACATGGAGCTCAGTGTTGATGGAAAAGTACTTATGATATGCAGAGTCGGCACATGAGATCTGGTGACACACAGAGTCAGCACATGAGATCTGGTGACACACAGAGTCAGTACATGAGATCTGGTGACACACAGAGCCCCCACGTGAGATCTGGTGACACACAGACCTAGCACGTGATAACTGATGCTGGAAAACTCTAGCAAAAAGCAGTGAATGGTCAAGAAAAAACAGGTTCAAAACACAAACCTCAGATGGAACCCATATTTTTATGATCCTAATAAAGTGGGCTTGGTACCAGTGTTGGGTGGGAATTGGGGCTCTGTGGGTAAAAGGAAAGAGGTTGACTCCAGGTCACGTTCTTTCTTGACTAACATGCCATGTCTGCAAGATTTAAAAACAAACAAACAAAAACAACAGATAAATCAAGAAATACCTGCCTGAAAGAATTGAAAGCAGGGGCATATAACATCTTCACAATAGCCTCAGACAGAAAAAACCTAAATGTCAATTGGCAAGGAAATGGATAAACAAAGTATGGCATGTCCACTGATGGAATGTTATTCAGTCTTAAAAGAAGCAAGGAGGAAAGAGATAGCCCAGTCAGTAAAGTGCTTCTGTGCAAGCATGAGCACCCATGTAAAAAGCTCAGCACAGCAGCACACACTAATAACCCCATTGTTAGGTGGTGGAGACAGGTGGTCCCTGGGAACACATTAGGCTAGCTGGAACAGCAAGTTTCAGGTTCAGTTAGAATCCATATCAAAAAAAAAAAAAAAAAAAAAAACAAGGTCAAGAATGATTGAGGAAGGCACCCTATGTTAGCTTCTGGAACTTTACACACACACACACACATACACTGAATGAGATTTTGACACACACACTACAACGAGGATCACCATCAGACACACCCTAAATAAACGAGTCACAAGGGAACAGATATTGTCTAGTTCCACTTCCCTGAGGCTATTAGTACAGCCAAATTCATGTAGACAGAAATAGAACTGGGGATGGGATAGGGGAGCCAGGGAACTTGCGTTTCATGGGCAGAATTTCACTTTGGGATGGTGAGAATCTTTTAGAAGTGGATAACAGCAGATAACAGCAGATAAAAACACCGTGGATATACTTAGCGCTACTAAATTACCCACTAAAGGTGACTAAAGTGGCTTGAATGGCTTTAAAAGACAGGATGACATTTAAAAGCTGTGATAGCAAATGGCAGGAGAAACACAGGATCTGTGTTTCTGTGGAGTTCCACCTTTTATATTGACAGGGTCTCTCAGTTCAGGCCAGAGCTCCCCACTTAGGCTCACTGAGTTAGCCTGCTTGCTCCAAAGATCTGGGATTACAGGTGAGCCACCAAGCTGCCTGGCATTTCTGTGGGTGCTTGGGCTTCAAACTCTGGCCCTCATACTTGCAGGGCAAGCACGTCACTAACTGAGCCATTTCGAGCCCTCTTTTACTTATTTTATTTTATTTATTGGCTTTTTGGAGACAGAGCCTCTCTGCATAGCTCTGGCCTCCACATCCGTCTATTTTACCTTTTGAAATGTTGGTACTGGAGAGATGGCTCGGTGGATAAGAATGCTTGTTACACAAGCATGAGGACCTGAGTTCAAATCCCAAAACATACATAAAATGTCAGGAATAGTGGCGTGTGTCTGCAGCACCAGAACTCTTGGAAGCGAAGTCAAAAGAACGGTTGTGTCTTGCCAGCTACCTGCCTAGCTCTGAGTTCAATCAGAGACCCTGCCTCAAATAAAGTGGAGAGTAAGAGAGCAAAACTCCTGACATCCTCTTCTGGCCTCTGCACACATGTACACACACACACACACACACACGTATACAGCACTTGCTATGTGCCCACCGTACTCTAAATGCATTGCCTATGTGCTTACTTATGTGGGAGGTTTGGATACTGGAAAAGAAGCAGCTACCTAGAGCTGTAGCAAGCTCCTTCTCGGGCAGACTAACCCAGAGCTGTCCCTGTGCTTAGGCGTCCTGTATGGCCACAGATTACACAATGAAAGCAAACAATTGAAGTCCGGCAGTGGTGGTACAGGCCTTTAATCCCAGCACTGGGGGTGGTGGCCTCTAAGAGGCAGGTGGACGTCCGAGTTCAAGGTTAGCCTGGTTTACAGAGCGAGTGCCAGGACAGCCAGGCTACATAGAGACACCCTGTCTCAAAAAAAAAAAAAAAAAAAACTCAAAAAAGAAAGACGGTAAACAACTGACTCTTCAAAATACGTTGCACTGAGCACCCCATCCAAGTCATCCTGCAAGCATGAAAGCGAATACTCTAACGCATAATGGAATTGAAGCGCATGAGCAAATGTTCTCCCAGCGCATGACCTTAATTTAGCAGGTCCTCTGGTTTTTCTAGCGCTCTCTGGTTTCTCCTCTCACTTCCCCAGGGCGGTCATCAGCAGGATGGGACTTTCGGACTAGCTTTCCTTAGAGAGACCTCCGTCTGCAGCTGAGAAGACACACTGAAATCCTGTCCCTGGCTTTAAATCACATTGCGCCCCCTGCTGGAACACACGGTGCTGTAAGCCTCAGAGGACAGAAGCACTTTTGAAAATCGAGAATTATGTTCCCAGTTATCAGCACAAAATGCCCAGCTCCAAGTCGCTTTGGGGACCAGTTTCTAAGACAAACTCTCTTTGGAAACTAAACTTAATCATGCAGCTAAATTAGCACACTGTATGACTGTTTATAAAAATAAAATGATTAAACCCGAATATGCCAAGCAAAGTGATAAAAATGTAAATGAGAGGGAACACGGAAATCAATACACATTATCAGTTGCTAAATCACTATTTAAAAACGGGATTCAAGCAGACAACTGGAAAATGACAGGAAGCATAAGCACACAGGGTAATAAAACAGAACAGAACCCGACATTAATTAAAGAACTCACCCAGTGAAATGTGATAGTGTTTATATCCAAAGTAATAATCATTGTCACAGCTTAATCACAGCCTGCACATCAAGGCACCAAGCTTTCCTGTTCTAGGCTTTTTGACATTTTAAAGGACACTTGAACAAAAATTTTCATTTTTTACAACAAAGTACTCCAAGCAATAAATTTTTTGAATACGTAGCAACATTTGTTATTGTACAGCTGACAGGGATTCTTCTTTTAAATTACAGCTACAGTATTTACTATTCTAGATGAAATTGCTTTAGACTAGAAGCCTAAATATATTACATTTTAATTTCTTGAAACCTATTATACCATTTCACTTATTTTATGGGTATTTTGCCTGAAAATTGATTTTATTTTTATATGTCAACTAAATTAGATGTCAACTAAATTAACTGAAGCATAAAATATGCTAGGGAGATATATTTACAAACATACACAGCAAAATGGTGCTCAAATAGCGAGACTCTGACTTCAACTCGCAGGCATGAACCAGCTCAGGCTACAGTGATCAGATCCATCCACAAACCTCTTTGTTGTTGCAGATGATTTGTTTGAAGGGCATGGTTACAATGACACTGTGACTCGAGGGTCTTTCATTATCATTTGTGTATGGATACATGTATTCGTGTACAGGGTGTACATGTGTGTGTATGAATGGGGAGTTTGGGGGGATTGCTATGTGTGTGTATGTGTGTGTGGTGTATATGCATATCTGTGTGATGTGTGTGTCTGGTGTGGGTGTGGTATGTGCAGTGTGTGTATATGTTGCAAATGTGTGTGAGGTGTGTGTGTGCATGTGTTTGTGTGTGTGATGTGTGTATTTGTTGTGTGGTATGTATGTATAGTGTGTGTATATGTGTGTGGTATATGTGTGTGGTATATGTGTGTGTGTCGTATGTGTGTCTGGTGTGCATGTGCAGTATGTGTGTATGGTGTGTGTGTGGTGTGTGTGTGGTATGTGTGTCTGGTGTGTATGTGTAGTATTGTGTGGTGTGTGTTCATGCTATGTGATATGTGTGTAGTGTGTGGTGTGTGTGTGTATGGGTATAAGTGTGTGTATATGGTGTATGTATGTGTGTATGTGTGGTGTGTATGTGTATATGTGTATGAGTGTGTGTATGTGTGTGCATGTGTGTGCCAGAAGACAACTTCAGGTATTATTCTGCCTGTTGTTTTGTTTTTGAAGCATGCCTTCCCACTGGCCTTTAACACAGCAGGTAATCTAAGCTGGCTGGCCAACGAGCCACAGGAATTCACCTGTCTCCCTAGTGCTGGGATCACAAGATCACCACTGTGCCTGGGTTCTTTGTTTTTCCCACATGAGTTCTGGGAATCAAATTCAGGTCCTTGTACTTTAGAAATAAATACTTTAGACCAGGTGGTGGTGCACACCTTTAATCCCAGCACCTGGCAGGCAGAGGTTTCTTAATACTACCTCACCCCCATCCCCGTGCCTCTGAGTCCCTCTCAGCCTCACTTGTGGTCTCCACCCAGAAATGCTCCCTTAACAGCTAGGCCCTTGCTAAAGCTCTCTCTGCCTGTAATTCTCATTGTGTCCTTCTTCCCACCCCTGGTTGCAAAACAACCTCCTTCTAGTTGGGTCTTAGGGTTGGAGATCCTTACTTAAAAGTTTCTAGATATTCCGACTGCACTTCGATGTTCAAAAAACAGTGTCCCAGCACCCATTCTATTTGCATATAGGAAATATAGAATGATTACCTCTGACCGGAGCCCCAAAGGGCACCTGCCTTGGACCCTACTTTGCCTCACTTGTGCTTTAGGGGTAAAGGTGGATCATCCCATCCGGAACCTCAGAAACCCTTAACTAAGATTTCAAATCTGCTTCCAGGCCCTGTCCTCAGAGGATTTGGCATATATATCCCTGTGGTGGCTAATCTTACTTGTCAACATGACTGCATCTGGAATCAACTGAAACCCAATCACCTCAAACTACCTGTGGAGGATTTTCTTGACTGAATCTTCTGAGGTGAGAAGACCTAGCCTAAATCTGGACCACGCTTTCTGATGGCAGCCTATATAAAAGGACGTGAAGAAAAAAGCTTTTGCTTTGGCCTGCTCACCCTTAGTCTCACTGACAAGTTCATTTATCCTGATGCTGAGGTGTTCCTCCTCTAGTGTTAGAGCCTAACAAAGACTTCCGGGTTCCAACATAGACTGAAGATTCCCGAGGCATGCAGTCTTGTGACCTGAACAACCACTGGACTCTCAGCCTTTCTGTTGGGAGGCAGTCATTTTGAGACTAGCTGAACTACCACAGCCTGTACGCCACTCTGATAAATCCCCTTTTAGTATATATAAGTTCATTCTATCAGTTCTGCTCCTCCAGGGAACCCTGACTAAACCAGCCCCCTATCGAGGGAGCGGCCAAGGTACAGCTGCTATGGAGGTAAGAGAATAAATGAGACATTTCAGTTAGTAGTTTCTAAAAGGTAGCCATGATGAAAAACAATTAGCACACTCTAAGGAAGCTTTCACAGTAGACACCCGCCATGTGAGCCTCTGTTTGTAAGCATCCTCAAGCCTGGCGTTTGTTTCCCGTGGATCTGAAAATACGCTTTATGATTTCTTTTTCTATCAAGACAATCTCCTGGGGATGTGGTAAGATAGACTGGGGCACATTGCTACCTTCCAAGAGCATCCCCTGGACCTCTCTGAAATCAAAGTTCAAAGGAGAGTTGACAATTAGCATCACCAGGGACAAGACTATGATTGTTTTGGAGCTATAGCAAAGGCTCGGGGCTCATCAGTTAAGAGAACTTGCTACTGGCTCCCAGAATTCACAGTGGGTGGCTCACAACCACTTAGAACTCCAGCTCGAAGGGATCTTTTTGGAGCCTCTGTGGGCTGATCACACACACAATAACCAAACAAACAAGCAAATTTTTTTTATATTGCATAATGTTTTATTAACCTTGAATTTTCTTAATGCTAATGATAAAGGAACAACAGCAGCAGAGAGACATTGGATAATAGAAAAAACTTCTGAATTAAATCAGCCAGTGTATTTCAAAGATGTGTTGACTTCACACTGGAAACCAGGAGATGTGCTATGTTGGGGAAAGGGTTTTGCTCTTATTTCTACCTGGAAAGAAAAGCTATGGATACTATCAAAGTTTATAAAGATTCTGTTTGAAAAAGAGAAAGCTCTTAAGAAAGAGAAATGACAGCCGGGCGGTGGTGGCGCACGCCTTTAATCCCAGCACTTGGGAGGCAGAGGTAGGCGGATCTCTGTGAGTTCGAGACCAGCCTGGTCTACAAGAGCTAGTTCCAGGACAGGCTCCAAAGCCACAGAGAAACCCTATCTCGAAAAACCAAAAAAAAAGAAAGAGAAATGACAGATCACCCACAGAAGTAACAATCATACAGGTGGTATGGAAACCTCATAAGGGTTGGAACAGGATTCTGTTCTTTTCTTTGCAGGAAAATACACATCTTCAAAAAATCAAGAGACCCTGGACATTTGGATGCCTAAAGAAGAAAAGATAACTATCCAGAAAGGGTCACCAACCAACCAAAGAGGAATACGACTTATGAGGACAGATTATCTGCAGGGCAAAATTTCATATGTACATTCTCTGTACATATATATAAATATCTAATATCCAGTACAAATATAAACTCACTTACAAATCAAAGATGGCTTTGGAATTGGACAATGACTATCCTTCTCTAAATCCAAGCATATTATTAAAAGAAAATTTCAGAGTTTCTGTCTCATGTCAGGAGCCATAGACTAATCAGGTTCTTTAGATACACAGAGATTATATTCTGCATGGATAGGTAATCTTCAACCACTTCAAAGAACCATAGAACATGGCATTTAAATAACTTAGGGTTCTGTTGATGTGAGACATGATTGCTCCTGGCAGCAATGATCTTAAAAACAACTGTGTTGTCTAAACTCACTGATAAGCACGATGAATGGGGATCAGTGGAGGAATGAATCACCAGAGTCATCCCAACCTGAAAACGCGGCCCCGGACCATAGGACTCATCTCAGAAGACTAAGGAGTGTGTTCTTAGGACAGTGGATTTTCCTGTCCCCTCACATTCTGCTGCCCCTGTTGAGAGCACCTCAGTAATTGCACCCACATCCCTAATGAAACCTTGCTCCTCTGAAAAATGGTCAGAGTTCTGTTTTGTTTACAAAGAGAGATTGTTCTGCCCAGACTTCACAATTTACAGAGAGAAAGCTGGAGAGATGGCTCAGGGGTTTAAGAAAACTGGCTGATCCTCCAGAGGACTTAGGTTCGATTCCCAGTGCCTGCATGGCAGCTCACAACTGTCTGTAACTCTGATCCCAGGGATCCAACACCCTCTTCCGGTCTCCATGTATGAAACTTTGTGGCACACATTCATACATACAGACAAAACATCCATACACACAAAATAAACATAAATCTTTAAAAAGAAAGAGAATTAATTCTAAAAGAGTAAGAATTATCTCATTTACCAAGCTACAAAGAACTCTGAGGTTGAGAAGCAAAGGCCTGTCTCCTGTCAGGCTCCTTGCACAGTGTGTTCTGGGGCTGCCCAGTTCCCTGCGGCCATTCCTACCTCCATATTTCACGTTCACACCCCTCCTCAGCCTCTCAGTCTCTCCAGGGGACCTAGACTCTGAAGTATGCCCTAATCCCCTCCTCCATCAGCCTTCATACCCAACCTTCTGTGCTCATCAGGCCTCGTCCCTTCCCTTCGTCCTTCTGCCTTTCATGCCTTAATACTTGCTGCTGCCCTTGCCCGTGATCCTGACCCAGAGCATAGACCCTCAGAAGTCAGAAGTCACGTCTGAATAACAATCTTCCGCTCAGAGCTGCCATTGGGACTCAAAAGATCATTGAAATGAATTAAATCCATCATACCTCATGGTGTTGGTCAGTCTCAACACTTCTCTCAAAGCTGCTCAGGGCTCTCTGGAGACATGGCTTTTCTTAGGCAACCCAAGACTGACTGTTGACAGTGACTGACAGAACAGAGAAGCTTGGCCAGAAGAAATGCATCTGGGAGGACTGAATTAAACACGGTTAAGGGTGAACCAATTTCAGTAGTCTGGAGGAGGGAGGAACATGGACCTCAATGGCCCACGTGTCATTAAGATGATAGTGACTAGGTGCAAGTCCAGATTGTTTTTCTGTCATCCCTACAGAAGTTTGCTTTTGAAATGTTTTTGTGATGCAGAGCTTTGAAGTTGAAAGAGAACCAAGCAGAAGCTGATTTGCAGACCAAGAGGCTGTCAGGCCGAGCTATGTGAGAAGGGCTCCAGGATAGGTCCTCTTTCCCCTGGTCCCCTGGTCCCCTGGCCCCGTGGGGAGCACTCCCGCCCTCAGTGACAGGTGCAGACGCCCACATTTGGTATTGCCACCTCAGGCACAGCCTCAGGCTGTGCCTCACTTCCTAGAACTTTACCAAATGGGAACAAGAACCCATGGGATGGAGACTCTCCTAAATTAATCCAGCCACTAACTACCCACTACAAAAAGGCAAAGTCACACTAACTAGCACCTCACCCTCATTGTGTGAATCTACTTGCAGGTCATGGGGCCAGTTTGGTAAAAATTTCTTCCAAAAGTCCTGAGTTCAATTCCCAGCAACCACATGGTGGCTCACAACCATCTATAATGAGATCCGGTGCCCTCTTCTGATGTGCAGGCAGAACACTATATACATAATAAATGAATAAATAAATCTTTTTTTTAAACAAAAAGAAAGAAATAAAGAAATTTTTCTACTCTAGACACAGTCCTGGAAAAATGTAGACCTGGTTTACACTACATTCTAAACGAACGACTCCTTGGGGAGCACTCCCCTCTTTCTGGTGATACTCCTATAAGTCACAGTAGTGAGAGATATAAAATAATATACACTTTGTGCATCCAGGTGTCAATGCCAAACAGTTCTCACCTGAAAGGGAAAAAAGAGTTTATTCTGTGTCCAATATGAGTGATCATGTCATAGTAACAGGCTACCTAACAGCATGTGTCGAGTATGGGAACTGTTACCTGAACTTACTATCATAGAACAAAAGACATCCATAAATTGAGACAACTGTAAAATTTAATGTGGGGAGATCAAATGAACAGGTTATAGCAAAGGAGAGAAAACTCTGCCATAGGGTTTTGATGTTATTGCATGGTATTCTTTGCGTGTGTGTGTGTGTGTGTGTGTGTGTGTGTAGTTTTTCAAGACAGGGTTTCTCTGTGTAACAACCCTGGTTGTCCTGGAACTCACTTTGTAGACCAGGCTGGTCTCGAACTCACAGGGATCTGCCTGCCTCTACCTCCTAAGTGCTGGGATTAAAGGCATGCACAGTCACCAACCAGCTACATTCTTAAATTTTTAGTTATAGTAGAAGCTAGTGGTCTGTTAATAAATTTTGAAAGCTTTACCTGACTGTCAGAAGGATGTTGGGTCAGACACAGAGCTGGGCAATGGACGGATACTGAGGGGACTAAAAATAGCTCAAGTTAATTTGGCTCTGAATCTACAATATTTCAACTATTCATAATCAAGGAAGCTCTAGCCAATCAACCTTGTGCAATCTTCAGCATGGATGCGCCCCACCTCCCCAGGAACAAAAATCCACAAAACACTGTATTGATTAAGTCCTCAAGTACTCAAATCTTCCCAGAACATTTGTAACCACACCTATTTGGCTGTACCAGTTAATGGAGAGCCAAGCCTAAGACTCTCCCAGAGAAGAACAAAAATCAGTCTCTCTCTCTCTCTCTCTCTCTCTCTCTCTCTCTCTCTCTCTCTCTCTCATTCTCTCTCCTCCATGTGTGTGAGTGTGCACATGTGTGTGCGTGTGCATGTGAATAGCTTGTATCTTACCTACCTCTGGTTAAAAGAAGGTCATTTGTAATGTAGATGAGGTCAGTGCCTCTCCCCCAATGTTGACAGACAAGAGGAAGATTCCAGGGAGAAATGCCACAGCGAAGGATGAATATAAATGATGTTTTTCCACTCTGTGGAAAAATGCCTTTTGTAGGAGAATCTCAAAGCACTCCAGGAAGCAAGGCTTTGACAGACACTTTCAGCCAGGGTCAATGTGCATGGTCAGAGCTTCTAAAGTCACTTGTGATAAGAAAGAATAACCATCCAAGACTTTTAAAATGCAATCTTGCCTTCTGGGTAGTAAACAAACGTGTGCAGATGGATAATGACATCTGTGGATTCTGGCTCCGTTTCCTGGAGAGAATAAAAATGTAAATAAATATGTAAAAAACTGTCGTATGTGGATAACACCCACCATTCAGGCAGCGGCTACCATCCTGCATGGCATTCATAAGCAATGGGTCTTGTCACTGGGCTCCTCGTGACTGTGGGACTCTGAGAATAGAAACCACATCTCTTCAGTGCCTGGGGGAAGACGATCAGATGATGTTATGAAATGGTTAGAGCCGGGCGGTGGTGGCGCACGCCTTTAATCCCAGCACTCGGGAGGCAGAGGCAGGCGGATCTCTGGGAGTTCGAGGCCAGCCTGGTCTACAAGAGCTAGTTCCGGGATAGGCACTAAAGTTACAGAGAGACCCTGTCTCGAAAAAACAAAAAAAAGGAAAAAAAAAAAGAGATGGTTAGAGATGAGGCTCAGGCAGTGGCCATTTTGTTGCCCTCATTGGACGCCTCCTTGTATTGTCTAATAGCTGAAGGATTCACCTGGGTCTGCAGAGGCCACACCCTTAACTGGGAAGGGGAGAGGGCTAGGGAGGGAGTGGGGAGGCCACAACATCATTGACTGGTACACTCATTGAATGGTTCACTGGGCAATTTTTTTTCCTTATTCATCCATGTGCTGTATAAATAACTGAATTTGGGCTCCAGCCACTGAGCTAACTAAGCTAACACTGCTTAGAGAGCAGATGTTAGCGACTTTGAAACTATTCCCAGAATTCTGGTATCGATCAGGCTTGGAGAATAAACGCAATACTCGAAGAACACCCCTTCTCTAAGAAGCAGTATCTAGGGGCAGGGAGGTGGCTAAAGGGTAGGAGCACTTGCTGTGCAAACATAAAACCTCAAGCAATGCAAAGCTAGTTGGGTGTGGCTGCACCTGCATCTGTGATCCCAGCGATGTGGTGGGCAGAGGAAGGAGGATCCCTGGTTTGCTGGCTGCCAGTTTAGCTCCAGATTAAGTGGGAGACCCTGTCTCAAGAGAATATGACGGAAGAACGATAGCAAAAGCTACCCAGGGTTCTCCTCTGGGCTCCACATGTATACACAGTCATTCCTCCAACAATCCCCCAGAGAGTCAAAGACAGAGACCAGAGAAACAGACAGAGACAGAGAGACAGACCGAAAGTAGAAAGTTAGAGACAGACAGAGACAGAGAGAGCTAGTAGAGACAGCTTACCCCAAACACTTGTCTGTATTCTGAAAATCAGTGCTGAGAACTCGCAAAAGAATCCGAGTTCACGGGTGTCTAGGAAACAAACTCCTTCCAATGCATAAAAAAGGTTTCCAAACGTTCTGCTTAGATGTTATTAATTTCATAACTGAAATTAAATTATTATTAGTTCATGAATAAGGCGTGAGGCAGTTGTGACCAAAACTATCTTGCCATTACACCAGTGAACCGTGCATCCAAGCTTATATTGTCTTATGCTTCAAAATTGTCTACTCTTGTCAAATTAAAGTGTGAAGCAAAGTACACCTCATTAACTTGCTAATTGTTCTTGACTTAAAGATAGCATTTGATTGCATCTAAAATAGTCTTTCTAAAAGCCATGCATGATGATGCATGCCTGTAACCCCCGGATGTGGCAGGCAGCTGCAGGAGGATCAGAGATTCAAAGAAATCCTTGGCTATCTACAGACTTTGGGGTCAGTCTGGCCTGCATGAGACCATGTCTTAAAAATCCCAAATCAATCAAATAAGTAAACAATACAAATAAATCAAGATAATACAAAGCAGTAGCTTATAAACTTTTAATTTCACACATAAAGTGTGTGTGTGTGTGTGTAGAGGTCAAAGGGTTATGCTGGGTGCTCTTTCTTAGTCACCTTCCACTTTATTTTTGGAGACAGGGTCTCTCACTCAATCTGGTACTCTCTGATTTGGCTATACTGACTGGCCAGGAAGACCAAAAGATCCTACTGTCTCTGCCCCCAAATGCTGGTATTGCAAGCACATGACGCCAAACCTAACATTGGATATGGGTGCTGGGAATCAGAATTATGTCCTCATGTTTTGCGTGGCAAGCACTCTACCAACTGAACTAGCTCTTTTTTTTTTTTTTTTTTTTTTGGTTTTTCGAGACAGGGTTTCTCTGTGGTTTTGGATCCTGTCCTGGAGCTAGCTCTTGTAGACCAGGCTAGTCTCGAACTCACAGAGATCCACCTGCCTCTGCCACCCAAGTGCTGGGATTAAAGGCGTGCGCCACCACCGCCCGGCTGAACTAGCTCTTTAAAAATATTTCTGAGCATGAAACCTTAACATATGTTTATTTATTTATTTATTTATTTATTTATTTATTTATTTATAAATTATGTATTGATGCTAACACATTGACAAAAACTCAGAATGGTAAAGCAGCATTTGAAGCATTTTTATTTATTAACTGCAAACAGTTCTGTTCTTACTAATATAAATTTAAAGATAGCAAAGTGCTTGAATAGGCTACTTTCCTTTTTCAGAATCTTGGTTGAAAACTTACATCAGTCTGAGGTCTCCTTCCAACTGTGTATGTGTGTGTTGTAACTGTGGTATATGCATCTATGTATGCATAAGTGTGTGTGCCTGTGTACACATACCAAAGCCAGAGGAGAACATTGCGTGTCCTGTTCTGTCACTCTCCACCTTACTCCTTTGAGACAAGATCTTTCACCAAATGCTGAGCTCGCCTGGTGGCCAGCAAGCCCGTGATTCTCCCGTCTTTGCCCTCGACAACACCATGGCTCCAGTCAAGCACATGCAAGTCTGACTTACTGAGATCCAAACCCAGGGTCTCGTGTTTGCACAACCAAGCGCTCTTACCCCTTGAATCATTCTCCATCCCCAGTTGTTTATTTTAAAACTTCATTTTAGAAGGCTGACCCATTTAATCTATCTTAAAAGATAATTGGACAGACTTAAAAGAATGAAACGGCCTCAGGCATTACTGTATCAGTCTGTACTTTCTGTTGTAGCCACAAATCACATGAGGGGTTTGAATGAAGTTTGCTGGCTACATTTCCATTTTCTTTGGAAGCCAGCTGCCCTTCCTATGGAGAAGTTACCCAGGAGGGACTAACTTGGTTATCTGACTCGCAATGTGTTTTGTCATACATCAAGAAGAAAGGCTGCCAGACAGTTGTCATAGGATAAACTTAAAACCACGATGTGTAGGGGCTGGAGAGATGGCTCAGAGGTTAAAAGCATTGCCTGTTCTTCCAAAGGTCCTGAGTTCAATTCCCAGCAACCACATGGTGGCTCACAACCATCTGTAATGGGGTCTGGTGCCCTCTTCTGGCCTGCAGGCATACACACAGACAGAATATTGTATACATAATAAATAAATAAATATTAAAAAAAAAAAAACCACGATGTGTAGCAGGATGGGGGAAGACCTGCTGGCTGACTGGCTGTGAAGGGGGGATCTTGCAAGCATTATGGGGTAAACAGATGGGTTGACAAGGAGATTAGGCTAGGTGATCTGAGTTGGTCAACTAGTGGTCGAAGAACACAATAAGTTATGGATATATATATATATCCTCCCCAAAAAATGTCACCAGTGTGACAGAGGGGTATATGGGCTGGTTGCCTCTGTGATCTTGTAGCCCCTTTTACATTAACATCTGGCCTACCTAAGCCAAAGCCGCTCTGTTCTGAGAACATCCACTGTCACTAAGGATGCAATTTGCTTTTCTTCATCTTTTCCTTTTCTTTTTCACTTATGCATGCGTGCATGTACATGTACACATGTGTGAGCATACATGTGGATATCCAAGGTTGACGTTATGTGCATTCCTTGATTGCTCTTTACCCTATGCATTGGGGCAGGGTTTCTGGCTGCTCCCGGAGTTAGGCATTTTGCCTGATCTTGCTCCAGCCTGCATCAAGGAGTCCATCTCTTCTTCTTATGCATGGGATTACAGGCAGAGTGGCCCAGCATCTCTGTCTGTCCCCAGACAGGGTTCTCTGTGCAGAACAGTCTGGCTTCAAACTCAGAGATCCACCTGCCTCTGCCTCCCAGAGTGCGGGGATTAAAAGTGCACATCCCCACCACCTGATTTAGGTGTTCATTCCGTTTTGGTTAATTAGTTTGTTTTTGGAGACAGGGTTTCTCTGTGTAACAACTCTGCCTGTCCTGAAACTCACTTTGTAGACCAGGTTGGCCTGGAACTCACAGAGATCTGCCTGCCTCTGCCTCCCAAGTGCTGGGATTAAAAGCTTTTATGTAGGCTCTAAGTCTCTGAATTCGGGTCCTTACCCTTCATAGAAAGCATTTTAGTCATTCAGAAATCCCCTTCCCCAGCCAGATACAAGCTTTCATAAACTGTGAGCATCAATTTGAGCAACATAGTCACAGACTGTTGCAAAGATTTCCAAATGTATCTCTTCAGAAATGCTCCTTCGGTGAGTGGAAATCTTCTGTAAACAAAATGGGCTCACTCCTTGCTCAAACATCACCTTTATCTTGAAGGGACAGAAAAAAAAAATCTTTTGTTTTTGTGAAACTTTCTCCAAGTAGCATCCTAATGACAGCTACTTGTCATCACAGGATAGATGAGAAAATGTGGAACACTCTGAAAAAAATAAGAAAGAGTAACTAATTTTCAAGCTTGACAACTCTCATTAGTGTTTTGTCACTGAGGACCTGTGACCTCTGGGTGTAATAGGAGCCACTTCAAGGTCATTCCTTCCCCCATTACACAACTTCAAAAGAGATCTCTGAAAGGCCTGGTTTTGTCACCTTTAACCTCATTAGTGGTATCAGATAGCGTTTACTTGTGGTATAGTGTGTAGTGGTCACTGATAATCCATGTCCTTCTTTGGGGAAGCCTCATTCTTCCCAACCTCACTAATATCACAGTTGATCATGCGGGATTTTTGTTGTTGCTGCTGTTGCTGTTGTTGTTAAAATGGAGTGAACTGCAGACGTGTCTACCACTGAGCAAAGGCTTTAAGGAGCCAACAGCTTTGGTCCTGGATAAAGACGACTTGGACTAGCAGAACTCAAATGTATGTATAAGGTATATTTACAGTAAATATTTGGAATAGTCTCGCTCTACCAGTTTCTTCAGTGTTCATCTAAAATTCATTTTGACCTTAGTGTCCTATATTTGCGTAGCAAACAATCCTCATAAACACTGTTACTTGGGAGTCATTTGCTTTCATTGCATATGGAGTCTCCTTTGATTGATAGCCCAGATGACCATGACCCAAGGAAGGGCATGTATTTATTTAAAAAAAAATGCTCTGGTTCTTCTTCATGCAACTGGGAACAGCCTCTGAAGGTCACTATCCTAAGGTATGGTCTATAGGCCAACGTGTTCTGGAACTAGCAATCCCATAAAATAGGTAGCATTCTTAGACTAACCTGGAGATACTGATTTCAAAACTGGTGCTTTGAAAGTCTGCTGCTTAGCCAGTGATTATGGAACAAATTGAAGTTCTAACTGAGGCAAGAGGATCATGATTTCCAGGCCAGGTTAGGCTGTATAAGATCCTAAGAAACATTAAAAAAAAAAAAAAAGAAAAAGACATTCTACTGCTCTTCATTAGCAGTATGACTTTTTAAAAGGCTACCTGAGTAGTGGACCTGAGTACTTGCCCAGCTTTGCTTTTAGTGAACATTGTATGCCTTTCAATGAATCAATTCTGTTTGCCTTTCTGGACCATGCCACTCTCTTTAAAAAGGAAGAGATGCAGCGGTTAAGAGCACTGGATGCTCTTCCAGAGGACCCAGGTTCAATTCTCAGCACCCACACTACAGCTCACAACTGTTCTAGGAGATCTAAAATTACTTCCAGGAATCTAATATCATCACACAGACATATATGTAGGCAAAACATAAATCTAAAAATACTTTAAAGAAACAGTTACTCATTAATACTTTGAATCATTTCTCCTGTTTTCTTTCAGAATTTGGTTAGTTTCGTGCCTTGTATTTAAGTTTGCAATCCATTTTGAGTTGATTTTTTTAAAGCTAGTGGTATATGGGAGTCAAACTTCATTCTTCTGCATGTAGATATCAAGATTTCCCAGAAACACAGACTTGAAAGGCTGTCCTTTCTCCAGGACATGTTATGTTATTAGCATTCTCCCCAAATCAGTCAGTTCTCTATGCATAGCTTTATGCCTAGGCTGTTGGTTTTATTCCATGGGTCTCTGTGTTTCTTTTTATGTCAGTCCTACGCTGTTCGATTGCGGCAGCTTTACAGTGTGCCTTGAAATCAGGTAGGACAAATCAGCACCCTTCTTTGTTCTTTTTGACTAGTTCCTTTGTAGTTCCATATAAACTTTAGCATTTTTCTGTACATTTTTTTTTTTTTTTTTGGATTTTTTCGGAGACAGGGTTTCTCCGTGGCTTTTTGGTTCATGTCCTGGAACTAGCTCTTCTAGACCAGGCTGGCCTCGAACTCACAGAGATCCGCCTGCCTCTGCCTCCCGAGTGCTGGGATTAAAGGCGTGCGCCACCACCGCCCGGCTTTTCTGTACATTTTAATAATGTCATTGTGTCTTAATGAAAATTGTATTTCCTGCAAATCACTTTAGGTTGTGAAGATATTTTAACAGTATCACTTATGGTAATCTTACATATAGAAGTTGTTTTCCACAGGGCAGGGAACCCTGATTGCTCTTAGGGCAGACGAGGGAGGGGGACTTAGTTGGGGGAGGGGGAGGGAAATGGGAGGTGGTGGTGGGGAGGAGGCAGAAATCTTTAATAAATAAATAAATAAATAAATAATTTCAAACGAAAGGAAAAAAAATAAATACATACATACCATAAAAAAAGTTGTTTTTCCACATTTTTCTATCCTCTTAAATTTTTCTTCATCGATATTTTATACTTTTCATTGTATAAATTTTCACTTCTTTAGCTAAATTTTGTCCCAGGTATTTGGGGGAGCTGTTATAAATTATATTAATCTTTTGGTTTCTACTTCAACTAATTTACCCTTGGCATACAGAAACACTACAGATATATATGAGTTGATTTTGCAAACTACAACTTTGCTACATTCATTTATTAATTCTTGTTATGGTTTGGATCTTAAGTGTCTCCTTGGTGTGAAAGGTTTGGATAATAGACTGTGGTGCTTTGGTGGAGATGTTGGAAGCCTTAGGGCATGGCCTGGTGCGAGGAAGTCGGGCCTTTGGAGATGGCCCATGAATGGGGTTATTGAGACCCTGACCCTACATTGATCTTTGTGTCCCCATCACCATAACATGAGCAGCTCCTGTCCATATTCTGACTCACAATAGCCTAAAGAGAAACCGCTGAAGCCAAGAGTCAACACAGCCACAGCTCCCTCTTCAGGCTCCGATATTTGTCCTAGAGACTGAAATCCGATTGACACTGTCATAGTTTATTTTGGTGGAGTTTTCAGGGGGTTATATGTCTAAAATCATGTCGTCTGCCAACAATGACAGTTTATTTTCTTTTCTAACTCAGATCCCCTTTGTTGCTTGTTTTTGCCTTGTTACCCTGGCTAAGACTCCAAAAAGCCTGTTGACTGAAAGTCGTGACCGTGGCCGTCCTTGTGTTCTTCTAGGTCATAAGGAAGAAGCTTTCCCATCTCATGTTCTGGTAACAGCTGAATGGGTATGAATGACCTCCATTATGTTGAGATATGTCCCTCCTGTCTGTTGTTGAACCTAGAAGAACACAAGGATGCCCATGGTCACGACACGATTTTAGAGGGTGTGTAAGTTTTTCCCTGTTGTTAAATGAGTCTGCCCTATCCCCCCCTCCCCACAAAAGGAAGAGATGGCTTCAGATCATCTCAAATCCCACTTCTAGCTCCTCCACAGCCAGGAGTCAGAAAGATCATGGCATTCCTATGTTCACCAAGGAAATTAGTGGGGTTGGATACATGTAAGACCCTAGGTCAGTGGGGATGGGGGTAGTAAGCTGAAGACCACATTCCCAAACACTGCCCAAGTATAAACTTCTCAGAGATCAGCATCCTCCAATAGAGCAGCTGCAGGGAGACTCTGAGTGCACTGAATTCTCCATTAAATTCAGTAGCTTTCCCAAACATACCCACCTTTCACACAGTTCTTACTATAAAAGTTTTGTGTCAAAAAAAAAAAAACAAAAAAAAACACTGGATGAGCTGTTCATAAAGATGGCACTTCTTCTGTCTATAAGAGCATCCTGCAGGCATTGGTGGCATCAAGGCAATGGACCTTTGACTGGAAAGAATCTAGGAACCACAGAATTACTACAGAGCAAGGCCTGTTTTGATGATGGAGAACACCGAAAGAGCCAAAGAAAAACTCAAGAGCCCATCGTCTCAGGCTGAAGGAAGAGGGGCAAAGGGAGAACAGTCCTGAGAAGCCACCCTAGGCCAGCCTGGGTTGGAGCATAACAACAATGAGAACTGAAGATCACTATCCTGAGATGTGAGTCTTAAAATAATAGCAGGTATCAGGATAAATGGTTAACCTCCAAAATAAATAAATAAATAAACAAATCAACCTTGTTCAGAGAGAGAGAGAGAGAGGTCCAACAAGCTTACTTCTAAAATAATTTAGTATTGTCTTTGCTGCAGGACTTCTCTGGACCTTTAGTAGTGAATGAACGCTGTGACTATCTAAAAGAGGGTTCCAGTATGCAGTAGCAAATTTATTATAACATTTGTCTCGTGTTCCACAGGAGTCTGGAGAGATGGCTCGCTGGTTAAGAGCACTTGTTGCTCTTACAATGGACTGAGGTTCAGTTCTCAGTACCCTCACGGCTGCTCGCAGTCATCTGTACCTCCAGTTCCAGGGGATCCAACACCTACTACTGTCCTCTAAGGGCACCAGACATGCACATGGCACACATACATGTGGGTAAAAGATTCGAACGTTTAAAAATAAAACAATTAAATGTAAAAAAGAAAGAAAACCTAGTGTTTGATGGGATACATTTGGGGCAATGTGAATTTATTTTTTCAAAACAAGATAAAAAATACTGAGTGCTGCAAGTAACTACATACAAACATTTTTATATTTTTGAGGCTGGGTCTAACCATGTATCTCTGGTCAACCCAGAAATCACTACATATCTGAGACTGACCTCAAACTCAGAGGTCTGTCTGCCTCTGCCTCTAGATGCTACTACATCCATTAACTAGATCAATTTATGACTGACTAGGATTCCCCTGAATGCTGAGGGAAATTTTGCAGTCTAAGATGGTCTGACTTACAAACCATTTCAGATTGGCAAACTATGCATTGGTATAATTTCAATCCTTGGGGTACAAGCTGTGCATCAGCACTAGCTTCAATCCTTGGGGTACAAACTGTGCATCAACACTAGCTTCAATCCTTGGGGTACAAACTGTGTGTCAGCACTAACTTCAACCCTTGATGACATTGGCACTACGGTATGTAAAAGCTACTTTGTATTTTTAGCCTGGATTTTGAGTATTAAAATATTTTTGAGTGAACAACATTGTTTTTATGTTCCCAACATTTTGAAATGCATTTTAAAAGTCTGACAGAACGAGTCAATTTTCTCTACATTGCCTAAGGGCTGAAACAGCTCTGTCAGCAGGTAGAGCCTGCTGCTGGTGAAACAGAGGTGATCAGACAAGGCACCCGCCTTTGAGCTCACAGGCAGCAAGGGAGGCAGACAGAAACATCATTTTCTTGTAATGTGACAAGCGCAGGATAAAGCTAAACCAGCGTAAGAGACCAAAAAAAGTGTGTGTGTGTGTGTGTGTGTGTGTGTGTGTTTGAAGAGTGTGTGGGGAGTATTTGGGAGGACTTACATGGATACCCGAGATTAATCTAGAAGTTGAACGGGAATAAACTAGGCAACTCCAGGAAAGGTCTTCTAAGCAGAAGAAAAGCACCAACAACTTGGAGCTTTGGAGCAAGCTGTTGGGTGGCACAGTTATATAAGTTAGTCATCCATTCAACATGTGTGTCCTAAGCAGGGAGGGCATCAGGCTCTAAGACAGGAAACACGAGAGCCCTAAGCCGACATGACTTTCCATGGAGGCATGGCTGATAAAGACCATCCTGAGGGGACATAAATCAGGTTAAGCCTGGCACAGCACAAACAAGAGCATAAATTCATGTCTTAACATGTGAGTTATGCGGGGAGTCGTCTGTTTTCTCATAACATTGGATTTCAATCAGCTACATTAGAGGCAATGATAATAACTTTTAAAAGCCTGCAGCATGTGTTTGATTATGGGGGGGGGGCTCTTGGAGCTAGAGGAATGTATAAACTTTATGCAACCCAGATGTGCCTGGTTTCTCCAGGCCTGGGGGACCACTCTCCTCTCCCAACTAAATTAGTCCCTGCCTGTGTGTGGCTTTGAGAGACCCAGCCCCAGGCCAGGCCTCCCTCCATAAGGCCTGGGAAGCCTGATTGTCCTGTGTCCTGGCTAAGCCCTGAGCTCCCATGATCCCCTTATTTTTGTCAGCCTCTTCTTCTGTATGCCCAGTTCTCAGTTCTGCTTCATTCATTTCTGACTTTTTGTTTGCAGGATATACTAGCATTTTCCTAGTAAGGATCAAAAAGGGTCCAAATGCTTACTTCTCTAGAGAAATATTTGAATGCAATATCTGAGTCCCAAGGAAAAAAATTACCACCACCTCAGTATATCCTTTCTTACTGATACAACATTATACTATAAATGGCAAAACTGTAAGATTATCGAAGCTAACTTATATTTGTAAAAGGGGTTAATAAAATTATAAACAGCCAGAAAGAAAAAAATAGGAAAATAAGGAAAACGTCAAAGAATAAATGTGAAATTGTTTCTTCTTATATAGATCTGTTAGAGACACAGAAGAAACATGTAGTTTTTAAAAATTGGAATCATATTACTTTTAAAATATTTGATTATCATTTAACATTATGGTGTGTAATTTAGATATTTTTAAATATTCTTGGAAAATGAGTTGATGGATGCACAAGGTTTATCATGTACCCAACATGTTTATTAAGTTTTATTCAAACCTTATACTATTATCATGTATGTGCCTGTGTGTTCATGCCACAGGACATGTGATAGGCAGAAGGGAGCTTTCCAGAGGCAACTTTCTCTTCTACCATGACTTCCAGGGATGAGCTGGAACTCAGGGCATCAGGCTTGGTTGGCAGGCAAGGTCTTTTACCTGCTGAGCTTGGTAGCCCTTGTAATGTAATAAACAAGAAATACTTGCAGCAATAACAGTAACTGGCTATAAAATACAAAGTATTTTTTTAGAAACTGTAAGTCATGCTTTAAAGCAAAACATTTATCTAAATGTTAATTCATAAAAATGTCTTGGTTAACTTGAAGACACTTCACAGTCTGCATTTGCTGGCTACAAGGACTCCTAAGAAGCGGTTACTGGGTTCTCAAGAGCCTAATGTAAAGTTATAACCTGGCAGGACCAATGAACTGCAAAGATCAAAACATTCAAACAAAAAACAAACAAACACACAAAAACAACCATAATACCTTAGGGCTGGAGAGATGGCTCAGCAATTAGGAGCACTTTCTGCTCTGGCACAGGACCCCCTATCTAGTACTCAGCACCTACATAGGGCAATTCCCAGTTCCTTGAGATCTGATGCCCTCTTCTGGCTTCTGTGGTCACTACAAACACACAATACACAAATGTCCAGGCAAAAAACCTCATGTACCTAAAACAAAACAACAACAACAACAAAAAAAAAATTCAAAAAATACCTTTTGCAAACAAAACCTTTTTAACCTCAAAACTATATTTTATGGGGAATGTGGCAGAGTTTGTCTGATATTAGGTGCAGAGTTGGAAATGTAGCTCAGAGGGCTTGCCTAGCCTACACGAAGTTCAAGGTCACCCTTCGCTACACAGCGAGTTCGAGACCAGCCAGGGCTGCAAGGGACGCTGCCTAGAAAACTACGAAACAGGCTGACGACTTTTCTCTCCTTGCTGTTCAGAGCACTGGAGCGGCTTCAGGGAGAAACGCGGGATCTTGGCCCTCCAGCCCCTCTAATCTGAAGGTGCTGACCCACAGGTGGTCCCTGCGCGTGTGGAACTCGGAGAAGCCCTGAGGACGCGGACTGGCTGAGGACTGTTGCTTGGGCTTTGATCACGCGAACCACTGAGCAGCACATCCCCTCCCTAACCACAGCGACTTTGACTCAAATCCTAATAATTGTTTGCCAACAAAGACCAGCGCAAGCGAGGGGGAGGAGCCCGGGCGTGGATATCGCGAGAAGTGGACGCCCCGAGTGCGTGAGAGGCGCCGGTGCGTTGCAGCTCCGGGCCCGCCGCGGAGGAGGAGCCAGAACCGGGGGCTAGGCTGGACCTTTGGGGTAAATCTCGCGAGATTTAATCGCGTCACCTCGAGCCTTTCCTGTCAGCCGCCGGAAGTGCGAACTGCTGAGCGCCCGAGTCTCTCGCTCTGCGCTTCTCCTGCGTCTCTGGGCCCGCGTTCCTGTCGCCGACTCTGGGGCTCGCGCGTCTGGTCGTCTCCCCCGGGACGGAAATGATGGGGGACCCCAAGGAAGCAGGAGCCGAGGCTTCGCCTCCCGGGGCGGCTACCCGAGGAGGGCTCAGCCTCCTGTCCCAGGCGGAGTCAGAGGAACCTTCTGCACAGGTGAGTCTTCGGGCGGGCACGACCTGCCAAGACCCGCCGGGCCTGGAAGGGAAATCCCGGAGCTTCTGGAGCTTTCTTCCACGGCTCCTTGACACCTCTAGTACGGAAGGAGTCACCGGGTGTGCCTGCCGTCGGGCGTGCAGGTGTTTGCTTGCAAGGCATCCAATGCAGAACACACCTGCTTCCCCACTCGGGGGTCATTGCTGGCTAGGACTGGTTCCCTCCGAACGGGGGAAGAGGGACAGCGCCAGGGAGGGCCTCACCGAAATCTTAACTGATTCTTAAAAGGCGTAAAGTGATTGTCAAGCCTAAAGGGGCGGCTCTAGATTAGTGAATCCAGACTGTGGGTATGCAGCGAAGACTATGGAGTTGATTTGAAATTAATATTAGGGCGAGCTTACGAAGCAGTCGCCGCATGTTTAATAAAACAGACCACGACCCAGTATCTTCCCACAGATGACTTTGTAATTGATGTATGCTAAAATTAAACCATTCTATCAAAGCCGTACAGAGGTCTTGCTCATTTTGCGGGTAGTCAGCAGGACCCAGCTGAGCGCACTTGGTTTCTGATGTTACCCTTTATGTGACTCAGTGTACTGGGTAGTCGTGGCTGGTGTCGAACTGTTTGTATAGACCTGTGGGGCTGGCTTTAGACCCCGTAGTGACCCTTCTGTGCCTGCCTCCACAGTGCTGGGCAGCTGCTATGCGCAGAATTTTAAAAAGCAGTCTGGTTGGCCTGTATCCACTTCTTAATTGCTCCTTTTTAAGTTTGATGGGAAAGCGCAAGGTAAGCATAATTTAAGCTTGAGTTTATTAACTGACAGGCAGCATGGGCTCCTCGTGAAGCCTGCTCTGGTGGGTTCTTGCTCTATTTTTATGAAGGTGCGATTGTCATTCCTAGCAGTATTCATTAAGGCTCCGTTCCTTTTGTTAATTAGGGATCAGCTTTATTTCTTGGAGGCAATGAAGTGAAAAGCCGAGCTGTGGTGAAATATTCTTCTGCACCTCCTCGAACAGCATTTGCACGTCTGGAAGAAAAAACAGACTTGAAACTCCCACCTGCCAACTGGTTACGAGAGAGTGCCAAACTCGGGCCAGCAGGAACTACCATTCTTGGCAACAGTAAGAAAAGCAAGCCGTTTTCGAGGTGAATTTTAATCGCTGTCGTTTCTTTCCCTCCCTTTCAACCCCCACTTAAAGCTGTTTTCCAGTTCAATTGGAGGTGCACATTAACTTGCTCAGATTTTTTTATATTTTTATTTTTTTTATCATTTTTAAAATTTTTTATTGATTTTATTGAGCTATACATTTTTCTCAGCTCACCTTCCTTCGCTCAGATATTTTTAATAAAAAATTAGAGCTGTCATTCAAATCCATGTTACGATAGGAAGATAATCAGGTATATGCTTTCTTCAAGTCTGCAGCATGGTTTAACAAAGGTGCATGTTGACTACTGATAAGCTGTCTTAGCCATTTATGTATGCTTTGAACATGTGCAAATAGGGTGGTAGGTGAGGAGCAAGAACTAAGCCACTGCTTAGCTTGCCGTTTGGAGTTTTTATTAAATGGTGATGTAGCATTTGAGAAAGCCCGAGGTTAAAAACCCCACATGCTAGGAACTCTACACCCTTGACCCACACAGGAAATTCTACTGATGGTATTTAAAGTTGAGAGTATCCTTTGGCCTTAGCTAGTGTCCACATTTTTGTAGGCCGTTTGCTGTGTGTTCTTTTTCTTCCCCTGAATTATTGGACTTAAAAATATTTCATAGAATTTACATAGCAAGAACCACAAATATTAATACCCAATGAGCTAGTAGTTTAGAAATTATCTTGATGCCTCATAGGGTAAAAGCTGTGTTCACGAGTTATTTATTTGTAGCCTCTTTGATCCGATAAAAAGTCTGAAAATAACCATATATTTCTGTTATTTTGAAAATGACTTAATTATATTAAATGTGGTGAGTTGATTTAAATAGTTATGTTGACTATATAAGTACTATGCTGCATTGTTTTTCACCTGTATCTTTTACAGCCATCTTTTAAGATAGACACTATTAAGTATTTGCACATGAGGAATCATGGTTAACCTACTTACCTAGAATAGATGGAAAATCATATAAACATATGCACTAGATGTCCTGACTCTGTCACTTACTAATGGGAAATGGTGACATCACCTGCTTTTCAAGCTTGTAAATAACATACATGACCCTCATGTGGTGACTTGGAATGAGTTGGATGCTCACCAGTTTTTCATTTTCTCTTTATGATTGAATTGATTTTAGGTACAGTTTTTCCTTTTATTGGTATTATATACTCCTAGGAGCACAAAATCATAATATATATTTCTTTGTTTTTCTTCTCCACATGTAAAAAGAATAAAGTTGAACTATTTTACATTGGAGAGTTTTGGGGTTTATGATAATATTAATTGCTTTTCGTAGTTCTTACTGTTTTATAAAGTGAGTGTATTTTTAAGGTGTGCCTTATGTACAACTGAGAAGGAAGTAGTAGGCACCTTGATTTCCAAGTGTGAGATGTAGCTGTGTGTGTTCCAGAAGCAGTGCAACTTGATACTCTGTTCGGCTTTCAACCTGTGACCCCTTCCTTCCATAGTTTCGGGATGGCGTATGACTTCATTGACTCAGTGGGAAATGATGTGGATGTGGTCTCTGACTCAGAAGTGAGTGTTGTTATCAAGTGTTAAATTTGGGGATATACGGTGTTAGGTGGCATGGGGTGGGGGCATTATACCATGTTTTGTTTTACAGACTTGCTATCTACAATTCAGTAAGGCAAAATTAACTGGTTATTAATACCTATGTTTGTTTTTAAAATACTAACATTTTATCTCCTTTTTAAGAGGACAGAATTCCAGAAACAGTGGCAGTGATAAAAATATACTGTTGGTTGTATTTTAATAGTAATAATGGAAACATACTATGTTTGGAGTTATTCTTCATATCCTACCAGTTAAGAATTAAAAATGATATTCTAGTAGCCATTGATCTTTGATTAGTAACTTTTTTTCTGTTGGTCGGTACAACTGCGTGACCACATGCCTCCACTTACTGCTATAAAAAGGAATTCTGTTGTGAAAGTAAGTGTTGGGCTGTCACTTACATTGACAGTGTAACTCAAGAGTTTATAAAGACCTGTCTTCCATATCATTGTAGTTCTTTTGTCAAGTCTAGTTTCTGTAACCTTGAGGAAATAAGGCTTACTAAGCTTCGAGTTAAATGAAATTAACAATCCAAAAGATTTTGGCCATACTAAAAGAGCCTTTCTAAACTTTTTTTTTAAGAACATAAAAAAGCTCTTGAAGATTCCCTACAGCAAGTCCCATGTAAGCATGGCTGTCCATCGCATAGGAAGGACCCTCTTACTAGATGAGCTGGATATTCAAGAACTCTTCATGAGGTCATCTCAGGTAATTAATTTATGCAAAAATCATTTAGAGAAGCATTTCTCTTTATAGCTCAGGAGCACTGAAAGTATGACTCTGTTTTAAAGAAATGCCAGAGTAGGGCTACAAGCACTTGCTGAGTCAAAGTCCCAGAATTTGTATAAAATGCTGAGCATAGTAATACAGTTCTGTAACCCCCATTAATCTGTGGGAAATTGGAGATGGAATCGCTGGGGCTTGCTCGCTGGGCAATGACGGGGTGGAGAATGACGAAAAACAAGCTTGGGGTACAGTGAAGAATAAGGCAGATAATGATAAAGCAGGACATTTGATAACCTTATTTGGCCTCTGTAACAGAACTGCATGCATGCACATCAAACACATTCACATACATACTCACACAGACACTTTAAAAAAAAAAAATGCTAAATTGTAATTATAACTATAAATTCAGCAATTAAAAAAAATTTCATTAAAGATTTAAAAACAATACCGGTTGATGATGGCACATGCCTTTAACTCTGGGGCTGAGGATGCAGAGGCAGGTGGGGTTCTCTGAGTTCAAGGCCAGCTTGGCTTATGTAGAGAGTTCCATGACAGCTGGGGCTAGGGAGACCCTGTCTTTTAAAAAGAAGGGAGGGAGGGAAAGAAAAGAACAGAGAAGAATTTTTTTTTTTAGGTGCATGTGTGCATCTGTGATCCACATGCATGCCTGGTACCCAGAGAGGCCAGAAGGTGTCTGATCCTCTGTAACTAGAGTGACAGATGTTTGTGAGCCACCATGTGGGTGCTGGTATTCCAATCTGGGTCTTCTGGAAGATTAGTCTGTGCTCTTAACCATTGAGCTATCTCACCAGCCCCCTCTTTTATTCATTTTTAAAACCAAGAAAAAAGACAAGAAAAAGGATGACATCAATTTTTAAAAAGTAGTTGTTAAATCTGTGAAATTAGGGCTGGAGAGATGGCTCAGCGGTTAAGAGCACTGACTGTTCTTCCAAAGGACCTGAGTTCAATTCCCAGCAACCACATGATGGCTCACAACCATCTGTAATAAGATCTGGTGCCCTCATCTGGCCTGCAGGCATACATGGAGGCAGACTGTTGTATACATAATAAATAAATAAAATCTTTTACAGAAAGCTTTAAAAAAAAAAAACTGTGAAATTAAAGGAACTAATTGAAATTTTAAGGACTCTTTTAAAGTGTGTTGTAGGCATACTCTGGAAGGAAACATGACTGTCAAAAATGCAAACAATGTTAAAGAGCCCTATTCCTATGAATATAACTGGTTATATTAACCAGTTTCCAGCTTCTCAGACTATTGGTAACAGATTTCCTCTAGGCGTTGAGGAAAGTATTTGCTTCTCAGGGCCTGCTTCCATGTTTACACTTATTTTTCATGAACTGGTTACAAGTAGTTGATGTTTCTACCAATTTATACTGCTTTTTAAAGAATATTCTTTAAATATTTAAAAACGTGGTGTTGTTTTGTTTGAACCTAGGGTTTCATGCATGCTAGAGTAGTGTTTGCCATAAGCACCCCTCTCCCTAATTAGCAAGGCTGGCTCCAACTCACTTTGTAGTTCACACAAGTCTTAAATTTGCAGATCACCTACTTCAGCCTCCCCAGTAGCTGGGGTGACAGACCTGACCCAGTCCTAGCTTCTTCAGTGCTTTGATAAAGAAAAGTAAGTTACAGGTTGATAATAGAGGTAGTTTTTCCTTAGAAAAGAACCTAGTGTTTGTGTGTGTGTGTGTGTGTGTGTGTGTGTGAGAGAGAGAGAGAGAGAGAGAGAGAGAGAGAGAGAGAGAGAGAGAGAGCTATTACTCCTTAGTTTAATTGTTGAGTAATACATAGATATTTTGAATAAAGTGTAAAAGTAGGTACTACAGGAAAGGATTTCTTCCCTAGGCCTGGCTTGGAGGAGAAAGATGTGAGCTTAGGAGAAATGTGAATTGGGTGCAGGAAGATAGCAGTGTTTATAGGTACATGCTTATGCAACAGTATTCAGAAATTAATAACTAAAGACTGTCTCCTTATAAACAAGAGTGGTGGCTGGGTTTTAGTCCATGTTTTGTCACGGTGACAGTCGACATGAAGAGATGTGGGTTATCCTGCCTGTGGGTTCAGAGGTTCCACCCTACCACAGCACCACTGTTTTGAGTCTGGGGTGAGAGTCGCTTCCCTCATGGTGACCAAGAAGCAAAGAAAGAAAGAAGGGACCAGGGTCCCAGTATCCTCTTCAAGGCCACGCCTCCGGTGACCTAACTTCCCTTCTACTAAGCTCTCCCTCTTAGAGGTCCTAGGAGCACCACTGATAGTGCTGAGCCTTCAACACACTTCACATCTATTACCTATGTGCATATTTGTTCAGTCCTGTCTCATGTTATTCAGACTGGTGATTGGACGTGGTTGAAAGAGTTTTATCAAAGACTGATCGATCAGAAGTGGCAGAGGAAGAAGAAAAGCAAAGAGCACTGGTATCAGAAGGCTATTCTTTCCAAGTTCTTATACTACAGGTACTTGACCTCTGTTTATTTTTATCTTAAGGAAATGAGATTCTGGTCTAAAATATACTAAGTATGAAGAGGGTAAAATTAGCAGTTCAAGTTTTGCTTCTGTGGTTTTGTTAACATTTATTTTATTGTATTTCTTATAGGCAGGATGTGTACTTGGTTATAGAATCTAGTTCATACAAATGGGTAGACTGTTAACATAAATGTGGTGACTTTTTTTTTTTTCTGTTTCTGATTTGACCAGCATCAATGGTGATGGAGCTGCTCAGCCTGTCCCATCTCCTGCAGAACAGCAAGAATCATCAAGTTCTGATCAATCACATGAGTCTGAAGGGGCTTCCTGGCCTGCTCCCTTTGAAATGCCTTCTTCAGTGTCTGAAGATCCCAGTGCTTCCAGTCAGGTTTGTTAGTGCTTGAATGATGATTCTTTTAAGTCACTTAGGAAACAACCTTACAAAATAACAGGTGGTGAATAGGGTGAGGAGTATTTTATCAACTTTATCTGATAAAAAAACACTTTTAGTTTCCCACAGTAGAATTTATGGGAGTTAACATGAATGGTTCGAAAATTGTTATTAAGTAACCTGAAATATTTTAAAGTAGCTTGCTGATTATTTTATTTAAAAAATTGAGCACTATTGAATGTATTTTTAACTCTAAATGTATAAGTACCTGCCGTGTTTAGATAATAGGTATGCCTATAATTTAAATTGTTTTATCTAAACTGAGGTTCCTGACATTGGCCCCACATTAATGTTATGTGAAGATTTTGAAAGGAAGAAAGAAAAGACTGTTGTCCTCCTTTCATGTCCTTGCTCTCTTATTTATTTATGTGAAACATCCCCCGGCAATGCTGAAGCATGCATGGGCAGCCTGTTTATATTGGGCCTCTTCCTCGAGGTTCCACCGAGATACGAACTCGGATCGCTGGTTTCAGAGTCCAGAATGTTAACCATTACACCACGGGAGCTGGTGTTTCCTTATTTATTTACTTACTCGTTTTTTATGTTCATGAATGTTTGCCTGCCTCTATGTCTGAGCACCATGTGTGTGCCTGGTACCTACAGAGGCCATAAGAGGGTGTTGGATCCCCTGGAATTGGAGTTACTGGCAGTTATGAACTGCCATGTTCATCCTGGGAACTGAACCAGGGTCCTCTGGAAGAGCAATCAGTAATCTAAACCACTGAGCCATCTCTCCAGCCCCTAGTTATTTTTAACTTACTGAGTGTACCATAGAATGGAATAACACTATAAAGATGTTAAATTGTGGCATTCTATTTTTAGGGAAATACACTAAAAAGCCCAAAGAAGTAAAAGTAGAGCTTTTAACTTGGTAAATAATGTTTTTTTGTCTTAGTGTGTATTTTCATGCACTGAGCATGATTCAACCAGATTAGTTCAGTCTTTACACATTATAGAGTTATAAAAAATTAACACACACTTAACTTGATTTTTATAAAAAAACCAACTAACTTGATTTTAGTTGTAGGGATTTTAAAGTAGAGAAGACTTTCCATAAAAGTACATAAATAAATTTAAGGGTTTTTTTTTTCCTCCACAAAGAGAAAATATAAAAGGAAGGAGGTACTTAGTGGTTACATCAAGAAGGAAGGGCATATCATTCTGTATTCATTACTTTGCATGTTTTATTACATGTGGCTATATGCAACTAAAGGATTTTTTAAAACTATTTTACAGTGACTAAAATAATGACTTGGTAGGTTAAATACACATTGCTCTCATGGAGGATCTGAGTTCCATTCCCAGCACCCAAATTGGGCATCTCTTAGCTATTTTAACTCTATCTCTAGGGAGCCATTGTCCTCCTCTGTCCTCTAGGGGACTTGCGCTCACATGTACATACCCCTGTAGACTTACACATAATTCAGTAGAATAAGACAGTTTTGTGAGTTCAGCAGATGAAGACAGCATCGCTATTAAAGGTTTAAAGTAGTGTTTCCTGGTGACAGCTGCCTAATGACTGCAAAATGGATAATGTGCTGTGTTTACCCAATACCTAGGTGTTTTCTTGAGTGTTTTCCAGACTCTGAAGAGCAGAAGTGCTGGTTATAGTGGCACAGACCTTTAATCCCAGCACTCAGGACAGGCAGAGCTACAGAGAGGCCCTGTCTCAAAAAAAAGAAAAAGTTTCAATAAATTAAATAAATGGGAAAGCATTGGATTATATAGAGGGGGGGGTAGATTTTTCTGTTGTAATGCCATTTAGAACATTTGGATTTTGGTTGATATTTTTATTTTGTTCTGTTTTTTTGTTGTTTTATTTGTTTTTTAGGACAGTGGTAGGAATGATGTTCAATAGACATGAATTTTCAAAAGCAAGTATATGGCAGGCAACTGGTTTTTTTGCTAATGGGAAAGTTTTCTCTTGGTCTTTGGGGTTTAGGATTCTGTGAAGCTTACATAGGACATGCTCAACTGGAGACTGTTGGTATGAAGAGCATTTTAAACTCTGACTGGGGTGCTAGGTGTTTCAGTTCAGTAGAGATGTGCTAGGCTGCCAGAGAGTGGTAATCAGACATCAGACTTGTGCAAAAACCAAAAAATGAAAACTGAGTTCTTGAAAGATCTTTAATCCATCTCGTTTAAGATACGAATATGATTAGCTTGCAGCATCTGTGGGAAATCAGAGCTAAAGAGAGCCACACCCAATGAGTGATGAGCACCGTGCATTCATTGCACTGGCTAATTCACACAGGTAGATTGGGGTTTGTGTTCTGGTTGGTGGGTGATACTCTAAGCATAGGTCAACTTTAAGAAGTGTTGGCAGCACAGTCACTCCTTATCTTGCACTTTCCACAGGGCAGGGAGCCTCTTGAGCCCTCATGCATAGTGGGCCATGTGGCCTCAGCACCCAAAGAGCAAAACCTTACTACTTTGTTCAATGACGGGGAGAACAGTCAGGTATGCTTTCCATGTACCCACTGAGACGACTAGTCCCCAGTCCACTCCATCACTTGAAACTAGTCTCAGTTGGAACTGATAAGGAATAACGCCACTTGGTCCTCAGAATTGCTTTGTAAACATCTCTCTGTCTTACAGCTCTCGGGAACTGACTTTGTCTCCTTTGTCTCTTTTCCTTTCCTAGTGTTTCTTTGGATCATGGGGGGAAAACTGAATCTTTTGCTATTATAATCTTTCCTATTTTAAATTAAAGGGTCTTAAGAATGATTTCGTCCGGAATATCCTGTGGACTTTTGAAGATATCCATATGCTGGTTGGTTCTAACATGCCTATATTTGGTGGTGGCAGATATCCAGCAGTTAGCTTACGTCTCAGGTAAACCACCTTATGCCCCTTGTACTTTTCTTTAGATAAGCTCTCCTCTGACTCTTGGGTTGGCCTCCTCTTTCTCATTTTTTCCTCCTATCAATGGAAATTGCCACAGTAAGAAAGGAAGCACTGCCAGCAGATGCTGACTGCCCCGTAAACAACTGTTCATTCTGGTTCTGATTGAAAGTCCAGGCCAGACATCTGAGGAACCAGCTTAGTCTTACGTTTGAGTCTACAGCCAGTCAAAATACAAGAGTTGATTTAATTGCTTGAGGTGGTTAGCCAGCTTCCTCTAACGTAGTTGTGAACATTTTCTTAATGTTCCTTGCACATTAGTCAATGTCAGTTCTGACTTGTGTATCATCATGTGTCTGTTTCTTTGGGATGTGTGAGGCACACAGGGAGCTCATAGCCATGTCATCATACTGCTTTCTATTTGTACTGAGAGCCTAGCAGTGTGTGTTAGAAAATCAGAGGTTTTGGAAGGATTTTAGGCATAATGTGCCTATTGAACTATGTGTGTCTGGGTCTTCCTATCAGAAAGAGTATGTATGACAGTTTCCATCTAGGGAGGATAGAATAAGGTTTTTAAATGGGAAAACACATCTAAGATGATTGATTATGGGGTGTTTTAATTAAGCCAGATAACATTAGAAATGTCTATTTTCAGGGATAACAACAAACCAATTAATGTGTTAACTGGAATTGACTATTGGTTGGACAACTTGATCTGCAATGTACCAGAGCTTGTGATGTGCTTCCACGTAAATGGGATTGTACAGGTAAGACACAGAGTGTCTGCTCTCTCTCAGATGTAGGTTGGTGCACAGAGAACTTCACCACAGTTTTTAGGGCCCTGAATATTAAGGAGTGTCTTTGGCAAGGAAGATACCTGTGTATGAATAAACTGAAATTTCAGTGTTTTCATGGTTAAGTTGGTAAGAGCAGAATTTTAGATGTTTCAGGAGTGTTATTACTAGTAATTTTTGGGAAGATCATAAATACCGCTCCACAGTGATTTACTCAGTGTACAATGGACACATTTCTTTGTTATGTAAGGATCTGCTTGGTTTATACAAAACTTGAGGAATTGCCACAGTAATAATTGCATCTGGCAGATACTGTGCCTTCCATCATCATAGTCCAACCAGGGCTATATATCAAGGTCACCTAAGGATTTTTAAACAGCTGTATGTGTTTGGATGCAAGTGTTTTTAGGACTAGGACTTATGAACCAACTTTCTTTTCAATTAGCTTTGTAAGCCAGGCAGCGGTGGCGCATGCCTTTAATCCCAGCACTTGGGAGGCAGAGGCAGATGGATCTCTGAGTTCAAGGCCAGCCTGGTCTACAAGAGCTAGTTCCAGGACAAGCACCAAAGCTACAGTGAAACCCTGTCTCCAAAAACCCAAAAAAAAGCTTTGTGCACAATTCTAATTTGCAGCCTTGGTGGGGAACAACTGTTAGGCCATGAGCCAAAAATGACAGTGACAACTGTAGTGAGGTGTTGACAGCAGGCATAGGGGAGAAAGAGGGAAAGTGTTAGTGATGGGGAGAGGGGAGAGGGACTCTCGGGTCTAGGACAGCGGTACAGTTCACTGACGTGGGATATTGACTTGTTTCAGAATGAGGAAATCAAACACATGTCTAATCAGTATTTTCAAGGTGTACTTGCTAGGGATGCTGGGACTGGAGAAAATTTGGCACTTGATCTGAATAGGTGCTGATCGGTTTTTTTTTTTTTTTTTTTTTTTTTTTTACCAAGAACTCTATTAAAGCCACACATTGGAGTTCCCACACACAAGTGAAATTGAGGGGGATAGCTCAGTGTGAAGTGCTGGAGGGGGAGATAACCATATTGAAGACTATAGATGAGTGTAAGAGGATGAGACACAACCTTGTTTGATTGATATATATATATATGTGTGTGTGTGTGTGTATAAGAAGATGTGCTAAGAGGTGGTTAGGGCACTTTGCACAGAACACAAACTGAAAAAACATGGGGGTACTTTAAAAGTAGTAGTAGTTGACTGGGTTTTAGTTTAGAATAGTGGAGTACTTGCCTAAGATGTGAGGTTCCTTAGCATTATTCCCAGCAGTGCAAGAAATAGCAGTAGTAGTATCCATAAACCTTTCCTCCTCTTGCCGCTTCTGCACCCTGTGCTCCATCTCTGCAAAGGAAAAATCTGCAGGCCCGGGGAGACATCTGTAGACGCTTGTGTCTGAAGAAAGAAAGGGGCCAGAAATAATTTGTTTCTTTTTGTTTTTTCAAGTTTGCTAGATAAAGTCCACCTTCATTTATCTTCCTACTGCAAACATCAGGTGGAGAAGTGTTCTGTCTGTGCTGTGATAGAAAAGAAATTAGACAGTGCCTTGCCTGAGTCAATAGATCAGAAGTCATTCTTAGAGAATGGGCAAAGGAAGGTCCTCAGCTCTCTTTGCCATTTGAAACAGGAAAAGATTGAAAAAACACTGATTTAAATTATGTGCTACATAGGTTTCTACTTGAGACTTACGTATTTGTCTTTAATAGTAAGTAGCTACACTCTCAGGGTTTTCTAAACTGCCTTTGATTTGTGCTTTACAGAAATATGAAATGATAAAGACAGAAGAAATCCCCAATTTGGAAAACTCCAATTTTTCCACTAAAGTCATAAAAGACATTGCACAAAATATTTTGTCATTTCTAAAATCTAATTGTACTAAGGAAGGCCATACTTACTGGCTCTTTAAAGGTAAGTTAGTGCTTGAATGAACAGTAGTGATTTGTGTGAGGGCTGTAACTTGAGGTGGGTTGTTTTTCTTTTCAGCTAGTGGCAGTGATATTGTGAAGCTCTATGACCTCACGACTCTGTGTGAAGAAACTGAAGACAAGTACCAGAACCCGTTCACAATGCCAGTGGCCATCCTCTTATACAAGTGAGTGCTTGTAGAACTGACACACCAGCACAGCTTGTGGCACTTGGGAGGCTGAGGGAGAAGCATCACCAGTTCAAGGCCCACCTGGGCTATATAGCAAGACCCTGTCTGAAAACTAAAGTTTAAGATAAGGAGTAGTCTCACTATCCAAGCTTTGGCTTCTAAGTACTTTTTAAAGGTTTACATAGTGAAAAAGAATACATCTTAGCATGGGGCTAGCTTGGGGGTTGGAGCGTATGGGGCAAAGAAATACACACAGGCACATTATACCAAATAATGCTCATCTTTGGTGTGAAAGCTCAGTTGTGGCAGGTGGTCAAGATGCAGCATTGGGTGTGTCTTTGTATCAGTCATTCTGTTATCCTTCAACAGGATGAACCTCCATTTGGTCCTGCAGGAGAAGCTAAGTGGATAGTGAAGCTGACATGCTTTTCTTTCAGGGTTGCTTGTAACATGATGATGAAGAAAAATCAAAATAAAAAACACTATGGGACTATTAGAACATTGCTTCTCAACTGTGTTAAGTTGCTGGACAAAAGCAGACATCCTCAAGTAAGATTGTCATGCCTGATGAGTAAGCCATTATTGGCATTCTGATAGAACAATGTTGGGGTGGAACCTAGTCACATTGTTTCTCTGTACTGTGTACCTCTAACTGCATGGAGCTGAACAGTATGGATGTGCTTAATCTGAATTGAGGCATCTGTCAGTATAAAATGCATACTGAAGTTTAAGAGAGAAAGTTGTGTGTTGGACATTTGGTAGATATGTAATTAAATGTGTTAAATTGTTTATTAGATTTCACATCTTCAATACAACTACTGGAAGATTTAAAATTCCGTGTGTGGCTCCTGTTAACATTCCTTTTGGGCAGCTCTGTTCAGTGGCGAGCACTCGTAATCCTAGTAGAGTATGCATTTTTCCTCTGCTTTCTCACAATTAGGATTTACTACAGAAGCGAGATGTCATCATTTGTTAAAGAGTAAGGGAGGCTCACATCTTGAGTTTCTCCCTTAACAGCCATAGATTATATGGTAACAGTTGTCCAGCAAAGATTGAACAGTCACAGCTTATAAAGAGACACTCTGATTTTCACTTGGGATGAGATGGAATTTGCTAGTGTTCTACTTAAAATGCTTTACACATGAAAGCTTGTCTCCAGTTGAGTAGAACTCAGAGTACACAAATTTCTAAAAGGAAGGAAATAGTCCGTCTGGGTTTCACAGAGCACGCCTAGAATATTGTAGCTTTGAATTGGGAACTATGCTTTGTGTAGTACCCGTGGTGAAACAACTTATCTTTAGACTTCCCCCCTAAGACTTTTAGTGTGGTGAGGCAGCTTCAGTCTTCACATCTATTTCTTTCTTTCTTCCTTTTTTTGTAAGATTATTGCTTCAGCCAACTACATGCTTTCAGAACTTTTCCAGTTGGATGAGCCTAAAAAAGAAGAAAGTTCAGACTCCCCTTTAAATGAGAATTCTGATGAAAGCTACAGTGAAGAGGAAGAAGAGATGCCCGATAGTGATGAAAACGGCACCTACAGCACCAGTTCTGACCCGGCAGATGATAACAAGGCAGTGGCTATAATTAAGTCTGTTGGAGAACTGTCAGTACCAGAAAAATACAAGTCAATTCATCAAATCAGAGTAAGCATGCTTTATTTGTATTTATGTTGCTAGCCTTGCAAAACATGGCATTATAACTTTATAACTTGACTTTAGGAACCACACGAGAGTAAAATTACCTGGGATAACTGAGCCACATTATGTAAGGCCATGGTGAGCAAATGTGCTAGCCAGGCAACTGTATTTCACTATTTATGTAGGGGTTTTCCTTTCCTGTGATCAGTGCATAGCATTGTCCTCTCTTTACCAGGGCATTTCTGTCTAGCATTTGAGTTGCTGGTGAGTACAGCTTGTTGGGTGAGCATAGAATCAGAATTGAGAAGAGAATGGCACTGTGGTCCCCATGTAGAGAAGACTGATGAATTACCCATGTGTTACAGAAGAAAATGCTTGTTCCTGTGGTCTTTGCTGTGGTTGAGGCCAAGTGGACCTTAACAACTCATCCTCTTTAGGTCTGTCTCTTGGCGTGAGTAATACTGACTATCCTACCGTTCATCTGTTGGCAACAGTGGACTTGCCTATATACTACTCCCTATATTTGGGTACAGGTCAGCCCATAAGACCTGGCTGTTCACTGAACTGAAATACACTTGTGTTTATAAGTAGTCTTTTTATTTAAGCTTGGAGTTTAGCGTTGAGATGGGAACTGTATATCCAAGTAAACTTTTGAAAACATAGCTTTCTTTTACCCTAAATTATTACCTGATTTTTCTGACTTGCTTTCTTCACTCCCCCCTTTTCTTTTCTATAAAGAAAAGCATCAGAGTCACCCAAGATCCTATTTCGTCGCTTCTACTTAGAACATGTGTTTTCTGGTTTTGGTTTTTTTTTTTTTTTCATGGCTGCCTTTTTCTAGGCTTATGTCTTGGCCAAAATAATGTTATCTCCTTTGGGAGACCTTCCCTGACCGCTCCAGCCAAATGATGCTGTTTTATCGCTCTCATAACCTGTCTATATCTGATATCCTTGTGCTGTGTTTCCTCTCTTCACAAGAGTGTAAGCTTCCATCTAAGACATATAATGTGTGCTTACAAATGAGTCATTACCTGTCTGTCTAAATCTCAGTTCACATTCAGCTTGAGCCCCATATCTCTCTAGTTAAGTCAGTGGTTAACTGCACTTTTATGTGTGTTGGGGAAACGGCACTATTACAGAATCGTGGACTGCTGGGACAGTTGGATGATTTAAGGGTGGCATGAGGTAATAACATCCTCTGATTTTACAGAAAATGTTCTATACCAACGTCTGAGGCACACAAAGTGTTCAGTCATCTTCATGGGAGCATGCCTTAGCTTTTCCTGGCCTGTGATGAATGACCTGGTAGTGTGTGGGCTCCTGGGTTCCCAATTCTCCATTTACCCACTCTGCCCTCTGACAAAACCCTCAGTCTTCTGAGTGGGGTTTCCTGTGAAAGCTGGTGATTGAAGCCTCCCAGGAGTTAGCCAGATGAAATGCCCTTGCGTTTAATGTCACTTAGTGTGGTTGGAAGCTGTTTCTTGGTTCTGTTCTTTAATTAAGCGGATCAATTAAAGAAAGGACTTGGCTGATGGGTGGTACTTGTTAGCCTACTACCAGATGATGGTATTACTGGCAGTGCTGCTCTCTGTGCTGATGGGAGTAAGCTGACCTACTGCTTTGGTGTGTGTTTATCTAAAGCATTACTACTCTTGAACTTTCTTATCAAATAGAAGTCTTTTTAGAATTTTAAGTGTTGGTCCTCACAGACACTGAAAGGTCTTTTGTTGAGCATGATTTGAAACAGTACCAATAACATTCACATTAGATACCTATGTCACCAACCTGAATACAAAGCATGTTTCTAAGTTCCTGCTCTGCAGAGTTTGAATAATTTTGGGGAAATAAGAGTCAGCTGGTTTGCTGTAATAGTAACATGCTGGTAACTTGTCAATGTTTGTCTCTGAAGCCCAGTTGTGCATTTCCTGTTTGCCACGACACGGAAGAACGCTGTCGACTCGTCCTCAGCTATGTGCTGGAGGTAAGTCTAGGTTTGCTCCTCATTGATCAGCAGTCTGCTTATTTGCAAGTAGCACATGTTTGTTGATGTTTAAATGTTCTGAATGATGCCCTGCTCTGGTTTTATTTCTTTCACCTAAGTGAAAATTTTGTCAGTTTTCTCCCATCAGGTTGCATGTAGTTCTAAGTCTCTGAGATAGAAATTCTGCTGCGTATTTAGGTTTTCTTTTACTATTGGTAAATGGAATATATATATATGAAATGGTTTTCTTCTTAAGAGGGGAATAAAAGTGTGTGTTTGTATGTTTTTATTTTTTAAAGGGTTTAAAATCTGTAGATAGCAGCATCAAAAAAGAAAGTGACCTTCCAGCAGCTGATCCCAGCACTCCCATCCCCTTAAAATATGAAGATGAATCCACAAGGGGTGGTCCAGAGGGGCTGGAGAAGCAGATGGCCTTATTCCTGGACAAAAGTGAGTTGACTGCTTTGCAGATAGTATCTTCAGCAGAGTAACTGCTGTCCTGTGACTAAGAAGGCTCCTGTCAAGGCACTTACTGGAATGACTTGAGAAGGAAGCCAGGGAAATGGAAAGTCAGGGTAGCCTTTTCTTGAAAGATAATTTTGAGATTCTGTGGACTTTTCTAGTTTTCTAAGGAACCCACCTCTCTCTGTTAGCCTTGGGAAGCCTGCCCAACAGGTTTTTAGGGAGTTGCTGCCTTGGTAAATATGTGGGGTAGTTCAAGGGCAACGAATTAAAAACCGGACCATTTGCTTAAAACTTTGGCTCCGGAGGACACCTTGTTTACTCAGTTGAGCTGCCTCTTCTTTCTCAAACTGCAAACATTGACAGCTGCTTCTTTAGAGGCTCTAGAAGATGTAAGTTACTAATATGGTGGCACATGCCAGGAGAGGCAGAAGCAGGCAGAACTCTGATTTTGATGCTAGTCTGGTCTACAAAGCAAGTTCCAGGACAGCCAGGGCTATTACACCAAGAAACCCTTCTCAGAAGAAAAAAGATAATGTGCTTAGAGCTGGATACATGGTGAGCACCTACAAGAGATGGCTGCTATTGTGCCATTGTTGATGGCTAGAAATAGCAATCTTGTTTCTTAATATAAGTTGTATTTCCCTTTCTACTTACACTGTTAAATAGTTCCAGATTGGGTTTTTTGTTTAGTTTCTTGAGTTGTATGGGTGTTTACGGGTATGTGTGTCAGTGCATCACATGCATGTAGTGCCCACAGAGGCCAGAAGAGGGCACTGGATTCTCCATAACTGGAGTTACAGATGGTGTGAGCCACCCTTGTGGGTGTGGGGAATAGAGCCCAGGTCTTTTGGAAGAGTAGCCAGTGGTCCTAACTGCTGAACCATCATACCTCCACCCCCCTAGTTCTAGGTTTTGGTATTTTTTTTAATAATTTGAAAGTCTGTTTACTTGAAGTAAAAAAAAAAATGTAGAAATGACAAGGGTAGAGGGGACAGATTTCTTTCTCTAGTACTTATGGTGGTGCTTCTTGTATGCCAGGCTCATTCTGCATTCAAGGAGAACTGCACTGGGACTTTACTGTTGCTGTCTAAAATAGCTCTTCTTGTCCCTCTCTCCTATTGAGAAACCCTGCTCCAATGCAGGTTTGATGGCCTCATTGTAGTCTGTCACTTGGGAAGCTGAGGCAAGATTGCTGCAAGTTCAGGGCCAGCTTAGGCTACAGAGTGAGACTCCCAAGAAAAGGGAATAAGAAAGGAAGAAAAGTAAAAGTAAGTCTTGCTCACACTAACATTGTCCAGTCTGCTGTCCTTGTCACCAGTGTGTCTTATGAGTGTGTCCTAAACCCAGGTTTATTCCTCTTCTCCTATGTTAAACAGCTGTGAACATACACAGTGTGAGCAAGACCTTTATTGTTCTCTGATCTCCTCACAGTGCCTTGTGTGCAAAGAATGCTATGGCAGGGCTGGAGAGATGGCTCAGAGGTTAAGAGCACTGACTGCTCATCCAGAGGTCAATTCCCAGCAACCACATGGTGGCTCACAGCCATCTGTAGTGAGATCTGGTGCCCTCTTCTGGCCAGCAAGCACACAGACAGACAGAGCACTGTATACATAATAAATAAATAAATAAATAAATAAATAAATAAATAAATAAATAAATAAGTCTTTAAAAAAAAAAAAAAGAATGCTATGGCCACAGAGGAAAAAGATACAGGCACAGCCCAGGCCATCATAGTACATAGCAACAAATATCTTGAAAAAGTATGTGTGGCATTAATAAAAAAATGATCTCAAAAAACAAAAAAGTTAAGCTATGGGCTGGGGGTGTTCTTTGTTCCACCATATTTTTATCTTACCAGCATAGTTAGACTTGAGTATTCTGGTGCACTGTGTGTTAACAATGTAGTCCTTTAACTTTATGTCACTATTTCTGTGTCTGGTAATATGGTTGGTCTAAAAATGATCATGTATAGAATGTATAAATGATCATGTATATAAAATATAAGTGTTTGAGTAAAATGATCGTGTATAGAAGGTAATAGGACTGGCTGGACTGCTGTGGGTTTTAGTTTGTGTTGTGGTTTTGTTAGTGTTGGGGTTACCATTCTCTATCCCAAGCTGGCCTCAAACTTAGGCTCCTGAGTGCTAGAGTTAGATAGGAGTCATTATATCTAGCAGCTTCAGTGTTCTTGATAGAGGAAATGTAAAGTGCAGTGGGGAGTTGGGGAGAGCAAGCATCTTTGCAGGCAACAGGTAGGAAGTGGCTTTGGCTGATGGGTGTTGACTGGGAAGAATACTCTAAAACAGTGTGTGAGCTCAGAGGCATAGAGAAACTGGTCTGATGTCTGAGGTTAAGACTGTTTTACAATGTATGCTGTTTGGTAGTTTGATGCAGAAATTGGCAACAGCTGGCAGGAGTCACTTGGGAATTGAAAGTGGCAGTGACCGACAGCACGGAAGCCGAAGACCTTAGAAGAAGCACACGAGTGCTGTGGCACTGCTGCTTTCTCTACTGCCATAAGTAGGAAAGCCTAGTGTCACCAGTCTCAGCCTGCCAGTAGCGCCTGAGTTGGAGGGTTTCAACTGGCAGGTTATTTTGTCTTTCATTGAAACAGATTCAGACAGAATGTGATGTTTCTCCCTATTGCAGTGGGCTCCCTTCAAAGGGGCAATTGTTCCAGGCAGTCTGGAATGACCCCTGGTTCTTGGCAACATAAAATGAAACTTCAGCTGATTCTCAAGTCGTCGAAGGCCTACTATATTTTGTCCGATGCTGCCATGAGTCTTCAGAAGTACGGAAGAGCATTGCGATACATTAAGCTAGCTCTGCAGAGCCATGGTAAGATACCCTGAGTATGTCCAGAAGGCCTTGGAGGGAGGGAGACATCTGATTGATAGTGAACCTTCATTTCTCTGCTTAAAAATTTAATTTTAAAGCAACACTTTCTAGCATGTCATTTTTTTTTTTTTTTTTTTTTTTTGCACGGTGTTGTAACATCTCCTTGGTGTAAAGTGTTCAAAGCCCTGTGTCACCTGATGTGGACAGTGACAGTCAGGCACAGAGCTTTAGCTGATAATAGTCTCTTCGTGTCTGCCATGAGTATCAATTCTAATGTCCTTGTGGCTCTCCTTCTCACCATTGTTCAAATAGATACTTACTGCTGCCTCTGCACCAACATGCTTTCTGAAGTACTGCTGTTTCTTTCTCAATATCTGACACTCTGCGGTGACATCCAACTCATGCTGGCCCAGAACGCAAATAACAGAGCAGCACACCTTGAGGAGTTTAATTACCAAACAAAAGAAGACCAGGAGATCCTCCATAGTCTTCACAGAGAGTCCAGCTGCCAGGGTATGCAGACACCTCCCTTGGTCACAGTGGAATTATCTGCTCCCTCATGCCTTTTTAAGTATGCTCCAAAAGTGCTTTTTGGTTAACTATTTTATGTTATTTTCAAATTTTAAAATTGAGCATGACTGGGTCTGGTGATAATACGTCTTTAATCTGTTTAATCCCAGCATGGGGAGATAGGCAGGCAGATCTTTATGAGTTTGAGGTCAGCCTGGTTTACATAGTGAATTCCAGGCCAGCCAGGAATACATAGTGAGACTGTGTCTCCAAAAAAACAAAAATAAATTGAGTATGGTCCTGTGTGTTTGTATTAAATAATTTTCAAATATTTTACAATTATTAATTAAAGCTAACTAAGGTTTGAGTATGGTTGTGTTTCCTTCATGCACTCTTGGTAAGGTTTTCATGGATATACATCTAGGGTACTTGTCAGAAAGAAGAAGTGGTAGGTGGAAGTGGGTTAAGTACACTCTAGATGAGCCCAGTAGCTAAGAGAAAGTTACCTCATAGCCATATGCTTATATCATCTGTTCTAAAGGGAGATAGTGATTTAACCACAGGAACAACTCAGCTCACAGCATCCATGTGAACACACTGCACTGTGGTGTAAGTGTCAGTCTTGGGTCTGTATTACAGCTAGCACAGAATACTAGACGACAGAGATGTATCATGCGAAAATCTGAATGGTAAGAAATATTTGGTATTTATAGACAGAAAAATATGTTTTTAATCAAACATGAGTATTCTGGGAAAATACCATTTTATTAATAGACATTTTTACTATGACATTTAAGGTTTTTGCTATATTGATGGAATGTATACTATATTGCACTTCTTTCTTTTTGACTTAAAATGTCAGATACCATAGGTATTAAGGAGGAAGGGCTCATAACATGGCCTGTTTTTTTCTTTTTCTTTTAAGGATTTGCATGGGCAACAGATCTCTCTACAGACTTAGAAAGTCAACTTACAGTTAGTTGTAAATGTTATGAGGCTGCTAATGAAATCTTGCAATTTAGTGACTTAAAAAGTCAGAATCCTGAACACTATGTACAAGTGTTGAAGAGAATGGGCAACATTAGAAATGAAATCGGTGTGTTTTACATGAATCAGGCTGCTGCACTGCAGGGTGAGCGAGTAGGTAAGTGTCTATGTCCTCTTTGGTCCCTGTCGTACTGTTTGTGGGTGGAGCAAAGAACTGGCACCTGAGGGGGTGTGACTGCAAGGTTCTCTTCTGAGAATCTTAAGAAATAAAATTAGAGAAAACATTTTTTCCCCTTTGGGGTTCATTCTTCCCAGTATCTTCATTCTAACTTCTATACTTGAGACTGGTCAATTCAGAAACAGTTTGAACAGCCAGTTATGTGCCAAGTTCTGTATTGGATGTGCATCTGGCCCCTCTTCCACTTGGACATCTGCGATAATGCAGATAGCTGGGAAATGTGGTAAAGGTTACTTGCAGTGCAGTGGAAGTGGAAACTGTCCCAGTTGTAGAGGATTTGAAGACTTTGGGAAAGATGATACAGTTGGGTCGGTAGTCCCTTAGAAGAACCTCTGGTGCAAGTATGAGGAAGGGAAGGCTCTGGAGACTGTGCGGGGCACAGGAGCCTGGGGCAAAAAGTCCACAGTAGCAGCAGGAGGCCACATGTGAATTAAGGAAGTAGTTGGTAGAGGTTCAGGCTGCACTGAATTGGTTTGTGACAGCAGTGAATGTAGAAAGATCTAATGGAGGTAGTTGATTATAAATGCTGAGAGCTATAAATGGCTTGGTGCTACCCAGATTGAGAAGCATCCCCATAGGGTGTTAATTGTAGCCACTAGAGGGGCTGTTTGTGGAAAGGCTAGGTGCTGTGAGAAAAGGGTTAGGAAGGGCCAGGCTGTAACTGAGGGCCACAGATAAACTGAACACATCTCTTTGCCTGCTCAGTTGTGAACTACACTTGGCCTGGGGGTTATAAATAGTGCTCCGGGGGCCTGGAGAGAAGGCTCAGCGGTTAAGAGTACTGGTTGCTCTTCTGGAGGATGTGGGTTCAATTCCCAGCACCCTTACATGGCAACTTATAACTGTCTGTAACTTTAGTCCCAGGGTATCTGATACCTTCACATCAATGCACATAAAAAAAAAAAAAAAAAAAAAAAAAAAAAGTTGAATATAAACAGTGCTTTAAAGAGGCCATTGTTAAGGGCTGGAGAGATGGCTCAGCCGTTAAAGGCTAGGCTCACAACCAAAAATATAAAGAGGCCATTGTTTGTGGGAGGCTGTCTTGGGTTTCTATTAACACCAACACCATTATCAAAAAGCAAGTTGGTAGGAAAGGGTTTATTTGACTTACACTTCAACATTGCTGTAAATCACTGAAGGAAGTCAGAACAGGAACTCAAACAAGGCTAGAACTTGGAGGCAGGAGCTGATACAGAGGCCATGGAGTAGAGTTGCTTACTGACTTGTTCCTCATGACTTGCTCAGACTGCTTTCTTATAGAACCCAGGACCAGCAGCCCAGGGATGGCTTCACCCACCTTGATCACTAAATGAGAAAATGCTTTACTGCTGCCTCTCATGGAGGCATTCCCTAAAACAAGAAGACCCCTTTCTTTCTGTTGACTCTAGCTTGTGTCAAGTTGACACACAAAACCAGCCAGGACAGAGACCTGAGTGCTTAAGGAACATCTGGAATCTGTCAGTGGGAGAGCATGAGTAGGGTATAGTCAGACTCTAGGAGAATTAGATAAAGCATAGACTATAGCCTCTTAAAACTCCATAGAACTATGGTTGTGTTTAACACTTTCTAATAATGTGATTTGCTCGGTTGTCTTGGTTGGTTTTAATCTCAGCCAGTATTGAGAGTGACTGTGAATAAATGAGTAGTCTGCTGGGGCTGCTAAGTACCTGAGGTGGTGACTGAAGACGCAAGGTCAAGGTTCTTCTCTTGGCTTTCAGACAGCCACTTTCCGACTGTGTTCTCACTAGGCCCTTTCTCTGTTAGAGCTTTGCTGTCTTTTTCCCTTTTTACAGGGATCAGTCATATTGGATCAGTACCTCACTCTTTAATGACTTCACTTAGCCTTAATAACTTTTCAAAGACCTGGTTCTTAGTATAGTCACATTGTAAGCTAGTGGGAGCCAGTGCTTCACCCGAATGACTCATGTGACAGGCATCAGAGAGAGTGCTGCAGTTGACCCCATTGGTCACACTGATGTCTGCTTATGCAATTGTTTTCTTTCTTTCTTTGTGAAGTGAGCAAATCTGTGTCTGCTGCAGAGCAACAATTGTGGAAAAAAAGCTTTTCTTGTTTTGAAAAGGGGATTCACAACTTTGAGTCGATTGACGATGCTACAAATGCTGCCCTTCTGCTGTGCAACACAGGAAGACTCATGCGGGTCTGTGCACAGGCGCACTGTGGTGCAGAGGATGAGTTCAAACGAGAGTTCTCTCCAGAAGAGGGCTTGTATTACAGCAAGGTAAGGCCTTTACGTTGGGCCTCACCTACTCACTGTCATCCTTCTAAACTTGACTGTTTCTTCACTGAGTAAAACTAAATGAGAGTACAACATTGTGATGGCAAAGGAGTGGGCAGCTCATAGGAGCAGTAAGGTGTTAGTACCGAGGATGGCATATGGGATTACTAGGAAAGATGCTTCAGTAAGTAGTGTTGATGCAACTGGAGTAAATGTTGAGTGTACTGAAGATTGGCATGGAGAGAGTGAAACTGGGAAGGTACCAGAAGATGCAGGTGAGGACTGTGTGTCCTGTCCAGTATGGGAGATAGAGATGTGCATCAGAGAGTAGAAGTGGAAGCAAGTCTCACAGTAATGATCAGACACATATCACAGGTGAGTACATCCTTTAAGGTGTGAAGAAAAGTTAAACTTGAGTATGAAAATGGGCAAGTAACCTTTTAAAGTAAATGACTTTTAAAAATATTTTAAATGTTTTTTAAAATCTAAAAATTTTAGTTGATATTACGTTTAAAAATTGAACCTGTTGCTGGGCGGCAGTGGCACATGCCTTTAATCCCAGCACTTGGGGCAGAGACAGGCAGATCTCTGTGAGTTTGAGGCCAGCCTGGGATTCAAGAGCTAGTTCCAGGACCGGCTCCAAAGCTACAGAGAAACCCTGTCTCAAACAAACAAACGAATTGAACCTGGCACTGAAGAGATGGCTCAGCAATTGAAAATGCTTGATATTCTTACCAAAGGACCGGCGTTCAAGTCCCATGTTGGGCAGTTGTGAGCTGCCCCGCTCCAACTTCAGAGGATCCAGTGCTCTCTCCTGGCCTTCCGTGTATCCATATACGTGCAGCAGACATAAAAACAAGTAAAAAATCAGTCTAAGGAATAGCTCTGAGCCACTTGCTGCACTCATGTAACCCCAACACCTAGTTTACTGAGGCAGGAGGATTGTAGGCTACATAGCAGGGAGAGGGGTTGAGTTTATTTACCACATTTTCCTACAATGCTAGAAAGAGTACAAGAAAGGAGCCTGTGTGGCTCTGGAGGTAAGGGCACTTGACACCAAGCCTGACAACCTGAGTTCAGACCTCAAAACTCACGTGGTCAAAGGAGAGAACCATCTTCCAAGGTTATCTTTGAGTTTAAAACATGCATGTGTCCACACATTATAAAAAAAGCATGAGCACTTAAATTATTAGCTGTTTAGAAACTTTAAACACTCTTGAAAAATGTTCCTGGCATAGTACATTTTAAAATGGAAGTGACTTTAAAAATAAAAATTTGTGTGTCTGTAACATTTAACAAACACCTGAAGTGTAGCAAGTATCTCTGGGTGAAGAGAAGAGGTTCAGTGTGACTGTTGTAAGAATGCTGTGTCCAGGTGTTTGAAGATGAGGGTGAGCAAATTGATTTTTACAGTAAAATGTTTTTTGTAGTTGACTAGTTACACAAGCTTTCCTTCGGAGTGAAAAAAAAAATAAAGTACATCCTCCTGCAGCAGCCTGTGTCAGAAGTTAGTACCAAGGACAGGCCCTATAATGGAGTTCTGTTTCAGAGACAGCACTTAGCTAAAATACTTGGATTGCTTCTCTTCTCCCTTCTTGATGATACCATCCTTTTGTTAATTCTCCTAGATTAAATTGATGTCCAAGTGGTCTGAAGCATGTTTCATTTCACTATGTTCTTTGCACATTTTTACCAGAGTCCTAATTTCTCCCTTCCCTCTTCACAGGCTGTCGATTACTATTTGAAAGCTCTGAGGTCACTGGGTACGAGAGACATGCATCCAGTTGTTTGGGATTCTGTGAACTGGGAATTGTCCACTACATACTTTACCATGGCAACTTTACAGCAAGATTATGCTCCGTTGTCCAGAAAAGCTCAGGAACAGGTGATAAGATTTCCTGGATTTTTAAATTTGTGTCAGTATTACTTACTCCTTTATTTAATATTGTATATCAGTCATCTTTTCTTTAGTAGGCAATATTTATTATTTATTAGTTTTTCAAGACAGAGTTTCTCAGTGTAACAACTCTGGCTGTCTTAGAACTTGCTTTGTAGACCAGACTGGCCTGGAACTCACAGAGATCATCCTGCCTCTGCCACCTCCTCTCAAGTGCTAGGATTAAAGGCATGTGCCATCACCCCTGACAGCAAGCAATATTTAATATGAAAGTTCTTACATGATTATAAACTTACACTTTCTCCTGTCCCCATTGAAATACCTAAACAGATTGAGAAAGAAGTGAGCGAAGCTATGATGAAGTCCCTGAAACACTGCGATGTTGACTCTGCGACTGCTCGGCAGCCCCTCTGTCAGTACCGAGCTGCGACCATCCATCACAGGCTGGCTTCCATGTACCACAGCTGTTTGAGAAACCAGGTGTGCTCATCCCAGATTACATTCCATGCTGTGTCTAAAAGAATCCCCCTTCCCTTTTCATGCTTTGTGTATAGAAATATTTTAAAACCCACCTTTTCGTATCAGCTAATGTAGCTACTTTTAAAAAACATAGAGGGGGGCTGGAGAGATGGCTCAGAGGTTAAGAGCACTGGTTGCTCTTCTAGAGGTCCTGAGTTCAATTCCCAGCAACCACATGGTGGCTCACAACCATCTGTACTGAGATCTGGCTCCCTCCTCTGGCGTGCGGGCATACATCAAGGCAGAATGTTGTATACATAATAAATAAATAAATCTTTAAAAAAAAAAAAAACATAGAGGGTCAGTGTTTTTCCCTTTGCATTTGAACCCTGTACTTTACTATAATTGATTGGGTCTTAGTGTGGAAATCATTTCCTGAGTATGTTACTTAGTATTTATTTAAATGTAGTTAGACTATGTATAATAATAGTTCTGTTCTCAAGGCTGGAGGGAGAGAGTCAGCAATTAAGAGTGTTTGCTACCCTTTCAGAGAACTTAAGTTTGATTCTTAAAACCCACATCAGACAACTTATAACCACTTATAACTCCAGATCCAGGAAAATCCAATGCCTCTGGCCTCTGCAGGCACCTGTACTCGTGTGCACATACTCCTCTTCCACTTATACTCAAAAGTAAACATTTAAAAATAAACCTTAAGGGCTGGAGAGATGGCTCAGTGGCTAAGAGCTTTGCTTGTTCTTCCAAAGGTCCTGAGTTCAATTCCTAGCAACCATATGGTGGCTCACAACCATCTGTACTGAGATTTGGTGCCCTCTTTTGGCCTGCAGGGATACATGCAGGTAGAATGCCATATACATAATAAAAATAAATTAAAAAATAAGTAAAAAAATAAAAATCTTAAAATATAGTTCTCCCATCTTTGTGAAATGGAGTGTGCATATAAAAGCATCTGGAAAATATTAGTGGAGCATAGATGCAGTTTAAAGAACAAGAAGGAGTCCCCGCTGTGCCTGGGGATCAGGGAATGGGAGAGTGCTCTGAGCCTTGTTTTTGTTTTTGCTGTTTTATGAACCTGAGGGAAGGAGTTGTACTGCCTTTTCTCTCCCATGGATCACTGCCTGTCACTGAATGTCTTGTCTCTGAAACTCATCCACACTGACATGTGGAGCCCCTTACTAAAAAATGAGTTCATTTTTTACCGAGTTTTTCGAGACAGGAATGCACTGTGCCGTTCAGACTGGCCTAGAGCTCACTATGTAGCTGGCTTACTGAGAACTTATTTTTCTCCTCTTAGTCTTCTACCTCATTTCATTACCTTCCTAGCAGATGTAAATTGTTATTCTAATTTAATTAGCTTAAAATTTATAAAACTGTAAGAAATAAAAGATGAGAACAATTAGTGATATAGGCAGAAGGCTTGGAATTTTTATTTTACTTTTTGGTATGTTTTTGTTTGTAGGTTGGTGATGAGCACCTTAGGAAACAACATCGAGTGCTGGCAGATCTCCATTACGGCAAAGCTGCAAAGCTCTTTCAACTTCTCAAAGATGCTCCCTGTGAACTGCTTAGAGTGCAGCTAGAAAGGGTGGCGTTTGCAGAATTTCAGATGACCAGTAAGTCTGACTTCTCAGATATGTATATGGTGGCTGTTTTCTGGATTGTCTTAGAGGGAGGCGAAGCTGTGTGTGGCTCTTGGATATAAGCAAGACCATTTTCCTGTTAATTTGCCTGGTGTTAGACCCTTTGTAGCCACTGAGAGAAGTTGCTACACTTTCTGAAATGCATTTTAAAATGTAGAGAAGCGAATAGAGACTTTAAGATTGAAACAGTATGAAAATATTGGCTGGAGAAGTAGCAGCATGTGAACGAACCATAGTTCTTACTTGCTCCCTGTAGACATTGAACTGACACTTGGCAGCTTTGATTGTGGCTGGAATGGATGCTGCTGTGTAGAAAATGGTGAAAGGTGAGGCCTTCATTGTATCATCTTCACAGCAGAGATTAAGTGAACGTTGTGACTTCTTAATGCTCCCAGGGTTCCCCCCTCGAGTTCTTGTCTAGGGCTCCCCTTGCCCATAGTGGTAGCTTTTGAGAAATACCTCTTATATGATAAGAAAACTATTGTTTGAAGTACAGCAACTCATCTTATTTCATCTTGATTTTTTTTTAATGTTATAAATTTAAGCTTTTAAGTTTTTGATTTTGGAGCATTCCAGATATCTGATTTTGGAATTAAAGAAACTCAGTCTATAAAAACTATACATATACTCTAAAATAGGGAGACAAGATCTGAACTGTTCTAGCCCAAAACTGTCTGGTTAGAGATGTCAGTGGTACTTTAAATTGTGTGACTTTGTTTATGTGAGATAGAGCCCTTGAGAAGGGCTTAAGAAGCTACAGGTTTACTACCTGTACGTATAAGTCATAAACCCTTGGAGGATAGGCAAACTATTTCCCTATGATTCTATTTAGAAATGAATTCATTACCATTTTTAAAAATAATTATATTCGATTTTTATTTTCTGCCAGTGTGTATGCATGGCAGATGTATGGAATTGGCTCTGGGACTGAGCAGTCTACTCCAGGGTAGCCTCTGGGTAACTTTTCACTTACATCTTGCAGTATTCTGACATGTTTAAAGTCTTCAGGATTCCCATGCATTTTTATAAAAGAATAGATACTGGAGATGCAATCTAAGATGATTGTTGTAGTTAATTGCCTTTAGAAAACTTTAGAGCAAGTGAGATAGCTCAGCAGGTAAAGGTACTTGCTACCATTCCATCCCTGGGACCTATAAGTTGTCTAATCATCTGACCTCCAAACGTGTTATGACATATGTGTCCCCTTCCCCCCACCCCTGCCAACACACACATACAATAAATAGATGCAATAAAAAGTTTCAAACCACTCTAATCTATAAATATCCTAAAAATATAGTTGGAGGTATAAGGCGGGGCCGGAGGGTGGTTAGCCCAATTTGTAGGTTTTGTAAGGCACATTAGTAAGTGCTGTCATTAATGACACTTCATCTTAGTTTACCCTAGTGTTTGGGGCTTTTATATCTTTTTTTATGTCTCTGTTGTCTGCTTCCTGTCCTGAAGATGCCATATATACACTGACATCTTATTCATTGACTTCAGGTAACAGACTATTTTAGTAGTTTTAAATTACACTTTTAACAGAAGAAGGTGGCCATTAGCAGTGGGGAATTCTCTGATGCTAGCTGCATACTTGAGGGCTCTGACACCATCTGTAGGGTTTGGCAGTTTGTAAAAGGACCCAAAGAACTCGCTAAAAAACTATCAAATCAACCAAGGAATTGGTCAGGAATGCCCCAGAAATAAAGCTCCTCATTGTCCTCTTGATGCACTTACAGGTAGTGCTGACCCCACCTCATCCCAGCAATGATGCGTAACTGTGAAGTCCAGAGTACATACTGGGATTTGGGTGCATGGTTGAACTAAGCCTCCAACCTCTCTGGAAGATAAGCAGTCACCCTGCAGCCCAGAGACTCCATAGAAACCACACCGTTAGACTGCGCAGTGTAGCGCAAGCCCTCAAGTAGATAGAGACACTTATGTCAAATACACTATACTGAGGACTTATGGCCGAGGGAGCCACAGAGAATGGCCAGACCTTTCTGTGGAGGTTAACCCTTTGCTTACAGCACTGTACTATACACACACTGAATGTGAACAGAGAACAAGAGTAGAGGTGCCTTGCAGTGACTGGAAGAGTATAATACTCACTGGACCTACCTTTGAACAGAAAGTGTAGTACTTTCCATTAGGACAACCAATATTAAATTGACTCAACCGACTTCACACAACTGAATAGTGGAATGAATTCTGAACCACAGGCTCTTGTCTGTTGGTCCCTATAACCTAATACTTTAGATACTGGCCACTATTCCAGAGAGATTGGTGTGCTCATCATATAGAGCCAAATGCTGAGGCGAGGGAACATTACTACAACTACATTCAAAAGTCTCGAAACCCCCCCCCCAAAAAAAAAAAAAGTTAAAGGTATTATTGTAGCATAGTACTTTGGCTAGGCTTAGTATTTTTTTTTTCTCCAAAAGAAAAATTAGCAAACAAGTTATCTTTTGATTTGTTAGGATTGTCATAAGCTGCCTTTGTAGTACTTGAAAGTCAGTAACACTAGATGGCTTCATAGGTTTGTAGTCTAGGAATGATTATTTGTGTTTATTTTAGGTCAGAATAGCAATGTTGGAAAGTTAAAAACATTATCTGGGGCGCTTGATATCATGGTGAAAACTGAGCATGCATTCCAGCTCATCCAGAAGGAGCTTGTGGAGGAATGTGATCAGGTAACTGGAGAAAACTTTTATGTTTATGGTAAATGTATGTAAGAGGCATATGGCATATACTTATGAATGTATGTATATATACATATTACTGCATAAAAGTACATTACTAGTTGGTTAAAAGTCTCAGTCTATTTGTATATTATAACAAAATACTAGAGGCTGGGTTAGTTGTTATAAAGTTTATTGACCCATGACTGTGATCCACATTAGAGGATCTAAGTAGCATGGCACCATTGTCCTGGTAAACGTTCTCAAACCATGTTGAGCATGGTGAAATGGAAAGAGAACAGGCCACATGCAGAATGGGTAGAATATGAAGTCGCCTCTTTGTAACAACTTAGACTTGGGAGAACTAGCCCAGTATTGATGCAGAAATACAGCTCTCACCACCAAGAGAAAATGAGATAGTTTATTCTGCAGCCACATGGCTGAACATGGCCTGGGAACGCAGATGAATGTCACCCATATTCTACCATATAGTGTGGTATATAGAACCAAGAAAGTCATATTTTACAAATACATTGGTGAAACTATCATACAGATGAGTACAGGAAATTGAGGACATTTCTGCTATAGATAGATCTCAGATGCTATCTGTTGGCAGCTCAGCCTTTGGGTTGTCAGAGTTAGGGGGTCTCTTGGTATGTTACAAAAGGATTTATCTCACTGTCACAAGGATGGATGTTAGGCCAGACACAGAGGTAGGCAATGAATGACTTTTAAAGGCACAAGATGCCTTTAAAAGTAGCTCAAGAAAATTTGACCTGCAATTTTCTAGCTCTTCACAATCATGGAAGTTCTAATCAGTCAGCCAGCCTTGTAGAATATTTAACACGCATACAGCTCCCCCACCCACTTACTCAGTCCCTGGGAACTTTAGTCTATACTAGTTAACCTGATGTGCTCTCCAGAGGCAGTATTGACATGATAGGGCCCAGTAAGTCTAGTTACTTTCTCCTGTGCCCATGTATTAAGTCCATCAGCTCACAGCCACACAATACACAAGAGCCTCATGATAATATTACTAACCTACTTTAATGCATATATTTTTTTTATATTTTGAAAGTTTTTAAAGAATGATTGTTAATGAGCCATAGTTACCAAGAGACCTATTAGCAAGTTACAAAGCCTCTTAAGGTTATTTTTGTGGTTTGAATGTGTCTGCCTTTGCTTTCCAAGAGCAGGAAAGCCTGTGCTCTCAGTCCTAATGGACTGTCCAGGAGCATTTGTCCCCAGGCTCCACAGCATAGTTCAGCATTTCTGCAGAGAGTGCCCCACTGCTCCTCCTGCCCTTACTTTTCCAACCCTAGTGAGTCCTGATTAAGTGGTATCCATTTTCATGTTGCTTCTGTAGTAACCAGTCAGTGTTGGGAAATCATAAAATTTCCATGCAGGATTCATTTCTTTTGTTAGCACTTCTTAGGTGTGGGGAGTTTATTGTATCTTTGTCAGAGTGCTCTTGAGTCTGCTTCCTGTTCGTGATTCCATAGTCTGCTGGATTGAAGGGGCAATTTTGCCATCATAGTATATAAAACGGGAGAAGGGCAGCTTAGGTGAAATAACTCTGCTGTCTTTAGCCTAAGAATGATGAAGCTACACCGGCTGCTGATTCTTCACCTAATCTTAATCGAGAAGAAGTGATCAAACTCCTTAGTATATTTGAGTCTCGTCTGTCATTCCTTCTCCTTCAGTCCATCAAACTGCTGTCATCATCTAAAAGGAAAATGAGGTAAATTACATAAGTATTGAACCTTCTTTGCTAATACCTCACCTACGAAAAGAACATGAGTTCCCTCTACTGATGTTAAGAAATAGGTAGGTTGTATTTTTTACACTGTGTATGGAAAATGCAAAATGTTAAGAACTATTTGTTGTTAGGTGCCTACCATATATTCATAGGGTAAATGCACCATTGGAGAGACAAATAGCCCTGGAATGAAGACCCTAAGTTGTTTATAATAACATTTATAAACATGTCTTTGATGTGAATTCGGGGCTAAGATAATAGATACTGAGGACAGTTGCACCTTTCAAGGTGAGTGGTGGAATCTTAGAGCCTCTGAAGCTGTGATATTAGGGATTAGTGAAGACGAGTGATGGGCACAGCCAGAGTATTCCCAGGTTCCTCTGCTCATATGTGCAGTGTGCTGCTCCACTAGAGAGCTGTTCTTTTGGCGTCATTAACTTGAAATTGAGTATCAAGTACTACATCAGGAGCATGATATACAGACACAAGTGTAGTCTAGTCCATATTACAAAACATGAAAAATAGATCAAAATAAAGAAAATGCACCCACATACATCGTTACTAGTTAAGTCTGTCTTACCATTTTATCTTGGGATACAGGTAATGTTTGTCTTATGTTTTAATTTATACACAGTGTGACTCAGTGTTGTGAACTTTGACAGCATTCAAGATTCCAAAAGTTTTACAACTATGATACAAAACCACCTATCACTTCATAAATGCTTCCTGCTGACATTAAGCAAGCTGATCTTGTGCAGAGTCTGAGTTTTTTCTCAGTGCCTCTCATTCACAGTGGTCTTGTCAAGCCCCCATGAGATAGCCCTCACTATCATGTGCTGTTATTTGTGCAGAAGTTTTGAAAACTGCTCGTCTGTTAGGACGGTGAAGTCTTGTTTGGTCTGTCTGAAAAGTTTTATCTGACAGTTGAATTCATTTTTATATCTTGAACAGAGCTACACTTGAGAATTTCCTCTTGCCACAGCAATCTTCTGTATCCCTCAGGATCCAAGTTCTAACAATAGTAAATGCTCATATAAAGTTGCATATCTGAGGTTTTAGTTAGCTGTAGTCAACACTAGTTCAAAATATTAAATGGAAAATTGCAGAAGTAAACAATTTATAAGTGTCATGTGCCATTCTGCATAGCCTGGTAAAGTGCATGCTGTCTCAGGCTGTAAATCATTCCTTTGTCCAACGTATCCATACTGTACACACTATTAGTCTACCTGTTAGTCATCTAGTAGCCTGCTTGATGATCATTGTGCTATAGTACTTGGTGATACTGACAGTATGAATGTACCAGCTTTAAGAGAAAGGGGCTAAAAGTTCTCAGTAAAGAAAGGAAACAGCTGGGCGGTGGTGGTGCACCTGTTTAATCCCAACACTCAGGAACAGAGAAACCCTTTTTTATTTTTATTTTTTTGAAAAACCAAAATAATTAAATAAATATATAAAATTAAAAAGAGGTATGTGCTATGGGTTGCTAAGATCTTATGGTGATATTGCTAATCCTTGATTGTGTCTCATAAAATTTGTTTATCATGTGGGGGAAAATATACTATATATGGGGTTCAGAGTACCTGGGTTTAGGTTTTAGGATCCACTAAGAGTATTAAAGGGTCCCTCCCTGACTAGGGATGGGGATGCACTAAGGGTGAGGTAGGTCTGTGGAAGATAGCGTGGGAAGGGCAGACTAGAGGAGCCAAGATTTAGTTGTTTGGACATACCTCAGTCTTAGATTCATCGCTTCTGTGTAACATCCTCTCACCTAAGAGGAGCTTTTATTGGAGAAAGTCTCAGGTACGCGCACAGCAAGGTGCTTGCAATGTTCACTACAGTTCAGCACATGTGTTCATATTTTTGAAGAACCAGAAAGTAGAGTAAATAACATATGGAGAAGGGACTCTTGGCTTTTATTGCCTAAAAACTAACTACATGTAGTTTTTTAAGATTTACTGTTGTGTCCACAAGGTGGCAGTATACATAATCTGATCATTACAATCTAATCTATATATTACAATAAATCATGTGAGTTAATTCGATGATTTTACAAATCAGTGGCTTGAGTGATTGACTGACAGTTAATAATTTGAGTTTTTATTATGTTTTATATCACAATAGTCCTATGTATGACCTAAGTAAGTTTTATTTCTGATCAGGTTATTAACATTGAAGAAAAAAATTATTTTGTTTGTTTATTTATTTTGGTTTTTCAAGATGGTTTCCTCTGTGTAGCCCTGGCTGTCCAAAACTTAACTCTGTAGAACAGACTGACCTCAAACTCAGAGATACACCTGTCCCTACTTCTCAAATGCTGGGGTTAAACGCATGTACCATCACACCCAGCTAGTTGAAAAAAAAAAATTAATCTAAAGTTTTCATGCAGCCTTCATGTCCTTTGTGCCAATTTGTATTTTCAGGTTTATTAAGCAAAAGAAACATGATATTGTGGCAGGTTTGAAGCAGAACACATGGTTACTAAGTCAGTGACTTGGTTGTGTTTCACTCATGTACAGGGGAAAACAGCTAATAATTTTATTGAAATTTGAAAAAAGCAGACCTGGTTATCTCCTTTGAGAGTAAAGGAGGTCAGAATGTAACCGTGATAGATGTTATTAATTTTATTTTTTTTACAATTTTTTAAGATTTATTTATTATGTATTCAGTGTTCTGCCTGCATGTATCCCTGCAGGCCAGAAGAGGGCACCAGATCTCATTACAGATGGTTGTGAGCACATGTGGTTGCTGGGAATTGAACTCAGGACCTTTGGAAGAGCAGGCAAAGCTCTTAACCACTGAGCCATCTCCAGACCTAGTTTGTTTTATTTTGACTGCTGTTTCTTCCCCTTAGCTTGAGGAAAACATAAGAAAATGGGCTTAATAATTGCAAAGTTTAACTCTGTCTCAGTAATTACAGTGAGATCCAAGAAAAAATTTAAGATTAATTTTCTTATTGAAAAATTTCAATTTCAACCTATTGAGTGTGCTTCATGGTATGGCAACCATGTGAGTGCTGTTGGGCAAAGTACAAATTTTGTTTATTAAGTTGCAAAGAATTTATTCTACTTTGGGTTAAGAATTGAGCTGTTTTTATAGCGTGCTTTAGTATTCGCTGCTGTAGCAGAGTGTGGCCTCTTGACATTTTGGAGGCTTTAGGATTTGAGATGAAGAGCTCTAAAATGTAAAATAGTCTCTGAGGATCATGGACCCTCTCTTGTAGTACAAAGAACAAGTTAATAACGTCATGGATGGTCCTTAGACAAATACATACATTAAGTAATTGAGTATAATGGTAGATAAGGTGAATCAGTTAATTCTCTTAAGAGGAAGAAGATTTGTTTGACATGGTGGAGCATGTGAGAAGTGACTTTAGTTCAGTGGGTAGCAGGAGGTTAAGAAAAAGCATGATCTGTACAAATTGGAAGAAGCTGAATTAGGAGTGTGAGGCCAGAGCGCAGCTGCTAGTCGGGATGTGGGTTGGTGAGTAGAGGAATGGCCGCCTAGCTTCTCCTTGCTCTTACCAGCCCCAGCTCCCGCTCTGCTCTCTTGATGGCATGTATGCTTTGTCCATATTTCTGTGGTCGCTTATTGTGCCTTTTCTCAGGGCCCCTGGCGCTGAGGCACTGTCTGTGTTTGAGTCACTGAGCAGCCATGGGTAAGTGCAGCTGCTCTAGAAAGTTTCTGCTCTCCCCATCAACTGTCTATTTTTCACTGTAGCAGTAACACCGAAGAAGATACAGTCCTCCAAACCAACAAGCAGATTTACTCCCAGCTTTTGAGAGCAACTGCCAACAGAAACTCAACTCTGCTGGAAAGAATTGAAGTCATCATCTGTTTGCTGGAGCAGCTTGCATCTGGGAGCAGCATGTCAAATAGTAGTGCTGCCCCCTGACCCAGAGTTGTACCTGAGGACTCTGTCAGTGCCTTCCCAACCCGGAGCTGCTCAGTCCACTCGGTGCTGAGTCTATTAAATATGAGGAAATGCCCTTTAAACAGTGGAGACTCGTTTCCCACAGCAGGCAGAGGATGTGGGGTGGTTTTTGGCTGCTTCTTTGAAGGTGAAAAGCCAAAATAGAACCAAAACCTTCCCAGTGTGTTTCCTAGAAAAGTATATGATTCCTCAGTGATACCAGACGTCCTATGACACAATTACACTTGCAGGTAGTCTTGAAGTCTGTTAAACCACTTGGTGGAAGATAAGATTATTTTGGATAAAATGTTACTTTGGCTAAGAAAACTTTTATCCAAGTGACTTTATGGGTTCCAATGGCTAGTAGAAACTGAGCACATCAGCATTTCCTTGTAAACTGCACAGAAAGTGTACTCTTTCTAAGCTGTGGTACAGGATTTTTCAAAACTTGATAATTGTGCAGGGCTCCAGTCAGTGCATGTTCTGAAAGGACTCGCTTCTTTGACTTTCTGTGACATTGGTAAAGAATAGGTACTATCACTTTTTCATTCTAAACTTGAAACTGTGAATAAGGTAAGAGAACTATTTTCAATAAATAAGCTATTTATTTAACATATCTTGGTATTTCCCACTTGCATTCTTCACACTGCTGTGATTTGATTTGAATGTGATTAGCAAAACTTTATGAAGTACATCAAAGATAATGATGTTTGAGGCAAAAATCTGCCACCCATTCATGCTCCTGGGACATCCTGCTTGTGCTCTGCTGCTCTGGGCATCTTAGCCACTTGCATATGTTCATACTCCCCTGTTCCCAAAGCCAACTGCATACAGGGCTGTGACTAATAGTTTGAAGGAAGCGTGCAGCATGTAAATCAAGCAGACTTTTTCTTGGGTGCACTTGGGTGTCCAGCCACTGTGCGGCCCCTCCCATACCAGGCACACTTGCATCTGTGGGTTTCTCTCACTTGAGCTGACCTCCATTGCAGCAAGGCAGATTCTCTCGCCATTTGTCTAGTTCCTTGTTTCGTTTGCATTGTCCTTGGAAGCAAATTTTCATCTGTTTATGAGAATTAATCACCAGAACCCTTAAAGTTTTGGTGAAATTGTAAAGCTTTTGAACCAACTCACCGTCCCCATTTCAGGACTACTGTGTTCTTTGCCCCTGCAGAGAGAGTCCACACAGTAACACACAGCCCTTCCTCTACAGGAGAGACCTGGCTGCTTCCACTGAGCATAGCACCTCTGGAGCAGATGAACTCAACAGGATCTCTCCCTGCTTCCCTAGAGATGAGCTAGGGTGTTAGGACTGCTCATCTCCTAGCCCCTCTCTGTAGCCAAAAGCCTTCAGATAAATGGAAAATGGTTTTCAATCAAGGAAATAGAAATTTTGACTCTTTCCCTTTGTCATAGCAATAACATGAAATTTTCTGCAGGAGAAATAGAAGATCCTTCTCAAATGTGTTGTAATTACTTACGTTGGTTTAAATTAAAGTTTCCTGAAGTGCATGTGTTTTAGCTGTTCCTTTAAAAGACTCTGTGGCCTGATCACTCAGGTTTCTGAACCTTGTTCAGTTAATTTCATTGTTCAGATACCATCATTATATGACAGTAGCTTTGTGTGTTAAATCATAAGCCAGCCAGGTAGTGGTGTACACCTTTAATCCCAGCACTCACACTTGGGAGGCAGAGGCAAGTGATTCTGAGTTTGAGGCCAGCAGGCCAGCCTGGTCTCTAGAATAAGTTCTAGGACAACCAGGGCACAGAGAAACCCTGTCTTAGAAAAAAAAACAAAACAAAAAAACTAAAAGCAGCTCAATACTAATTAGTGTGTGTGGTGTGATGTGTGTGTGTGTGTGTGTGTGTGATGCCAGTGCTGATGGTGGAGATTAAAGGTGTTCATAATCCCTGTTGTGTGGAATTTAAAGGATAATGCCTATCCTAGATTAGGAAAATTACAGTTACCCAGCTAGCTTTCAGAGCCTTGTTGGGGCGTGGCCTGGCCTACAGGACATAAACAGTTAATTGTTCACTGCTTTGCAGGAAGAGAAAACCGCTAAACTAATTAGGGTGCACCAGAAAGGCCATACTCTGCAGAGCCACAAGCAGTTGGGGTGAGGCCATGTGCACAAACATTCATTTGGTAGCAGGAGACCACTGCAGGGTACGGACATGTAGGACTATCTATTGTGCCAGCCAGATAAGACTAAACACACCGGGGACCTTTGGTTCATGTCAAATGTTAAAGATACCATTGTGACATGTTTTGGAGTATAGTTAATTTCATTTCTATGCCCTAGCCTAGACCAGTCTTCAGTTTAAGTGCTGTTAAAGTCATTTCTGTACCTCAAAATGCCATGACCGCTAGTGACACTATTGGGATGGCAGAGGTCATGCGGAGTTGAAGAAAAGATGTGGATTCTCTAGGGTAAATTATTTGATGTGTCTAAAAGATATTTTTCCCCCAAGTACTGATCCTTAAATCTATTTTTAAGGTTCAAGTAATGCTTTCCTGTTCAGTTTTAACCTGGGAAGCCATATTTGCTTTAGTTACTAAGAATCTGATTTGTTTTCTTTGCAAAGAAGTCTGACTTTTTGTCTTAGAGCTGTTCTGAGTCCTAGCACTGTCTTGATTTTCCTGTTCTCGTTACATGTTCAGTGTAGAGGTATGAACATCACAAACATCAAACCACTTCTCTGATATAGGTTTTTTTGGAAATAGGCCATTCAGAGGAAGCTGAGGGTTGTGTTTTTTGTCCTTATCACTCACTACTTTCCAGTATGAGTTGCCCTTGAGAAAGAAGATGGAGCCGTGTGCATAGGAGTAGTAAGCTGAGTCAATGTTTCTAAATGGATGGTTTTGTGGCATTACTGCTGGAAACACTTGGCTCATCTTCTTTGGATAAGAATTAAGTACTTGGTTTTGGTTGACATCAAATGCAAATACCTGCAAAGTAAAGCAGACAAACGCTTTTCTGAGGATAGTTGACATTGGACTTAACTTACAGAAGGATCTTGATAGTTCTGACTTTGCACTGAATTCTGTAGACATTAGTTGTAAGTATTTTCCCATCTGGTGATCTGCCATTGTTGCGTAGGTCTGAAGTAATAAGAACATCTTTTAACTAAGGACTCGAGCTGCAGTGATACTTACTAGAGACTCCTTGAAGAAGTAAATTAACTGCTGTCTCCGCTCATAAAAGGCAGTATCCAAGGGGCTGGGGATGCCGGGGAAGCCTTCTGAAATCAGTTTGGGGTAGCTCCTTCCTTCATCATCTTCTGTGTGTGCCTGGTCATTCTCACTGTCATATCTCCAATATTGGTTTCCTGAGAACCAACCCAAAACTGTCAATGTGGTATATTAATACCAGATCGTGGCATGGGCCAGAAATACAAGCCGGGATTCCTGAACTCCACCCAAGTAAGACTTCACCCACCATCCTAGGACAAACTGGCATGCCCCTTTACTTCATGTCATTCCAAAGGGCAGCTGCCAATAGGTCCCAAGTCAGTCCTATGTGGTACTCTACCACGATTCCAGAAAAAGAAGGCTTTCTCACTCAACCATCTCCTTAGGCCTCGCATGACTTCTCAGTTTGACCCCAGTAATGTTTGTCCTGCCCCATCACTGCTGTGTTAGAATGCTAGTTGCCTCTCACAGTGAAAGTCCACAAAAATCATGGGATATCTCTAGTCTTAATTTACAGACCATTTGTGGTGGTCTGAAAGAAAATGTCTCCCAAAGGAGTGGCACTATTAGGAGGTATGGCTTTGTTGGGATGGGTATGACACTTGGAGGAAGTGTGTCACTTTGGGGGTGGGCTTTGAGGTCTTCATTGCTCAATCTATGCTCAGTGTGGTAGAGAGTTCACTTCCTATTGCCTGTGGATCAAGATGTAGAACTCTTGGCTCCTTCTCCAGCACTGTATATGCCTGCATGCCACCATGTCCCATCATGATAATAGACTAACGTCTGAAACTATAAGCTACCCAATTAAATATTTTCTTTGGTAATAGTTGTCACAGTCATGGTGTCTTTTCATGGCAGTAGAAACCATAAGACACCATTCTTTTCCATGTGAGAGGAACCTAGCCAAGTTTACTCATTTGGTGATTTAGGGACCTTCCTAAGATGAGAAGATACAAGCCCACCCTGAGCCTGCAGTCTGTCTAATTTCAAACAGGAGACATTACAATGAAACCTTGGTGAATGCTGGAAACATCCTGAATGCAAGTTCAGTAAGAGAAATAGAGCCAGACCTGAAGCATTGTTACCTTTAAAAAAATATCGCTCATCTTTTCCCCATGACCAGACATGGACAAAGGCATCTATGCTTTGCACAGGGATTCCACGCCAGCCAGTGAGGATTTGGAGAGGGTCCCCGTAGCGGGTCCTGTTGTTGCGGTTTTCGTAGAGCCAGTACCAGCTATTGCGGAAGAAGTAGGTGTTGAACCTCACCCTCACCTCACCATATTGGTTCCTCTCCTTGCGAATCCAGTCAAACACTGTATCAAATGATCCCTCACATGAACCTGAAGAGGAAAAAAAAAAATTCCAGCCACTTGTCACTGCATTCATAATTGGGATGGAGATGACTACATGGTTAGTACTTCCTGTTGGAATATCTTAAAGAAGCACCATAGAGATTGAGCTTTGAGTAGCTGAGTTTTATAAAGCCACTCACAGGGTTCCCAGACTCAATCTGGATGCAGTTCTATAGCTACCCTAGCACAGCTGGCCCATGCCTCTTGGTCCATCTGATTTTTTTTTTTTTTTCTCGAGACAGGGTTTCTCTGTAGCTTTTGGTTCCTGTCCTGGAACTAGCTCTTGTAGTCCAGGCTGGCCTCAAACTCACAGAGATCCGCCTGCCTCTGCCTCCCGAGTGCTGGGATTAAAGGCGTGCGCCACCACCGCCCGGCTCATCTGATTTCTTGAGAGGAAAGAGGTTTGGCTCAGGACACACATAAACCGCCATGTTTCCACTGGCGGAAATTGACGTGGCTGCAACAGGCTTTGGGTGTCAAGAATGGAAGCACGTGAGAACTGACCTGAGATGGGCTCTGTGAGGGCCTAGGAATGGAAATGCTCTCCCTGCCTTGGGCATCTGCTGTAACCAACCAGTTTCTTTTCTTTAAGACTTTAAATTTTTAATTATATGTATGTGTATGGGTGCCCATGGGGGATAGAGATGTTGGATCCCTGGAGCTGAAATTGCAGGCAGTTGTGAGCCTCCAGATGCGGGTGCTGAGAATTAAACCTCTGGAAGGCCGGAAGGCACTCTGAACTGCTGAGCCACCTCTCTGCCCCACCATGTTTGTATTGAATAGCCATGGGTGCCTGGTTTGTGATGAAGCTGCTGTCTGGAATCACAGCTTCTTACAGTGGCTCTGAAATCACTCAGCTCTGTGATGCTGAGGCATGGGGGCTCTACCTGTCTAAAAGCCGTGATGTCCTCTGTCCTCACTAGTGTGTGAAGAGCTTGGAGAGAAGGTGGCACAAGAGATTGTTGTTCTTCACCTGTGGCTGTCTGTGGTCTAGTGTGGTCACTTTAAGAGCCTCAGCTGGGGTTTGAGGACAGCTCTTCATGCAACCTGTGCTGTTTGGGGACCAGCCTCCAAGTTAATTGAGAGCAGCCTGCTGGCTTTAGCTTCCCCAGTGCTCTCAGATGGATCCGCCCTAGGCCCAGCTTACCATATAGTCTTTGAATTGCCTTCCTGTCTGACCAGTCCAGCTCAAATGCAGGCTCCTGGGGAGTGTAGTTTGGTTGCATTATGGATCCTACTCTGTAGGTGTGAGGCAATCCAAGGACATGGCCAATTTCATGGACAGCAACCTAGGAGGGAAACACAAACCGCAGGTGTGGGACCAAACCTGAGTCTTCGATGATGCAGGGTTCAGTCACTAAATTACAGAGGCCTGGCCTATGCCCTTTCAGAGTTGTGCCTTCTTAAGAGAGAAACAGGGTGAGGACTGGGGAACCACCATCGGAGACTTCTAGGTTATGTACACACCAAAGAAAAGCTGGGTTTCTGAACTTGTGCTAGGCGCTTTGCCTTCCCGGCAGAGCAGCTGGAGCCTCTTACTTTGAGAAGGCTGATGCCCGTGTCGCTGGAGAGAGGGGTGAAGTGCTCATCATCATCAAAGTGGATCTCACCCAGGTGCCAGGCGTGTGCAAACTCCTGTCCACTCCCATCAAACACCCTCGGACAGCCCAGGTGCCGGCCTGGTGTGGGGAGAAGGGTAGGTAGCAGTGAATGAAGGTGCCCATCTTAAGTCCCTTTTTGACAGCACCACAGTCTCCAGGAGCTAGTGAGGTCCATAAAGAAGCAAAGCTGCCGAGTGTGAACAGGGTGGCTATAAAGACTTAGAAACAAGCTGGGTGTGGTGGTGCACACCTTTAATCCTAGCACTCAGGAGGCAGAAGCAGGTGGATTTCTGGTTTCTGAGTGTTCCAGGACAGCCAGGGTTACACGGAGAAACCTTGTCTTGAAAAAAAAAATCAAAAATAGCAAAAAAGACTAGAACCATCTTGAAACATCTTGATACTAACTGCTCTGTGTGTGTGTGTGCGTGTGTGTGTGTGTGTGTGTGTGATGGTAGTACTGATAGAGAAGACAGCATTGGAGGTGGGGACCTCAAGGTCAACATCTCTTAAATCTATACTTCTATAACAAACCATGTCTTGTATATTCTAGAATTAAGAAATTAACCCAGAGAGAGAGAGCAAGCAGCAAGGTGGATGGGAACACCTCTAGTTCACAGATGGACTGTGGAAGTCAGGATATTTGTCCAGTCTGCCAGCAAGAAGGTAGAGCTTTTACATGTCTTCACACAGGTCAAATAGGCTGTACCCACTGCTGTTCCATGTGACCAGGAGAATGGGTGAGTGATGGATGGCCTGGGATGTGCTCCAGGCAAGTGAACCCCAACAGCTAAGAAGACCGTAGAATCTACCGAGAGTAGGTCCCACCCTCTTAGGTGTCATCTCTGAAGAAGCCCAGAAGGTAGGACTTGGGATCACACCACTCTGGGTGACAAGGCAATAGTTGTGATTGGCCCAGGTTGCCATGGGCCTGATACTGGGCATGGGGCTTTGGTGGAAGAATCAAACTGCCTGCAGAATAGGCGAGAAGAGATACCACCTTTGTACCCCTTACCTCTCCCAAAACCCAGCTTTATGTCCACCATAGTGCCAGGGGCAGTGAGGTCCTCCCGGAAGTTCAATGGTGTCACCTCGCTCCACATCCTGAAGGCCAGTCTAAAGATATATCTCTGCTCTTCCACAGAGAGTTGGCTGCTGTAGGCATCCCCGACCAGCCTCCAGGTCAGCGTCTTCCTGGAGAAGGCCCTCCTGGGCCCAGTGTCTAAAGTGCCCTCATGTTGCCCACCTGGCTTGGGCAGCAGCATTTGAAGGAAGCGCTTTTGACGGGCCCTGGGCTGGAGACCCAAAGGGGTTGGCAGGGCTGGTGGGGTCGGCAGAGCGGCCTGAAGTGGCAGCCTTGTGTCGGGGATGCCACAGCGTGGCCTGTTCATAGCTGCCAGTGTGGGTGAATCTAATTCCCCGCTGGCTGGCAGTCTGTTTGCCTTCTGGAATCTTCGCACAGCTTGAGCCAAGGTGGGGCCCAGAGGGACTTCTGGTGACTCCTTTGAACTAAGCACCTCTGACCAGCCGTATTTCAATAGGAATCTCTGTGGGAAAGAAAAGCCCTAAATTCACAGGGTGAACAACATTTTTCCTGTGCTATAGGGGGCAGGGAGGGGCATGGGGATATAGAGAGTGGAGTTAGAGATGGAGGACATCATCCAGGGCCTACCAGAGTAAAGTAATGGATGCCGTGTGGCCTATGGAGAAGCAGGGTGACTGGGAGGGAAGAGGTCAAAGGTAAGAGGTCAGGGCTGGAGGTGGGTGCACACTGTGGGCCAAGGAGCTGAGAGGGAGGCCTGCCCAGGAAGAAGAAACTCTCCAACTCCAGGAATTAGGCAAGAATCATTCTGAGAGTCTGGTGGGTTTCTAACCCGCAAGGATAGGAAAGGCAGGGGCAGCAGGGGTGTCCCTTGGCATCTGAGGCAAGCTTGGCCCATAATCCCTTCTCACTGCCCTCCACCCTGGGGGCACTCTGGAGCCAGGAATTTAGGGGAAAATTTTGATCATCTGTCTGCTTGTGGAGCTCAGTAACCACGACTGCAAGGGTGGTCGAGGGGCAGGGGTTCCGCTCAAGGCCACTCCAACCCAGGACTGGTGAAAGGAAGCTCTGGTCTTCTTGTATCAGTGGATGCCTCTCAATAGCACAGTGCAGGCAATTTTTGCTAGAACTGTTCTTTGTATGCCCAGGCTGGCAGGTTTCAACCAAGGGATGCCTTCAGCAGAGTGCCTGGAAGCACCGCACGCTGGCATTCGAATGTCCTGACCGACATTTAGAGCACAGGGTTGATCTTGCCTAGATACCCATGCTGCTGGGATTAGCACCAGAGGGAGCTAGGTGCAGCTCAGAGGTAGAGGTGTTTGCCTGGTTTGTGCAAGGCCCCAAGTGTCATTCCCAACTCCACAAAGAGGACACCAGGTTAAGCAGGCTCTCTGCCTCTGCATAGCCATCCTTCCATGTTATGCTCTGATGTCTACATGTGTGTGCGTGCATTGTGCATGCGTTCATGTGTGTTTGTGTGATATATACTGCCTGTGTGCACAGATGCTGCTCTGTGGTCTCTTACCTGAGCAGCATGGAGGTCAGCAATGGGCTTGGCCTGGCTCAGAGGAGATGGCTCCAGGTCCGAACGGTCCCGGCTGTGGAAGAGTCTCTCAGGCTGGGTGGGTTGGGGTGCAACCAGCCAGCAGAGCAGCAGTGTCAGACGCAAGGCAGAGGCAGCAAGCATGGTCCCACTGGGACACTCTGGTCCTACCTTGCTGCGTCCCCGTCTCTCCTCTGAAGGAGCGGAACATGATGGGACCCTTTTATAAGCAAGCAGGCATTCTTCACCTGGCTCTTAATCGTGCCTGCTAGGAAGCTGCTTCTGTGGCCCTGGTGAGCTGCCTTTGAAGACCCCAGGGCTCCTTTTCTCATGGGCGTGAGAACTCCGCTTCCTCTGCTCTTGGGGTATGGTACTTTGGAGAGGTGAGCCTGTGGATTGCTCTCCTGTATTGACTTTCCTGGTCGAGTTTGCTCCTAAATGAACTGAGGGAGAAGTGCAGGATGCATGCACCTGTGCTCTATGAAGGCCCTGCCTGAGCCCTACAACGTCCCTTTTAGGACTAGGCCTGCAGCTTTCAGACCATAACCCTCAGTTTGCTCCTACTCCAGTAGCTTTTTTCTGGGTGGTCTGGAGCTTAGGGCATGCTAATTTGTGTTTAGGCTTTGTTGTCATTTTTCTTCTTACTGGTTGCTTTTCTTTACGGAGAAGAAAAGTATGTCTAGGGTAGGCAAGATGGCTCAGCAGGTAAAGGCAACTGCTGCCAAACCTGATGTCCTAAGTTCAATCCCTGGCCCCACATGGCAGGAGAGAGCCGGTTGCTACAAATTGCTCTCTGACCTCCATGAGCATACTACTGCTTGCTGCCCAAATAAATAGTAAATAAGTAATATAATTAAAAATAGAATGTCTAATCAGCATATAGAAAAGTAAAACTTAAAACCAGTGCAAGAAAGGGGGACCAAGCTCCTGTGGTGGGGCAGGGCCATGGTGAATATTTTTGTAGACACTTACATTTATTATCTACTGAGAAGTGTATGTATGTATGTAACAACTCCATGGAAGCTCTGGGTACCTGTTCCTGAACGCAGGTACTTATTGTGGAGTCCCAGTCCGTGGTGAGTCTGTGAGGAGAAACTAGAACCACTGAGGCCTACAACATAGCATACACAACCTGAGGGAGTAAGAGGCAACCCTTCAGTCCCTGGAGTCTAGAGCTGAGCCTGGAAGCTCATGTCAAAGGCCATGCAAGGTCCCCACCCGCACCCAAGCCTACCTTGCCCCTCTTTAAGCCTTGCTGTGACCAGGGCCATTTGGCACCAGAGATAGAAGACCATACATGAAGCATTTATAGTTTGGAGATAACATTCTGTAAATGCCTCCTCTAAGATGGTTAGGACCCTCCTGTTCTGCTGCCGTTAGTGTTTGTCTCTCCTTCAGCTTCCCTAGGAGCAGTGGAACCCCTTTTCACTCCATCTCTTCCACTTTCTTTTTAAACTCCGCCTTGGCTGCTTTCTCTCCCTCCTCCATCACCTCTGCGCCTACCATGGGAGTCCAGTTTCTCTTTGTCAGGTGTTTGGCCTATTCCAGAGCCCCAGAGGCTCACTTCTGAAGATCCCGCATCCTGTAGCCTGTTTTCCTTTGGAGACGATGTACTTGTCCTTCTGCTACATTCCGCTTTAAGGTGAAGGTTCACAGTGCGTCTGTGACCACCAGATCAAAGCCTCCAGCCTTGAAAACACTGGAGAGATGGCTTAGTGGTCAAGAGTACTGGCTGCTCTTCTAGAAGACCTGGGTTCAGTTTCCAGCTGTCTGTAACTCCAGTTCCAGGGGATCTGACACCCTCATACAGACATACATGCAGGCAAAACACCAATGAACACAAAATAGAAAATAAATCATTTTTTAAAAATGAAACAGAGATCTGTTCAATGAGCATACTGAGAGGAAACATGATTCCGTGGTATAGTATCCCATCAAACAAGGGTTTCCTATGGAGATTTTAATTATACGTAATTTTAGAGTTCTGTTCCTCACAGCTTTGCCTTAGCCAAAAGTACAGAAATGAAGTGAACTTTCCTAATATGTGCTTGGTGTGTGGGTGTGCACGTGAAAGTCCGAGGACAACTCTGGGGGTCACTTCTGTCACCGTTATGTGTTTCAAGAACTGAACCCAGGTTGCCAGGCTTGCATGGCAAGGGTCTAGAAACAGACTATCAAGACCTGCTGGCACTGCTGACAAGGCAGCCTGTGTCCAGGGCTCCTCTCCTGCTGCACCTCAGCTCCACAGGGCCAGTTTGCCGTGGCCTAAGTTCCCTGTCCCTTGCATGGCCAGATGACACTGTAACATCTGATAGCACCTGCTAGAAAGGGCAGTCAGTCAGTGCGGTTCCTGGTCCTGAGGCTCCTGCACGTGCGACACAATGCTTTCAGGACACCTAAGGCTGCACACGAAGGTGCTGCCAGCGCCCTTAGCGCTGACTGTGGTGTCTGTTCTTCCCCCAATGGGCGTCCTCCACAGAAAAGGGCTCCCTGAGAAAGTTAACAGTGAAATGTGACCCTCAAGTCAGGAAGTCTGCGCTAGGTTCGACCCCATGCTCACCACCGCACCTTTGTTGCGGCACCTCGGTCCGTGTATGAAGCTCTTCACAGTTCCTGCTAGCTCAGTGTGGCCTGAAAGTCCAAACGGCACTCAGACCCTTGTAAGCTTTCCCCTCCACATTAGGTGTGTCAGCTCGAGGCCAGCAGCAATGACAAGAGCATGTTTAGGAATAAGGGCCACATTGAAGTCAGGAGCCAGAGACCACAGTTCCCCAATTCACTTCCCAGAGCACACCCCAGTGACTCGAGGGTTTCTTATAAGGCCCCGTCTCTTTTAAGATTTATTCTCTTCTAAAGATTACGTGTGTGTGTGTGTGTGTGTGTGTGTGTGTGTGTGTGGAGAGGGAGTGTCTGCATGAGTGCAGATGCCTGTGAAAGCCAGAAGAGGAAGCTGGATTCCTGGAGCTGCGGTTGCAGGAGTTGTGAGCTGCTTGACGTGGGTGCCGAGAAATGAACTGGAAGAGCAGTAAGTACATGCTCATAGCCATTGAGGCACCTCTCTGGCATGAGACCTTTTTAAAAAAATATTTTTTAACATTTGTCTAGTTACAGAGAACCACAGCATGTGTTGGGGTCAGAGGACAACCTGTGGGAATCAACTTCTTCCCGAGACTGAGCTCAGTTAGGAGGGTTGGCACCAAGGCCTTTACCCCACTGAGTCTCTGAACCAACTTGCCAGGCCTATGCTCAACTTTTTAAAGATTCCATGAGGTTCTAAGGACCAAGATTCTACCACACCAAACTTTGAGGGTCACGCTGTAAATCATTCCCACACCCTTCCTCCTCTACTGTGGTAATGATAGGAGGGATTTCAGGGTGTTCTGAGGATCGGACCCTATATGTAAATGTATCCTCATGGAAGATGCCTTCTAACCTGCCCTCCATGAAGACAGCTCTGCCTGTGCAAAGCTGTCTTCCCTACCACCAGCCCACAGCCACGTTTCTTAATGCAGCTCAAATCTAGACCAGGACTGCCCAGGTCAGTGTTCTCAACCTTCCTAATGCTGCGACCCTTTAAAACAGTTCCTCGTGTAGAGACCCACCCACCATAAAATCATTCTCATTACTACTTTATAACTGTAATTTTGTTACTGTTATGAATCATGTAAACATCTAATATGCAGGATGTCTGATATGTGGCCCCTCTGAAGGGTCATGACTCACATGTGAGAACCACTGACATAGAAGAAATAAAGTTCAGGGACAGATTTTTCAGAACCTCTTTCTGCGGGGTGCTACATTTCTATCTTCTCTTCCTCTTCGTTCCTTTACCTCTCCAAAAGCATTAGCCAGATGGATATGCTGCAGTTATATTTCAGGAGATAAAATCTTCATATTTGAAGCATAATTATCCACAGCAAAAGTCAGAACTTTAGGTCTTGTTTATTTTTATTTGGATTTTTGAGATGACATCTCACTACATAGGCCTGGCTGGCCTTAAATGCATGGCTGTCTTGTCTCCATCGCCATTCCCTTGAATGCTGGGATGATGAATGTGCTACCATGCTTGGCTCAGTCGTTTGTTTTGTTTTTGTATAATGAATAAACATTTCACAAATAGCAATTTATCATTCTTAACCAGGTCAGCATCAGAGAAAGACCATGTATGTTGCCCCCGAGCACAGCTTTGCACCAAGAACCACACATGATAATATTGGGCTGGAGTGATGGATCAGTGATTGAAAACACTTGTTGTCTAAGAAGATCTGGGTTCAATTCCTAGTACCCCCATGGGGATGCACAGCTGTCTCTAACTCCAGTTCTTGGGGAATCTGACACCCTCTCCTTGCTTCTGCAGGCACCAGGCATGCACATGGCACAGAAACATAGACACAGACAAGACCGCCCCCCCCCCATATACATAAAAAAGAGAATTAAAAAGGAAAGTGGGCTGCACACACAAGTAACCATGTGGATGATTTCATTTCCTTTTTTCTAGGCTCAGGAAGCTCCCCCCAGGGTCCTATGGCCAGTTACACCTGGCCTGGGTTCCAAGCTGGACTCCACGAAGACAGTGATAGGCTGCCAGCAGCTTCTCCAGAGCCCTGATTCGGGGCTCTATCCTAGAGGCAGCTCAAGCTGTACTGTGCACGAGGAAGGATCTGGCCCGGCACGGCCTCAGCAGCAGCTGTCTGGCTGCAGCACTTTCCTGATGCCTGCAGCCAGGGCTTGTGGTGTGGGACTCTGCGCTGTGCAGCTCACAGGCAGGCCCTGGGCAGCCATAGCACGAGTTGTACTGGGGCCAATGGCTACAAACTGCAAGGAGGCAAGACACAAGAGAGAGAGCTTCAGCGCCACAGCAAGGGCCATGTGCAGGCATCATCTGGACAGACTTTCTGTTAGGACATTCCTGTGTGATGTTTCATATAAACAACAGTGCCACCTAATCTGAAGCTGGCTTCAGGGTCTGCACAATCCCTCCAGTCAGGATCTCACTATCACCTCCTGCTGCAAGTGCACATGTCCTTAGGACTGGGTGTGTGTGGGTGAAGCCTGGGGTAGACACTATCTTCCTCAGGGGCTCCAACTGCAGACAGTTCTGCTTCAATTTCAGGGGCTCTGGGTGGGAGCAGCTGGGGAGTATGGGGTGCCAAGGTGGGTCTGGATCCCCAGGAACACAGAACAGTCATAAGCTGGAAGGCCAGGGTTCAAATCCCGGCATCCACTCCCTCTGCCCCCACCTTCTTATCTCCAACCAGGTTGTCCACTGGGCTGCTGGGGGTTACATGAGGTGGTCAGGGTGAACTACTTGTTCAGTGCTGGGCACAGGCATATGCTCACTGACAGATGTGTGACTTCTAGGTACACAGATGGCCACCTCACAGGCCATGTGGTCACAGAGAAGACAGGAATGAAAAAGAAGATGCAGTGGCTTTCATTTGGTGGCAGGTGCCGTAAAGTTCTCAGTGCTCTGGCATGGCTCCTTTGTGGTATTCTGTGAGTCAGCCATAAGCAGTATGTACAGGTCATAGGTTACCCCTTAACTTTCGCTGAACCCCTGCACTTTAAATAGCACTCTATAAACAATGGTCTCACATGCACTCCTACAGAGGAAAGAAGGTCACTGTGCAAATCTGGGGCAGAGCTGAAACAAAAATGCCAAACCACCCAATGCATGGATCTCAGGACTCTGTCCTCTGTCAACCTCAACAGTACCCATGTGGGCCGGCACAGTCCCAGTGATGAAGGAAGACTCCCATTATTTCATATTGGCTTTCTGGCTCTGGAATAACTCACAGTTGTTGTGATCAATGTTATCCCAGAAACCCTTTTTTCCTGGCAGCTGCAGAGCCCAAGGCCCCAGTGGCATCTGTAAGTACTGGTGTGTGGTGCACTGAACAGCGGCATCTGTAAGTACTGGTGTGTGGTGCACTGAACAGCGGCATCTGTAAGTACTGGTGTGTGGTGCACTGAACAGCGGCATCTGTAAGTACTGGTGTGTGGTGCACTGAACAGCGGCAGTATGATGACTGGGGATGCCAAGAACCCATGGGTTGCAGAAAGGAATGGGACAGATTTAAGATGGGCACCTTCGCTATGCCCCAGCTGCTCCATGAGTCTAGACAGTACCAGCAGCAAAGCCCTGAGTTGAAATTCCAAGTGTCTATTTTGCTCTAACTTGGGTTTGCTTAGGACGGGGACAGAGTAAGGTTTTCGTGGTATGAGTTCTTATTAAGGTAGACCAGCATGGTCAGCCCAGGTGAGTTCTGAGGCACGTTCCCATCAGAAAGCTGCTCAGGCACTTCACTGTTACCTGGTGACTCATCTACCACATCCACAGAGACATGTGAGCAGCATTGGCACCGTTGCTAACCCTTCCCCAGTGCCCAAGATCTCACTCAGTCAGTGACCATGCTGAGCACCCATGGACCTTTCTCTTCAATTCTGTACAGGACTCAGGTGTACCTTCCTCCCCTAGTCACCCCTCATAGAAGTTGGCCTTCTAGTAATGTGCTGTATGATGCTGGCAAGGTGTCGAAGCCTGTCAGGAGGGTTTCCCTAGTAAGGAGGACATTCACCCCCATCCTGCTGGATCCCACAACCAGACTAGCACAAGCTATGGCTTCAAGAACTTTGACCACTGCCAGGCAACTGCTAGGACCATGGCTATGTATCACCACAGCCTACGGACTGGCACGTATCTTCCTGGGCTCTAACCATGGCGTTGTCCTTTTCAGCTGTGTGAACTAGGGCAGGCTCAGCTGCTCTGCACCTAACGTTCCACCTTGAAACTGGGCAGTCTGAGTCCAGGTGGGACACACCTGTGAGATGCAGCTGTGATAAGCCCAAGTGTTGGAGTCACCTGACTGAAGTGAGCTCTGGGGAGTGGGGATGGAACCTACTGTCCCTGGGTTCTAGGCCATACTTTGTACTTCTCCTCGGTCCCTGTAGAGTCTGGTCAAAGGCACTTCTGTCGCAGGTGCCACAAGAGTTATGTTAAAGACTCGTAACAAATACAGTCCCTGAGAGTGTGAATGGGAATCCTTTAAGTAACAGCAAAGACAGATGTTTCTAGACTAGAAAACCATTTCAACATGGAATCAAGGTGGGGAAGGCACTAACACGCACATCAAATCCTGCCAGAAGGGCCTCACTTGAGTCCTCGACTTGACTTATCAAGGACAGTGTCATGCAGGGGCAGGGAAGGCCAGACAGTTGGCTATACAGGACAAAAAACTTGTGGCTAATATCCCCAAATTAGAGTAAGATCCGCCCAGAGGAGACCAGTAATGTACGCAGAGCACCAGTGAAGAAGTCGCAGGGACCTCCTGACTCTCCAGGCACTTCACAGGTGTCTGACTCAACATGTGAATTCCAGGATAAAGAGCAAAAGGCTGAAGTCCATAGAGTACCATACCTTAATCCGATCAAAGCTGCCTCCAGATAATGCCTGAATATAGTCCAGGCTGTACTTAAGGCCAGAGGGGCTGAAAAATGTGATGCTGGCTGGGACACCCTAGGGGAAATGAGAAGATGAGAGCTAGCTTTGCCCCTAGACAGCATTCCTCAGCTCAACTCAACCCTTCCAGCCCCAGACCCCACAGGGACTCTGCACCGGTACACTCTCTGGCTCTGTGCCATTCTCAGACCACTGCAGCAGAGTTAGAAGGATTTGTTCGTAAAGCAGGCTGAGGTGGGAGAGGCTGCAAGTCCCACTGACCGAGTGCTCTGCTGGCCCTCAGTCGGTCTGGCAGAAGACACTGACTCTGGAGCTCAGCATCAGCAGTGGAGACACCTCCAGCCCCTGGGACTAAACAGCCCTCATGGAATTAACAGGCTTCTTGTTGGCTTCTGTCAACTTCTACCCACTAGGGACAGAGCAGATAACTAGCCAGCCTGCATGGTTTCTCTGTGCTGGATTGTCCATTAGAACCCCCAGAACAGGCACGATCTGCAGAAGCTGTCCCAGGAGGGCAAAGGGATGAGACTTCTGAATGGAAATGATGGAGCTAGCCATTAATGTAAGAAGCGCTCTCCATTCTCCTGCCCCAGGTCTCCCAATCCCAATTCAGACTCCACAGTGAGTTCTTCCCAGTGTGGGCCTAGCCTCTGCCCCACAGAATGGAGAACAGAGGCAATAACAAGACCACTGTATATGCCAGGCCTTTGTATATGGTAGATGTTACACAAGCAGCTTTACATGAATTATCTTCTTTAATCTTTATAAAACTTTCACTGCATGGGTCTATTCCCATATCACAGACACATAAATGGAGCTGCAGAAAAGTCACTTGCTCAGTCACGTAGCTGGAGTGATAGCACTCAAAGGAGAATCAACACTGCAAACTCATACCCCCAACTCACGCTCCTCCCCTGGGCCTGCCCTTCCAGGACTTGCTCTCCCTTGAAACTCTACATACCTGATTTTCATAGTAGCTCTCCAGGTTCCCCTGGATCCCAGGGTGTGGAATTGTCTGATAGACATGCATGATTTCCATGGGGATCCCTGTGCACAATCAAAATCAGGAGACAGGCTTCATCATACTGAGAATGGGATGGGACCTCTGCACCCTAGTGCAGCTGATGGGGACTGTCAACACACCTCTGAGCACCAACTCCTAGAAATGGAAAACTCAGCAAGGGGGCAAAAGACCCTGCCCAGCCCTCTGTGGCCTGCAGAGCGCTGTGGAATCAATCTAAGTTGGGAAGGCTGAGTTAGCAGAGAAAGGCCCAGAACCACAGCCTTCATCGTTACCCACAGATGCCTTTGACTCTCATGTTTGTGTGAGTTTGTCCACAGCTCTGATCCTGGCTGCTCCATGAATCCCACAGTTGTGCCAGGAGACCCAACTGCATTCCAGCTCTGTCTGTACATGGCCATGTGTTCTTCCTGGGCCTCAGCACATTCATATTCGGGGATGCTATGAGCTCATCCTAGTCACCTTTGTCCTTGAGCATTTTCGGAAGAGTATCTCCTTTGATAGTTCCACAGGGAAAGAGAAGAGGCAGTGCTGAAGATGGCTCTGTGAACACACAACAAGACATTGCAGAGCCAGGAAAATCTCAAAGGGAGAGGTAATGCTGAAGACAACCCTGTGAACATACCACCAGACATTGGAAAACTTGTAAAATCCCCAAGGGGGACGCTGCACAAAGCAACTCCCAGGAGGGCAAAGCCAGGCACCCCAGGCTCAGCTTTGCTGTAAGATCTCAGTTCCAGCACCTGTCACTAGGAAGGGTAACCTTTGCACTGTTTGGCCTTGAAGGGTTCATGAAGAACCAAAGAGGGAAAATTGAGCAAAGAGCCTAGAAAACTCAGTCACAGAAACAACACACCGCTGTCCTATTTGCTGCCTGAACTCTGTCAGGAGGTGGCTCCCGGGTTCATGGTCCCTATCTAGAATCCAGGCCTTGTACTTAACTAAGTAAGAAAATAAGTATGGACTGGTACTGGCACTGGGCATATTTCCTAGCTGTGGAGGGGGCTCTGGATGAGCCAGGCACATGTGCAGGAGACAGTAAGAAACTGGCACTTTGGAGTGGCTCTACTGTAGCCACCTCCAACAAAGACAACTTCCCAGCCTACTATTTGCCAGTCATGCCAACAACCCCTTAACCAAGAGCCTAAAGGGCACAGAAGACAGGAGGCTTCTCCAATGGCCCTGAATCTCACTCTGCCCCACCACCCACCTCCACCTGTGGAGACCCAAGGCAATGTTCAGCCCTGAGCACTTTGTAAGTTACAACAAAACCATCCAACCAAACTGAGGGGCTGTCAGATGCAAGAACCTTCCTCAGCTGTGAACACATGTTCCACTAAAACCAGCCATTTCTTCCGTGTCAGATCAAGAAGTGTAGTGAGTGTTGGTCATGCACAGACATCACACATTCCCTATTCCATGACAATCCCTCTGAACGTACTGGTGACTGAGATCAGAGGAAGAACGGAAAGAACTCTCCCCAGCTAGCGCTGGCTCTGAGAAGCAGTAGCTAAGTGACAAGAGTAGCTGCAGGCCACTGTGTTTGAAGTACAAGCAACAGTGAGAGGCTGGTGGATGTTTTATTTAAACTGCTCTGTAAATATTGGTACCAACACAGACAAGCACATGGTTTGGGAAATGATTAATATAGATCACAGCTGCCTGCTGAGTTGTCTCTCCAGCAAAGTGCTGCTGGGACCTCCAGAGCACACAGTTTAAAGACACACTCAGGTGCAGTGCTCGCCACCCGAGCCCAGGCGGCTCTCCTGTGTCTTTATGTGAGAGTTGTGGCCTGAAGGTGCAGGAAGCTAGGGACTAAAGCTACTTGTAGAGCACCTATGGGAAACCAAAACAGTTCAACTTTCCAGCAAGCCTTGCTCCAAAGGCATGGAAGGAGTTTCTAGATGATTCTTGACTCTCCCTTGCCATTTATCTCTTCATACTGCTATTGCTAGCTGGGTTGGAAGCATAGAACTCAAGTTTCATCATTTATCCCTAAGGCTAGGCTACAGTGGTACAGGGCTTGCTAAGGACACGGGCTTGTCTGGCCGAGACCTGCCACGTAGGCATGTGGGGCTCACATATGAATAGTCAGTCAGCTCAGCTGCCTTCCCAGGAAGAAACTAACCTGTGGGTACAAAAGAAGGAAATGTTCCTCATGGAACAAGCACCTGGAAGACTGATCACTAGAGACACAGCCCCAACTACACCAATTAGAGGAAAAGACTGGTAGACAAGGTAAGAACACACTCTACCACAAAGAGCAACACGACACCAACAAAAACTAGTGGTCCTACAACAGCAAGACTTGAACACCCAAATATAAATGAAGCAAAGGAAAATGACCTAGGGAAGCAGAAAAAGACAAGATCTCCTGAGTAAATTGGGTGTATGGGGACCTTGGGAAAGGGCTAAAGGGGAGGGGAGAGGCAGGGAGAGGAGCAGAGAAAAAATGAAAATCAATAAAAAAAGGGAAAAAAAGAAAATGACCTAAAATTAACTTTAGGAGAATATTTGAGGTCCTTAAAGAGGAAATGAAAAATTCTCTCAAAGAAATGGAGGAAAAGACAAACAAAAAAAATGGAAGAAATCAACAAATCCCTTAAAGAAAACCAAGAAAAAGCAATCAAACAGATGAAAAAAACAATTGAAGACTTGAAAACCAAAACAGAGACAGTAAAGAAAACACAAACTGAGGGAATTATTGGAACAGAAACTATGAGAAAATGATCAGGAACCACAAATGCAGGCATAAACAGCAGAATACAAGAGATGGAATAGAGAATCTCAAGCACTGAAGATACAGTAGAGGAAATAGATTCATCGGTCAAAGAAAACATTAAATCTAACAAAAGAATAACACAAAATATCCAGGAAATATGGAACACCATGAAAAGACCAAACCTAAGAATAATAAGGATAGAAGAAGTCCAATTCAAAAGCACAAAAAATATATTCAACAAAATCAAAGAAGAAAACCTTCCCAACCTAAAGAAATATACATATGAAGATACAAGAAGCTAACAGAACACCAAAAAGACTGGATAAAAGAAAAAAGTCAGGGCTGGAGAGATGACTCAGCAGTTAAGAGCATTGCCTGCTCTTCCAAAGGTCCTGAGTTCAATTCCCAGCAACCACATGGTGGCTCACAACCATCTGTAATGAGGTCTGGTGCCCTCTTCTGGCCTGCAGGCATACACATAGAAAGAATATTGTATACGTAATAAATAAATAAATATTTTTTTTTTTTAAAAAAAGTTCCCTCACCACATAATAATCGAAACACTAAACATACAGAATAAAGAAAGAACATTAAGAGCTGCAAAGGAAAAAGGCCAAGTAACATATACAGGTAGACCTATCAGAATTACACCTGACTTCTCAATTGAAACAATGAAAGCCAGAAGGTCCTAGTCAAGCGTTATGCAGACATTAAGAGACCACGGATGCCAGCCCAGACTACTATACTCGGCAAAACTTTCAATCACCATAGATGAACAAAACAAGATATTCCATGACAGAACCAGATTTAACCAATACCTAGCCACAAACCCAGCCCTACACAAAGTACAAGAAGAAAAACTCCAACCCAAGAAGTTAGCTACATCCTAAAAACACAGACAATAGATAATCTCACAGCAGCAAATCCCAAAGAAGGGAAAAACACATACAATAACATCACCAACAATGAAAACTAAAATCACAGAAACTAGCAATTACTGGTCATTAATATCCCTTAATATAAATGGACTCAATTCAACTATAAAAAGACATAGGCTAACAGATTGGATATGAAAACACAATCCATTCTTCTGCTGCATACGAGAAACACACCTCAACCTCAAAGACAAACATTGCCTCAGAGTAAAGGGTCGGGAAAAAAATTTTCCAATCAAATGGACCTAAGAAACAAGCTGGTGTAGCTATCCTAATATCTAACAAAATAGACTTCAAACTAAAATCAATCAAAAGAGACAAAGAAGGACATTTCATATTAGTCACAGGAAAAAAATCCATCAAGAGGAAATCTCAATATTGAACATCTATGCCCCAAATACAAGGGCACCCTTATATGTCAAAGAAACACTTCTAAAGCTTAAAATCACACATTAAATCCCACACACTAACAATGTGAGACTACAGCACCCCACTCTCACCACTGGACAGGTCTGTCGGACAGAAAATTAAGAGAGAAATAAGGGAACTAACAAATGTTATGACTCAAATGGACTTAACAGATATCTATAGAATGTTCCATCCAAATATAAAATATACCTTTTTCTCAGCACCTCATGGAAACTTCTCAAAAACTGACCACATACTAGGTAGCAAAGCAAACCTCAACAGATACAAAAAATTGGAATAACCCCATGTATCTTATCAGATCACCATGGCTTAAAATTAGAATTCAACAGCAACACTAATTTCAGAAGTCTACAAACACATGGAAATTAAACAATGTCCACCTGAATCATCAATGGGTCAAGGAAGAAATAAAGGAAGAAATTAAAGACTTCCTAAAATTCAATGAAAATGACCACACAACATGCCCGGATTTCTGTGGCACAAATGAAAGCAGTGCTAAGAAAACAGCTCACAGCACTAAATGCCTACATAAAGGAGTTGGGAAAATCCCACACTACTGGGTTAACAGAACACCTGAAAACTCTAGAACAAAGAAAGCAAACTCACCCAGGAGGACCAGACAGCAGAAAATAATCAAATTAAGAGCTGAAATCAACAAAATAGAAACAAAGAAAACAATACAAAGAGTTAACGAGACAAAGGGTTCTACGAGAAAATCGACAAAATAAACAAACCTTTATCCAAACTAAGCAAAAGGCAGAATTTTGTTAATATCCAAATTAACAAAATCAGAAATGAAAAGAAGGACATAACAACAGACATGGAGGAAATTCAGGAATCATTAGGTCATATTTCAAAAACCTGTACTTCACAAAATTGGAAAACTTAAAGGCAATGGACAATTATCTGGAGAAATATCACTTATCAAAATTAAATCAAGACCAGATAAGCAAATTAAATAAACCTAAAGAAACAGAAATAGCCGGGTGGTGGTGGCGCACGCCTTTAATCCCAGCACTTGAGAGGCAGAGGCAGGTGAATCTCTGTGAGTTCGAGACCAGCCTGGTCTACAAGAGCTAGTTCCAGGACAGGCTCCAAAGCCACAGAGAAACCCTGTCTCGAAAAACCAAAAAAAAAAAAAAAAGAAAAAAAGAAATAGAAATAGTCATCAAAAGTCTCCCAACCAAAAAAAATCCCAGGGCCAGATGGTTGCAGTGCAGAGTTCTACAAGGTTTTTGAAGAATACCAATATGCCTCAAATCGAACATTGCCAAACTCTTTTTATGAGGCTATAATTAACCTGATACCTAAACCACACAAAGATATTACTAAGAAACAGAATTACAGACAAATCTCACTCATGAACGTTGATGAAAATACTCAATAAAATACTGGCAAACCAAATCCAAGAACACATCAGAAAAATCATCCACAATGATCAAGTAAGCTTCATCCCAGAGATGCAAGGATAGTTTAACATATGAAAATCTGTCGATATAAACCACCATATAAACACACTGGGAAAAACCCCACATGATCATCTCATTAGATGCTGAAAAAGCCTCCAACAAAATACAACATCCCTTCTTGATAAAAGTCAAGAAAGCAGGGATACAAGAAACATACCTAAACAACCTTTAAGTTCCCCTCAACCGAAGAATGGATAAGGAAAATGTGGTGCATTTACACAATGGAGTACTACACAGCAGAAAAAAAAATGACATCTTGAAATTTGTGGGCAAATGGAGGGATCTAGAAAACATCTTTTTGATTGAGGTAACCCAGACCCAGAAAGACAAATATCATATGTACTCACTCATAAGTGGCTTTTAAACATAAAGTAAAGAAAACCAGCCTACAATTCACAATCCCAGAGAATCTAGCCAACAATGAAGACACTAAGAGAGACATACATGAATCTAATGTACATGGTTAGTAGAAAAAGACAAGATCTCCTGAGTAAATTCGGAGCATGGGAACCATGAGAGAAGGTAGAATGGAAGGGGAAAGGAAGGGAGGGGATGGAGAAAAATATATAGCTCCATAAAAACAGTAAAAAAAAAAAAAAAAAAAAAGAAGGAAATGTTGAGTATGCCTCTATGGAACTCTGCTGTTGAGAGATCTAATGAGCTGTATTTACTGAGAGCTCTCTGCCCAAAGTAAAAAAACCAGCTGGGTGTGGTAGTACACGCCTGTGAGCCTGGCTTGCAGGAGACAGAGGCAGGAGAATCACTACACATTTGAAACCAGCCTGATCTGCACAGGAAGACCCTGGCCAGCCTGGGTTGCAGAATTTTGAGATCTGGCTTCAAAACTGAACAAAATTAAACCATACTGCCACACCAATCCCTCCCCCTTTTAAGAAAAGCTTAATTTTTGTGGATTTATTTTCAACCTCATTAGGTCAGTGTAATAGCAAAGGTGGCTGATTTTCAACCTACTTAGGCCAATGCAATGGGTGGAGCTGCCACCACCACCACTACCACCACCACCACCACTACCACCACCACCACCACACACACACACACACACACACACACACACACACACACAGACCCTGTGACTTGTGGAGCACAAGGACTCTGCTCTCCATTGCTGTAACACTGTGGGCTGCCAGAGATGACAAGTAACAATGCTGGAGTTCAAGAAATACAATGTGGCGAGGAGGGAGCTGAGGAACAGTCTGCACAAGACAGTGAGACATGCACAACAGGAGCAGCCCCTGGTGGAGGTAAGAACTGAGCTGTGCACTCAGGCCTCACCTGCAGATCATCAGGGCATTGACATTAATGGAGTACGGGAGCAGGAACTCGGTACATCCAGAAGGTCATTTCAAAGAAAGGATTTACAGTCTGCCTTGACTTTTCTGTCTCTTTAAATGTGACTATCCTCAATTCTATACCAATTAATTTGTAATTATTCTCTTAATCAAAGAGAGCTGGGGAGAGGAGGACATTTGTGTACAATGAGTGATCAGGTTAAATGGGCTAACAGCTTTAAGTGCCCACAATAATGCCTGTCCCATAGTAAACAATAGTTAAGTAAAATAATGAACCACAACTAGGAGTTAGCTTTGTTATGACACACACTAGAAGTAGATTTGTAACCTTTAAATTGGGCTGCGCAGGGCAGTGGTAGCACACACCTTTAACCCCAGTACTAGAGAGGCAGAGACAGGCAATCTCTGTGAGTTCGAGGCCAGCCTGGTCTACGAGGCCAGAGTGAGTTCCAGGAGACAGGGCTACAAAGAAAAACCCTGCCTCAGAAAACAAAAACAAACAAACAGACAAACAAACAAAAACTGGGCTGTAAAGTTTACTTCAAGAAAAGCTCATTAATGGTTTAGTAAAAACCCAGGTAAAGGTCCTCATTAACAGCAGTTAACTAGGACTTTATTTGTATATTCTATTGCAAATGGAAAATCTACTAGGCCTACAGACATAGTGGTAATAAGCCAGAAGTTACAACAGCTTTGCAAAGACTGCATCCCAGGGCTGGTGACAGGGCTGGGTATGGGGATTTGTATCCAAGTCTGATGATCTGAGTTTGAACCATAGGGCTCACAGTCAGGAGGGAAACAATCCCCAGAGACAGGACACCGCATGTTACTACCCACCCTGTCAAGCCTGCCAGTTAGCTGAAGCACAGTGTGGGAGCTCACAAGTAGCACTGATCCTCTGCCTTGTGCTTATAAAGCAAGGAGCCACGGTGGCCATGGGCCTTATAATGAGCAATGACTGAGGCACTTCTGGCTCTTTCCAGAACAGATGCAAGAAATTTGAGTAGCGCTCAAGACCTGCCCTGGAGACAGGTGGAAGCAAAATGTCCCATCTATGGAATAAGCAATTATCCCTCATAAATGCTGGCGTTTGATCCCAAGAGGACACCACAGTCTGTCCTTTACATTTAAGTCTACATTTCTACAAGGTGGGCTTCGGTGTTGTGTACAGCATGCTTCAGATCCTACTCTGCCTCTAAATCTGGATGGACACCTGTATCATGCCCTTTATAATAGACCAGTGAACACGGGTAGAGTGTTGCCCTGAGTTCTAGAAGTCATTCTTTCAAGTTCCTGACCCTCAAGAGGGGTTGTGGGACCCAGATCTGTAACCCAGTTGGACAGAGCGGGAGTCTCTTGGACACTGACTATTTACATCTAAACTTGGGGCAGTCTTGCAGGATTGAGCCTTTTCCTATGGGTCTGCACTTACTCTGGGTTGATTTAGAACTGAATCATCCTAGGGGATGCCCAGCTGGTATCTAAGAAGGTGAACAGTTGGCTGTTGGTGCAGTAACAGTGGCTTCATACACCAAATGTTTGCAGTGCTTTTCAGAGTTAAGTCACCTGCCTTCCTAAGCCTATCTCACACTGGGAGCTCCCAGGGGGCAGGAAGGCTGGAGGGCCCTAGTCCTATATTCTAAGAGCTCTGGGTGTCTGGCTAAAGGTCTGCTAAGGCAGACTGAACTGACCTGGTCTTCTATGAAGTGGCAAAGGGTATACAAATATGGAAATGGGAAAGAGAGGTTCCGTCTAAGCATCAGATGCCCAACAGGCCTCAGCATGCCAAGAAATGTAGTAAACCACTGTGGCTTGAGCTCCCTCTTTGAGCCCATCTGGGGCCCTGTCAGGTACTTGCAAGCTGGAGGCCCCCCAAAGCTCTGCACGCCAGGGTCAGGCACCTTACAACTCTCACCTCAGTGGGATCCCCTCACTCTGAATTTAGGTGGTGCCTGGCCAGCAGCTCCTTGAAGGCAAGTGGACACAGCAGAGTTCAGGTAGGTTTGCTGAAGGTGATGGGCCACACACATCAATGGCTCTGCAGGTCTAAGTCTGCATTCTAGCTCTGTTATGTTACCTCACAGCCTGAGGCTGGCTCTCCAGTGCCTCAGTAACAGCACACTAAAAAAGAACTTCTAGCGATGACAGGACCACGATGCTTCACTGTCCACTGCAGGGCACTATGAAATGCGCCCAGTGTCTGGGGAACTGGATGTTAAGTTGTATTTAAACTGGATCACTCTGGCTACCATCCTGGATGGCACATTTGTCACTAGACATGGCACCTTCCTTGGCTGGCTGTGAATACTGGCTCTTGGGGCACACTGAGCACTTGTTAAAGCTAGTTTTCAGTGTTAACACTGAGCATTTAATTACCAGAAAGGTAGTTAAATACTAATTTATATTTTTGGTGCTGGGAATGAACCCAGGACCTCATGCATACTAGGGAGTACTCTGACACTCAACTATACCCCCGGATTTGAAATTGTTTTTAAAAGAAACTGATATGTCATTAATATGTATAATTGTATCAGTTAAAAAATTTAAATAGAAAGATGCTCTAGATTCATTTCCATGGCTATGATAAATACTGACCAAAACAACTTAGGGAGGAAGGGGTTTATTTCTGCTGACAGGTTTATAGTCCATCACTGAGGGAAGGAAGAGCAGGAACTGGAAGCAAAAAACTGACTGTAGAGGAAAGCTCCTTGCCAACTTGCTCACAGGCTTAGTTAGGCCTAGATAGCTTTCTTGTGCAACCCAGGGCCACTTGCCCAGAATGGCCAGGAATGGTGCTGCCCACAGTGGGCTGGACCCTCCTACGTCAATTATCAATCAAGGCAATACTCCAAAGACATAAGCCGGGCGGTGGTGGCACACGCCTTTAATCCCAGCACTCGGGAGGCAGAGGCAGGCGGATCTCTGTGAGTTCGAGACCAGCCTGGTCTACAAGAGCTAGTTCCAGGACAGGCTCCAAAACCACAGAGAAACCCTGTCTCGAAAAACCAAAAAAAAAAAAAAAATACTCCAAAGACATGTCTACAGTCCAGTCTGCTCTGGATAATTCTCAATTGAGATTCTTCAGGTCACTCTAGACTACATCAAATCAACAGTCAAAGCTACCGAGAGAGATGTCTGTTCCCATAGTGAAAAAAAGTAGAGAATCGGCAGCTTGGAGAGGGCCTCTGCCACTCCCTGACTGCTGCTGAAACCCGCAGGCCGCTCTGCCCAGGGTCTGTCTGGACTAGGGAGCCCTAGTCCAAAGTTCAGGATTTTAGGAGCAGCTTCCAGAGGAACACTAAAATGTAATAGCTAGAGACCTTCCAGCAATCGGAGTAGCTTATGGCATGAGAACCTCAGAAGGACTTGAGCATATATGTTTACAGATCACATAAGCCAATAACACTTCAAGAGGCCATAGTTAACACATTTGTTTGGCTTTTTGTTTTGTTTTGTCAGTGTTTGTCATTGTTTGAGAAGCCATAAAAAGATTTACAGTCCTTCTCTCTTTACCCCAATAATACACTAAGGGGAAAAGAAGATGCCCAGCTCCTACAACCTTTGAGGAAAACCAAAGCTATGTTAGTACTCCATCTTGCCCTTCCTTAGAGGGCTCAGCACATTACAGACACAGTTAGAGCCAAGACCCAGGGTTTACATTTTCCCCAGATGTTCCTCTGTTCCAACTACAGAGTCTGACAGCTCTGACAGAGACCTGCGTGCCAAACTGTAAACACCAGCTGGCTGACCTTGAGAGCAGGTCCAGATTCCCTCGGCTGACAGAGCAAGAGGACCCTACTTCAGTCCATGTGGCCGGGTGACACAGCTGCAAGGGCCTGTGTCTACAGCTGGATTAGACACACAGAGAGAGAGGAGACAGCATAGTGGAGGGCGTCCTCAATCCTCCTGTCCTCGCTCCAAATCCTCCTCTGTATTCTTCAGATACCTAAAACCCCACACTTAGCTTAAGGCAAATCACTACCTAAATCCACACAGCCCTAGGGCTGGTCCACGTGCTGACCAAAGACAACTTTATGGGAGCCAGTTCTCTGCTTGGGAGCATGTCTTGTGGGGGAGGGTGGATCTCAAGTGAGGTGGTCTTCACTTACTGGAGCAAATATATTCAGCAAGCTTCTCTGCATTGCCACTGTGTGCTCCTTCCGCATCCAGGCCGATTTTGTTCACTGAAAAATGATGAAGAGGTGAATTCTTTGTCAGTTACTGAAACAAATGGACAGGCACTGTTTTCCCACTCACAGAGAAGTGTCCTCTGGAAGCCAAGGAGAAAGACCGCAGCTATCCTTTCCAAGATGAGGGTGTCTGGGGCACACCTTCCCTAGACAGGGTCTTTGTCTTAACTAGCTTCTTTGAACACAACTTAGTTTATCTACAATGAACCAGAAATAGGGGACCCTGTAGGACTGTCTTCGGCTTATGTGATAATGAGGTCAACTGTTGGCATCTGCTTATCAGTCAGGAGGTGGTGAGCATTTGGGACCGCTAAGTTTTGCAAGCATCTCTTTAAAGAGCCCTCATTTCATTAGGGAGATGTGAGCAGCTCCCTTCCAGAAAGGGATAATGGGCTGACATGGCCAGACCAGAATGGAGGGCGCAGAGAAAATGTTTCACAACAACCAACAAGGACCCACATCGCTATGGACAGAGGTAACTTAGTGAGGATGTTATCCTAGCCACTCTCTCAATGTAGTCCTGGAACTCTCTATATAGGCTAGTCTGGCCTCCAACTTACAGAGATCCACCTGCCTCTGCCTCCGGGGTGGTGGGTGGATTAAAGGCATTTGCCACCATATCCAACAAAGCTCTCCTTGAAGAGAACAGGAAGTAGACAGTGAAGGCTCCTTGCCTTCTCCAGACAGAGGATGTGGACAAAGGCAGGGCCCCCTCAGCATTGCTACCTGCAGAGAGGAACACATGACTTCCAGAGGAAAGGTATATGGTGGGTATTGCATTTAGGAGCCATACAACTGGTACCTATGTTGTCACCAATGACAGCTTCAATGGGAACACCATCAGCTTTTCATTCCTCGAGCATTAGGAATGTACTATGACTAAGGGAGAAACCTCCTGCAGGTATAAACTCTGTTCGGGGCCAAAGCTGTCCCTGTACTGCACTGCTGACCCACGCTACCAGGGACAAGTGAGCCAAGAAACCTGAAGTCCCCAGGAACTGAACTGAGGCAGGAGGACTTAATAAGGCTGGCCCTTAATACACGGGGCATGTGTGGCCCCCTTATCCCTGCTTTGCCATTTCATTTCCCTCCACTTCAGCTACTATTGGCCAACTATGGCCTGAAAATACTAAATGGAAAATTCCAGAAATAAGCAGTTCACAGGTTCCAGGCTGTACATGGTTTGAGTATGAAATCTCACCCATCCCACCTAGGATTCGAACCTTCATCTTCCCATGACTCCTTACCTAGAGAAGCGGTGGCACTTCCAACCACATACACAGACTTGGCATTCCATCTGCTTTTCAGAGACTTTTCCCAGTCTGCAAAACACGGAATTACATGTGAGCTACACATGCAAAGTGGCCATCTGGATATTGTTAAGGTGGCTTGCTTCTTCATTCTAAGGCCCCAGCCTTCACTTTAGCAGGAGTCTGAGCACTCAGTCTCCAAAGCAAGCCAACTACTTGTGCAAGGAGACAACAGTAGCAGCACCACCAGCCCCATTCCCTCACTACACTCTGCTCCTGAAAACGTCCTGGATGCTCCTCTATGGAACCCAGACTATGCAGTGTTCATCAAAAACCTGCGGCTCAAGACACTGGCAGAGAGCAGACATATGACATGTTCCAGCTGGTGAGGAGAGTAACCCCATGGTTTGGGTATTATGAAGCTTACTCCAAGGCCAGGTCACCAAGGGGAAGAGAGGTCAAGGAGCTCACAGTGGCCAGAATGGCTGTATGACTACAGAATTCCAAAACCCCAGCACTCACCATCTCCCATTTGCTTCCCTCACTGGAAGAATTCCCCATGCTTGTGTTTTAACAGTACGTGAGGCAGGTCACGGTACTGTGCATGCCTCCAGACTACATTTAGCACTCAGTCTGGAGCCTAGGTGTCAGGAAATGGGTTGGGTCACCACATACTGCTGTAATGGATTATCCTCTGATCTCTACACACATATTCACAGCATGTACCCAATAAAGAAGTAAATAATAGTAAAATGATAAAATAAAACAAATAAATAAATGACAAGTGAGAGTACCCTGTCAGTCAGGTCTGTGTGGGGACTCAGGCACTTGTAAGCCAGCATGCCCAGCCCCTCGGTTCTGTTGGGCATGTAGCTACCTCTGGACTGCAGCATCTCAGAACAGAAACGAGAGTAAGAGTCTGGTGGACTCCAGAGCAGACCCGCCCTCACCTTCAGTTTTATTGTCCTTCTCCAGACACAGCTTCACTGCTTCCACTGCCCTGGGACTGGTGAAAATGAGTCCTCCGAAGCCTTCAGGATGAGACAGCTGCGCCAAGACCAACAGACGCTGGCTTAGTCTCAGCTTCTTGAAGAACTACGAGCCTGAGCCCAAGTGTGTCCGCAAAGAAGCTAACGGGGAGTCTCCAACGCTCAGGTGAGTGTGTCCTGCCCTTGCGCTCATGTCTAGTGGTAAAATGAGGCTAACACTCTTGTGGCTTGGGCTGACAGAGGGCACCCCTAGCATGGGGCTCTTACCTTTTCTGACAAACTGGGAAGAGACAAAAACTCAAATGACAGAACAGGAATTAGCGTAGCTTCCAGTCCGTACAATCCCAGTTCCTGTAAATGAAAGAATGTCATTTTTGGTTGGCCAGGGATGTCTTGAAAATGAGGAAAAGTCATGAAATCACATTAAGTATTATCTGAAAATAAGGGAACATGGCATCACGTTAGCTATGTATGCATCAAGCTCGCTGAGTTTTAGCATCTCAATGAATAAGGCTCAGCCCCTTACCTGGATATACGGATCCTGGCCACTCTCATCATCCTTGGCATCTTTCAATAAGAGAACCTTCATTGTCCTTGGCAGTCCTTATGAGAGACACTGGGACAGAGCAAGGAAACTGATCTTAGTTAGATCTCAAAGACTGTTTCTAGGCAATGCGGGAAGGGGACAGAGGACAAGAATGTGGCGATCCTCAGTCGCCTGTGTAGCTAACTGGGTGTGGTCTTTCACAAGACCCCTGCTGATAAGGCCACAGGAGAGCGTGTTAGCAGCTGATACTGCCTGGAAAGGCAAGTGAGAGCCATTAGTGAAGTCAAGTGACAAGCAGGCTGTGGCAGCCCATAGAGAAATGAGTGCCTTAATTTTGAGGAGGTAAATAAATAAGCAATGATTTCCTTTTCAAAATAAATAAACTAATAAGTCCTTCAGTTATAGTGACTTTTCCACATCTCAAGACGTTTTATTAAATATTACCAAGTTGCCCAAGGTACTCAATCAACCTGGAAACAATTTATCAACACGTGCCATCTTACATAATTCATACCTTCTCTTCCTGTAATTTGACTTCTAGGAATAAATACACGAATCAAAACCATGCACGAAGATCAGCATAAACAATTTCACTCCAGGGGGGATGTAGTGGCACCCGCTCAGTGATTAAGAGCACTGCCTCCGCTGCTGAAGATCCTCAGTTCAATTCACAGCAACCACTTGGTGGCTCACAACCATCTGTAATGATATCTGGTGCCTTCTTCTGGCCTGCAGGCATATATGCTGGCAGAACACTGTATACATAATAAAACAAGCCAGGACTGTTTCACAAAGAAACCCTATCTTGAAAAACATAAATAAATAATTAATTAATTGAATGAATAAATAAATAAGAAAGCCAAAACATGATGCTGTGGATAACAGGTAATCCTGTGGCCTTGCAGTGTTCCACATCCCTGCCACGGTCCCATGGTCCCAGGTTCTACCATACAGGTCCACAGTTCTACAGAGGACATTTTAGTAATGCTTTAAAAAAAAAAAAAAAAGTCAGGCTCTCACCTGTCTTTCTGGTTCATTGTTCAGCAGTGCAGCCTAATCCCCTGGGCCTGGAAGCCTCATGAGTCAGGTTACAGGATCTACCTGAGGTTGATTGTATGATTCCAGGTACTAACACGTGCTGTGGGGTGTTAAGGTAGTAACTAGGGTTCTGACAGTTGTAAGGGTTACCTTTCCGGGTACCAGGAAGACTGTTCTGGGGAGGTGACAGAGGAGCAGTCAGCACTCTGCCGAGCAAGCACCTGGTCCTGGGTTAGACCCCTGACTACCACCTGAATGACAGTAATAAGAAACGTCAGGTGTCACAGGGAATCCAGGGCGTCTCCATGAAAGAACAGGTTTGGCTCAAGAATAAGGTCAAGGAAAGCTTTGGATTCTTTTAAGCCAGTGAATGGCTTTATTCCTAGGAGTTAGTTTCCTATCTCTTTAATGAAATGCAGTCATTTCCCCAGTTATAAAGATGCTGAGTAAATTTAAGGTGTTTTTCTACAGCATGAACAAACAACGCTAAGAAGGAAAACTTCAAAAAAGCCAATGTCTGGAGCAGATGCCATGCTCCCCTCTCCCCGGCAGATGCGATAAAGCTCCGACCCAGGATGGACGTAGGCTAGAATCTTCCCGGAGAACACGAACATAGTCCCCACTACCACAAATGATGCAGTCGAGTTTCCTGCATTTGGGGAAACCACAACAGTTAGCACCTCAGGAGTGCAATAGACCAGCCTAACCCTGGGGAAACCATTTTCGTGATCATAGTTTCTCCCCTGCCAGGTAGAACTGTTCTACATCAAAGAATACAGACTCTGTAAATGGTACATAATGGTTACAATAATATTGTACAATAACATGGAGAAAGTGAAAACAAAGCCTGTAAAAAAGAGAAGAAAAGGAAACAGCTGCCTTTCTATTAATCTCTGCCAACAATTGCAGATTAGTTTATTTCAACCATACGCCTTCAATAAAACCCCACTCAGCTGCACACCTCATCCCTCCTGCCACACCTGGAGACGAGCTACTTGCTAAGGGTCAAAGATCCTTGGCATCCTCCTATACCTACATGTTCTTGTTCACTGCTTCGTGGGGGCTGCACAAAAGAGACCATCATTGCATTATTTCTGTACAGGAGAAATGCTTTCCCAGAAGCAAAAAGGGTTGCGTGTTAGAGGCTGCACATCTGCATGAAATAATACCAATATCAGCAGCAAGCACAACCGCAAATATCTACTGCAAGCCAGGCACCTTTCCAAGAGCTTTGTGCATATCAACTTAATTAACCCGCATGGCGAACCCTCCTGGTGCGTACCGTAACCATTTTCGTTTAAATAGATGAGATGACTGAGTCCCAAAAAAAAAAAAAAAAAAAAAAAAAAAAAGCCAATGTCTGAAAGGCCACCAGCTCCAATTTACCCATAAACTCTCTGGACGAACCCCAACCTGGACTCCAGAAGCGGCAAGCGCTTATTACAGACTACCCTCTACACACAAATGTTCCCGTGTCTGACTTCATTGTGCTATTCCTAATGCTCATAACCACTGCTAGTTCCATGTACACAATTTGCTTTCTTTTCTCACTTTTTCATCATAAACATGCTCTTGGCTGTCTTGCTGCTGGTAATTACGGAGTGTGTCCTGAGCCCTGGTCCTTTCTGGCTAGCACACATATGGCTCAGCAAACCCTTTATCTCAGAGAATGCCTGTTCACAAAACTTGCTGAGCACTAGACACGTAGAAGAGCAGCTATTCGAGCATCTCACAGCCCAGTCAAACTGACAGATCAAATTGTCATAGTGCACTAAGCATTTACAATCCTCACTGAAGCTTGCAAGGCCGCTATAATCCTCATTTTACAGGAAGGGAAACCATGGCTCTTAATCTGCCCAAGGTCAGCAGAATAAATGGTAGAGATAGAACCAGAAGCTGGATCTGAAGCTCAGGGCTCATCCACCTAACCACTGGCTACCAGCTGACCTTTAAGACAAATCCTGTGCTAAGGAGGAACGAGGGAGCCAACATTGTTGTTGTCAGTGCGCTGGGAGGCCACCTAGTTACAGGTGCTACTCTAATGCATGCCCTGACCACAGGCTCCACATTAGGGGCTGATCGATCTGAGGGCACAAGGAGAGAGCCTTTCCCTTTTTCCACCTTGTGAAGCAATCCAGGGGGCTGCAGAAAATGATACTGGGGAGCTGTTGTTTTGTTTGTTTTTTCTGCGTGTGCACGGGTACCTGTTGATGATAAGTGCTGTCTTCTATCACTCTTCTGCTCCGTAAGCTCATTTTTTGAGAACAGGTCTCTCTTGAGCCAGAAGCTCACTGATTAGCTGGCCAGTGAGTCCTGGATCCGCCTGTCTCCATCCTGCCCATCATCCCAGTACTGGGGTTACAGCTGCAGTATGTGGGTGCTGGGAAATGCAAGCACATCAAGCATTTTACCCACTAGGTCATCTCACATCCTAAACCCGGGGAACTGATTAATAGTGGTGATGGCTGTGAAACAGTATGGATAAACGTAGGTCAACAACTATGTGCTTAAGTGTTAAATTTTGTTATGCATATTCTACTATAATGAAAAAACCAATAAGACTTGGGGGAAATTGTTCTTGAGTTTCTGTGCAATTCTATGGACATACTTTAAATTGTTTTTCTATTATTAGCTTGTGATAGGTACTCATTAAAGGAACATGCTTTTGGACAGTTACAAAACCCAAGGCAGTCATTTTAAATCACTCTATCAGCGATGGAGTCCGGGTGTCATTACTGTCCACGATATAGCCCAGTAGACACAAAACGCCCGGGACACCTGAATCTCACATACTACCATCATGGGGACTCAGGGTTAATGGGGGCCTTGGTATCCTGATATCTTCTCCTGATGAGGGACCACTGGGGTTATTCAGTCCCTGAATTTCTCTGGCAAAGGCTTCCTTACTTCTAGGGACAGCTCACTCTGGTTTCGGAATCAAACATATCTCATATGCTGCCGTTATTTTACAGAGAAAGGGGAGAACCACAGAGTTTCTTGCCAGGAAGCTAATGTTTTCCCTAGTTAATGATCTTTCTCGATAACCTTTACAAAGAGATGAAAATCGGTCGACTGTGTGATAACCCTGACCGTAGACCTGATTTATCTGATACAAGTTTTAACCGTCAGGATATTCCTTGCAAAAATCTGGCTTCTGTTGAACTCTGAAACGTAATTCATTTAGCCTCAAGCAGTGGCAGAGGAGGGATTGCCGCAATCCCTTTCTTTCTGTTCTATTCTTACCAAATAAGTCTTTTAAAGACACCGTTGGCCCGTGGCAGCAAAAGACCTCTTGTCTTCTTAGAACTTTTTTATGGCGATGGCGCGGGATCGGCACCTGCCAGGATCAGCGGACCTTATGGCGCGGACTCCACCAGTGCCGGTCAGCCCCTAGTAGGCAGCTGCACCGGGTCCCTGCCCCGCGGTGTCACGGATCGCTAGGGCCTGCGTGCACGTCCACGGGCCTGAGTCCTAGTCGGGTCCTGGGCACGACACCCACCTCACGGGCTAAGAGGCAGGAACCTCGCGGTTCCAGTCGAGGCTGCTAAGCACAGACAACCGGGAGCCGCCCCTCACCCCGCAGCCAGCTGTCCCCGCGCTCGTACCTCGGGCGCGTGAGGCACCCGCCTACATCTGGCTGTGCACGCGCACTGGCCTCCAGGCGCCGGCGGAAGGGACGCAGAAGGATGGGCCAAACCACTGCGCACAAGGGGGAGACCCGGAGCGAATGAGGAGGGCGGGAGGATGAAGGGAAGAAGAGGAGGTCTGACCATGACCCCAGTGGGGAGGACAAACGGACAGATTAGTCCTGTGGGACTCTTCCGCGCCGCTCTCTATGTCGCACCGATTCCCCTGCGAACTTCTTGAACCAGTCTACCTCTAGTCGGGAAGAGAGAGTCCGGAAGGAAAGAGGCAGGACTTGCGCAGGCGCAGTGTGGCCGGCGTCATGGCTTCCCGAGCTAAGAAGCGAGCGGTGGGAAACGGGGTTCAGCGGCTGGGAGCGCAGGGTCACCACGAGGAGGAAGAAGAGGATGAGGTGGAAGATGAGGAAGAAGACGATGACGTCGATGAAGACAGTGAGGAAGAAGAGGATGAAGACGAGATCGTGGACGAGGTGAGGCACACGTGACCATGTTTTTGGTGCAGATTCGTAGATCTGAGTGGGAAAAAACATTCAGGCAACCGAAGCTTTGGGAAAGTGGTTGTGAGGAGTTGTGATTTCCCGTCGTTGTGATTCAGGAGCTGAACCGGACGTTGGCGGGTTCTTACTTCAGGCTTTTCTACACATTATTCCCTGAAGTCCTTCCCGGCTGAGTTACCCACCACCCTCCTTGAGCCCGCAACCCCCTTCCCCGTCTCTCTCCACACTTGTGTTTCTTTCATTAACATGGAAAATCTATAACATTGACTGCCCATGACTAAAAACGTGTGGACTGTAATCATAAACTGTGGGAGAAGGGAACCTCAGATGAGGGATTGCCTCCACCACAGTGACCTGTATGCTTGTCTGTGGGTATTTGCTTAATGATTGACGTGCCCACTGTGAGATGGTCTTGGGCTGTATAAACAAGCCTGTAAACAGTGGTCTCTTCTTCAGTTCGGGCCTTGAGCTCCTGTCCTAACTTCCCGCCATGAGGAACAATTACCTGGAAGTGTAAGATAAAAGAAACCTTTTCCTTCCCAGGTTGCTTTTGGTCGAGCTGTTTATCATAGAAACAGAAAGAATGCCAAGAGAAAGAATAATAGTGTATCAATATAAGCACTTGCACACTCTGTTGGTGGGAGTATAAATCTGTGCGATCTCTTTGGAGGGTAATCTGACAGGATTTATCAAAATTTAAAGTGCCTCTAACTCCTGGCTCAATAATTTACCCTCTAGAAATTGACAGTGATAATAATAACAGTATTAAACATATCCCCAGGGTCTGCATTTTGTATTAACTCATTTAGTTCTCATATCAGCGCCATGAATTTAGGAATTATCACTGTTTTACAAGTGAGACCACAGAGCAAATTAAGGGGAAATATAGTTATGTGGAGGAAAAAAGAAACAACGGGAGTGGGGGGGGGCGGACAGGAAGGGCTTTCTCACTTGGACCTTAGGAGTCAGAGTAGCTTTGCCCCTCACATATGCCTTTAAATTTCTTTTGTGTGTGTGTGTTTTGCCTGCATATACATGTACCATATGCATGCTGTGCCCACAGAGGCCATACAAGGCATCGGATCCTTTGAGGTTGGAGTTACAGATGGTTGTTGGCCTCCGTGTAGATGCTGAGATTCGAACCTGGGTCCTCTGGAAGAGCAGCCAATGCTCTTAATTTCTGAGCCATCCCTCCAGCCTGACAGAAGTAGTTGTTAGAGAGCTTTTAGGGCAGGTCTCCATTTTGAAATTCTTAGTGGGTTCTCTCTCTCTCTCTCTCTCTCTCTCTTTCTTTTTTGGTTTTTTGAGAAGGATTTCTCTGTAGCTTTGGAGCCTGTCTTGGAACTAGCTCTTGTAGACCAGGCTGGCCTCGAACTCAGAGATCTGCCTGTCTCTGCCTCCCGAGTGCTGGGATTAAAGGCATGCGCCACCACCACCCTGCTGGATTTTCTTTTTTGAAGAAGGTTTTCATTTTCTGATACATTTATTCACCCGCAATTTATTTCTCTGATGTAAAAGACCATGAAAATTATCTTGGAAGATCAGAAACTATCTCAAATCTTGTTGTTGTTGTTGTTGTTGTTTCTGTTTTTTGAGACAGGGTTTCTCTGTGAAGCTTTTTGGAGCCTGTCCTGCCACTCACTCTGTATACCAAGCTGGCCTCGAACAGAGATCCACCTACTTCTGCCTCCCAAGTGCTGGGATTAAAAGCATGTGCCGCCACCACCTAGCTCAAATCATTTTTTTTTTAAATGGTATATCAGGAATAAAGGTACGCACATAGTTCAGATCCTATAGAGCCTAACTTCAAGGACAAATGGAGGTAGCTGGCTTTTTCTCTTGAATTCTGTTGCTAGCTGCTTACTAAAGAAGTTAGGTGGCTGGGGACATGTGCCTTCTTCTAGCCTTTTCAAGTCACCATAATTTCTCCTGCCTTAGGGGCTTGTATTGCTGTTCCCCATGCCAGGAAGCCTCCGCCCCTATTCTTAGTTCATGCCACCTTTTTAAAGCAAGGTTTTCTCGACTTTCTGACTTCCTAGTTTTAAGCTATAAAAGCACAGTGTATCTTTTTAAAAAAATATAAATATACATGTCTATATACATATATATTCAATTACATTTATTTGTATGTGTATGTGCCGTAGCCTCGTGTGTGTCAGAGGGTGCTATAGGAGTTGGTTGTCTAACTCTACCACGTGTGCCACGAGGAAGAAACTGGTCGTCAGGCTCGGTGGCAGTGCCTTTACCCTTGAACTATCTTACCATCATCCCTATCATCTTTTACAAATTCATTTATGACCCCCCCCCTCCCGTGTTTGTGTGCGCACACACACACACTCATATGCCACAGTGCAGGTGTGGAAGTCAGAAGGCAATTTGCAGCGCGCAATTCTGTCTTCCTACCATCACCATCTTAGTCCAGGGACTCACGCAGTCAGGCTTGGCAGTAAGTGCCTTTACCTGCTGCACTCTCTCCAGCCTGCCCCCGCCTTTTGAATGGCACATACAGTTGCAACTTGAGACTCGTTTTCTGTCTCCTGTGTCTGCTCCAGAGCAGCAGCCATTCACATTTGCTTTGCTCAATAACTCATCTCCTACACGTTTACCATTTATTTACTTAGAGGCACAGTCTTGCTATGTCACTTGTTTGACCTTGAACTCATATTGTAACCCAACCTCACCTTGAACTCCCGGTCTCCCTGCTGAGATCACAGGCCTGTGCCACAAGGCGTGGCTTCCCCATTTCTTCTCAAGTGCTTGGTACCTGCTGTTACTTAGTAAACATTTGCTAAGTGAACAAAGTACAGCTTCACATCTATGGGCAAATTAAACTTCAGTCATTCTGTAGACTTGAAGTGAGCTTGTCTTTACAGGTGCTTTTGGAAGCCAGGTGAAGAATCATTTGATTCCCTCTTTGTGGCTGCCTGAGAGTTTTATCTGGAGGACACATTTATCTCCGTGTTTTGTTCCCTCAGGCTTTGCATCACAGGAGGAAATGGCATGAACGGCCTTTGTAATCTGTCCAGGTGGCAAGCTTGGAAGTATTTACCTTTTTTTTTTTCTTTGAGAATGAGTCTCCCTGTGAAGACCAGGACGACCTCAAAATTAAGATGTTCTTCCGCCCCTCCCCTGAACCTGCCGGTTGGCATTGTAGACCTGTAGCACCCTTCTGGTTTCAGGCTAGGTAACCTTCCCTCCCTCCCTTCCCTGGTTTGAAACAACGTCTTGCTATGTAGCCTGGGCTAGTCTCAGAGTATTGATCATCCTTTCTCTATCTCCCAAGTTGCTGGTTTGCACCGCCACATTAGACTAACGTGTCATATTTTCTCTACCCCACCTCCCTGAGGCGTTTTCTGCAGGTAGAGAAGAGCCCTAAAAGAATGGAAACAGAGGGAAAAGAAAAATTTGCAAAATGGAAATGCTGCCTGCATCATTTCTGAATCTGTGATGATCTTTTTACAGGAAGTGAATATTGAATTTGAAGCTTACTCCATCTCAGATAACGATTATGGCGGAATTAAGAAATTATTGCAACAGGTACGGCCTTTCCAGAACCCCACGCCTGTCTTCTGCTCTTTGCTGAAGGAATCTCCCCTTTTCTAGGGTGAATGACTCTTTGTGCCCCTTCGCTCTGCCCCGCCCCTGGTTACTGTGTTTAAGTTTGCCATGTCCTGGAATGCTTTCCTTTTCACGTGCTTACTGCCTGAGACACCACTAGTCCTTCTCCTGTAGCTCACATCCAAACTAGGGAGGAAGCGTTCGGTTTACAGTTCAGAGGGGATGCTATCCACCATGGCAGGGAAAGAGGGTAATATAAGGGCCCGAGGCCAGTCACACATAGCATCAGTAGCTCAGAAGCAGGGCATCAGTCCTTATATGATAGCCACATAACTGCTCCTGCTGGTGCTGCAGAGTCCACATTGCTCCCTGTACTCTGTCTTTACCTCCAATAAAATGGCCCATGTTTATCTTCCCTCCATGCCTGTTTGCTGACCACTGTTGGCTGTGTCTTTTCTGAAATTTCTTCCACTCTGGATTTTTGTTTTATTCCTGGGGTTACTTTTCTCATTCTTCTCGATCAGGTTATTGCATCTTACTGCTTTTGTTTAGATAACAGGATCAACGTGTTACTAGAAATTGTGCTTTGATTTTAATTTGAAATATTTTTTTCTCCTTTAAGCTTTTCCTAAAAGCGCCCGTGAACACTGCAGAGCTAACGGATCTCTTGATTCAACAGAACCACATCGGGAGCGTGATTAAGGTAAGTGGGGCGATTGATACCATGGGGACGTCGTCCTCTTTAGCTCCAGCTGAAAAGTGCTAGCGAGGACTGCCCAGAGGCCACTGCAGTGGTCCAGGGATGTTAGGTGCAGGACACCAGGCATCAGCCATGGGGAGGGGAGAAGAGGGCTGATTTAGATACCTGGGAGGTGAAGTACGATGTGTTCTAGTGTACTCGGTTCCGAGCAACAGAGAATAGTCAAGGATGGTGCACAAATTCCTGCTAGAGCAATGAGGTTAGCAAACGTAGAAGAAAGGTTGAGGGGATGACCGCATCATGGGGTTTGTACACTTTGAGTTTGGGGTGCCTGGGTGTGTATGTGAGATCCTGAACAGCAGCAGCTAGAGCCTTGAGTTTTCAGCAGATGTCAGCCCTTGAAATCAGATGCGATTGGGATTGCCAAGGGAAGGCAGAGGACAGGTGCCTGGTAATGCCAGCTGTGCTCGTCTCAGCAAAATAAGTGACAGAAACATTAGAGAACTGTTAGGGTGGCTGCCGTGGGAAGGGGAGGTGACAGAAACATTAGAGGACTGTCAGGGTGGCTGCCGTGGGAAGGGGAGGTGACAGAAACATTAGAGAACTGTTAGGGTGGCTGCCGCGGGAAGGGGAGCAGCAGCGCATGATTTCATAGAAGCGAGGAGGAGTGTTTAAGGAAGGAATTATCTAGTAGAGAGAGAGAGCCTGAGAAAATGAGGTGCCAGTCCAGCATGGGCTTGACTCTGCTCTTTGTCAGCTGGAATCCTTCTGGTTTCCTGTTGCTGTGTTACAATAACGCCCCTGCAGCTTAGAATTACAGCAGACATCTGTTTGGCCTGTGGACCTGCCATTTGACGGAAGTCGGATTCATCTCAGTTCCTTCCTGCTCTGTGTTCTGTGTGCGGAGGAGGCTCTGGAGTAGGGCATTACTGCATGGGTCCTGTTCTGTGTGCGGAGGAGGCTCTGGAGTAGGGCATTACTTCATGGGTCCTGTTCTGTGTGCGGAGGAGGTTCTGGAGTAGGGCATTACTTCATGGGTCCTGTTCTGTGTGCGGAGGAGGTTCTGGAGTAGGGCATTACTTCATGGGTCCTGTTCTGTGTGCGGAGGAGGCTCTGGAGTAGGGCATTACTGAAGTACAGGAAAATTGTCCGATAGAGAACCTGGCGGACTAGGACTGGTGCATGAATGACCATCTCGTTTGCCATTTGTGTCATCTAGTTTTGTTGAACTTGAGACATCTTGCCAGCTGGGCAGTGGTAGCCCACGCCTTTAATCCCAGCACTTGGGAGGCAGAGGCAGACAAATCTCTGTGAGTTCAAGGCCAGCCTGGTCTACAGAGTGAGTTTTAGGGCAGCTAGGGTTAACACAGAGAAACCTTGCCTTGAAGAAACAAACCGAAAAAAGAAAAGAAACCCCAAAGAATCTTTTGTTAAAAAAAAAAAATGCAGAGCAGGATGAGGTCACCTAGAATGGAAAGGAAGAGCAGATCGGGCTGGAGGTGAGGTGGTGTGAACGCCACCACACAGCGTGGACTGGAGGTGAGGTGGTGTGAACGCCACCACACAGCCTGGGCTGGAGGTGAGGTGGTGTGAACGCTACCACACAGCATTCAGGATGCAGTGCTTTGGGAGCTGACAGCAGGAAAAACAAATTTTGTTTTTGAAAAATGAAAAATTAGTGTTATACTTCTTCCCACTCAAATAATGTAAAATTCAAGTACTCTTTCCTTCTGAAACAGCAAACGGATGTTTCAGAAGACAGCGGTGATGAAGTGGATGAAGATGAGATCTTCGGCTTCATAAGCCTTTTAAATTTAACTGAAAGAAAGGTCAGTTTTACTGGGTGGCACTTGAAGTCTTGAATCTCTGGTCAAGATGGAGTCTTCTGTGGCAAAATATGATATCAGGGTATGTGCTCTTGTTCTGCTCCTTTTTCAGTGTGGCATTGTTTTGTTTGGAGTGATTTGTCCCCAGCTTAAAGCTGATCACTCCTGCTGGCAGTCATCAAGCATTCTAGTCCCTGGTGTGGAGATGCTGGTGCTGACACGGGGTCTGTTGGCAGGGTCTCTGCAGCTGCTCTCATTGCTCCTAGTGTAGTGGATACGGGAACTTTGGTCAGCAGCTTCCAGAGTTGCGCGTGGGCCCTTAACATGAGCTTGTGTTCATCATCTCTCTTGATTGACTCAATAACGAGTTCTAGTAAAAACCATGCCAGCTGTTTATTCTCTGGATAAGGTGCAGCCCACAGTCGGCCTGTTTTCAAAGGAACTTTGAATTTCCAACTGTTTCTGAGATGGAGTAGGACCGCTATTCCAGTGTGTGAGTGTTAATTACAAGCATGATCTGCCACCAGTCATGGGACTGTAATTAGGTGTAGGTTACTTTTGGGGAGTTCTTCAGCAGTCAATACTGAAGAAACACCGGTGTCTAAAGGCAGTGGGAGGAAACCCTCTACTTGTGAGGTAAGAGTCAAGGCCTTCTCTTTACTTTCTAGGGCATGCAGTGTGCGGAACAAATTAAAGAGTTGGTTCTGAGCTTCTGTGAGAAGAACTGTGAGAAGAGCATGGTTGAACAGCTGGACCAGCTGTTGAACGACACCAGCAAGCCTGTGGGCTTTCTGCTCAGTGAAAGATTCATTAACGTCCCTCCTCAGATTGCGCTGCCGATGCACCAGCAGCTCCAGTAAGAGACTCTGGGCAGGGCCTCAGTCAGTTTTCACCCCCTATGTGCAGCATGTGTAGGCTGGCACACAGTGCAGCCTGGGTTGTGAGAAGCCGAGAGAGGAGGGTGGAATAGTGCACGAGGGCACCCATTTCTGGCATCCAGCCCCTCCAACAGTTTTGATGACTGATGACAGTAATTTTAATATTTTCAAATATTCACATGGTAGAAAAGTTGAAGACCTTTTACATTTGACTGACAGTTTCTACTTTCACAGACTTCTGTGATTTGACAAAACATTGAACAAATACTAACAAAACCAGAGTCAAATTCCTGACTTCTGTTTTGACTAGTGAAAACCACAACCTTAAGGAACAGTCTACTTCTTGCTCTGCTGTTGTTTTAATGCAGGAGTTTCAAGTTGAGAGCATTTAAACAACATTTAGACAATTAAGTCAACTAAGGATTGTACCACCCACAGGGTTAAAATGTACACAGAGTATCCTAGCCCAGGGATGGTCTCCCACATCGCATTTTTTCCTTTTGTTCAGATGCCCCATTTCTTCCCCCAGCCCCCTAAGCTGAAACTGCTCCCGTGCCCTAAATGGTTTTTCTGTATCTTTGGTTTCTGTAAGCGACTGAGGCTCCTGCTTACCTGGTGTCACGGGCTTGATCTGCTTTCTGCTGACTGTGTTGGAGCTGAAGTGGATTGTTCTGGATTTATTAGTTTCGCTTAAAGGTGGCCAGTCAATCTTGGAAGGAAAGAAACTCTCGTTGCCATTTCACAGATTATCCTAGAATTTAGTTCTCTGTATCTGCAGCTTCTGCAGTGTGTTGAAGCCAGTCCTAGACTCGTGATGGAGCCTGTGTAGCCACGTGCACAGTGCCAACCGCTGTGCCTGTGTGCAGTTAAATACTGATAGTTTAAAGAATGGAGATTTTTTATTTTTAAATTTGCACAAAACAGTGATTTTGAGGGACTGTGTGAGATCATGAGTTAGTGGGTATGTGTCTTTCTGAACTCAATTCTTCACTGTTTACTGCAAAAACCAGTGTTAGCACATTCTTAAGACTAGCCAATAGCATAAGTGAAAATGTCCAGCCCATGCTCAGCAGAGTCCAGAGAAGGTGCTGTGTTGGTTTTCTCTGGGCTCTAGACAGAGTTAACCCAGCAGTAACCAAAGTGTGTATTGATGTCTCGTAGGAAAGAATTAGCGGACGCGCAAAGAACCAATAAGCCATGCGGGAAGTGCTACTTCTATCTACTGATTAGTAAGACATTTGTGGAAGCAAGAAAATCCGGTTCCAAAAAGACGCAGGATGGTCTTCAGCAGGAAGCCTTGATGTTCGCAAATGCAGAAGAAGAGTTTTTCTATGAGGTAAGAATGGCCTGCTTCATTTATGTTAGCTATCAGTAGAATTTCCTTGAAAATAAGACTTATCCATAAGATTTATGCCAAAGTCCTTCCACCCCACTTTTCTCTATGGCTAACCCACTGTCTGGTCCATCTTGCACACAAACACAAAGGCCTCCCGTTGTATAGTGTGTAGGTGGTGGGGGTGGGGTGGTTATTGACTGGGACCAATTAGGCACTTAGAGCATGTTCAGTATGATGTTCAAGCCACATCGGCATGTTTCAGTTCCCTTAGATTTGGATAGCATCCCACTGGGAATCTAGCACTTTCTATATTGGTGGCTCATACCTTGGTGGGCAACCAAATCCCAGACAGTAGTATTCCTATATTCTTTCTCACACAGCCCTCTTCAGAAATCTTGAAATTTAATCTCTTAGGGGTAACATTTTCCTTAATTGGATGTTAACACAATTTTATGTGTGTGTCTGTGTGTGTATTGTATGTGTGTGTAGAAAGTGTGTACGTGCAGATGCAGATGGCGTGCTTGTGGAGGGCATCTTCCACCTCACTGAGGTAGGGTCTCATTGCAGCTGCTGTGCTGACAGGCCTTTGCCTCCCAGGGGTTTTGGGGTTACAGACACACCTCTGTATCCAGTTGTGCAGGTGGATTCCAGGGATCAGACTTGCAAAGCTGGAATACTCTTTGAGCTCTCCCCACTGATGGAAGCAGTAGAAATTCGGTTCTGCCTTTGTTTTACAAGAAGTAAATGACCAAAATGGGCTAGGGAGAGTCAGTCGTCGTGCGAGGACCTGGGTTAGAATCCCTAATACCCACGTGAAAATACAGGACATACACAGAGACGGGAGAATGCTGAGCGCTTGCTGGTCAGCTTCCTGCTCAGGGGTGCCCTGTCTCAAGGCAGTAGGGTCGACTGATGAGGACACCTGATGTCGTTTGGCCTTTACTCACACACACATCCACATGCTTACATGCATGTACCACATACAGGAGAAAAACAAGCAAAAATATGCCTTCTACAAATGAAAACAATTTTAAGAGTTCTGTGTGGGATTTCAACGGGGTCTGGCTATGCAAACACCATGCTGACACAGTGTCCCCAAGTGCAGGAAGCTGCCAGGCATATGAAGGTCAGCATTTGAGGACCATTCTCAATTTCACTTACCTGTCACAGTATTAACACTCAAGTGGTCAAGAAACGTGACTCTGGAATTAGAAACAGTGTCACCTCTCTCACTGGCTGATTGGAAATGGCATACCTTAATCCATGGGCTCCTGTGAGTTTAAATTTGTTTGGTGTGTTACAGTTTCTCCCCAAAGTGTCCATTTGAACTTACTGTATTCACTTTATTCAGAACTTTCAGAACTACTTCCTTCCCCTGTTTCTTTTTTTCCTTTTTCTTTCCTTTTTTTGTTTGTTTGAGACAGGGTTTTTCTATGTAGCTTTGGAGCCTGTCATGGAACTCACGGCTTACACTAGGCTGGCCTTGAATTCAGCAACTCAAGGGAGATCCACCTGCCCCTGCCTCCTGAAGGCTGGTATTAAAAGCTCACACCACCACCACCCAGCTCCATTGTTTTTCTTATAGCACATACACCACACGGTATTCTTTATTTTGGGTTAAATGAACTCTGCCTTTGAGTTGTCTACATTTTCCTTTTCTCCTTTTGCTGCAGGAAGCGATCCTGAAGTTCAGCTACTCGGTGCAGGGGGAGAGCGACACTTGTCTGGGAGGCAGATGGTCCTTTGATGATGTGCCGATGAAGCCCTTGCGAACTGTGATGGTAATCCCAGATGACAAGATGAGTGAGATCATGGAAAAGCTGAAAGACCATCTATCTGTCTAGTCCATTTCCCCTGGACAGTGAAGGACTTGTTTATGTATAATTACCAAGAAACCATTGGGGAGATACTGAAAAACTCATTATTTTATTCAGAGTCAAGTCCTCTACAAAAAGTAGGTTTCTGTTCCATGTGTCTGTGACACATTTACATTTTTTTTTTTTAAGTTCTGGTCAAATTATGAATGATTGGTTAAAAACTTCCAATAAGAAAAAGATGGAATAGTAATTTTAAGAACTTAATAAAAACTATTTTTTTATTTTAAAATCATTTGAAGTGGCACTGTCCAGGACCGCCCTGGCTCCGGCAGCCCACCGCCATCCCCCCCTGGTGTTCTTATTGCACTCTGCCTTGGAGAGGTCACTGGATCGAGCATCTCTGCTCGGCAGCATCGGGGCACTTGTCACACCCATCCTGGTCCTTCTTCACAGCTGTGGTGGGTAGGTGGCTTGCGGCTTGCTGCAGGATGTCCTTGCTTTCACTAGGAGGCAGGTTACTGAAATAGTACTGTGGGACCAGCTGCATAAACCTGTTCATTTAAAACAAACAATGACGAGAGCTGGGGACTGGCAGACAGATGTTAGGTGTGTGTGAGTCTGCCCCAGCCCCAGAGAATACATGGACCTGGTACTTCATCTGAAGATCTGGTGCCCTGTTGTGCCTCTCTACACAAGATGCACTCTGGTTTCCGTGCAGTCAGTCTCACTGCACTTCTGAATGTTCCTTCTCTAGTACGAGGCCATTATCATGAGCGGGATCAGAGCATATGATTGGAGAGAGCTTTGAGGTACCAGAGAGAGCGTCTTTGCTTCTTAACCTCACAGTTCTCCTCCGAATCCACCTCTGTAAGTAAGCTGTGACCTTGAACATTACGAGGTGCCTTTAAGTATGGAGTCATCTCTGAGACTGTTCTCAGTGTTTCTCCACTTACCAGTTATACAGAGATCTTTATAGCATATAGAGGCCTTCCTCTTGTTTCAAACACCAGTTGCTGTGCATTGTTTGTGCTTGGAATAACATCTAAGTCCTTCTGTGGCCTACAGACCCACTGAGAACTGCCTGTCTCTTCAACCTCACTGTTCCTCCTCTTCCTCTGAGTCACCTCCGACCCCCAGTTCCCCCAGTGCTCAACGCAAGCCCTCCCTCCTCAGTCAGACTTACAGCGCGGGTGAGACCGCTGAGGTGACACTGATGTAGTTGTTCTCGGCTATGCTGAACTGATGGAAGAGGACCCACTCGGGCATCTTCTTGGTGATGGAGTAGCTAGACAGTGGATGCAGCTGCGCAACCTGCTTGTGTGTGAGCATTAAGTAGTTACCTGACCCATCGACATCCCGAGCAATCTAAAAGGTAGGGTCAAAGAAAAAGGGAATCGAAACAAACATGTTAGTTGAAAAATTTTATACAGAATAAAATTAAAATTTTGTCACCCATGTTTCCTGTTTTCAAATCATAGAAAATAAGTCACAATAACTTTTGTCTTAAAACTTGAAATAGTGACGACAGTTAGCTTCAGCACTTTAAGGCAGTCGCTGAAACAGTGTGACTGTAAATGTTTGGGTCATGAAATAGAACATAGCATGCCACCGGCTCTGCCATCAACTGTCCACGCTACCAAGGCTTTATGCCTAATGTTTAGCTCAGCTCATCTTTACCACTTCTTACATAGATAACCTATGTTTCCTCACAGATGAAGAGAGCTATACTGAAATGTCATCTATCTCTCCATTAAGCTGCTCGTTGGGGTACACTGTGGCCCACTCTGATGTGAAGAACATACCTACATCTCTGTCATAGACATTACTTAGCCTCTCAACGGAAATGAAAGAAACAACTGAGGCGGTACTTTAACTTGCTGGGCATTCAGATCACTGGTCAAAGGGAAAGAGGAGCTGTGGTGTCTTCTTCCCTCTCTAGGGAAGATCGGTCTCCTTGGGCAAAATTAACATATAATATTCTGGCTTGAGAAGTATGCTTAAATACCAAATCTTAAATTGACATCTTTTTAGTGTTATTTAAAAAGTTAAGGTCAATAAAACTATCACTGTGAGATTGCTGACTGAATCTCCTACGTATGTGGCATTAGTGCCACACGTACCAAGGCAGCTCCACTCCTGCTTACCTGCATAAAGTATCCAGAGAGCAGCGATTTCTTGATGTTCAGACTGTTTTCCTTGGAGCCAAAGGCAGGCTCTGTATAGGGAAGCTCGATTCGTTTAATAATTTCTAAGAGTTCTGCTCGGATAACATCTGCCGTCCTGAGAGCAGAACAGTTGAGGAAGTAATCATGACACCACGTCTCCACACAGTCTAGAGGGAGAACAGAAAGCCACTCAGAAATGATGTGTTAGTCTTTAAGCGCTATCGAAGGTCAGGTGAGGGAGTGGTAGGAAGGCAGCTGGGATAGGGCTCTCCAGTGGCTGTGGGATGGGCCACACCTGTAGCAGCTGCTGAGCTGTGAGCCCAGTGTACTGGAGTGTCAGAAGCACGTTTCCCAGCTCGTGGCTATAGGGAGGGAGGCGCAGGAGATTGTATTAGCAGCTGCACTTCCTTCTCTGTACAGATGTGTACTGCTGGAGACCCAGAGCTAGACCCATACTTCATTTGGTAAGGCCCTACCAGGCTGACCTGGGAGTTCATTATGTTATGTTAGTTCCTTGTCTACCCTGGGTGCAGCTTTTTTTTTTTTTTTTTTGTTTTGTTAATAATTTTGTTTAACTTTATTTTATGTGCATTGGTGTGAAGGCGTCAGATCCCCTTGGAACTGGAGTTACAGAGAGTTGTAAACTGCTATGTGGATACTGGGAACTGAACCTGGGTCCTCTGGAAGAGCAGCCGGTGCTTTTAAGCCCTGAGCCATCTCTCCAGCCCTGCAACTTTCTTTTAATCCAAATGTACTAGTCTGATTGTGTTTCAAGGTACTTTCTTGGCACTTGAAATTGCATCTTGACTGAAGACTGCAGATGGCCTTGGCCCAGTGGACCTCGTTCTGTCCACTTTGTCCCACAGGAGTAGGAGGAGTACATACTTGGTCAGACACCATCACCCAGACATGTTCCAAAATCCGATAACTGTCCCTCTAGTCCACTCTAGAAACACGATCTCTGCTCCTGATGGGATCCTACTGCCTTGCAAACTGAGCTCAAGATTTTTTCCATATTTCACATATTTTTTATACTATCTTCTGGAGCAAAGGAAGTAGAGGCTGGTCTGTGGGGAATCCTCTGTCCCTCGTCCTGGAAGAGGTGCTGCCAGCTCCCCCAGCAGCAGGCCCTCTCCTGTGACACTATGATAGCCACTGCAGTTCAGGGACAAGGATGGTACCAGGGATGTCTGCCCCGCCCTCCCCAAACCCCATACTCTCTGTCTGTCTGTTACTGTACTTCAGGCTTGCTGCTTGTGAGCTGTTGCCCAGAGTACTCAAGCTCCCCAAATCTAGACCTGTGCTGCGACATGCTAGGTGTCCGAGCGGCTGGTGGGACTATCAGAAGGAAGGCTACAGATAATTCAAATATCTGAGCCTCAACTGGGGAAGGGGGAAGGAACGGGAAAGTTGTTTTTGGGGATCTTGTTCACGTACGCTCATTGGTAGAGTTCAAAGCTGTGTCTTGGTAGGCCCTGTAGACATTGATGAGCGTAAAGTGATCACCTTCAGGGTGCAAGAACGTTTTCCAGCAAGTCTCAGCCGCCTCCTCAGCACCTTGAGGCACGTGCAAGAAGCAACTGGGAGCTTTAAGATGCAAGAGGTCACAGTTAGCAATGCAGAGGACACTTCAACCTGGCCCAGCGTGCCCAGAGGCAGGACTCCTGTCTATGAGCCCACTCCTGTCTTGGTTCTCTGAATTAATATGTTGTTCTCAATATTCTTGTTTATTTGGAAGCCAAAGAAATTGAGAGTGAGTTGTCTTAATTCTTTCTCTCTTTTGTGCATGTTGCTCTGCCAATGGCAGTTAGTGCCCTGCTCATACAGTGGAAGCAGGGTGTCAAGGGGCCCACGAGTCAGACACAGGATTAGGACTAGGTTCAGAAATGGCGCAGTATTTAGTCCATGCTGCTGTCAAAGACTACATGAAAATATAGGAGCCAGTGTCAGTGAAGCTGGCAGGAAGCAAAGCCACACGGTAATCTTGGAAGCGCTGCCTCGTGGCTGTTTGTTGTTTGCACTACACTAGTCCTGTTGGCAATAAGCCAGGCATGACCTTTTGAATTTTTACATTTAGGTAATTTAAAAAAAATCTCCCCTTTATAGTCTGTTAAAACACTTTACTGCAGGGCCATGGTGGCATATGCCTTTAATCCCAGCGCTTGGGAGACAGAGGCAGGTGGATCTTTGCCTTCAAGGCCAGCTTGGTCTTACAGAGTGAGTTCCAGGACTACACGGAGAAACCCTGTCTCGAAAATAAAAAGAAACAAACAAAACCCCACTTTACTATCGTCTGCAAAGTTAGATGGACCAACCATGTCCCTGCTGCATACTCCGTTTAAATCTAGACTTGTTGTGGATTCGTGGTACAAAAGAAGGGTCATTAAGGAATACCTGTTACCATGGCGGCAATGGTTAACATTTCATCTACACAGTCAAATTCACAGGATGCTAAGATAGACTTTGAGAGCTGTGGATCCAGAGGAAACTCGGACATGATGATTCCAAACTCGGAAAGATTCCCATCATTGTCCAGGGCTGCCAGGTAATCTAAATCTTCCAGGGCTTGCATCAGGCTTTCTGGGGCTAGGAAAGAGAAAAAAAGAAAAAAGGAATATATTTTGCACAACTGAGATGGAATTTTTCATTCTTGTATAAAACAAGCAACAAAACCTGTGAAGCAAGAACTGGTCAGACACTGAGTCAGTAGATTCTGAGGGGCTGACAGGGAAACCCTTATGGCTGTCTAGATAAGGACCCTGACAGTGGCAGGCTGCTGTGCAGAGGACAGCCAGGGACTCTTTAGATTTAATGCAGTCCTGATGGGGCAAAGATGACCCTGAGGATCTGAGACCTCTCCAGACCAGACAGCAATGCTCCAATCGGTGTGACTGGAGGGAACATATCTGGTGCTCACACAGAGCCTGCTCCCACCAGCCAACCAGCCAGAGGGCCTGCTGCAGGCTCAGAATACTGACTATAAGCAGTCCCGGCACTAGTCTACAGAGCCAGTCCCGAGCACACGTAACGGAAGTCAAAAATATCATTGCTCAATAAGGCAAAGACACATGGTCTAGAACCCAGTAAACAGATATGACAAGAACAGCAGAACAAAGAAGACAGAGCGGCCGAGAAGTCAGAAAGACTTCTTGTAGAAAACAGTAAGGCCAGACACAGACACACGAGGTTACTGCAAACAAACTGACTTTCCCTGTCCCTCATTTCTTTCCAACTTAGATTACACAGGCAGCAGTACTGTGTGTGTTAGATCTGCTCAGTTTCCACAAAGAAGTCCATTTAGTATCTGACTATGTGGAATCAAGTCATATTAAATATGCTTTTCCAACTCTGCTACCTGGTGTCCAAATAAAGGCTACACGGGGAAGCCAACTCCTGCTGTGCTACCTAAAACCAAAGGATTTAAGAGAGCCACTGGCTGCCTTCCGTCGGTCTTAGCACTGGCATGTATGTGGTGTGTGGGAGACAGCACCCGTAGGCCCAACCATAGGCACCCAAGAAGCAACTGAACCTGCCTATGCCAGGGAGTTTTTAGGTGACTAACAGGAAAAAAAAAGTCACTTATGGTGCTTGGCTTAGGTTCCGGCGACATGGCAAAACGCACCAAGAAGGTCGGGATCGTCGGGAAATATGGGACCCGCTATGGTGCCTCCCTCCGGAAAATGGTGAAGAAAATTGAAATCAGCCAGCACGCCAAGTACACGTGCTCCTTCTGTGGCAAGACCAAGATGAAGAGACGAGCCGTCGGCATCTGGCACTGTGGTTCGTGCATGAAAACAGTGGCTGGCGGGGCCTGGACCTACAACACGACTTCTGCCGTCACAGTGAAGTCTGCCATCAGAAGACTGAAGGAACTGAAAGACCAGTAAAAGTGCTACCATTTGATACCCAAGCCTGCTCAATAATGCACAGCCAACTAAATAAATGGGTTAATTTACGTAAAAAAAAATTAAAAAAAAATCACTTATTTGCTATTTACACTTTGACCACTGAAGGTAAGTGTCAAAATTTTAGGCACACTGAGAAACTCTACAGCATGCTTACAAGCTCTGATTTGATCAGATTCCCACTAACGTCAAGAGGCCAGGAAAGCTTTAAGAAACCACTCGTGCGTTTGGGACACACCAACGCTGCCCTGCAGCCTCGTTGGGGGGGAGAGCAACTGAAGCAAGGCACCAGGAACAGACAGGGTGATAGATAAGGAGCCGTCACAGGGAGCGCTGTTGAAAGTGACACCCCACTACCGAGGGACAGTGAAGTCCGTCACTTTTTGTTTCTGATTTTTTTTTTCACCATCAAAAAATTTTTTTTGTTTTTTAGTTTTTTTGAGACAGGGTTTTTCTGTAGATTTGGAGCCTGTCCTGGAACTTACTCTGTTGACCAGGCTGGCCTCAAACTCAGAGATCTGCCTGCCTCTGCCTCAACGAGTGCTAGGATTAAAGGCGTGTGCCAGCATCGCCTGGCACTCACCATCAAAATTTAATACGAAGCAGAATGGCCTCTTTACCCCTGGGGACTCTAGGCCTGACCACACTGGTGAACACAGAACCTTGAGAGTTTACAGTGCCAGGAAGGAAACAGACAGGCTACTTAGAAAAGTAGTCCAAGAGTTCCATCAGAGAGCTGTGGGTCCCAAAGGGACAGCTGATGTGCTACAGAGGGGCCGGCAGCAGCTGAAGGAAGGACTGGGAACGCTGGCCTCACCAGGGAGCACCTGGACACAGCAAAGCTGTGTGATGGGCTACAGGCCTCACGACGACTCCACACGAGCATACGGCTCGACAGACAGGCTCTGTTCCCAAAGAGCACTGACTACTCATTTTAACATCCTGAAGTCAAGTTGGCTGCTCACAGAGTTAACAGAAGGACGGAAATCACTTCAGAACTGTGCTCCTGGGCCTCATGCAAAGCTTTTCTTGTGTGCGTTTATCATAAAGGAGGAATGGGTTAATGCTCATGGATGGCACACATGAGGGGCTTTAACACCTAACCCAACAACACTTGCTGTACTGCATTCTAAGACATCTCCCCAGTGCTGCCCATAAAAGTACATTTAAGAGTAGAATGGCCTAGATGAGGGTTTTTCAATGGCAGTGTTGCCTGAATGCAAATCACGGTAGACAGTAAATGAAGGGTCAGATTAAGGCCACCTCATTGTAGAACAAGACTGCATTGTTCTAAAGGTAGCTTCAAAAGGAGCAAAACAGCCTTCTTATTAGACATTCTTGTCAATGACAGCTCTGCTTTCTGTGGAATGTCACTGCAAGCTCACAGGCTTCCCTTCCCTGGTCACTCACACTTACCTGAGGGACTACAATCATTTCCTCACTGTTCCAAGCATTCACTCTATCCAGAAGGAGTCCCAAACAAACTCCTGCATGTGCCTGTCTTCTCCTTCCACCAATCAGTGGGGCAGGTCTTGACTAGGCAGCTGGTGATTGGTAAAAAAGATCAAGTCCCTCTGTGGGAGGGGCTGACTGAGAAGCAGTATGGGTTCTGTGAGGGAGTCATGCATCATGCGCTCGCTCGTCAACAACTCCAAAAGCCCAAGGCCAGCAGTCTTACTGGGATGGAGGAGCCCGACTCAGGGCACTGTGGTGCTGCCATCTCATCACTGTGACTCATTATCTGTTTGCACACCCATGGAAACTGCCTTCTGCAGTCCAGGGCAGGCAGCCTTGGGATTTTGAGCTCAGTAAGGAGTGTCTCGCACCTGCAATACCAAGCATTTGCCGAACCCTGGTCACTTTTCTAAGGGATAAAAATATATGAACTAACTGACCTTACCCTTGAAGCAGTTACTTTGATGGCCTTTAATCCCAGCACTCAGGAGGCAGAGGCAGGCGGAGCTCTGGGAGTTCGAGTCCAGCCTGGTCTACAAGAGCTAGTTCCAGGACAGGAACCAAAAGCTACGGAGAAACCCTGTCTCAAAACCAGGAAAGGCTTCAAGGCTACAGAGAAACCCTGTCTTGAAAACAAAACAAAAAAAGAAAAAAACCACTATTTCCATTCTGTGCCTTTAACATCCCTCCCCTATACATTTTCAGTATCTATAAAATGATTTTCATGTTTCCAAGGTGTTGCAATGCATTTCGTCTTGGGAACTGTTTTTGACATATTCCTCTTGGCACCTGCCCCCCTTCTCTGAAGATGGCGATAAATTCTGTGTGGCCTTTGCACAGACAGTAGTGTCTGTGCGGCACCCAGCAGTCAGTGGGGGGAAACACTTGCAGCACAAGCCTGACAGCCCGGACCCCACCCCGGAACCCACTCACTGGTGCAAGCTGTCCTCTGGCTGCCACAAATGAATGCACCCTAGGCCTTCACAGGGACAGTGGCTGTACGGTTTCTCAGCTCTGGACTGTTCTGGAAGCAACATGCAGCAGGCATCCTGCTTGCAGAAAGGAGCCCTTCCCTAGCCAGAGCTCCACGTGCAGCCAGGGTGATCACCGAGCCAAGCTAGCAGGTGGCTTTCTCTCACTCTCCTGGGCACAGACTGGTGTGTTAAGACTAGTCTGTGTTTCAAAGGAGACTCAGTTTACAGTGCTTTACAGACTTGCGGGCTTCCTCACTAACATCTCTGGGTGCGTGACTGTGATGTCAGAAGATCTGGGTTCACTGACTCGGGAACCAGAATGTCTAGTGAAAAATGTGTACCCGAGCCCTGGTGGGGCCAGAGCTGGTTCCCCCTTCCACACCCAGCCCCTGCCCCCGAGCCCTGATGGGACCACTTCAGAGCTGGATCCCTCTTCCAAGTCCAGCCCTGCCTTCACTTTGTGTTTTCTGCAGGCTCTCCCTTACCTTGCCCTATATGCCAAGCTAGAACTAAGTTGGATATGGTTATTTCTCTTTTTTTTCTTTTGTTCCTTTTTTTTGAGACAGGGTTTCATGTAGCCCAGGCTGACCTGGAAATCCACATACAGGATGACCTCAAACATACAACTCTCTTGCCTCCATTTCCACTTCACAAATACTGTGATTATAGGTATATACCACCATGCCTCTGGCTCTTGGTGTTTGTTTGTTTGTTTTTTCTAAAATCACAGAAATCCTGGTCATCCCCAAACCAGTTTTATATGCTAATAGTAAAACAAGTTTTGATTATGACCACAGAGATGATATTTGGCAAATCCTTGCCTTGGCACCTTTGCCTTCCAGGGACAGTAAGTCTCAGCCATCTGTTTCTGCTGAGGCACTCAGCTGGTCCTGAGCTTCCTGACCCAGGTCAACAGTGGCTGTGAGACTTTCATGGAGGTCTATCCTCAGGCAGCCAAGGGAGAGAAAAAAATCCTTGATTTAGTTTTTCAAAAGAGAGGTCCATGCCGAGGGAACTCACTTAACTGCCGGTAACCTAGTCATGCCAAGTCCATTTCCACACGGTTCACAGATCCTGAAAAGGGCAGAGTTTGCAGTGCTCAAACATTTCAATTCTAAGTTGAATTAAATGCACTGCCTACAAGCATCTTCTATTTTTTTCCAAAATGAGCCAGAGTTGATGCACAGCAGAAGACAGTTGTGTGTGTATTGTCAGGAGCCAAAAGTAAATGGGGACTCTGACCCCTTTGTTCCGTGAAGTAAGCAGCACGCAGGAGCCACACAGAGAGCAGGGATCCCAGCAGGGAGAGGGAGAAAGAGAGAGAGAATGAGTGCAGGGATCCCATCACAGAGCAATCCACAGTCCAGTCTATTTTTAGGTATCTCTGATGTCTGATTTCTTCAGAATCTTGAGCAAGCCTGGCTTTTCTTCTCCCCTCAAATCTAGTTCACCAAACACCACCTCTCTTGAGCAAGCAGATGCCAAGGGCGCCAAGACTTGAGCAGCAGAGCTGGATGGCAGTGTTCACTGGTGAAATGCATGCTGTAGTTAGGGGTAGGGTACATGCCCATCACTCAGTCTCTGGGCCCATCCCTACCATCATGAAAAAGGAAAGTCTGCTCTGACTGTGGCTCAGTGGTACAACACTCAGAGCATGCTCAGACTATGGCTTCAATCTCTAGCAACACCAAAATGTAAAAACAACAAAAGGGTGAAAACAACTTCTGTGGAGGGCGCTTTGGGAAGGATTCCTGTAGCCCACCCATCCTAAGTTCAGAGGTCATCAGGTAGAAAGAAGGAAGCTGTGACCCCTAGATGTCCTCCTTATGGCCAGGACAGAGTGAAGGAAAGCACTCGACAAGCCTGGGTCACATAGCTCCCACTTTAAACCTTGATGGCCTCTTGCTGACTTCTCTGTCTTACAAAATGTGACCAAGGACACAGACATCACAGGCAGACTGCCACTTACTTCTTAGATAAGCATGACGAAAAATTTTAAATACTGGCCAAAAGTGTGTGGGGGAAAAAGCTATTTTCACAAAGATACAAGCAAAAACTAAGAGCAAACATACTTTTTAAGTTAGAGCCCTTTATATGATGATCCAGATATTTGCCTGCTTTGTGGAAGCTACGTTTCAAGTCACAGAACAAAGCAGGTTACAGAAACAGGACCCTGCTCTGACAGCCTGTGTCTCCCTGGCTGTGGCACTAGGTCCCCATCACTTTCAGGAGCACGATGGGAGGGGAAATGGGGAAGCCCCCTCACTGTGCTCGACTCATAGGCACCTGCTGCCCATGCTCGGCAAGGAGCCTTGGACAAAGAGCACACAGAAGAAGAGGAAACCCCAGGACTTTTCAGTAGGAAACAGCAGCAGAGGCAGGCACTGGCCACTGTCAGGGCAGATGCCACCTGCCCGTTTCTGTACGTTGCCTTGTGTCTAGTGACTCGGCTTCTCATCTATAAAGTAGAGCGAATAACAGCGTCCAGCTACTGGGCTATTACCTAAGTGATTTAACACACCAGTAAACAAACACAAGCTACTGAGCTTTCAGATAGAGAACAGGTGGGGGTCTAAAGAGATACAATATGCAGACAGCAGGTGCTGGTGGACCTTCCTCACCAGCTGGTGATTGACGTGGACAGCGTAGCTGGGCTTAGCCAAGCAGTGGCAGTGTTCACCTTTAATCCCAGAACTCTGGAGGCAGAAGCAGGTTAGTTTCTGAGATCGAGGCCCACCTAAGTCTACTGAGTGAGGTCCATGACAGTTAGGGTTATACAGAGAAACTCTGTCTTGAAAAACCAAAAAGAAAAAAGAAAGGTTAAGACATGTAGCTAGCTGGGCAGTGGTGGCATAAGCCTTTAATCCCAGCACTTGGGAGGCAGAGACAGGCAGATCTCTGCCTTTGGGGCCAGTCTGTTCTGCAGAGAGAACTCCAAAAGCTACAGAGAAACTCTGTCTTAAAACACCAAAAAAAAAAAAAAAAAAAAAAAAAGAAAAAGAAAAAAGAAAGAAAAAAGAAAAAAGAAAAAAAAAGGTAAGTACAGCTGCCACCACCTCCCGGACACTAGAGGATTTAGCCTCATCCTGCCACATGGAGGATAAGTCAACTCGGTACAGAGAAAACCACAAGTTGGCGTTCTTTTGAGCATGTAACATCGCTCTGCTTTGGGCACAGTGGCTGTCACTCAGGTAGCAGCTGCTTGGCCCGTGCTTCACTGGCCTTTCCCTCAGCACTTCAGTAGCTCTGGGGACAAGAAGAAAGCCAGGGCCAGTAGGCTCAGTTGACCCCTGGAGGAAACTGCTCCGACTAGGATCAGACTTGCTTCAGGAACCTCACCTCTCTTGGATGTTTGACCTAAACTGCAAAGGAGTGACATCTGAGGACACCAGGCCCCTTCAGGAACATATCGTTTACCTTCTGTTCATCTTGCCCTTCCATCCCTCTCTATAGCTGCCGCTCTTGCCAGTCCTTCTGACGCCACTGTCCGGAAGATAAGTTATTCTCTGGGCTGGGGAAAAGGCACAAGATCGAGGACCTGACCTCAGATCCCCAGCACCCACAAGAACAGCCAGGCTCGTGATGCACAGCTACAGTCTCAGGAACTGGTAGCAGGGGTAGAGGTAGAAGAATCCCAGCCACGTGCTCACTGGCCAGCTAGTGAGGCCACTCAGTGAGCCTCAGCCTCAATGATAGACCCTGTCTCAAACATGAATTTAAAGAGTGACACAGGAAAATACCAGACGCTAAGCTTTGGTGCTTGTGCTGGCTAGTCTATGTCAATGTGGCACAAGGCAGAGTTATCTGAGAGGAGAGAACATGAATTAAGAAAATGCTTATAGGGGCTGGAGAGATGGCTCAGAGGTTAAGAGCACTGGCTGCTCTTCCAGAGGTTCTGAGTTCAATTCCCAGCAACCACATGGTGGCTCACAACCATCTGTAATTTGATCTGGCTCCCTCTTCTGGCATGCAGACTGAACATTGTGTAATAATAAATAAATAATTTAAAAAAAAAAGAAAATGCTTATATAAGATCGGCTTTTAGGTTGGCCTGTAAGACATTTTATTAATTAATGATTGATGTGGGGATGTCTAGTCCATTGTGGTGCCATCCCTGGGCTGGTGGTCCTGGGTTCTATGAGAAAGCATGCTGGTCCGGTAGCAGTTGTGCACGCCTTTAATCCCAGCACTCGGGAGGCGGAAGCAGGCGGATCTCTGTGAGTTTGAGGCCAGCCTGATCTATAGAGCTAGTTCCATGGCAGCCAGGGTTGCTACAGAGAGGCCTTGTCTCAAAAAAACACAAACAAAAGAAAGAAAAGGAAGGAAGCAAACAAGCAAGCAAGCAAGCAGGCTGAGCAAGTCAGTAAGCAGCACCCCATGGCCTCTGCATCAGCTTCTGCCTCCAGATTTCTGTGCTGGTTGAGTTCCTGTCCTGACTTCCTCCAATGATGAACAGCAATCTGCAAGTATAAGCCACATAAATAAAGCCGTTCCTCCCCAACTTGCTTTTGGTCATAGTGTGTCAGCAAAAGTAACCCTAACCAAGACAGCCCTTACCACACCACACCACACCACACACACCACACCACACACACCTTCTTTAGAGAGTTTCCTGCCTGTGATGGTGAGAAGGTATCAGCAGTGACCATACCCCACGTGGCTTACACCGACAGGAACCACACGCTCTCGGGTACCACAGAAGGAAGAAGTAGCAGGAATAAGAAGAAAACCTGAGTGTAAAGTTACCTGGCCTGCTCATGAAGTCACATCGGCCCAAGCCCGCGATGTCTACCCTCTTCATGAAGAGCACCATGCTGGTCAGGTTGGCTTCCTGCATTTCTGCTGGCTTAAGCGGCCTCATGTCTTTGGAGGCAAATTCTTCAGTGTACAGACAGAAAAGTTTTCCTAAAAGAAGTCAAGGGAAATGGCTTCAGTGTTGCTGTGACGTACATCTTGGAAGGATTTCACACTGCTTGCTCCTGTGCCTACCACACACCTGAGGGAGAAGACCCAAGAAGCTGCTTGCGGGTCTCCGCTTGGCTTTGGCTGATGGGCTGCAGGACGAGGGAGTTGGCTCTGATTCGGGGGTTGTATACCTTTAACAGAAACACAGCATGTTAGCTCCTGGAAACGCAGGAGCAGCCACCTGCCTCTTTCCAAGGTGCCTGCCCCGCAGTGCAGTGCACCACCACAGAAATGCTGTCAGGCTCTTTTCCTTTGGGGTCTGCCACTCACCGAGAGATGGAAACTGCGAGAGCCTTGACCTCTGTAAGCTGCCTGTGTCCACTGCACCTCTGGAATATGGGACCTCAGTGTCACCTGCCACAGTACTGAACTGCTGAGGTGTGGGCATACCCTCCCCACCCAATACCACACCAAAGAGGGTTTCCAATCAACCGGGCTGTAATGCTTTGATGTTATGGTCAGACAGAGTGTTACCTCAGTGGGCCCACTTTTATGACACACCCTGGGATTTCCTGGGGAGTGTACCTACTACAAATGCCACACAGACGTAATAGCTACCCATGCGTGTGCTTTGAAAGGGCAAGTGACAGCCTGTGCTCTGGGAATGATGAAGACTGACTGTAATGAGTCAAGTGTGCCAGTGCGCAACTAGGATCCCAGCACTCTTAAGTTCAAGGCCAGCTAAGCTACGCGGCTGGCAAGAGCCTGGCTCAAAAGAGACTGACTCTTTCAAGGGAGTCTTCATATCTGCTGGGACACCAAGGTGTCACAATAAACAAGGACATTCAGGAAGTACAGTTTTCTCAAGGGATAAAATCTGGTAGTTTCCTCTCTGTCTCAAAAGGGTTTTTTTTTTTAGTTCTAGTGTCTTTAGAGCTTAAGAAAAAATATCTTTATTTTTCAAATCTAAAGATAATGATAAACACATTTTGTATGAAGCTATTTATAATTTATTTATCTTTAAATTATTTTATTTGTTTGTTTGTTTTTTGAGACAGGGTTTCTCTGTGTAGCCCTGGCTTTTCTGGAACTCACTTTGTAGACCAGGCTTGTCCCAAACTCACAGAGACCTGCCAGCCTCTGCATCCCAAGTTGCTGGGATTAAAGGCATGCACCATTGCCTCCCAGTTTTGTTTTGTTTTGTTTTTTTTAAAGATTTATTTGTTCTGTGTACAGTGTTCTGTATGCTTGCAGGCCAGAAGACGGCACCAGACCTCATTTTGGATGGTTGTGAGAGCCATCATGTCGTTGCTGGGAATTGAACTCAGGACTTTTGGAAAAACAGGCAGTGCTCTTAACCTCTGAGCCATTTCTCCAGCCCCCACCTCCCAGTTTTAATAATTTGTTTTCTTTCTTTTGCTCTTTCTTTCTTCCTTGAGACAGGGTTTCTCTGTGTAACAGCCTGGCTACCCTGGACTTACAGAGCTCTGCCTGCCCTTGCCTCCCAAGTGCTGGAACTAAAGGTGTACGCTATTACCATCATGACTGGCAATAATTTATTTTCTAAAATATTTAGATTTAAAAAATTTTTGTTCAATTAGTCAGTATTTGAAAAAGTTAGTCAACTCACTTGAAGCTAATTTCCCTGAAGTAATATGCTAATTGTGTTGATAAACAGATAATCACACATGATGCACCAGAGAAGCTTCAGAAGCAGAACAATGTACTATGCCAGTAGTTTACCTAAAGACACAAGGGGCTGGGCACTGGTCTAGCACATGGGAGGCCCTGGGTTTAATCCCCAGTTAAAAGGAAGAAGGAAAGGAAGGGTGGGAGAAAAGAGATGAGCAGGCGGTAGACGGGAACCAAGACCTTCATGCTAACGTTTGGCCTTTCCTCAAACCTCTGTACTGCAATTCATTTCTTCAAGAATACCAATATGCTAAGGAGACACAGCCAAGACTTTAACTGGTGGCTGCAACCACTCTGTGCACGTCTGATCAAATAAAGAAAACCTTGGGTCACGGTGCACCCTCATTTCCTGGCCACTGGTGTGTAGCGGGAACCCAAGTGGGTGCTGGTGCTGGCTGGCAAATTCTAGCCCCTGGGATGGTAATTACCTGTCTTCTCTCCACACCAACGTCGATAACAAATTTGACCGTGTGGCTCCAGATCAGAGACTCCCCACAGCTGGTAGTCAGCACCACCCTTCTCTGGTCTACTTGGCATCTTTTCTCAGTTTCATCCACCGGCCTGAACAGGTTGCATTTCTCTTTGGGATACAAAGGAATGACCACCAGCTCGCCCAGGTCTGGGTTTAAGTTGGAACCTTCCTGACACACAATGTCATAGGTTTTTTCAATATCCTAAAGTGAAAAAAATAAACACCCACGAGAATAAAGAACAATACTTTTCAGTACAGAAATATCTCAGAATCCAATAACGTTTTAGGTAATAATGCACACGGGGAAAGAAACATTTATGCTGTTGCCTTAAATGAAGAAAGGGGATATAATCTTTCTTTGGGCAAGTTAAATGTGATTTGTACACAATTTCATTGCTTTTAGTTCAGAATGGCTTTCCCCTCAGGAACCGTCCTACCTGCCTCTAGGCCTTCCTTCTATATTTTTCCAGCTTGATGCCATTTCTCAGATACATTGCCGTGAGCAGAAAAATCAAGCTCCCCCTCACGTTAGTGGGGGTGGCTCACTGTTCCTTGAGCCAGTGGAGCTAAACATTGCTTAACATCATCTAGAATTTCTATAAAGGAAAGTGTACCAGCCAGGTGTGCTGGCTCGTGCCTGTATTCCCAAGGCTCAGTGGGGCTGAGGCAGGAGGATTGCTGCGTGGACTACTGTGTGAAAGTTCACCTCAAAAAATTAAAATAAAACAGAAAGGTACATACAAATGCATGACTGGGATCCTCACCTGGGCCACCTTAGAAATCATTTGACCCACGTGTACTTCAAAGTGGTGGCAGGAAAGCCATGAGACGGGCAGGAAGCAGTCCTTGCATTTATAGGCGTTTGGAACAGTCTGCTCAAAAACACATCAAACACTGGGGAGGAATAGAAACCACCTGCCATGAAATGACTGACAAGCAAAGAGCAGCGCCTGAAGGCAAAGTGTTTTACTTTGCATATTTCCCAAATCACAGCTAGCTTTTGAAAACAGATGTAACTTAGTCTGAGTCCTTTTATAGTTTCAGAATTTGTCTTCTTTCTCTTTGTGTGTGTGTGTTTGTTGTTTTGTTTTTAAGACAGGGTTTTTCTGTGTAGTCCTGGCTGTCCTGGAACTCACTCTGTAGACCAGGCTGGCTTTGAACTCAGAGATCCTCTTGCCTCTGCCTCCCTGGTGCTGGGATTAAAGGCATTCACCACCATGCTGGTCAAATGTCTGTCTTTGAAAGTGTAAAGCAAGCCACCACATGGGAAGCTCACCTAGCTGATCAGAGTCACAGAGTTCAAAGTCGGTTTCCTGTGACCTCTGCAGTTTTTAAGGCTCTATTCCCTTCTTCCTGTCTCTAGCCCATGATGCCCTCCTTTCTACATCGTTTGTAGAGTGGCTCTCGTCACCTTAAGGGCTTTGGAGTATAGATCTGCCTTGAAGAGGGATCAAAGGCCTCTGGGAGCTGGGAGGCCTGTTCTTGCTGTCCTCTCCAGCAATAGACCGCTTACCTGGACAAAATCTTTTTATTTTTAAACTAGAAAAACCACACAAATCTTTACATCCTAAATAATGAAGAATTTGTTAATTTGAATAGTAAGAGCAAACTATTTCTTGTTGATGCTTGGGAGATGGGGGCAGGACAACTGAGAGTTGTTGCTTCCTGTCTAAAAGAAGAAATGAACAATCCAGGTCGCTCACTTCATTTACCACACACATTTTCTTAGACAACCTCAGTGGGGACGCCCACATTCCCCCAGCTTCAGGCAGACGTCACTCCCAACAGAGAACACGGAAAAGGAGATTCAACGCTGGAGCCCACTTAAGAGCAATTTTTTTTACCATCTGGTAACTAAGTTGATTTTTGTTTTGTTTTGCTTTTTGAGACAGGGTCTCATCATGTAACTCCAGCTGACCTGGAGCTCTCAGAAATCTGCCTGCTTCTGGTTGGTAAAATTTTCTTATATTGAATTCTGGACACACATCTGAGAGTGTGCACACAGATGGAGGCACACACACCATTGCTGAAGGAGAAATGAAGGAAATGGTCAGCAGGAAAAGGTAGAGGCAAAAGAAATGGATTCTATGTACAGCTCCCACCCGAGCACAGCTGACATATCACATGTAAGGCCATAATCTTCAAAAATTATAAAATGCAATGCTGGAATATGCATCTGGTTCTTCAAGCATTCATTTCCTTGGTCTCTCTACACAGTCCTGGCTATCCTGGAGTTCACTATGTGACCGGCACGGAGACGCTGCCCCTGCCTCTCTAGTGCTGGGATTAAAGGTGTGCTCCACCACGCTCAGCCTATTCTCTGTTTGCAACACTGTGGAGCCCACGCCACCCACTGAAAGGGAGTATTAAACATCTACCTAGGCTTTGAGACTAAGTCTGTAGCCACGTAGACCATTTCCCAGGAAACTCCAACCCTCGCATACACGCCTGCTGGTCTTTACAGTGACCACACACTGTGAACTCAATGGCTGGAAGCAGGCAGGGGTCTCAGTCTGGCAGGTACTGAGTCACAGGGAGGCCTGAGTACTACGGGGATCAGTTCACAGCAGGTGTGGGGCTGAGTCAGCAGCTGGAGCATAATGTGACGTACCTAGCAAGAGTGCACAGCGGACTCCTAAAACCAAACGGTCAGTGGACACGCCTGCAATTTGAATTCAATTTCTTGGTCACCTGTTTGTTTTATATGGTACTGAAGGACCACAGTTTTTTTTTTTTTATTAAGATTTACTTATTTAGTATACAGTGTTCTGCCTGTATGCATGCCCGCAGGCCAAAAGAGGGCATATCTCATTACAGATGAATGTGAGCCAACATGTGGTTGCTGAGAATTGAACTCAGGACCTTTGGAAGAGCAGACAGTGCTCTTAACCACCGAGCCATCACTTCAGCCCCCACAGCAGGTTTTAATCGACAGCTCGGAGCAAGGATTTTTAAGAAAAGAGCACTGAAGAGGAAGGCCCAGTAGCAATTCTGGGTACAACTGGGAAGGCGGTAGAAGGGAAGGAGATGTGGAACTGGAGACAAAGCTGGCTTCCTGGCAAGTCTGCAGGAGCCAGCAGGAGTCGGGGCAGCAAGGACAGAGCAGCTGCCCTGTCCAGGCCGCTGCAGCAGCACCTCCTGCTCTGGGCCCAGGAGGGTGAAAGCTCCCTGTGGTTTCATGGCCACCGCTTCCATGGCAGAAGGCGACATGTCTGCATGGCTGGTGTTTCTCAACAGGAAGGACACTTTCTAAGTGCCATGGACTGCTACAGCTCACCAGTTTAAAGGTCAACATGTCACTGACAGACAAATATTCTAAGACAACCTCTACCCCAAATCCGTTTTGACCTTTAGTTTCCAAGGCGTTCGTTCATTTGGGGTGCTTTCTTTCTCTCTCTCTCTCTTTCCTTTTTTAAATTAACTAATTATATCTATCTATATCTATCTTCTCTTTTTTGAGACAACAGTTTCAAGCCAAGGCTGGCTTCCACCTTCTCATTCTCTGATCTCATGCTTCAACCTGGAGAGTCCTGTGACTACAGACCTGCACTTGGCTCTGTTTTGAAATTTCTGAAATTTTTTTTTCTTTTTCGTTTTTGAAATAGTCTTGTAGACCAGACTGGCCTTGAACTCACAGAGCTCCAAAACCTCATCCCATCACCGCCCAGTGAAGTTTCTGGTTTTAACTCAAAGATGACTGCTAATCCTGTTGGTCTCCATCTGGCAGTTTCGATTCCCCATTGTTTCAGATTCCTGACTTTTACTGTTGTTCCCTTCCTCAGGGTCTCTCTGCCCTTAATTATTTTATTACTTTGCCAAGGGCAAAGTAAGAAAACATTCTTAAACATTCTAAATCATATAATTGGGGCATGAGGATAGAATAAATCATTGTCATAGAAGATCAGTATTCAAGAGGATGTGTGTCATAGACACAAACATCTGATAAATGTCCTTATGCAGATGAGACTCCAATCACTCTCTCAAAGAAAACAGATAAAGTTTAAGTCTCAACAACGGCCCCAGGCTCCTTTAGTTCTGAGCCCGAGTTGAGGTCACACCTCCAAGTTACCTAGGGAAGATCCACACCAAAGCAGGGGCTCACCCCTTAGTAGCTCAACCTGTATCAAACACTTTCTGGTCCCTGTTAATCACTAGAGACACGGCATGCCTGCCCCATACTTGTGAGGATGGGAACACTTGGAGGGGGTGGGGTAGAACAGGATGCTAAGCTTTGAGAAGATGATGTACTTCAGGTGATGCTGAGGAGAATGGAGCCCTATTGTGTCCACTATGTCTCCATGGGAGAAGGCCAGAGTGGAGCAGCTATACGCTGAGAAGCTTCCATCAAGCTGGGTCCCAGTGGAGGGAGCTGGCTAGGAGGATCATTTCTCGGAACTCCTCAAGATGCCACTGCTGGAATAATCTTTTTGGACACTGCGAAGATGTCACTCAGATTGGTTTAATAAAAAGCTGAATGGCCAATAGTTAGGCAGGATTTGGGGGCAGCAAGAATGCTGGGAAGAGAGTGGAGTGGTCAGTCAGACACAGAGGAAGCAGGACATGTAGGAGCTGAGGTAACAGCCATGAGCCACGTGGCAGCATGAAGATGAACAGAAATGGCTTAAATTAAGTTATAAGGGGCTGGTTAGCTCTAGTAGAAAGCTAAGCTATTGGCCAAGGTGTTTGTTTGTTTGTTTGTTTGTTTGTTTGTTTGAGACAGGGTTTCTTTGTAGCTTTGGAACCTGTCCTGGAGCTAACTCTTTGTAGACCAGGCCGGCCTTGAACTCACAGAGATCCGCCTGCCTCTGCCTCCCAAGTGCTGGGATTAAAGGCGTGCGCCACCACAGCCCGGCTTGAGCACAGGTTTTGCTTACTTTGTCTGTGCTACAGTTTGTGTGTAGAATGAGATGTGGAGGGAATGTTTACACAGTGGCTATGCAATGGGAGCAAGGAGTTGGAGATTAAAAGCTTCCCAAAGGAAATACCACACAACAGCACTCGGCTCGGTCGGAATACCTCTTAACTTACTTGTTCACAGGCCAGGAAGACTACGACGTCGCCCTTCTCGCCCGAGCGGTGGATTTCAAAGATAAGGCGCAAAATTGACTCGAAGGAATCTTTCTCAGCCCCGCTGAGGTACACAACCTCCACGGAGTGCTTACTTTTCACTTCTACGAGAGGCACATTTCCGTAGTAGGAACTGAGTTTGCTGAGGAGGAGAGGCGAGCAGTTAATTATGAGCTTCAGTTCGGGTCTTGCAAGCAACACATTCTTAAGAAGTCCAAGCAGCACATCGGTCGCCATGCTTCTCTCCTGGATGTCGTCCAAGATGATGACCCCGTAGCTACCCAGGAAAGGGTTAGACATCATTTCCCTCTGCAGCATATCGTCAGTACAGTACCTACAAGGAAGACATGTTAGAGAATTCTCATGAAGACCATGTGAGGGACTCCCTAAAACACACACCCTTGCCCTACCCTGCCCTGCTTTGTGGCACTGGTACAGGTGGATCTCTGTGAGTTCCAGGATAGGCTCCAAAGCTACAGAAAAACCCTGTCTCAAAAAACCAAAAAAAAAAAAAAAAAAAAAAAAAAAAAAAAAGTTCTTCCTTTGAGGTGAGAGAATCTGTAGGGCCGCAGCACAGGTCCCACACAAACGCACTTTAGGCGTTCTCTGTACATGTGTGATGACTCAAGGATCATCACAGCACTCCTGCTCAGAGGCCTCTGCTTACCCAGAGGTCTGTGTGACTGTTCATTAGAAACGAGCATCCCGTTGCTATCACACGCTTATGTAAACTCACTGGTACATGTAACGCTTGCCTTCAGCTTTGCTAAGCCAACAGTATTATCCTTAAGCATCCCTAGTGGACAGCTACCACCCTTCCTGTCGTTAGCGGGACTCTGGGTGCTGGCACACACTTTCCAAGGAGAAAGCTCAGGCTCATGATCCAGCTGCCCACATGAAGATGACCACTGGGGGTGGCTGGTGGAAGGCTGTGTCAACAGGGTACTAAGTAAGTGTGAAATGTTGTTTAAATAATTGCAAACAGAAGTGGCTGCACGGAAATCATCAGTTTGGGGCACCTGTGCAAACTGGCCCGCACGCCTGATGGGGCGGGGGCAATATTAGTGATTTGATTTATGTATTTGAGACACTGGCCTCAAACTCAAAATCGTCCAGCCTCAGCCTCCTTCATTAGTGATGCAATCGATTTTTACGCCCTCCCCCCAGCCTTTGAAATGTTTTTAAGATTAAGAAAGAAATTTAAAAGCCACCTGGTAGTGAGCCACTACCATACAGATTTCTTTCTGACGCGATTTATACATGCACACAGATTTCTTTCTGACGCGATTTATACATGCACACAGATTTCTTTCTGACGCAATTTATACATGCACACAGATTTCTGCTTGAAGAAGGCAGTTTCATGAATTCTCCACCTATACCAGTGCTTAAAACTGAGGCCCTGGCTGGCATTTAGATAGACACTTAAATTTGGGGAGAGTTTCCACCCCGCCCAAAACTGTCAGGAGTAGCGGCACCAGTGCAGGGTGCATGTGAACATGCTTTCCTTGGGGAGTCTGCAAGCTTGGGGCAGCCTGGGCAAAGGGTGCTCACTGGCCAGCCCCTAGTAACAACCCTGGGTTGAGTTGCTGGGAACCTGCAGGGTTTAGCCTGAAGGCCTGGAGGCAGGGGGTGGGAAGATGGAAGGCGGGGGGGGGGGGGGGGGGGGGGGGGGGGGGCAACGACACTTCAAAGCTTGCACCTAAATTCCTCTGAGGAGCCCCCTAGCCTCCATTTCACTCAGCTGGCTCTGCTGTCTGCTTTCACTGTGATAACTTCAGCTGTGAGGAGATGCAGCGGAGGCCTCTGACAAACCACGCCCCGCTACAGTGCTCAATACCCTTTCAAGAGAGAACCAAGAGCATCTCCTGTTAGTTCCTAGTGTGTTTGGACCCCAGACCAAAACACACACTTCTCATTTAACCTTCAGAATAAGTCCTGAGGGTAGACATGGCCCTCACATTCATAAATACGGAAAATAGGTCAACAATTTAAGTACTCCAGCAAGGGTCACAAAGCTAGAGTCAGGACCAAGGTTTGATTTTTTTGTTTCATTTGTTTTTTGAGACAGGGTCTCATGGTGTAGCCATGGTTTGCCTGGCACTCGCTATGTAGGCCAGGCTGACCTCCAACCTCCTACCATATACAGGAATTAAAGGCACGAACCACCACATCCACTTCGGGGTTCGGTTCGAAACAGGTGACCTAGCACACCTGATGCCACAGACTGCTTCTCCGGCCTCCAGGGTCAGGGTGCTAAGGCTTTACATTTGGTTCTTGCTCTCACTTTATGAGATCCAGGGCTTACCATCTGCCTTTCTGTTCATGCAGACTCAGCTTGAGTGTCACCAGACCAGCAGTAACAAACTGTGGATCGTGCCTAATGAGAAATGGCCTAGCCTAAGACTGGGGTTTTCCTGAGTACAGTATTATTGTAGTCTATGCAAGATGCAGACAAAAGCATCAAAATCTAGCTTCCCAGTCACCTTTGGCAGAGGTGAATTAGGACACAATAACGTAAGCTACATTTGCCCATTTTCAAGCAGATTGTGTTTATGTATGCTCCTTTCAGGTCACAAATACAATCTTGTTCCTTTTCAGCAAAACTCAGCTGAGCAACCATCTAGCCAGCATTCAGTTTCCTCGAAGCTATGCTTCCCATAAAGGGAGGAGATATATGAGCTATGGAAACTAAACTCACGCTTGATTAAAAGGGAGAAGATGTCGACCTATTTAAAACTCTGCTAGACTCAGCATGACTCAAAACTTAGGAATCATAAAGCTTCAGCCTTTCCCCCACAACACAAAGGTCCCTCTCCCTCTCTCTCTCTCCCCTTCACTATGTCCCCCAGCTGGCCTGGAGCTCACTATCCTGGCCTCAGATCCACCTGCTTCTGCCCTTGAGTTCTAGGATTAAAGGTGTGCGCCACCAAGCTTGGCAAGATTCATTTCTCATTTTTACATTAATATGATTCCATGTGAACAATGCTTTAAAAATATTGTCATAATAACTACATAGATATGCTATCAGTGTTCTTGGTAATATAACAGCCTGCACCTTAAATTCCCAAGACTAACATATTAAGGATAACATATTAAGAAGTTGTATTCATATTTGTACCTAATGGAATGTTTTATACCGGGTTTGTCCCTAATGAAAATGAGAAGCTTTTCAGTTCTGAAAACTGCACAGGTTTAAGATCCACAGCTGCTGCACAGGAGACCCACTCCAAAGGAGTCTCACCGCACAGGAGACCCGCTGCACAGGAGACCCGCTCCACGGGAGACCAGCTTCACAGGAGACCCGAGACCTGCTCCACAGGAGACCCAAGACGGGCTCCACAGGAGACCCGCTCATAGGAGACCAGCTTCACAGGAGACCCGAGACCTGTTTGCTGCACAGGAGACCCACTGCATACTACACAGGACACCTGCTGCACAAGAGACCCAGGAGACTTTTGCTGGAAGCAAAGAAAGCAATTTCAGGTATGTGGTATTCAGGTATCTACTATCTGGAAAGTCCAGAAGAAAGCTTAAAGAACTATTTTTTTTTAAAGTTTTAGATTGCCTCTTTTTTTAAAAATATTTACTTATTTATTACATATACAATATTCTGTCTGTGTGTATGTCTGAAGGCCAGAAGAGGGCACCAGACCTCATTACAGATGGTTGTGAGCCACCATGTGGTTGCCGGGGATTGAACTCTGGAAGAGTAGGCAATGCTCTTAACCACTGAACCATCTCTCCAGCCCAAGAACTAATTTTTTATAGTATTAAAAAAAGAACAGGAGGGAAGTGATCTTTACCAGGTATCTATGATATGACCAGTAGGGTTACAAAGAAAATAAAACAGATAAGTCTGAATATAGAACATTAGCTTCTCTAATTAATAAGTAACTTTAAAGCTCCTGATTGAAGGGCTGGCCCAGTAGCCTGGAGGTAGAGCACTTGTCCACCATATGCAAGGCCCTGGCTCAACATCATTAAAAATCATCTGTGTGGTGGCACACCTGTAATCCCAGCAAAGGCAGATGGATCTCTGTGAGTTCAAAGACAGCCAGGTCTACAAGAGCTAGTTCCAGGACAGCTAGGACTGTTTCACAGAGAAGCCCTGTCTCAAAAAACCAAATTTAAAAAAAAAAAAATCTGTGGTTTCGATTGCCATTCAATCTGAGGGCACTCAGAATCATAGCTAGCATACCTTGCTAGGAAAATGAATGAACTGGTTCTGGTAATGATTCTTAAGATACAATTACAAATTTGATTATAATCATAAAATAGCCACCACCCGGGTGGTGGTGGCACACACTTTTAATACCAGCCCTTGGGAGGCAGAGGCAGGTGGATCTCTGTGAGTTCAAGGCCAGTCGTCTGGTCTACAAGAGCTAGTTCCAGGACAGGTTCCAAAACTACAGAGAAACCCTGTCTGGGGGGGAGGGGAACAAACACAAACAAACAAAAAAAACATAGCCACCACCTACACTATGCTCCAGTCCTATCTATTCGGCCATTTACAACACCCCCTGAACAGCCATCAGTGTTATGGATAAGGAGACAGAATACAGACAGCTCTGGGAGGGAACTTACACAGAGTCTCCCACGGAAAGCGGCAGACACCGGCTGTAGAGCCATGCAGCCTCCTAGGCTGAGGGGGCTTCTTGATCCTTGGACCGCCCTGAGGCTCAGACTTAGCTGGTTTAGGAGGAGCATCATGGAAGGGAAGCCCTGTGTCCTGTCCTGCTAGCAAGGCCTTACAGTGAGGATGCAGTAAGGAAAGGACAGGCGGCCCAGTGGCAGCAGAGCAGAGCCTGCAGTAGCCAGAACATTCCATCTACATGAGCCATGGCTTACCCAACCCCAGGGCTCCCACTCAGAAAGTAAACACATGAACACAGAAACTCACTCCTTCCTCTGCCAGACAGGATCCAGTGCTTAAAACAATCCCATGGGAACCAAGCCCAAACATAGCAGCTGTCTAAAGGGATTCTCTGCTACACTCTTACAGTGTTCACAGATATGTACCTTTGTGACTTTCTCAATAATAATAATAAAAACTGTAATTACACATTCATTAACATAAAAACTTACATCTAAGAGTTCTTTCTAAAGGCTTTCTAAGTCTAGATGGCATTAAAGATATAAAAACACAAACCATGACTGCAGAATTTAGTTGGAGCCATTATTCAATTAGAACAGATAGTTCATAAAAAAAGAGTGAAAAAGAAAAGCAGTATAGTGGTACACACATCTAGTTCCTAGACTTGGGGGACTAAGAGCTTTGGGCCAGCCTTGGCTACATAGTGAGATTTTTCTCAACACCCCTCCTAAGCCAAATATAGTAAAGAAAATGCTAGGCTTAAGCACTCTTCATCCTTCCTGCTGTTTCTTTCACCCTGTTTACCAGTCTTCAACTAGTTTGTAAGTTCCTAGGAGACAGGGAAGGGGTATCTTTCTTCTGCATGTGTCCTGTATATAGTAATTTATAAACCCATATACATCCAATGTATGGGATAAAGCGAAGAAGGCCCAAAAGACGCTGGCTAGACAGCATAAAGGAAGACTGTGGAACCCTGGGTATGACAATAACACAAGCATCTAGGACTGCCCAGGATAGGAACAACTGGAAACCGCCACTAACAGGCTGTCCATGCGTGTTTAAGCATTGCTGGGGCATAAATGAATGAAAATGAACACATCCAATGGCTTTGTTTATTGTTAATGTTTACAAAGGTAATAGCTTCAAGAACTTTATTTAAGTCAAAGCGTTACTGGTCTAAACATCCCCTATGGCTTGACACTTGGTGGCCTTCTGGATGGCCTCTAAGATTGGGCCAGGGCAGTACTCCCTCCTCCCACCATCAAGTTAGTGGACTCCTCTATGGGGCAAGCATATCAGACACAGGATAGCAGTGTGCGGAATGCCTCCCCTGCCCTGTAATTCTGCAACAGCACTATTCAAGAGGGGTGCCACCCACTGGCATGCCACATGAATGAGTTATGGATATAGAGACATTCTGGCCCTGAGACCAGTGTATTCTGATCTCTTGATCTCTTGATACAGCGTCCAGGGCACCTGAAGTCCATTGAGCTTTCACCTCTGGCTGCAAGCATCTTTGGCCACTCCCTGTAAGCATGGGGCAGACACTGACACTGACTGTCATTGTCTGTGAGGATGCGATGCAACTCGTAAAGAACCGATGGCCCTAAGCAGTTATGGTTCCAATTCTCCCACTTCATATTTTCCCTTTTGCATTTCTCTTTCTACTTTATCAAGCCCTTGGAAGCCTCTGTTAAAAAAAAAAGCTAAGCACAAACATCTGATAACACAACTAACTGCAGTTCAGAGAAGGCTCCTTGGAACCCCTAAGACTTCAAAGTATAGCTAGAAAAACAGATCCCAAAGGCCATGTGGAGGCCGAGGGTGGGTGTCACAGAAGCCCACCAAGAGCCTCTAATGCCTACCTCTACAAGGTCAGGCACCGAGTCCTGAGGACTAGGAAGGACTGGCCAATCCCAGAAGAGACACAGACAGGCCAAGGACAGCGATGAGTAGCCAGGAGAAGGCACAGAGGTGTGGAAACATAGGTATCATGCAGAGCCACAGGGATCCACGTGGCCGACACACGGCCAATGGTGATGAACCCACCAGGAGACACATATCTAAGTACAAGATGGAAGGTCTTGGGTGAAACTAACAAGCTGTAATTTTCCCCTGAGGGTTGTAATCACGAAAGTTTAGACAATGACAACTGAGGAGAGCAGGGAGGGAAAACAACAGGTGTGGGTCAGGCTGGAGAGGGCAGTTATTACACCGTGGGTGCTTGGCAGCAGATGGCAAAGGCAATATTCCGTGAGGACCGCAGAACCCAAACCCTCAAAGGGGTGCCTAGGTGGAGACGACGCGGCGACATACAAACCTCAGGATTGTTTCACTGGTGCAGCAGTTTTCAAAAGGAATCACATAGCCAACTTCGTGACCGATATTAACATCCATTTCGTCGGCGACCCGCAGGGCCAGCTGCACCGCCGTCTGCTTGTGGACCTGTGTGCATATCACGCCCCCGTGCTGGTAGTGGATGGAAAGGCAGTATTCAGCGCACCACTGAGGAACCTTTGACAGAAAAAAATGACACCGGGTCAGCCCCTGCTAGGAAAGACAAACTCAAACACAGAGGAGCCGCTCTTTCCCACAGCAGTTAATTACCAGCGCTGAGCGATCCATCACCCTGCACTCTAGTCACTAGAAAATGAAGAGTATGCAGGTGTTTCCAGGAAATCGGAAACCAGGACGTTTTGTCTCCTTTTTTTTTTTTTTTTAAATATTTATTTATTTATTATGTATACAATATTCTTTCTGTGTATATGCCTCAAGGCCAGAAGAGGGCACCAGACCTCATTACAGATGGTTGTGAGCCACCATGTGGTTGCTGGGAATTGAACTCAGGACCTTTGGAAGAGCAGGCAATGCTCTTAACCGCTGAGCCATCTCTCCAGCCCCTTGACTCCCTGATTTTAGAAGTCAGTTTAGTACAAGAAAAAAAATGCTCCTTTATTTCTTTTAGGGATTTATTTGTTTTATATGTATAAGTATTTGGCTCACATATGTGGTACCACACACATGCAGTGCCCACAGAGGCAAGAAGAGGGCGCTGGACCTTTGAGAACTGGAGTTACAGATGTTGCTGGGAACAGAATCCAGGTCCTCTGCAAGTGCGGCAAGCATTCTTACCTGGTGAGCAGGCTCTCCCGCCCCAGTTTACACCAATTGTGACTCATGCAGATACAAATTATTTTTTCAGGTAGTAAGAGGGTCCCATCAAAAATACAACTTCTGGTGTTAGCTATTATGTTTTAAAGAATTATAATATTAAATAGCATTTAGATGAGAAAGAGCAACCCCCAGTTAAAGGATTTACATTTAAATTTAAACAATCATAACAATATCCAAATGAGCCTGCTTAACATGGTTCTACCAATGAAAGCTAAACTTTTTGTTTTGTTTTGTTTTTGTTTTTCAAGACAGGGTTTCTCTGTAGCTTTAGAGCATATCCTGGAACTAGTTCTTGTAGACCAGGTTGGCCTCAAACTCACAGAGATCTGCCTGCCTCTGCCTCCCAAGTGCTAGGATTAAAGACGTGTGCCACCACCGCCTGGTTATTCTGCTACCACCCCCAGGCTAACCCTTCCCTCCTTAAGCTGCACTCACCAGGTGTTTAGTTACAGCACAGGAAGGTAACTAATACACCTAACAGATCATTCTCATCCTTGTCAAAGCCTTCCTTTTAGATTTGGCTTCTCTTGCCAGCGTCTTCTACCGTGGGTCCCCAGCCAAGACCTCCAATAGGACTCATATAGACTGAATAAAATAACATTTTGAATTTTTTGTCTACCAACAGACTGAAAAATCCACACTTGTGGCTTAATATTCAAGAAAGGACCCGACACACAGTGGGGCTAACATATATATATTTGAACACTGTGAGACTCTGGCGACCAAGAAGATGGGCCCCTGCTCTCTCGGGGCTCGGAGGCAGTGGGGATGTGGGGGCAGGTGGATGGTGCTGGGATGTAAAAGGACATTGTGATAATGGAGAATGTGAAGGAGCCCAGGCTGGAGAGTAAGCACAAGGCACTAAACGGAGGACACTTATCACAAAGGACAACGGCAGAACCTCTAACAAACTTAGGATGCGCAGGAAAGAAACAGGCAGTCCGTGAGTCCTCATTAAAGCCTGGGGTGATGGACACGAGCAGCACCTGAGCAAGGAAAGAAAGACGCATGAACGAAGCTTCGAGCAGCATGGGAGCCGGGCATGAAGCAGGGAGGGAAGAAACCTCTGGGAAAGTCAGGAAGATGGTCACTGTCATGGTGACTGATGTCCAGAAGACATAAAATGTGGCTCCCAATGGCCACTGAAAAACAAGCTAGGACCCTGAGGCAGCGAGGGTGGTCCTGGAGTTTCAGAGCTGATGGACCCTCAGGAGGCCACAGCCTTGGAACTGGGAAGGAGCCTTCCGCAGGTCAGATAAAACACCCAGTGCAGGAAGAACACCATTGCCCGGCTCAGAAGAGAGATGTTTACTTAGTAACCAAGTTTCACAGCGCAGCAGAAACCACAACTAATTACAGAGCCTGGAAGACCTGTCCATTATATATGCATATGGTAATAGTAAACCTCTCTCTCTGAACAGAAAAGGGAGGGGTCCTGGTATTAGAATTCCCACCCTTGCCCCAATGCTCTAGGCCAGGGTTCTCAACCAGTGGGCCGCGACTCCTTTGGAGGTGGAAAGACCCTCTCACAGGGTTTTCCTAAGACCATTGGAAAACACAGATGTTTATATTACGATTCATAACAGTAGCAAAATTATAATTATGAAGTAGCAATGGAAAATAATTTATGGATGGGGGCCACCACAACATGAGGAACTATATTAAAGGGTCACAGCGTTAGGAAGGTTGAGGACCACTGCTCTAGGTGAACCAGGAACATTCTGAAGTCTAAGCCGTTGGCAAATGTCAAGTTGTGCTGAAGAGGTAGGAGCCAGAAAGAGCCACAAATCTGGGCACTCACTAACTTGAAGGGGCAGAAGGAGCTCTCCCCGAGAAAGCTTTGGGGCGCTGTGTGTGCTGTGGGGAACACTGCCGACTTCTGTAGTTAAGGTTCCTTGCTTGAATCTGTCATTCCTCCCGGCAATGCTCACCACCCGGGCAGGGGCTTTTCATAGTCCTGAGAGGACCCTTGCCCCAGTCATCCTACAATCAACTGCTGGACAGAAGGTCTCGGTCTTTGCTACGGTTTCTCTGGAAGATCTTCCCCCAGCAGCCTACTGGGGGTAGGCTAGGAGCCAAGTTGGATCTGTGGGAGTCACAGGTATGCAGAGAGCTACGTCTTTCCATAGCCTGCTGGAAAGTGAATTCTGAGACACTGTGTGACAACAATGGCAGTAAGCACTTGGGAAAGCTGTGCAGTACAGTGAAAAAAATAAATAGGAAACTGCTCCTTTACCACATGAAAGACAAGACCCTATGTACAAAGCAGCTCGTCTGGAGTTTGGGAGTGGACAACACCCATGTTCCTGTACTCAGTCTAGAAATTCCCACCAGCTGGGGATCAGTCACTCAGAACCATCTATCAAATCACCGTATTTTCTCAATCCATGTCCTAGAACTGTCAGGCATGCCCACTGCGTAAAAGTATTCACGATGAGGCACACTTCTCCTCTGCCCATAGCCTCCCCTGCTTCAGGGACTCCTGGGGCGGAAGCAAGGTCATGGGAGGCAGCAATATGTCTATCTCCTGCTGTGAGGGCAACGAGGTGGGTGGCTAACCTCAATTCCATGGGTTTTCTGGACTTTTGTTATGGGTGCAAATTCAAGAGGTGAAGCAAAAATGTTCCAGTCCCCATGCTTGACAGCATAGCACACACAAAAGAGCTCAGGCTGAGGGATTCTGGGAGACTTAAGGTCAGCTACACAGATTTCCTACGAGACTCCATCAGCCAAATCAGAACCTAGAGCAGCAGCATTGGGTCCGGCCTCATCGCCGCCAAGCTGGGGAGACAACATTCACAAGAACGGTGCTGGTGTGGGCCCGACTGCCCTTTCAGTCCACAGCTCCAGACATGGGAAAACGAAGGAAGGCCTTGGTGAGACAGAACACTTCCTGGCCTCCAGGTTCCCAAGCCCTTGCTGATCTTTAGCCGGTGCAGGTGACTCCTCTTTCACACCTTCTAGAATCCTAAGGACACCAATTACATAGAGCCTCAAAGTCCCTTCAGTACCAAGATAAGTGCAGACCTCCCAAGGAGAGAGGATCCTAAGGACAGTAGTAATCGACATGAAGATAGGAATCTGTCCCACAGGACCCCTGCAGAGGGGCCAGGAGCTGACTCCCAAAGCAGCTCTGCCCTATGTCAGCCACTAAGTCAGAGTACTTTACCATGGAGGGTGCTGGTGGGTTTCGAGTCCTGCATCCCTGCATGTTTTGGGTGAGCATAGGTCAAACCTATCTGCAGAACTGTGGACAAAGACGCCCAGCCGCGACAAGAGGCTGGCACCCTCTTCTGGTGTCCTTGGGTACCTGGCACACACATGGTACAAACTTACATGTAGGTCAAACACTCATAAACATAAAATTAAAATAATGGAAAAACCTTTACAGGAGGGAAAAGCAAGAATAGTCAGGCGTCTGATTATACCCACTGGCACCCGAACAAACATTAAGGGTAATCCTCTAAAACCTGGAGGGCTTTAACACCTACTTCATCTTCTAAGACTGCATCTACAAATGAGATCATCTGAATTATTATTCCGGGATAATCTAGGCACACTCCACACGGTTTCCGTTACGTAATAACCAAGGCTGCTAATGCTCTTTTTGTCTGCTTGCAACATTTTACACACCGAAACCTCAAGGCCACAGACCTTGCTGGTGGCTCCTCACCTGAGAGCTCTTGCCACACTTGGTGTCTCCTGACACGACCACAACCTGGTTTTGCAGCAGACACTCCATGAAGGAGTACTTTTCTTTCCATATTGGAAGTTCTTCTCTCTCTTTCAACAGTTTATAATATCGTGATGAATACGGCAAGCCGTCAAAAGGGTTCAGCTCCAGATCCTCGCAGGCCAGGACTCCTTCCTCGTCCCCATCACTGGAGTCTAGGGACTCGGGAAAATAGCGTTTTTCTAGGGAGGAGTTCGGATGCTCCAGTTCGCCTTCATCCATTTCTTCCTGCAGCAAGCTCAGGCCGGTCACATTCCACAGTCCAGTTCCCCGTCAGCAGCCCATGGCAGCCAGGACGAGAGGCCCGCTCACACACTCAGCCAGGCTCCCAGCCCCAGCTGGGGATTTCAGCAATTCCTCAAACCCGTGTCCCTCGTTGCTGGGTTACCCTCTGTGCCGACTCACTTCAAGGCTCTTGGTCTGTTACATGGCTTTCAATAAACCACGCTGAAAAACAAACACATGGGAGATGAGTGTAAAATCTGGTGACAAATAAGAAGCTAAAAACAGAAAACACAAACACACTCAAAGCAAACAGTCGGCCTTTTCTGTGGAGTAGTTACTGTCTGTCCTGGCTGCTGCCTGCTTCCCACCGGGAAGAATTCAGGCTGGCTCTCACAGTGGTTCAGCGCGGCTTTGGAAAATGAGCCTCCCTGAGCCTGGTGCTCTCTCCCTGACCTCTGTTCAGGTCTCTGCTTCGCCGTGGCTGTGAATGGAAAGCAACAGGAGGCTGGTCGGAATTGTGAGACTAATCAGTCACGTGGTCACGTAATCCCCCTACAAAGAGGCGCGGACTTTATAAAGGGGAGAGTTCTGCGGGTCTAGAGAGGTCCCCAAACACTGACTACCAGAAAGTCTACTACCCAGCATGCCTTGGGAGCAAAGGCCTGCTCATGCCAGTTTAGAAATGTCAGTGAGGAAAGAGAATTTATTCTTTTTTTCCATTTTTTGCTAAGAAGGCCTTTGTTTAATTAAATTAGAAGGTTCCAGAATATTTCTGGAGATTGCTGGGTGTGAAGCTTAACAGGCCAGAGCCAAAATAATAAAAAATAACTTCTAATCTAAACAAAGAGAGTTCACCTATGGAAAGGCAAGATTTACACCAAGAACATTCATTACACGTCAAGAGAGACATCGTTTCTCTTCCTTCTCCAATTACTAGAGATTAATGAGGAAATAAATAATTGGTGATGTTAGGGAAAGTCCCTTCTCATATCAGCCAGGTGGAAATTTAAAACAAAACAAACAAGCATGGAAAACTCAAGTTAAAAAGAACCAGTCGCAAGGCAGGACCAAAGGTAACCTTGCACTTATTCCTTTTCAGGTCTGTGCTAGCTGAACTTCTGCCTCCCGAGCTAGCCTCCGGCGGCTCCCACGGCTGGCCCCTCCTTCATGAGGAAGAGGAAAAGCTCTGGCCAGCAGGTGCCTGGGAGCAGTCACTCAAGAAGGATCTGCTGGGCACCAGGCACTCGGCACACACACAGGGCAGAGGATAATTGGGTGGGGGTGCGCTGGACTTCCTGCCTCTGTCTCAGTAGGGTTCTGAAAACTGCATCCTGCTTCCCAACTAAAACAGAATCGCAATATTGCATAATGCAAACACAGAAGTTCAGTGTGGACTCTCTCCATGGTGCCCACAGCGTGAGATGACACCCCAGACAGCTGCAGGAAGCATGGCAGCTTGAGTCACCTGGCAGGCAGACTCTGACATCAGCAGGCCTAGGAAGCAGGCCCTGCTGAAGAAGCTAAGGTCCAGTCTTAGGCTCACGTTTTCTTTTGCTCTAATTAGAATTACATGTCAGAGTTCTCATTCACCCATGTAATATTTTAAATTAAGCTGCTATTATACCACACCCCTGATTGCCTTAGGGACTATTTCTTACCAAGTTTACTTTTTTAAGGAAGCGTAAGAGACTGGAGAGATAGCTCAGCAGTTAAAAGCACTGACTACCTTTCAGAGGACCTGGGATTGATTTCTAGCACCCACATGGTAGCTAACAGCCATCTCTAACTTCAGTTCCAGGGGCTCTGATGCCCTCTTCTGGCCTCCTTGGATGCTGCATACATAAACACATGGAGACAAACACTTATGTAACTTTTTTTTAATTAAAATAAAATAAAATGAATAAGTATAACACAGCTATCATCTTTACTGAATACATTCCTGTTCATTTATGACACACCCTTGAGTGCAATCAGTAGCTCACAAAGTATGGGCCACATGTGTGTTGAAGATCCTGAAGGCTGGTAATTAGAACTTCATGATCTGGAGAGATGGAATGGTTTGGATAGGCAAACTCACCTTGATCTGCCTTTAGTCCTCTCAATAGACATTCGTTACTAGCCACCATATCTGGCCATATCTGCTTAACAGAAACAAGGAAGCCTGGAACACACTGTCAACACTACTGAACAGACCACTGGCTTCCGTGGAACCCAGAGCTAAGGATGTTATCAGCTGGCATCTGGAGCCTATAGCAGAGTCCCTGGCTCTGCTCGGGTCCACCTGATGTCATCACCCACGTGTTTGGTAGATGCACTTACCTGACTTTCTTTTGTTCTGAGGAACACATCATTCAGGACAACCTAAGTCTGTTGTTCCTGGTTCGCTACTCACACTTGGCTTTGGATAAACTATTTCTTATCCCCTTAAAAACTGGTGTTTGAACATGACCAAAGGAGTGACCACTACGAACCCTCAGGGAATAGACACATCTGAGCATGCTCTTTTAGACCTAAGGCTCACCTAGACACTCTGCTATACAATGTGTTCACCCCACTCTGCAGTTACGGTGGAACCACAGATGACCACTGTGCCAATGGAAAGAGGCCACGCTGGGAGAAAGGAACTCCCAGGGTTCCCACGCTGGGAACCATTCCTTTGGAGCTGGCTCTCTCTCTGGGATGCTCAGGCCACAGCAGCCAACAGTCAGGAAATCCTCCAACTTGAGAGAGCTGGGGAACGTGCCCCAAGGCTGCCTGAGCCCTGATCCCTGAGCAATCCCCTCAGTAGCCTGCTCAAACTAAGGACGTTTAGGAGGTGATGCTGCATTGGGCAACGCCTTGCAGCCTTGAGATAAAATGTATCCACAGTTTAACACCTTCCCCCTGAAACTCAGGGTCACTGTTATTGTAAGCTACCACAGCAGAGCGTTATCCTCATGTTCCCTTGAGTAGAGAAAATTCAAAACCAGACTGTTGCCCTGGAGCCCAGCTTGTCTCAGTGATTCAGTACCCAAGCCACCCTGTCACCCACACACTCACCCTGGGAGGCGATCCTCCCCGGCCCTTAGAAACCAGACAGGCTTGTTTGAAAAACATTTGGAAAGCTTGGGCCCACAAAGGGCTTCAGTGTAAACTGGTAAATTTGAGGAGCCAAGCCATTAAATTCTCAGACTCTGGAGAAGTCAGAGTGATTCTTGTGACTGCGTGGCTTGTCTTGGACAGAGGAGTGGCTGAATTTAAGGCTCAGTGATGTTCAGAAACCTGCCTTCATTCGGCCTGCATCTGTGCTAAGCTATGCGAATCTATTTTTTCCTTAATAGTAATTAAAAAGATATGTGATCCATGGCCTGCATTAGCAAATTAACATGGGGAAGAAAAAGAACATGGAGGCTAGGGTTCTAGCTCAGTTGACAGAGTGCTTACCTAGCATGCCAAGTCCCCAGTTAATGCCCAGGCACTGTATACAGTGGGCATCTATAATCCTAGCACTGGAGAGGTGGAGGAAGGAGAATCACAAGTTCAAGGTCATCCTCGGCTACTTGGCGAATCTTAGGCCAGTCTGGGATCTAAGGTACTCAGAAGGAAGAAAGGGAGGGACGGACGGAGGGAAACAGACATGGAGTGAGGGGGAAGAATGGAGAACAGGCAGGCAAATATGGTAAGCTATATGTCACTCAAATAAAATTCAACTAAAACTGTTATCAGAATAAACATTTTACTATAAGAGATTGGAATGTGAAAGTGCCCTTTTCAGACTTATCCCACATATACACTGTGGGCCGTAGCTTCTCAGGGCTGCCTTTTGTAACACTTTTAATTGGGTACACACACACACAAATACATATGCATGCAACAGCCTTAGTGAGCAAGAATCAAAAGCTGAGATGAGAAAAGGCCATGCCTTAGTCATTTATATATATGAGGTCTGGTGAGATAATTCTACAACTACAGAAGAGCAGGATCGAGGCTGAGAGCATGCAGGTTTGCTCTCTCCTGGGTTAGCTTGTTTCAACCATCCATGTTCCTTAGCTGCAGTCTTCTGTGTCTGCATCTCTCCCCACACAGTCCCTGGCCCTCTTCCCTCGATAACAGGGTAGTGTTCTTCAGCCTCCATCTTTATACCCTCACGCCCTGCCTCCCTGGACTCCAGTCTCGTATATTCAAACATCTTCTCATCGTGTCCCACGTGGACAATGAAGAAGCACTTCAAATGTTGCATGTCTCAAACTGAGCTCCCAACACGGCCTCAGAGCCATGTAGCACTGCTGCATCTCAGTTAACTCCTTCAGGTGCTCAAAGTATTTGAAGTTTTCCTTGGACCTGTCTCCCAGGGCTAGGGATTAAAGCCAGGAGCTTTATGAATACCAGACAAGTACTCGACCACTGAGCCACAGTGCCAGGCCCCCTTGGGTTTTTTTGTTTTGTTTTTTAATCTCAGATTCTCTATTTGATCCTTCAACAGATGTGGGAGGTGAGCAACCATGCTTTTTCCCACTGAGCTCGACAGCCCCTGTATAATATTTTTACATTAACTCATAAAGGGACACCAGATACCAGCAGATATAGGGGGTGGAGCAGCCTACAAGACAACTCTCCAGGTCTCAAAAGACCAGTATCAGGTAGGTGCCTGATCCCTGAAATCCGTGAGCATGTACTTTGCACAGCAAAGGAAAAGGGACCCTGCAGCTGTAACCATGGACCTTGAGAGCTCAGCCCGGGCTGTGTGGGTGGGTTCAGCCTAAACCTTTCTCTGCTGTAGTCAGAGGGAAAAAAACAAAACCACAGAGATCCAAGACTACTGAAGAAGAAGAGCCTCCTAAACCCAGAAACAGTATCGATGACCTCCGGAAGCTGTGTTTGATAGAGGCCTGAGCCACTCTGCCCCATCTCCCTCAGCCCTGGATAGGTTCCTTTCCGGTGTCTCAGGCCCTGTCCTTGTTCTTCTGGGTCTGAAATGTTCCCGAGATAACCAAAGTCTCCCTCCTTTATTTTACAAAGGTTTGCCAAGCGCCAGCTCAGTAGAGGGTTCCCTGGTCACCTCCTTTCTATAAGATCACAGCCTTTCACCATATGTACCTCTGGCGCTGGAGCTGTGCACCAGAAGGTGCGCTCCATGAAGCGGAGCTCTGGGTCAGATTTGTTTACTGCGTCTGTAATAGGGCCTGGCACATAAGAGCCACTCAATAACTATCTGCTGACTGGATGAATGGCGCTAACACCAAGCTCCCCCGTACAAAGTCAGTCAACAAGTCCATAACAATTTCTCAGAATTCTATTCCTTTCTTTTCCTTAGGCCATCATGCCCGGGATCTGTGACCACTGCACCCTTGAAGCCCAACCCTGGCCTCCCTGAAGGCTATCCTATGTCCTGTAGCTGCCCTTTGCTTATCCCTGTTCAGAGTTCCAGACCCCTTAGCATTGCTGAAAAATGTCTAATTCCCTCATTAAGAAGTCACTATGGGAGCTGGGCGGTGGTGGCGCACGCCTTTAATCCCAGCACTAGGAAGGCAGAGGCAGGCGGATCTCTGTGAGTTCGAGACCAGCCTGGTCTACAAGAGCTAGTTCCAGGACAGGCTCCAAAACCACAGAGAAACCACGCCTTTAATCCCAGCACACGGGAGGCAGAGGCAGGCGGATCTCTGTGAGTTCGAGACCAGCCTGGTCTACAGAGCTAGTTCCAGGACAGGCTCCAAAGCCACAGAGAAACCCTGTCTCGAAAAACCAAAAAAAAAAAAAAAAAAAGAAGTCACTATGTTGATAGTTTTGTCCTCTTCATCAATGACATGCTATATACCCTTGCTACCCCTAGAAAGGAGGACTGGGCAAGTGGGCAAATTCATAACCTTAATAGCGTGTAACCAGTCCAGCATTCAGAGTTGGGTTTGCCTTGGTCTCTTCAGGAGTTACTGTTGGAAATGAGAAGGCTGCCCTAAGATTCAAAAGCCAGCAGGCATTACCCTTGCTCCAGCACATCACAGACCAGGGAGTTACCCAGTCACCCATGAACTCACTGGGACTTTTGCCAGAGCTTTGCCTCAGTCCTTCACTGCTAACCCCTATGATCTGGAACCTCGATTACAAACTGTTCTTGAATAAATAAGGATCCGTGTTGTGGTCTGTAGGAATTTTACGCCTTTAAAACATTTGATGCACCTCTAGCAATCCAATCAGTTTCATTCTCAGTGTCTACATTTTCAGGTCTCCTCACTCATTCAGCCAACACTTGGCTGATGCATGATGCCCATGCTGGGATGGTGTGAACATACAGGCTGGCTTCTCTCCCAGGGCTCCAGCCCAGCCAAAGCTGAGGGGGTGTCCAAATAGAAATTCTTTGTTCATGACATATGAATACCCTTCATCTTATTGCCAAGCAACTAAGAGAAGGAAAGCAAGGCTGGTCCATGCAGGAGAGAGGCAAACCCGGGCAGGCGATTTCAACAATGAGGGGGAGCCACAGTACGAGTGGCCTGCACTCTGGAGCAGAGGCCGCTCACATGCAGGGTAACTCAGACGCTTCTTGACCAACTTTTTAAAAGTTCTCTGCTTTTCCTTGCAATTTTCATCTTAAGTTTGATAGTACACTATTTTCTTTAACCCTGTCTACCTTTTCATCACCTGCCTTTGGTTTAGTTAAAGAGGCTCATGAGATCCAGCTCTGGGGAAGCCAGTAAGAGGCTAAGTTAAGGCACAGGGTACAATGGGCGTGGCTGTAAGCAGGAGCACCCAGCAGACGAAACCAGTAAATGCAATTCATGCAACAACAATACCCTAAGAATTACTACAAACTAAGGAACTTTCTCTTTTTCTATATATATGTTATTTTATGGGTGTTTTGTTTAATGTATGTTTATCCACCATGTGTGTGCCTTGTGCCTTTGAGGGAGTTGGATTCCATACAACTGAAGTTATGAATGGCTGTGAAGCAACATGTGGATGCTGGGAGTTGAACCCAAGTCCTCCGGAAGAGCAAGTGCTCTTAACCACTGAGCCACCTCTCCAGCCCCCTGCTAAGGAAAATTCTTGACAAAAAACTTTAATATTATTTTCTAATAAGTCTGAGGGATCAATTAGTCCCAAGATTGGGTTTACAATATAAAATATCCCACCTCTTTAAGTTACTCTTTTATATGATGCCCAGCTTTTTATGTAGCCAATGCAAAAGCCCTCCAGGATATCTATACAGCAGTAAATCACTCATGATTCATGTGTTTGCACATAACAGCAAATGATTAGACAGGTCTTCTACCGGGCTTCTTAGTGTTTTCTGCTCATCATCCTTTTTAACCTCAGACTCTGATGTGATCCTTGTTATATGCGTAAGTAAAAACAATTCATAAATCAAACATTCACTGATCACAAATCATAAATTCACTTTTGAAACAATTCTTTGGCATACACACAGTATCACCGTTTGTTAAATCAAAGGCAAATCTGCATACTAATGAGACTATCATGTTTGTTTATTTTTGTACAAAGAATGAATCTCGGCTGGAAACCCTGCAGGACATGAGGCCTCTTTGGTGCTTTTTAAGGTTAACTGACATTTTGATTTTAGAATTATTTTTATTAATTCATTTACTTATTCATTTATTTATTTACTAGATATACACTGCTTTGCCTGCAGGCCAGAAGGAGACACCAGATCTAACTATAGATGGTTGTGAGCCACCATGTGGCTGCTGGGAATTGAACTCAGGTCCTCTGGAAGAGCAGCCAGTGTTCTTGACCTCTGAGCCATCTCTCCAGGCCCTGATTTTAAATTAAGTGCTGAGTGTGTCACTCCACACAAATACATAGTATAAGTGGCAGAAGGGGAGTTCAAAATTAGGAAATATTGTCATTACAAGCCAAAATTTGTTTGATTTTTTCCCCCCGTGAAATTCTAATCAGCAAGTCAAACACCGGTTTTTAACATCAAAGACTCAACAGGATAAAGGTACAGTAATCTTAATCTGAGGCATGCCGAGGGACCACTGCAAACACTGACTGTGTGCCGAAACACCAACTCCTACAGTTACCCATCTCCCTTTTGCTCGAGCTCAGAGGAGCTTTCAGCGTTACCTTTGCAACCCCTAGAAAACAGACCTAGGGATGTATGTTCATGGGCAGCGTGATCAGTAAGCATTTGCTGAAGCAACAATCAATGTATTTACAACCCACAACGCTAATGTTCAGGAAAGAGAAGGAATGAGGACGGCAGGTGAGGGAAAAAAGGACATCTGAGTCTTTGGAGAATGAGATCATGGCAGTTTTATGCAAAGTGTTGCCCTGTGGCAAGCCAAGAAGCTGGTATCAGAGTGTAAAGAACTCACTGTGGCCTGCTACTGAAGAAGTCCAGATACCTACCCATCTCCTCACATGACCGGAAGGCTGGGGGCCAGCACCTGTCTGCAGACCACAGCTGGAGAATATGGTGTCACACCCTCCTGGAGTTGGACTAAGGAGGAGGAGGAGGATGATAAGTCTGCTGATTAGCAGTCACAACATGTTTACTGGATGCCAGATGCTGTTAAGCACTTACGCACTTTATATGGATTATTTCATTTAAACCCTTAAGAACCCATGAGGGTTTACTTTATCAGTCCCATTTTTTTTTTTTTTCAAATGAGGAAGTTTAAGCCTTCAGACGAGGCTTGGTTAATTTATCTTGCTTTTAGCATCTTGGCTGTGATAGAGCAGATGTGGGAAGTAAGCAGTCTGACCCCAGGTGATCCTGGATTAGTATATGGTGCCTGCTGAGCTACATAACCACTCTACTTCCCAATTTCCTTAAAGAACAGGGGCTTGGCTGGATGAAGTAGTCCATCGTCCATCATTTTACTTCAAGGACTCGGGTGGCAGAAGCAGGCAGATCTTTGTGAGTTTGAGGTCAACCTGATCTACACAGTAAGGTCCAGGAGAGACAGAACTACACAGTAAGACTGTCTCAAAAAAGAAAAGGAAATGAGTTTGTATTGTATCAGTGCAGGGTGAAGAAATACTTTACTCTGGGGAGATGTCAGATAGTGCTTTTTAAAGGGGTGAGGAAAGACACTCCTTTTCCAAGCCTGATGATCTGAGAACAGGGAACAGAATCCTGAAAGTTGACCTCGGCCTTCCACAAGTGTATGCTGTGGTATACTGCATTGCATACATGCATACACACAGATATACATGCATAGTAAATGCAAATAGAATGATGTTTGTTTGTAAATCCTGTTTATGTATTTGAAAGACATGGTTTTTTTTTTTTTTTTTTTTTTTGGTTTTTCGAGACAGGGTTTCTCTGGTTTTGGAGCCTGTCCTGGAACTAGCTCTGTAGACCAGGCTGGTCTCGAACTCACAGAGATCTGCCTGCCTCTGCCTCCCAAGTGCTGGGATTAAAGGCGTGCGCTACCACCGCCCGGCAAAGACATGGTTTTTGTTGCCCTCACGGGGCTACAATTTAAATACTTAGCACAAGTACTTTCTCAGCTACAGAACATTTCCAACGACACAATGGGGTCATGTTCATGAGGTTTTCAGACGGCTAGGAGTGGTGGCACAGGCCTATAGTCCCAGTGCCCGAAGCTGAGGCAAACTAGAAGTTCAGGCTGGCCTGGGCCGCACAGCAAGGCTCTGTCTTTCTCTGTCCATGTTTTCCTAGGGCCAGCCTTCTCCAAAATGTTATATTTGGTTTCTAGGAGCCACTTAAAATCTCTCTGGGAAAGATATAGTCAAAATTCAAAATTTATTTATTTTTAAAGTCTTACTTCTAGACTTCAAAAGCACTGACATCGAGTTTAAGCAAACAAATAAAATTGATCATCTTTGAGACTGATGGCTCAGTAGTTAAGGACATTGGCTGTTCTTCCAGAGGACTTAGGTTCAATTCCCAGCACTTACATGGATGCTCACAACCATTTTAAACCCTTGTTCCAGAGGGAGCTAATGCCATCTTTTGGCATTTGGCACATGAGGCACCCAGACATGCATGCAGGCAAACCACCCATAAACATAAAATTATGTAAAAAAATCCATCAGCCTTTGGAAAAGCACCTAGAAAACCATTAAATCTTTACTCAACATTGCTCCATATCAAATGCAGCTTGAATAATCAATTGCACAATTAATTAAAAAATTTAGCCACCTCACTGCTCTACAGTAAAATTTCAAGAACCATACATTATAATTTAAATATTTTTTAGATTTAGCCTTTTTTTTTTTTTTTTTTTTTTTTGAGATAAAGAGTCTCTCTACATATCCCTGGCTTTCCTGGAACTCACTACATAGAATAGGCTAGCCTCAAACTCAGAGAGATCCCCTGTCTCTGCTTCCCCTGTGTTGTAATAATGAGCGGCAGGGGCTGCGTCCCCGGCACCCGGCCGCCCACATGGCTTAGCTTATGCCCCCAAATAATTACACGGAAACTGTATTCTTTTAATCACTGTCTGGCCCATTAGTTCCGGCCTCTTATTGGCTAGCTCTTACATATTGATCTAACCCATTTCTAATATTCTGTGTAGTACCACGAGCTGGCTTACCAGGGAGAATCTTAACCTGCGTCTGTCTGGAGAGAGAGAATCATGGCGACTCCTTGACTCGGCTTCTTTCTCCCAGCATTCTGTCTGTTTACTCCGCCTACCTAATTTTCTGTCCTATTAAAGGGGCCAAGGCAGTTTCTTTATTACTTAACCAATGAAACAACAGATAGAAAGATGACCCACCTCCATCATTTCCCCTTTTTCTGTTTAAACAAAAAAGAAAGACTTTAACTTTAACATAGTAAAATTACATATAACAAAACAGTTATCAAGCAAGAATTACAGTTACAATATTTATATCTATTTTATCTTTTATCATTACTAAGGAAAACTATAACTATAACTAACCATTCTTCAACTCCATCAAAGACTCCAGAAGGATATAATATTACCTAAGTAAAGAAGAAATCCAAAACTCTAGAAATGACAGAGACATCTCGCTGCCTGGACAGTCATTCAAAGTTCCTCTGTATCGTTGGGGCATCCATCTTCAGCCTTCAGGCCCATAGTATCCAGCAGACATTTTCATCAAGCAGGAAATTCCAAAGACAGTTCAGTCACTTTTTGTTGTGTCCTGCAGAATGTCTCGCAGACTCTTTCATGAGTCAGGAACCCCGAAAGACCATCTCACCTTTAGGCAAGTTTAGCAGTCCTTTTTCTGTGAGTTCTTTGTGTCCAGTTTATGTAACAGTCCAGGCATGAGCAGTTTCATGCCCAAATGGCTATCAAACTCCATAAGGAGCCTCTTCAATGCCCATCTTCCTCTTGAAGTAGATTGGTGCTGCCAGGAGCAGACGTGTCTCATTGTCATGAAAAGCCCTAAGTTATTAAAACATTTAAATGCCATATTCTGCAGTCTTTGAAAGATATGAAGAATGCCTATCTAGCTGAAATATATCTATGCATATCTAGAAAATCTAACTAACATGACTACAAATTTGACTATTATTGATGATTATTCATTAGCAACCTATATTTCCTAATTATACATTACATTTTTAAATGAACTACACAATCACAATACCTTAATCAAGATCAGAAATATGCATATACATATAACAAAATTGACCTTAAAATCTATACCAATGCAAATTATTCATATCTATATCATATCCCCATTTAAATGTAAAAGAACATTTATAAACAATATTTGGGAATATGGGCGCAGTTTTTTCTCTCCAAACTGTTTCCTGCTGTATGGGGGCGCTGTTATTCAGGTCTTTTATGGGATAACCTGTGTGCCAGGGTCATCTCAGTTGGCAGTTGAGTGAAGTAATTTTTTGAGGGTGTTTACAGTAACCTTTCAGGAGGGCGTGGTCTATCATACCATATTGGGATAGAAGAAATCCATAGGGTCGCATCCTCTGTGAAAACAAAAGAAGACCCTCTCCAAAGCATCATATCCTTAGACCTATATTCTGAAATCATAATACCCTTATATCCATTCTGGTTTAGCTTGGCAGCCCATATAATGAAATGTCTCTCTGTATTTAGCTCCTTTACAGTCAAAAATTTTAAAGAAAACACAATAATACAAAGTATCCAGACTCTCTGTGAATTTTTCATTTTTACGTGGCTTATTTTTTTTTATTTTTTTAATCTATAATTATCTGTACTCTGTCTCTTTAAAGACTTTACCCTTTTTTTAAGACATTAATTTTATTTTTTATATATTTTTTTCTCTCTCTCAAGCCTATGTACATTCATCCAACAGTGTCTGAATCAGTTCTATTGTGAACTGTAATTTTTTTACTATTCAGGAGCATTTCTTAAAATGTTAAGCAATTTTTAAAAACTTAAGTTGCACCATGTACAGATAATACGGTACCGCCTGTGTCCTGCTCAGTCCAAATCTTAACTGCGCTGTTATTACGGTAATTACGGTAGTTCCTGCCTGAGACCAGCAGAGTTCAGCATGGCGGAGCTGAGCCGCTCCTGCATCAGAGTCATTTGGTGCCCCTGAGTCACACACAGTTTCAGGCACACAGCAGTCCATCTTGCCATCAAGCAAGCCGTAGCACTTTACTCCAAATGCTCCATTCAAAAGCTCTGTCTCCTGCAGGAGCCAGACAGAGATCACAATGGCGGCACAGCCCAGAAAGCCGGCATTTTAAAACAGCCAGTTTTTTCCTGTTGCTGAGTCAGGACAATTTCTTTGCGGCATGCAACCCACAAACAGCAAAAAACTGTCTTGAATTTTCTCTCTCTCCTTTTTAAGCCCTCTCAGGTTTTACGTGGAGTTCATTAGCACGTTGGGTGCCACTCTGTTGTAATAATGAGCGGCAGGGGCTGCGTCCCCGGCACCCGGCCGCCCGCATGGCTTAGCTTATGCCCCCAAATAATTACACGGAAACTGTATTCTTTTAATCACTGCCTGGCCCATTAGTTCCGGCCTCTTATTGGCTAGCTCTTACATATTGATCTAACCCATTTCTAATATTCTGTGTAGTACCACGAGCTGGCTTACCAGGGAGAATCTTAACCTGCGTCTGTCTGGAGTGGGAGAATCATGGCGACTCCTGACTCAGCTTCTTTCTCCCAGCATTCTGTTCTGTTTACTCCGCCTACCTAATTTTCTGTCCTATCAAACGGGCCAAGGCAGTTTCTTTATTACTTAACCAATGAAACAACAGATAGAAAGATGACCCACCTCCATCACCCCTGTGCAGGCATTAAAGGTGTGCACCACGGCACAAGGGCAGAAAGACTTCTTAATGTTCTTATATCAAACTCCCCACAGTGAAGTGTCTTGCTAGAAATTCTCACAACCAGACTACTAGGTGCTTTCCAATATTAATTTTTAATCATTTTTGATTGTATAATAGCTTAAGGGCTCCTCCTTAAACCAGAATCAATATAACACACTTAAAAAAAAACCTAATCTAGCTTATTTCTGAGTGAATGGGTAGGACCTGGTATAGTTAAGATCTAAGGAATGTACCGCTGTCAGTCTACCCGAGAAATATGACATTTATTTTACCTTTGAAATTTATAAAATGAACTTTTAGCCATCTTATTAAACTTTTTAATTCATTCATTTACTAATTTAGAAGACAGGGGTTCACTATGTAGCCCAGGCTATCCTCTACCTCCTGCCTCAAGCACATGAGTGTTATAATTAGTTATTTGCCACCATGTTCTACTATTCTCTCTCTCTCTCTCTCTCTCTCTCTCTCTCTCTCTCTCTCTCTCTCATTCAAGCAATGAAGAAATAGAGCAAACAGCCAAGTACGGCACCCTACTACCTACCTGGGGCATCAATAGTGCCAACTTGAGAAGTTACAGTTTTCATGAATAATAGAGACCTTGAGCCCTGTAAATGCCAAGCAGCTTGCCTTTCTTGTTGACAAACTGCAGCCACTCTGCACTCATTTTAATAACGACCAAGGGCAGGGTGGGGTGGAAGGCACAAGGATTTCAGGGAATGGCCAGATCTGTACTCCTCAGGGCCCTTCTTACAGGTCAACTTACCCTTCTGGCCACCTTTTTCTTAGTCTGGGAGGGTCTCTCACTGCTGCCCTCCTCCACTGAAAAATTCATGTGCCTCAGGTCCTGGATCCCCCTCTCTTACTAAAGACACTATGAGAAAATGGTTCTGAATGCCTGGGCAGTTTCCTGACTTCTTTGCAGGCTTTTCTAGTTACAGATACACACATCCAACTATTGCTTCCGGACAGCACAAGCACGTGCTCATGTTTCAACCTGAACTCAGCACACAGTCCATTAGTCATATCCTCCCCCACCCTTGGGGTTGCTCTGAGTAGCCCTGGCTGTCTTGAATTTGCTCTGTGGAACTTGAACTCAGAGATCCCCCTGCTTCTGCCTCCCAAGCGCCACCACTGGCAGGCCCATTCATCATATTCTATATTCTATTTTATTCTGATTTATTTATTTATTTATAGTGTTCAGTCTGAATGTTTGCCTTCAGGCCAGAAGAAGGCACCAGATCTCATTACAGATGGGTTGTGAGTTGCTGGGAATTGAACTCAGGTCCTCTGGTTGAACAACCAGTGCTCTTAACCTCTGAGCCACCTCTCCAGCCCCATCATACTCTTTACAAAGCTTGCTTCCTTCTTTTGTGCTCTAGATTTCAACAAATAGCTGGAGAGCCCACCTTACTCCTGACATCAGACATGGGAAGTAGCCTTGTGGGTGTTACCAAGAAGTCCAAGTGTGCTCCTTCCGGTGGCTGCCCCGTCCCCATGACACTGGCACCACAGTAACCAACACCCACTCTAGGTCACCTTCTCTCCATACCTCAAACAAAAACAAATGGCCCTCCCATTGTTTTTCTGTCTCAAATTTTGACTCTCACTAATCTTTGGTCCTTTCCATATGCAAAATGGACCATGTCACTCACCCACAATTTTTATTACCTTTAAAGAAAAATCCGGTCCTGAAGTAAGGGCTCTCTGTAACCTCCCCCCAGCACCTCTCTGGTTCACTTCCCTCTCTTCTATGTATGCGGTTATACATATTCAGTCAGCAACAACTACCACCCCACTTGCTTACTGCTGCCTTTTGTCTGCGCCCAAGTTACCCTCTGATGGGGGAGCCCTCTTGCCCTCACACCCACGCTCCTGGGCAATTCCCTTGTCTCCATTTATGGGAAACTATGTTAGGGCGGCACACTATAGCTGTTCAATAAATGTTTGCCCCATCCCAACATTGCCTTTTCCATTTAAAATTTCTACATTTAAATTTTTCTTTTATACCAGGCATGGTGGCACACACCTTTAATCCCAGCACTTGGGAGTTTGAGGCCAGTCTGATCTACAAAATGAGTTCCAGGACAGCCAAGGCTGTTACACGGAGAGACCCTGTCTGGGGAGGGGGATTCTTTTACAATATGGAAGATAGCAATATTATCTATTAACACTTCACTATTATTATTTGAAACAGGGTCTCGTGTAGCCTAGGCTGGCCTTGAACTCACCATGTCACCAAGAATGGCTTTGAACTTCTGATCCTCTTCCTTCCCCTCACCAGTGCTGAGGTAACAGCTGTGGGACACCACATTTAGTTTATACTGGGTGGGAACTGAACCCAAGGCTTAGTTCACATGAAGTATCCTATCAACAGTGTTAAATTCCCTGTCCCTATAATTACACATCATTTATTCTGATTCTTACTAAACTATTAGACAAACTGCCACCATAATGAGCAACCAGCAGCTCCCACCTTTCCCAAAGAGGTGTACTTAGAAATAAAGACTAGTAAAATGACTGGAAGTTGTCCTCTCTGTTGCCGTCCCATTCAGGACACAACCAAAGTCCACTCTGTACCAAAGGGACTACGGAAGCAGCATGCTGTGGGTTTATATAAAAGGAAACAAAGCTTAATCGGAGGGTCAAGACCCAAAAAACAAAAGAGAGATAACTATTAGAAGAAAGCGTAGTTTTGGAGCCAAGAGCTCCATTGGCGAGTGGGAGAGAAGTTCATTTAGTGGGCATGGACCTCCTCCTGGAAAAAGTGCTGGAAAGCGAGAACCAGCCAGACCCTGGAGCGCAATCACACCACGGAGGAAAAGAGCAGAGCGGCAGGGTTCAGGGGAGTCCGATAGCTGGAGTGCAGTTGCTAACAGGTTTGGGGACAACACAAACCAGACATGGAAATCAGGTTGTAGTCTACCTTTGAGCTCCTGAAGGAATTCAGAAAGTAGCAGAGAGGGAAGAAGACCCAAACCATGCTAACACAAATAAAAAAGCAAAAACTCTTCAAAGCAAAAATAAAACCCTTCTCCCAGTTATGACAGTGGGGGAAGAGGACAGAACCCACGCGCTCAAGTGGTACGATTTTGGCTGCCCTATTTGTGCTAAATTAAGCTAACCTCTGACTGAGTTGTCTTTGCTTTTCATTCTGAGAGTGGCCAAGAGGTGGGAGAAAAAGAAACGGCTGCACTTTCTATGTCTTCCTGACTACCTTGTTATCCCAGGCTAAGGCTGCTTTGCTTTGCTACTTTGAGTTACACATCAGCTAAGTAGTGATGTCACCGCTCTGTGCACAAAGAAACTTGGAAACTTAAAAACAAAGCAAAACCCCCCATACCATGTCTTTTTGTTTTTCCTTTGACCACCAATAGTACACTGAACACAACAGCCAAAGGAAATAGACATATTAGTAGGAACAAACCAAAGTGACAATAAAAACTTTATCATTCATTTCCAAGCCCTAACCCATTAACAGTTTCTGACCATGAGCATCTTCTCTGAGGGTAAAACACATTCCTACACAGAAGTTCTTCTCATCCACTGGGCAAGTGCACGGATATGTCCCTCCCCACTGCTACCCCTTCCTAGCCAGTTGTTTCTTTCATAGGCATGACAGCCCCTAAAATCTTGCTTTCACAGTTAGCTGCCTTTATGTATTGAGTGAGACTTCCTCAATGCCCACTTCAAGGATTAGGTCTCTTCTAAACCACTACAAGGTATTCCATCAATTTCTATTCTCACCTTTCCATTCTTAAAATCCACATGCAGTCCCTACATTTAGTATTCATCACCTTAGCATGGAGATCTGTCACTCTTCTTAAAAAAAGAAAGAAAGAAAGAAAGAAAGAAAGAAAGAAAGAAAGAAAGCAAGCGCGCACCCTCCCCAATATCCAGCCTACTGTTTTGGACAGTTTAACCTTAACACCTCTTGTGTGTCAGTAACGCCAGGTTTGTTTGTGACCTTTGCTATTGCATTATTGACAGGCATAACCGTGTCTTGGATGAGAAAGCCTCAATCTGATTTTGTGTAGGAGAACCAGAATTTGGGAAATACTGTGTACAGAAGCACCCAGAAATCTTACCCTGGTGTGGTGATAATTTGTTTGTGCTCTAACAAATAAAGCTTGTGTGAAGATCAGAGAGCATAGCTAGCCACCGGTTAACCATAGAGGTCTGGAGGTCTGGACAGACAGACAGGTAGTGATAAGGCGGGGTGGAGAGATGACTATAAGGTGGGAGGAGACAGGAGTTCAACCCTTTTGTGGCTGACAACTTAGCTAGGTAAGAGTTGACTGTGGCTTGCTCCTTTGTCTCTCTGATCTTTCAGCATTTACCCTGCTATCTGGTTCCAGGGTTTTATTATTAAGAAAAACTAGAACTCTTCCAACACTCTGGGTTCTCCTTCTCTAAGTTGCAGGAACATTATGGGAAATGTCTCATGATACATTTACTTGCAAGCTAAACATCTCAGTTTGGTACTTTAGCTTAGGTAGTAGCAGTCCTGCATACATCACACTGCTTGTCAACACCCACACATAAGCCTCCTTGCTTTGACAATCACCCTCATAGAGCCAGAGCTGGGAGCCTAGAATAAACGTCCATTTCCATCACAGAATAGATGCTTCGCAGGTTCAACGAGGCTTTGAACGATTCCCTTAGGGGAAAGTAATTCTCCCCTGTGTCCTTGATACCCACAGAGTAGAAATCTCTCCTTTGGCAAAGATGAGTAATCACTTATATGACCCCAGTGTGGCTGGGCCTTCCATTTTCCTCTAGTATTGTCTACGGCAGCAGTAGGAATTGATGGAGGGACTTTAATCTCCAGACCCGAATGCTAAATCAATCCTACAATTTCCCTCTGCCCCTCTGCACTTTCTCATTCTCTTCCTTATCTCTTCTCCATTTTTCTTCCTTCCTTCCGGCTTTTTTTTTTTCTTTCCTCCTTAACCAATGACACTCTCTGGGGTGGTCTGAAAATTTTACAGCATACAGGATAAAACTCCTTCGTGATTTTCACACCTAAAGTAAAACCTAGTTCAGCGTCTTTGAAACCAGTGTCCTACACAGTTTGGTTGATTCGATGATTCCCCACCCCCTCCAAAAAAGGGAGGATTGTAACATACACACCCCTACACCTAAACTAGTCAGCAAAATCCCACGCGGGGGCCCACGGCCTGAAATGTGATAGCTGAGAGTAGGGATGACGGAGCAGGAGTGGGGGAGGAACAGCCCAAGGTTTCAGGAGACAGGCTTGGCCTTCTACCGAGGCAGGAGCTGCTTTCACACAACAGTCCCACCCTCACCTAGGTCAGTGTGGTCGGACACCCCACTCTGGAACAAGCGATGCAAAGGGCGAATCCTTCAGGCGGAGTAGAGGGCACCCAAACCCAGGAGTCTTAGGGTCGTCCTGGCCTTGACCTGGGGCGACATTCTGGTGCTGGAGAACCTATCCTGGAAGGGAGTTGCCATGCAAAGGCCTGGTTCTGTCTCCCCAAGGAGGCAGACGTCCTCACTGGGTGTATCTAGGAGCCATGACCTGGGTAACATCCTGGCGCAAAGGACCCTCATCCTGGGGAGAGGGTACAGCCTTGCAAACGCCGGGACCTCCAGCCGGGAGCAGGTTCTATCCTGATTCTCACCAGGGCGTTCCGGGGTCATCCAGACCCTAATCTGGGCCGATGCCGGGTGCAGGGAAGCCCCGATTCTAGTTGGGGTTATTGCGATGCAATGGCTGGGTCCTCCAGCGGGAGCAGGATCTATTTTGACTCCCATTCGGGAGTCTCGGGAGCATCCGATCTCAGACCCTCCCCGGTTCAGAGGAGAAAGCCTAGAGCTGCGGTCCTCCCTCCCGAGCTGGGGCGCCCTCACCCTCAGCTGTGCGGGGTCGGGCGGGGTTGCAACAGGTGCGCGGCCTCCCAGCTCCCCCGCCGCCTGCCCTGCCGTTACCTGCAGCGGCGGCCACCGAGGCCAAACGGAGACAGGGCGGGAGCTTCCCAAGCTCTGCAGACGCTCGCGTGGTCCCGACAGAAGCTGACGGCGGCTTCCCGAGCTCGGCACACGGCTCGGTGGAAGCAGCCGAAGTCCCCAGCCCCGACCCCCTACGCCACTCCCGCCCGAGCGCGGCTCCGCGTTTCCACGTCACTTTTTGGTCCCTCCCTCTCGCCGTCGGCCGGGCCCCGCCCGGTCCCGTCCGCGGTTGTCAGGGCAACCCGAGCGACGCCTGCCACGGAGGACAGGCGTTAGGAGGGCGGCGCCGCCAGGGCTCGGCCCGAGGGGCTCCGGGAGCAGCTGACCATGAAGCCCCACAGTAAGCGGCGGGCTGGGGTCTGGGGGTGCGGGCAGAGGCTGAGCCCGCCGGGCCAGGTCTCGAACCTGGAGCCAGACGATCCGCAGATTCCACAGCGCACTGCTGATGTCCTCACAAATAGTGGGCTCATTAATGGTGAATAGTGCTTTCTGAGTCTTTTTTTGTTTGTTTGCTTGTTTTTGTTTTTGTGTTTTGTTTTTCGAGACAGGGTTTCTCTGTGGTTTTGGAGCCTGTCCTGGAACTAGCTGTTGTAGACCAGGCTGGTCTCGAACTCACAAAGATCCGCCTGCCTCTGCCTCCCAAGTGCTGGGATTAAAGGTGTGCGCCACCACCGCCCGGCTTTCTGAGTCTTAATAAATCTGAGTCTTAATAAACCTGCAAGGAGGCTGGGCCTTGGATTTATGAGACCTTGCCTCCCCTCGACCTTACCTCCAAAGTCTGGGGTATATATAAATCATGTGCGTCCTCCCAGTGTAAGATACATAACAAACGTTCATCATTTGTGCTTTTTTTTTTTAAATCTCCCTGTTCTTGATTGTTTATCTGTGTGCTTGTGCACGGGATGTGCGCAGGTGCCATACAGGTGCACGTACAAGTAAGTGCACGTTTGCGTGGAGGCCAAGCTCAAGTGTCATTTCTTAAATGCTATCCACCTTGGTTTTTAAATTTTATTCTAGTGTGTTCAGGTGTTATACCTACATGGAAGTCAGTGCACCGCTTGCGAGCCTTTTGCCTACAGAGGCCAGAAGAGAGAACCAGATCTCCTTGAACTGGAGTTACAGCCCGTTCTGAGCAGCCATGTGGGTGCTGGGAATTGAATGTGGGTCCCCTGGAAGAGCAGTCAGTGTTTGTGACAACTGAACTATCTCCTTAGGCTCCCACCTTGGCTTATGCGGCAGGGTGTCTCACTGGTCTAGAGCTCTAGTCAAACCGGCTCGCTAGAACCCCAGAGGTGCTTCTGTCTCCATTTCCCCTATGGCTGGAATTACAAATCGCACCACAGTTGACTTTTTATATAGATTCTGGGCACCAAACTCGGCTCTCATACTTTCTGCAAGCATTGTATGCGTGGAGTCATCTCCCCAGCTCCCTCCCCCCACTTTTTAATATTCCACGTCTAGCTTGTCTTGCACAGGCAGCTCAGGCTGACCTTGTAATCCTGGTAGGCTTCGGACCCACCCAGCCTCCTGAACTGGTGACGTTCTGAAACTGCTGGGGTTACGACTTTTTTTTTTTTTTCCGTTTTGTTTTGTTTGAAACAGGGTCTCGCCATATCTCTCTGGCTAGCTTGGAGCCCACTGTATACACCAGTCTCGCCTCAGATTCACAGGGCCACCTGCCTCTATTTATGGGGTGCTGGGATCGAAGGCATGAGCTACCATGATGGACTACAGTGTTGTGTGTGTTTGATATATGGCCAAGGCTGTGTAGTGTGTGGTTGCTGGAACTGAGAGGTGCTGTCTTTGGTTGTTTTTTTTCCCAACCTTTCCAGGGACTTTGTCCTAGGTGCTCCTTTCCACCTCCCCACACAAACTATTTTATTGCCTCCTTTGTTCTTTAAACAAGCACGCTATTTGACAGGGAGACTTGAAAGAACTTAAACCTTTATAGGATTTTGTTCGATACCAAAAATATATCAATTTGTCTTTTTTGCATAATTTCAAAATAAAATAAAATACTTGGGCCAAATCCATGTTCCTAGGGGGAAATTCTGGCATTTAAAAAAGATCATTTCTTTTTTTTTATTTTTTTAAGACAGAGTTTCTCTGTGCAGCTTTGGAGCCTGTGCTGGAACTCACCCTGTAGACCAGGCTGGTCTTGAACTCACAGAGATCCGCCTGCCTCTGCTTCTTGAGTGCTGGGATTAAAGGCATGTGCCACCAGTATCCGGCTTAAAAAAAAATCATTTCTTAATAACAAGAAAAATTTAAAGACTTTCTCCCCTTTCTTTTACTTTCCAAACAGAAAGTCTCCAAGTTAGGAGTTATCGTTGCTTGGCTTGATAGGATTTTTTTAATATACAGTATCATTTGTGTTTAAAACTCACTGGAATGTGAATTCTATCAAACCTGCCGGAAAAAATTATGAGCATACAGCAATAATGAGTTTTAGTCTCATATCAAATATCAAATTGAGGGACTGGAGAGATGGCTCAGTGGTTAAGAGCACTGCCTGCTCTTCCAAAGGTCCTGAGTTCAATTCCCAGCAACCACATGGTGGATCACAACCATCTGTAATGAGGTCCGTGCCCTCTTCTGGCCTGCAGACATACACACAGACAGAATATTGTATACATAATAAATAAATAAATAAATAAATAAAATATCAAATTGAATCAGGGTCTCTGATATCGATCAAGCTGTGTGATCTTTTCAGAGAGAAATGATCTAAGTGATGTGTGTGTCTGTCTGTGTGTCTGTGTTTGGCAGTCTCATGTACACCAGGCTGGCCTCGTATTCACTATGTAACCAAAGATAATCTTGAATTTCTGGTCCTTCAGAATGCTGAGGTTCTAGGCCTTGGCCACCCCATGTGGTGCTCTGATGGAATATTGATTTAGTGGTTTATAAACAAGCCCTCTACCAATTTAGCTACACCCTTAGCTGTGAAGTATCTCCTAGAGACAGCAGCTCTATTTCTGTAAGCTTGCATTACTGTTTAGAGGTGCCCTCTGCAGGCGTCAGAATCTCCAGTGCTCTATGCTCTTAGCTGTTCTCTTTCCTGGTTCTTCCTGTGGCACAGCCCTGTGGGGGAGCTGGGGATTAAACACACAGCCCAGGGTCTGCTTGGGGCACCCAGAGACCCCCTCAGGAGCTACTGAAACCTCCCAGAGTCTGAAACTGGGGAAGGAAAGATAGACAGAGGCTTCCAGGAGAAAGTATGAAGTAGTTGACTTGCACAATAATCTGGTTAATAAGGAGAGGAGGCGAGTTCCAGGACAGCTAAAATTGTTATACAGAGAGACCCTGTCTCAAAAAAGAAAAAGAAAGAAATAAAGGAGAGGTGGTTCCCATGGAGATTTCCCTAGTACATAGGCCCTAAACTTGTGGAATAGAAGTCTAGGAGCAGAGCAAAAAGATTAATTAAAATATAGTCAACAAGAAGAGACAAAGTTATCTGGGCAGTGAGAAAACAGAACCTAAAACACACAACAGGAACAAGCTCAGGGAGGCTTTGAAAGCTGAATAAGATGTTTTATTACATCTGGAGTTGGGGTGGTATCTTGGCAGTTAAAATGCTTGCCTTGCAAGTCTGAGTATCTGAGTTCCAATCCTCAGAACCCACATAAACGCTGGGTGGGTGTGGCAGCTGACCTGTAATCCCAACCTGAGAGGGCAGTCACAGAAAGGTGACTAGCTGGGCGAGCTCTGGGTTTGACTGAGAACCTCTGCCTCAATGAATAAGGATGAAAAATAATTGAAGATTTCCAACATCAACCCTGGGCATCTATGGGCACATGCATGCATCCACACATACAAATATGCACACTCACATATGCACCATACACATAGACACACCAAAGAGTACTTTTCAGATATGAGACAGGGTCTCACTATGTAGTCCTGGCTGGCCTGGAAGTCAATATGTAGACCAGGCTGGCCTTGAGCTCACCAAGATCTACCTGCTTCCGCCTCCCAAGTGCTGGGACCAAAGATGTGCCACTGCACTGACTAATACAGTTAATACATCCATGACTTAATGTATGCTCCCCATCCCATTAGATTTAAAATAGGAAATATATACCAAATCACTTATGTACATATAATGATAGGATTTATCTTTTTTCACACATACTAAAATGAATTTGTATTAATTTTAAATAATTCAGAAATCACCACCTTAAGAAATCTTTCACAATCTAATAGACACCATTTTGGATAAGTGTGAACCATGGTCAGTTTATATTTAAAAGTACTGGTCTAATCTCTATGGTCTCTTTTACTGTCAATATTTGTATCCAACCAGATTTCATCCAAGACAGGAAATAGCTGACTCTTTCAGATCTTTCAGAGGTAGCAGAAACCTGACAGATATGATACTAACCAGTACTAACTATAAATAATTTCAGTCATACCATTAATGGAGAAGAGCAACATCGAGTTGTTAGGCTGGGATTAGGAAGCACGTTGGAAGCCCAGTGTATACGCTACTCCTTCCACCACCGAGGGGCTGCAATAGCACAGGAGCAGTATTAGTGGACTGATTACGAGGGAGGGTCCTTCTTAATTACTTCAAAGAATTAGCTGGATATCTAAGGACAGTGCTAAGGAACTGCTAGAAATAACCTGTCAGTCCAATCATTCCTTTTCCACAGTCTTAGCTTCCTATTACTTTTAGTAATGATCCCTGTTAGCCGAGTCATTAAAATCCAATAAACACAAACCTCTCAGACCCCCCAACTGGCTTAAACTCAGGCGCTAAGCAAGGGATGGAGGGGCCTTCTGCTGTGTTACAGAACAACAGCAAGGCAATGAGCCAAGAAATGATTCCCCAGGGAAAGGACAAATGAAATCAGCTCATGACCTTGGGCTGCTCAGGGTGGCTTGGAGGCTTGGCTTGCATATTTACCTCTAATTATTTTATTTGTAAACTAACTTCACTATTAGGCAGATAACCTGCGATGAAAATCACACAGGGAATGTATATCTTTTTTTTTTCCTTAAAAAAATCATTTAACTGAACGTAGTGGTACACACACTGGGTGGGGGTGGGGTGGTACTGAGGCAGGTGAATGTCTGTGAATTCCAGGTGAGGCAAGGCTAGATAGTCAGAGCTTGTCCCTAAACAAAGGACAATAAATAAATAAAACCACAAACAAACAAAAAAAACATTAATTCCAGCGGTACCATTCCCTTCCCTAATATCTAACACCAAGATGGATATGGGTGTCTTTAAGAATAAGCAGACAAAAGCCGGGCGGTGGTGGTGCATGCCTTTAATCCCAGCACTCGGGAGGCAGAAGCAGGCGGATCTCTGTGAGTTTGAGACCAGCCTGGTCTACAAGAGCTAGTTCCAGGACAGGCTCCAAAACCACAGAGAAACCCTGTCTCGGGAAAAAAAAAAAAAAAAAAAAAGAATAAGCAGACAAGCCTGAAGAAACCCACAATCTAAATATAATCTGTGCATAATTATCAGATGCAAAAACTGAATTTGTTTATCAAATGAAGATAAGCCCCTCCCTCCTGCTTTCTCTCCCTACGTACCCTGGGCCAATCACAAATACTGTGCTCTGATTATGTCAGGTGGGCAACACACAGGCCAGTTCCTTTCCTTTTCATGTATATGTTTTTCTTTTCCTGTCAAGTATATACAAGGAGAAGAAAATTTACACAATTATATCTAGATATATTAGTTTCTTTTCCTATACATATACATAAACATATATAATGCATCCTGAAGCAGGCCAGGCTACAAAAGCTAGAAGAGTAACATAGGCCTGTAATCCCAACACTCAGGTGATAGAGGCAGGAGGATCAGAAGCTCAGGGTCATCTGGCGGAGGTGGTGAGTTCAAGGCCCGCCAAGGATAGAGGAGACCCTGTCTCAAAGCCATAAAGAACCAGCTCCAGACAGAGATATAAATGGCATCTCCCACTAGGGGAGTGACTCCTCTCTCCAAACCTGTTTGTCCACTGTCTCTACCAACTCCTACTCACTCCAGCCCGAAGTTGAAGTCATCTTAGAGTCTTGGTTCCACACCAACCCTCACACATGCCCTTGTCACCAGCATGTAAGTTTATTCCTCCTCCAAGTATATCCAGGATGTGCCTCCTTTCCCCTCCTGCTGCCATCAGTACCTCGAATAACCGTGATTGTATGGTTTACTGATTTCTGCAGTGCCTCTCTTCCCCCCCAAAGCCTCCTAAAGTTCTTACTCTGGACTAGGTGCCCCTCACACATCACATTTTGTCTGTTCGGTTCTTCCCAACACACTAGATGCCCTTTGAGCCACCAAGAGCACTGCTCCCTCCTACTCCTGCTCCGGTGGGGAGGTGCCCTCATATCCTTCCAGTCTTTGCTTACGTACCCCCCCCATCCACTCCTTCTCCCACTGCCTGGTGTAGAGGTGCCACCTCGCCAATGCTATTTCTGTCTCTGAACTTTTCATAACAATAATCACAATTTAATTGTTCTGTTAATTAGAAAAATCTTCTCCTAGCACATAGAATAGGCTAAAGAGGGCAGGGTCCTGTCTGTGTTCTTTCTCGCTCTGTTCTGTCCCAGGGTCCTTAAGCAAACATTCCTGGAATGGATGACATTGCCTTGTTTCATTTCCCCGAGGGTGCTGTGTTTACAAGAGAGCTGTTTTATCTCCAGCAGGAGGGGCTGTGCTCCTGTAAACTTCAAGTCCCTCATGGGCAAAGGTCATTTAAGTCAGGCGTTGGTTACAAATACCTGGCAAATTCCGCTTCCCTTCCTAACCTGAATGGCTGTTTTGAGAGTCTCATTTTATTTGGTATGATCAAGGAAACAAGCCATCTTGGCTGCGTCAAGGACCTCTAGGTCAGAAGACCCTAACAAAACCCTAGGTAATGCGTGGACTGCTTACAATCTGCTGATGGGGACTTAAGGCATTTTTTTTTACTTGACTACAGGAACTGTTTCACAAATCTGTGTGGTGATTTTTTTCTTAAGTAATCTTAGTCCCTAAAGAATATCAATTATTTCAATTAGGTTACAGTTCAAACCTTATTAAGAAGTAAATGCTTATATTAATCAAATTAAGAACTTTTTAAAAAGCAGTTTTAAAGAAACCTGTGTAAACAGTTCTCTTTTAAAATCCCCACCAGAATACAGAAAATCAAGGCAGTCCTGACCTGTGATGATGCCCGGTCAGCCACAGAAAGGCTCCGTGGTTGAAGCTGTGTCCCCAGGAACTTGGGACACAGACAGCTTCTGCTTCCTGCTAATCTGCTTGTCCTTGGCCTTGCTAGGCCAGGGAAACTCTGTTACAGCTTGTCTCCCTCTAAACAGCCAACCAGATTCAAGGAGGGGCCTGTGCTTTCCAGAGGCGTCCAAGGAAGCCCTGTATGACTCAGTGAATTCAGGTGCAAGAACTTAGTAAACAAGGCCCAGCCGAGGTCGGGTGGACGTGTGGCCGTGAAGTCAGAATCTCTGGGACCTTGTGGGCCATCGTGGGGACTTTTCTTGGAAGCCAAGAGGCAAGCCATTATCAAGATTTAGGCGCCCATTCTTTCACCTGTGTTCCTGACCCCTTATAGGTCATCCAGAAATCCTCCTCACTCTTCCCATCTTCCTGGCTTCTCTCCATCCATACACATACCTCTTGGTCCTTTACAAACTCTCCTGGGGCTGCAAAGATGGCTCTTGTAGAGGACCTAGTTCAGTACCAAGCACACGGTGACTCACAACTGCCTGTTAAGTCTAATTCCAGGGGATCCGACAGCGCCCTCTTCTGGCCTCTACAGGCTCCTGCATACACATAGTGTATGTTCATAAATGCAAGCAAAACATACACAAAAAAATAAAAACTCCTCCTGCACGCCACCACTTCTTAGAAACTTTGTACAGCAGCTTATCCTCCCTTAACTCCTGACCTTGATCTGTCTCCTTGGTACTGAGTCTGCATGCTTTGTTTTGTCTACCGTGCTGTGACCAGTCTGTTTCAGAAACCTTCTTGAGACAGGGACACTTTCTTCTTTGCGGCAAGGCCTCACGGACCAGTTTATGGGTTTGTGCAAGCACACTGTTCGCTGAACTACATCCCCAGTCCAACACCTTCACTTACCCGACTCTTGAATTCTTCTAGTCACGTTAGTGTTAGTAAATGAAAGTGTAGGGGAAAATCAGCCTCAGAACCATAATGTCAGAAATGACTGCATAGACTGGCCAATGTTGCCCAGAGGTAGAGGACTTGCTCTGCATGAAGAAAGCCTCAGATTCCATCCCTTGAATTAAAAACAACTGACAATAAGATGAGCTTATAGGGGCTGGCAAGATGGTTTAGCAGGTAAAGGTGCTTGTCACCAAGTCTGGCAACCTGAATTCAGTTTCCGGAACCCATGTGTAGCAGGAGAGAACCTGCTCTCCAAAGTTGTTCTCCTGCCTCCATGTGTGCAACACTCCTCCCCCACAGCTAATATAAATGTATAAAAACTTTTTTTTTTTTTGAGACAGGTTTTCTCTGTATCTAAGGAGCCTGTCCTGGAACTAGCTCTTGTAGACCAGGTTGGCTTCGAACTCACAGAGACCCACCTGCCTCTGCCTCCCGAGTGTTGTAAAGGTGTGCACCACCACTGCCCGGCTGTAAAAAACTTTTTAAAATGCCCTTACAGACTGATGATAAAGCTAAAGGGGTAGAACACTTGATTCCATGCCCAGAACTGTGAGAGGCAGACAAAACAATGAGATGACTTCACAGACACAGTAGGTGAGAGAGGTAATCTAGTTGATTTGCTTATTTGGGATTACACAAGTTCTCTGGTGAACGGAATCAGCCCTTGTTGGAAATGTTAGAAATATTTTTAAGATGAGCCTCTCTGCCGACACAAGTAATTCCAATCAGACCAAATTACACCGAATGAAAGATGCTCATGTTTAAAAGCAGTGCTCCCAGGTGGCCGGGAAAGCATGGGGAGAAAGAGAGAGCAGGGTAGACCATGGGAAACCCCGAGACCATGTGCTCCTTTTCTGGGCCGCAGACTAAATAGCCTGTGGGAGTGGTCCTGACCCTCCCTGGGGAGGGGTCAGTTCTTGGTGGGCTTTCCCAGAGGTGGGGTCCAGACCAAGGCAACTCCCAGGGGAGGGGACTTTCAAAGATGGATGCCAAGGAGTGGGGGCTGGGATGAGGCCCTCGACTTAATATTACAGGAAAGAGTATTGCTCTCCTAGTGTATTGTTCCTCCCTAGGATTCAGTGTTTATTTTTTATCTATCTATATCTATCTATCTATCTATCTATCTATCTATCTATCTATCTATCTATCTATCATCATCTACTGGTTTGTTTTTTGGGGTAGGGTTTCTCTTCATAGCTCTGGCTGTCCTAGACTTGCTCTGTAGACCAACCTGGCCTCAAACTCAGTGATCTGCCTTCTCTGAGTTTCTGCCTTCCAAGTGCTGGGATTAAAGGGGTGTGCCACTACTGCCCTGCTAAATGTTGCTTTCTAATTGAAGTACGTGTATACAATACAATTCAAAATCCTACAAATCCTGTTTGGTGAAAAACTGAAAACTGATCACGTCCATATGCTGGCTATTTTTTTGTCAGCCTAACCCAAGTGAGAGCCCGGTGGGAAGAGGGACAACTACTTGAAGAATTTCCTCTATCAGATTGGCCTGTGGGAAGTCTGCAGGGCATGTTTTTGGTTAATGACCCAACCCATAGTGGGTAGTGTCACCTGGGGCATGTGGCCCTGGATGGTTAAGAAAGCAGGCTGAGCAAGGCAGTAAGCAGGCTCCTCCAAGGCCTCTGCTTCAGTTCCTGCCTCCAGGGTCCTGTCCCGACTTCCTTCAGTGTGATGGACTGTGATGTGGAAGTGATTTGAATAATAAATTCTTTCTCCCCCAAGCTGCTTTGGTTGTACTGTTTCTCACAGTAACAGAAAGCTAATACGCCCTATGATCTCTAAGCTTACAAAGGTTAACTCAACCGTACCTTTAGGGTTATGGGCCCCTGCTTGTCATGGTGGTTCATAGGTGCCATAGCTGGGCAGGACAGTTGGCTACCTTCCTCTTTTGGAGGCCTGCATGGTGCCTTCTGGTACCACGAGAGCTAGTCCTCAGGAAGGAAGCTTTCAAATCAGCTCCAGCTCAGGAGCCCCTGGGCCCAGTGTCTAAAGTGCATGGTATCTTCAGCATTAGGGACTTAGTTTCCACCTCGGGGCTGGGGGTGGGGTGGGGAATCATCAACCAAGATCATTAACAGTAGCCTGTGCTGCTTTGGAAGTCTCTTGAACAAATGAGACCAACTCAAAAGAGGGCTTCTCATGTCTGGTACTGGGATTTTTGTTAGGTGATTTTTGGTTCTGGAAGGGAGCATGGTTGGCCCAGCTGGGGAAATTACATTTAAACTATGTATGTATATATAGACTTATGTGTATTATAGGATTTTTAGGTAGACAGTTAATAGTATGACGTTCTCAGGCATCCTTACTCCTATTTTACCCTCCTCCATCTTTGTCCTCATTCCATATTCACCTCCCTCCTCCACCCCTTTTCCCATTCCCTAATCAGACCATTTGTACCCTGTTATTTCCCTCTCTATTGCTCCCCCCACCCCAGCAATGGTCCTCTTCATTTTCCTGATTTCTGTAGTTATTACAAACTATGTACTCATACATGATGACTTGGAGCTAGGAATCAACAGTGAAAGAGAACATGTCACCTTTGACTTTCTAGGTTTGGGATACCTCACTCGGTATGGTCTTTTCTAGTTCCATCCATTTACCTGCAAATTTCATGATTTCATTTTTCTCTACAGCTGAATAATATTTTATAGTGTATATGTGCCACATTTTCATCACCCATTCATTGGTTGAAGGACATACTTTGTTTCCATTTCCTAACTATTGTGAACAGAGCAGCAGTGAACGTGACTGAGCAAGTATCTGTGGAGTAGTATGTTGAGTTCTCTGGGCAGATGCCAAGGAGGGGTATTTGGTAGATTATTTTGAGCTTTTTGAGAATTCTCCACACTGATTTCTGGAGTGCCTGGACCAGTTTGCAATCCCCCCGACCTTGAATGAAGGTTCCCTTTTCCCTACACATGTGCATTTCTGTTGGTGCATGCCCAGGAGTAGAATGCCCGGCCAAGTGGCAGAGTTCGTCCAGGTGCATGCCCCTCTGATAGCTACTACATGTGCAGCTAAGCACTGTACCAGCAGGGCCTCGGAGCCCAGCTGTTCTCCATGCTTGCTGATGTCTGCTCCGCCCCTTCTCCTCCTCAAAGCAGATGTGCCTCATTATACTTTCCACATTAACTAATGCTATTAAGTTTTTAAATGTATTTTTATAGGCTACTTAAATGTATCTACACGAAATGCCCACTCAAGTCTTTCACCATATTTCCTTTTGGGTATCTGTCTCACAGAGCTCATTTGATGGTGACTGTTTTGCGGGTGAACGGCTGTTTTATGGTAATTGGTTACGTAGCACTGGAATCCCATATGATCTAGTATGTTTTTTGGTTTGGGGCGCAGCCTCTTGCATGTTGGCAAGTGTCCAGCATTATGCTGTAGCCCTAGCTGCTTTCTGTGTCTTTTGCCTTGAGAGCCCCCACCGCCTAGCTTGGTTCCACCTGCCCTCGAATCTCATCTGTCCTGGTCTTTCCTCGTCAACTCCCCCCTTCCCCCCTTAGATCTTGTCTCACTTTTTGGATAAGTGTTACAGTTACAAGTTTCAGAAACAAAAGAGTTATGGAGCATTTAATGAAAAGTCATTTGGCAATGTCTCCATTCCTTCCCACCCATTCCTTTCTAGCGGATACACTTTAATACTATCAGGAGCAGAAGCAGATTGTGTTGCATCTCTTTCTCTGGCCTTCGCCTGGCTCTTTCCAGTGACTACTACATTTTGGAGCACTTTTAGTTTTCTCTTGGTTGGAAGAATGATGGTATTCTGTTTATCTTAATTTATTTAACCAGTCTACTACTGATGGGGACCCACTTCTAGTGATTTGCTACTGAGCCAAAGACATCCCCAGCCTAAGGCCCTGAAATCTCGATGCGTGTCAGCCTGCAGCTGAAGGAGGTTTCGTGGCTAAGGATGGGCACATGGAGCGTTTGCGCTCTGCTGTCCAGGTAGGCCTCGTGTAATCAATCACGTGTCCTTATTAGCGGGGAGCAGAAGGCCAGGCCTAGGCAGAGCACTCCTCAAGAATGCTGGCAGAGGTTGGCGTGATGTAAGGATCTTAGTCTGGGGCACCCCAAAGAGGTACAGAAGAGAGCCTGCCGGAGGAGCCAACTTTCCACGTGAACCTCTGTGACCTGGATCTGTGACCTCAGAACTGTAAGATGAAGTGTCTCTGTTGTTGTTTGTGGTTACAGTGGCAGTGGGAGACCAGCGTGGCCATTTTACTTCAAAACTGATAGTGGCAGCCTTTAGAGTGATGTTTGTGTTTGGGCAGCAGCTGTGTCTCAGGAGCAAGAGTCTGAGCATGAAGCGGTTAAAGCTAGTTTTGTATTTGATAAATTGTTCTTTTGTAAAAACTTGTTTTTAGGTCTATGCATGAAAATTTTGCCTGCATGTTTATCTTTCTGTGCACCACATGTGTGGGTGGTGCCCACAGAGGTCAGAAGAGGGCATTGGATCCCTGGAACTGGAGTTAGTGATGGTTGTGATCACTATGTGGGTGCTGCGAGCTGAACCTGGGTCCTCACCAGGTTCTCTAAAGCACTGAGCCATCTCTCCAGTCCCCAAATCGCTCTTCTTAAATCAGCATTCCGTCCTGTAAGCCACCCTGGATTAACTTGGAAGAAGAGGGTTCCCTGTTTCTGTTCTGGAAACTCCATTTAGGATGGAGTAGAGCCATTGCTTTGGGTCCTTATGGGGCCCCAGATGGCAACAGCAGGGAGTTCTGGGTGGAGCTAACTTTTTTCAGAGGAAGAGGGAGGGTCTGGGGTCCCACAATTTCTTCACAGGCCCCACCTTCTAAACTGTGTTCCCTTGCTGGGGAACACCCAGGCCTTCGGAGGACACGGGCATCCAAACTCTTGCACACAGGGTTACAAATGCTGTCATCCTCAGCGGTGACCAATGTGAGCCCTCCTTTCCCCACAGCCAGTTGAACACAGTGAGTTCTTTGGATTTTTGACAGAGAAAAAAATAACTTTCTCATCTGTAACTTGTTTGGACTTCCTTTCCAAGTTAGGAGTGGGTCCTTGTTTCCGCCTTTGTCCAAAGCATTTGTCTTTGTTCTCCTCCCACGCCTCACTGCAGGACCTCTGTGATGAGAGGAGACACAGTCCCCAAGGGCATCTATGCTAGTGGACAAAATATCAGACACTCTCTATCAAGTTCCGTTTATGAAAATGTTTCCTTAGTTTTGGACCCCAAATGCTACATCAGTCAGAGGCTGAAGACACGGCTGCTGTCAGTGTCCTGGTCATGGTGGGCACTGACTTGGAATCAACAATCACTCAGCATCCTGCTCTACCTTCATCCTCCCAGCACCCACTCCCCCTAACCTTGGGTATCAGAAATCTTTCTCATGGAGGTCGGTGGAACCTAGGCTTTTGGACGCCATCAGTGAAAATTATTTGCACACTAGGAAAACACGTGTTTGCTCTGTCATTTTATTTTATTTTTTATTTTTTTTTGGTTTTTTGAGACAGGGTTTCTCTGTGGTTTTGGAGCCTATCCTGGAACTAGCTCTTGTAGACCAGGCTGGTCTCGAACTCACAGAGATCCACCTGCCTCTGCCTCCCGAGTGCTGGGATTAAAGGCGTGCGCCACCACCGCCCGGCCTGCTCTGTCATTTTAAAGAACTAACACCTGCTTCCAGTGGAAAAGGAGCAATGAATCAAGACTGCCACCTCCTTGCTTTAGTTTGGGGACCAACTTACTAACATAATCTTATTGCCAACTCGCTAACATAATCTTTTTGTTCTTTTTAAAGATAGTCTCACTATGTTGGTGTTGATTAAAGGCCTGTGCCACCGCAACTGGCACTGCTTATTCATTTGCTTATCTGTCTGTGTATTTATGTTTCTGTATTAACTGTCTCTCTCCATACTCCTCGTGCTCTTGGTTGATGTGTTTCATCTGTTTAACAGCTGCTGACTTCAGTATGGACCAGTAGTAGCCAGCTATCTGGACCCCGCTGTGTTAGGGCTTTTTATTGCTGTGAAGAGACACCATGATTATTGCAACTCTAATAAAGAACACATTTAATTGGGGTGGCTCACTTATAGTTTCAGGGGTTCATCCCACTGTCATCATAGTGGGGAGCATGGTGGCACACAGGCAGACGTGGTGCTAGAGTATTATCTAGCAGGAAAACAGGAGCTCAGCTGAGACACCGGCCGGTATCTCGAGCATAGGGAACCTCAAAGCCCACCCCCAGAGTGACACACTTCCTCCAACAAGGCCAAACCCACTCCAACAAAGCCTCACCTCCTAACAGTGCCACTTCCCTACGAGGTTATGGGGGCCAATTACATTCAAACTACCACATCCTCAGCTTCTAAGAGCTTTGATGAAATGGCGCATGTCTGTAGTTACAGACCTTGGGAGGTCAGCTACCCACCTAAAACTCTGAACCCTCAAACCGCCAAAGGTCCAGAAAGGACAAAATGTAATGAAGAGTGTGTTTTAGGAATAGAAGACAGTGATCCCTTGACAACAAGCCCAGTCACAGTTTGTTTGATTCTTGGAAAGGGAAGAGGACCCACATAGGCAGGCCCAAATGGTTGTGCTGATCGACATGATTCTAGAGCTGTGTCAATGACTTGCTACTTCTTGATTACGAACTTCTGTTTCAAAGGTTGCTCATTCTGTCTGACACCTAAACTCCTCTAGTGGTCTGCCAAGATCTGGGCATGTCCAAAGGCTTGGTGCCCACCAGATGGCCATTTGATCCCAGATAGTGTCAGCGTGAGTCAGGCTGGCTTGCCTAGTTCTTTTCTGTAAATGGGTCTCAGCTGATGACACTCTGCCCCTGCTACCTTCAGCTGGCATCTGGTTACTCAGTGAATTTTAGATAAAAACAGATTCGCCATTGCATCACAGTGATGCCAAAAGCACAGTTGATAAGTCACGGAGGGGCACAGAAATTGGGAAGCTTGGCTTCCTGCCCGTCAGTTCCTGCTTTGCTCAAATTGGTGGCTTATGAAAGACCTACACTGTGACATCCCCGTGGTGATCTGAGCTGTGTGAATGGTGCCTGCCATTGGGCCTGGCCTATGATGACTCTTCATGCTTCAGCAAAACTCTTAGTAGAAACAGGATCCAGAAGGGAACAAAGAGGATGCAGATCTGAGCCAGTCAGCTGAATGCCAGGAAGCCGGACAGCACGAGTGGGTGTATGAGACAGATCTCCGCTGTCTTTCACGGCGTGGTGGCCATCATGACAGCACAGGTGGTGTGTGATGTGTGGGGCACCTGTCCTCTCTCACAGGACAGCAGCTAACCTGACAGCACAGGTACATGTGGGTGGTATGGGGCAGTGAGTTGTCCCCTTTCACAGGGTGGTAGCTATCGTAGGCATCACTATATCACTGACTGTAGCCTTAAAACTGTTGCTTTTCAACTCCCTAATACCCATGACACTGTAGAGCATGGATGTACCGTGTGGAGGGCGTGGTTTCCAGTGTCAATGCCAGCAACCACATTGACCTTATAGATTTGTGTTACTTTTTCCTTCATTTGCCGAATTTCCCTATCAGCGTCCTTTCTGCTTCTCTTTTGTTCTTTTTGGTTTCAGTCATCTTGGGTTGTCAGCTCAGTGCCTGACCCCCACTGGATTGTAAGCGCCACTGGGCAAGAAGCCAGGTTTGCTCCCCTGCTCACAGGCAGGTGAGCCACAGGCCCTCATGTTATCAGTTGATTTCGGTGACGGGAGGCAGGACAGAAAACTGGATAGAGAGCAGCACATGACCCTGAAGGCAAGACTGACAAAACAGGGGTGCTTTGCTCCCTGCTTTTCTTGTTCCTCTCTCAGGTCCCGATTCATGCCAGGCAAAGGTCTGTACCACTGAGCTATGTCCCAGCCCCCCAAACTGGTGTTTCTCAAATAGTTGATATACTGATATTCAGGTTTATCCTAATAAGAAAAATTAAATGTGAGGAAGATGTTTTCACCTGAGCTTTGAAGAACTGCGGAAGATGCCATTTCTGCCTTTCTCTTTGCCCTTCCCAGCCTTGAGAGCAGCTATTCCCCCTGCTGTGGCCCCAGGGGAGAAGCGGAGGGCTAGAGGAGAGTGTCCTTTTCCTCCCCAAAGTGAGGTCTGTGAGTTCAGGGCTGGCTTCCAGAGATGGGGCTGCTGGCAGTGAGCTGTGTGGTTAGTCACAGAGGAGACAACAGCTAGTGAAGGCCGGGAAAGGCTGGGTAGACAGGTAGATCTGGTTTCCCCACACCAGAGTCAGCAGGATGTGTACTAACCTGCACTACTGTACTAACCGGCCTTATTTAACTCCAGTGTCTGGCTAGCAGTCCTGTTTTCTGAAGAGCATCCCAGGTCTGGCCAGGCTGCTGCTCCACAGGCCTCCTGGAGAAACAAGGAATCAACTCATGTATGGGTGTGACCAACTTGTCTTAAAGGAAAGTTTTTTGAACATTGATAAGATGATGGCTGTCATACAGATGTAAAATAATATTCAAGTTATTAATGAGCCAGTCAGGAAGGTGTTCTTAGCCCTCCGAAGGGAAATCCAGAGAACAGGCCCAGCTGTGAATCAGAATGTGGAGATAAACTTGAGACTAATGCAGGCGAGAAGGGCCATGAGTGGAGCCAGTTAAAGTCTGTGCTTGAACCACACATATGTTGCCAATGATCCTAAACTCTAACAAGTGGAGCACATGAGAGGCATGGTTGGAAGTCAGACAGTGTGAGCCAAAAGACATGGAGTGGCCCATAGTGAAGAGATGTGTAGGTCTACCCTGTGCTGTGTAATCCATGGGCGTTTCTAGATCACTCTGTGTGTTAACGTGTGGTGATTGCTACGAACTCCGTTTGTTTCTTTAACCGCAATCTGCTTTACTGCCCTAGTCCACTCTTCTGGGTGACAGGAAAAGCAAACGGGAATTCTCCAACAGGGCTTCCATCTGTGGAGAGCAGGTCCTGACCCTGTCCCCATCACTCAGGTGAAGGAGGAAGTCATTTTACAAAGAACATTTTTCATGGCTCACGGACAGAGCCTTCTGTGAAGGCCTGGGTCACGCTCTTTTGATTGTTTATGTATACTGGTGTAAAGATATGTTGTGAAAGCATGGGTCATTCCCGACAGTCCCAAAGTGGAAGTGACCCAACTGACCATTCACAAATTATAGACAAAATGTGATATACACAGTGGAGCATCATGCAGCTTTGAAAAGGAAGACAATTCTGATACATGCTGTGAAGTGGATGAAAATGAACCTTTATTTTATACATACATACACACACATTTGTTTTGAGACAGGGTCTCACTATATAACCTTGGCTGCCTAGAACTCACTCTGTAGACCATACTGACCTCAAACACAGAGCTCTGCTTGCTTCTACCTCCCAAGTAGTAGGATGGATGAACCTTTAAAAGTACAAAGTGAAGCTGGGCGGTGGTGGTGCATGCCTTTAATCCCAGCACTCGGGAGGCAGAGGCAGGCGGATCTCTGTGAGTTCGAGACCAGCCTGGTCTACAAGAGCTAGTTCCAGGACAGGTTCCAAAACCACAGAGAAACGCTGTCTCGAAAAACCAAAAAAAAAAAAAAAAAAAAAAAAAACCAAAGTGAAGTAAGCCAATTATTTAAGTATACACACTCTGTGTTAATGGGGGCTAAGATGTGCTACCTCCAAATGTTTCCCTCCCGAAAGTTGCCCTTCCAAAGTTCCTCCAAATGTGCCACTTCCAAATGTGCCCCCCCCATGGTATATGGTGTACCTTGCATGGAAGAAACTTAAGAAATGTTAGACAATTTTAGCTTCCTGCCACCTATTCCCTGTGAGAGGTTCCCTCCCACAAGGCTATGGAGTAGGTCTTGTGGCTCCTAGCTTATCATACTGTAAGAACCACACTGTGCAGTCCTATCATATTTTCTATAGCTCTCCACTCTACATCAAGCCTAGTATAAAAACACTCTGCTTCCACAACCTCAGAACTCAGAAAGCTGAGGTGGGGCATAGGATCCAAATCCAACCTCATTTCTATGGTGAGTTCAAGGCCATCCTGAGCTAAGCAAGCCGCTGTTTCAAGAACAGAAACCTGGCTTTACTGATGTAGGCCTTCATCATGTTACAAAGACTGATGTGTGAAACTTGCATCAAACACCTTTGCACGCTTCCCTTGTTCCGCGCTTTGTCTGAGGAGTCTGGGGCTTTTGGAAGGGTAGCGGAAGGAGATCTTTTTCTTACCATGTATACAATTAAGTGTAGGAGATGAGGTACCAGTGCTGGTGTGGGGAGCTGCAGCCCATAACAACCACCAGCTGTGTGAGATGCTCCCTGCTTCCTCCTTAGGGACCTGAACCCAGTTGTGACATCAAATCCTTTGACCGGGAATTTCAGAACAAGACTCAGTGAGGCAAGCTTACCTCATTACATAGACATGAGAGTTAGGACATACTCAAACAGAAGCGGAGGCGTGTAGAGGCCATTTGGAAACAGCACACACCAAAGACATGGGTATGGGCTTCTCAAGAGATTTGCACCTGGGTGTCTTTGCAATGGCAGCATACATGACCTGGTGGCTTTTAAGGTCACGCTGTCCAGAGGAGGTGATTAACAATGAGACTTAACGATTAATGGGGCTGGAGAGATGGCTCAGAGGTTAAGGGCATTGCCTGCTCTTCCAAAGGTCCTGAGTTCAATTCCCAGAAGCCACATGGTGGCTCACAACCATCTGTAATGGGGTCTGGTGCCCTCTTCTGGCCTGCAGGCATACACACAAACAGAATATTGTATACATAATAAATATTTAAAAAATGAGATTTAATGATTAAGCAGAGTTTAGTTTTATTTTTCACAATCTTGTCTACAATGAAGATTAAGTAGAGTTTAAAAATGAAAGTTCACCAAGTGTCATTAAATGTGAACTGGTTTACCTGGTTTTGTTCTTTTGTCATTTGAGACAGGGTCCTGGGTGGCCTAGAACTCACTACGTTGACCAGACTGGCCTCAAAGTCATAGAGGATTAAAGGTGTGGCTACAACACTGGGTAATTTACTTGTTCTTAAATTTCCTTTTAAAAATGAAACTAGGGGATGGGCGGTGGTGGCATGCACCTTTGATCTCAGCACTCATGCAGCAGAGGTGGGTGGAGCTCTGTGAGGCCAGCCTAGTCCACAGAGTGAGTTCCAGGTAAGCCAGAACTACACAGAGAAACCCTGTCTCAAAAAGCAAAAACAAAAGAAACTAGGGGCTGGGGAGATGATTCAGTGGATCCAGGATCAATTCCCACCACTCACACTGTGGCCCAAAATTGGTTATAACCCCAGTTCCTGGGGATCTGATACCCTCTTCTGGCTCCATGGGCACCAGGCATGTGTATCGTGCATAGTCATTCATGCAGAGAAAACACCCATGCCTATAAAAATAAAATGAAACTAAGGTGGTTTTCTCAGGTGCATTGTTTGGACTTGTGGATGAGAAAGAGGCTAATGGGGTTAGGCCAAGGTCAGACACTGGCCACAGACGTGTTTTAACATCTTAGTCAAAAAGTCTTTAGGAAAGTAAGCCCTAGCTCTGTATGTTGGACCCTAGAGTCCAATTACTGAGGAGGAGTCACCCCAAGAAAACTTTTACACCACAGTTGATGTAAAAGCATGAGGATTTAATTCTGTCGTGACAGGATCTTTCAGCATCCGGGAAGCCAAAAGACCCCTAATAGCTGGTACAGGCTACTTTTAAAACAAAAAGCCACAGAAACAAGGGGGGAGTCTGGGGTTTGTTTTTCCAACTGATAAAAAGGGCTACTAGCCATGATTGGTCTGAGCTATGGCAAGAGAGTGGTTGGCTAGATCAGGCAGGGTAAGGGGGGAACATCTGTGAGTCATCCTAACTGTATCCAAGGAACTGAGTCAATTTCTCCTGACCAAGGCGGAGGAACTGAGTCAACACCTAAGGGTTATCTTGCCCCAATTCCAATAACTGAGTTCTATCTGGAGAACATCCATAAGGACATAGGGAGATGGAAAATCCCCAGCATTTCAGTACGTGTATGTGAAGTTGTTAGGTCCTTGGTTCCCAGGGGAGGGGGGCGCACTGCTGCTGAGAGGCCTCAGAGTTGTCAGAAATGGCTTCAGAGTTATCCTAGAGTTTTACATGTAGGCAATTTGATTTTACCTGTTTTGTTGAAGTTTCTAGATTTTGGCCAGATTCCCCAAAGGGTTTCTTTTCCTTTCCTTGCCCCCCTTGTGTGCCCCCATCTTTCTGTCTAGTCTCACTTAGTCACACTAAAGTAGTTAGTAGGTCCTGGTATCCAGCAAATATCAGTGAGCTTGGATATAAGCAACAGACTTTTCGTTTGGTTGTAGAAGAGAATTGCAGACCAGGAAATGCAGGCTCAGGCAGAGTGAACCAGCATTTCAGTGAGGCTTGTGAGATACTGGAGGAAGGGAGCTTGCTGCTTCTTGAGGGGCAATGAGCAAGATGGTGGCAAGTGTGGAGTTAGAAATGGGTGTGACTCAAAGGTGAATGCCAAGCCCACGACCAGTGTGTCCAGGTCAAGAGGAGAAGCTGGTTTTTCAAATCTTGTAGGGTGTTGCTAGATTCTGGAAAATGTCCCTCTGCTAATAGTTCCCTACATGGTATATGTGTAGTAAACTTTCTCTTGTCATTGAATCTCTCAGGCCCAGGAAAGGATTCTTGGTCCCCTTTTGGATATTCTGTAGCCAGTTTGACCTTTAAATTATGTGTGTGTCTGTGCACACACGCATGTGCGCATGCACCTGCAGGGAGGTCGGAGGAGAATATCCAGTGTTCTGGCTCAGGTTTTTTTTTTTTTTAAGATTTATTTATTAATCATGTATACAGCGTTTTCCCTGCATGTATGCTGCAGGCCAGAAGAGGGCACAAGATCTCATTACAGATGGTTGAGAGCCACCATGTGGTTGCTGGGAATTGAACTCAGGACTGGAAGAGTAGTCAGTGTTCTTAACCTCTGAGTCATCTTTCCAGCCCTCTGTCTCAGGTTTTATCTTATTTCTTTAAGCTAGGTCCTCCCATTGAACCTGGAGCTTATGCTGGCAACTAGGAAGCCCCAGTCATCCTCCTGTCTCCTCCCTGTCCACAGTACACGCACACCCACCATGCTTGACTTCTTACAGGTGTTGTTGATGTGAACTCAGGCCCCTAAGTGAAGGCAACAAGTGCTCCTACTCGTTGCTCCCATTAGGACTGTCGTTAGCATAGAGTTTTAGTTGGGTGTGACAAGGCTATAGAGAGTGGTGGTGGCCGTACTTGCCCTCTATGGTAGCACAGTTAATCTTATGTGTCCATGGTAAAATTTAAAGAAATTCTTGTGCATGCATGTATAGTGTGTGTGTGTCTGTGTGTATGAGTGTGGGCAGCAGGTGCCACAGTGTGTGTGACCATCAGAGGACCACCTTGGTGTTGATCTTTACCTCTCCCTGTTGGAGGCAGGCTCTCTTGTTTGCCACTGACATGCCAAGTGAGCTTGCTCCTTGAGCTTCCAGGCACACTCTCTGGTCTCCTCCCATCCTGTCCCAGGAGTGTTGTCTGTCAAGTCAGTTCTGGGAATTTGACCTCTGGTCCTCAACTTTTGAACTGTAAGCACTATATCTGAGCCATCTCCTCAGCACTCATGGTGAACATTTTAATGTCAGGTGAACCCTTAGACTCAGGAAGCACTGACCGGTCCTTTCTGTGCATTCTTGCAAAGGAAGCATGCCTAGCTCGTGGGAAACTGAGGCTTGGGGTGCATCACAGGTGATTAGGACATGGATCTTCATAGTGTCTAGTCCTCTCCATATCCTGGTAATGTTCCTCCCTGCAGGGTTAAATTCCGGAGTAGACTCTGAGAAAACTGAAAGTACAGGGCTTTAATGGAGACTATTGAAGATGCCTGGACTGTGAGTCTACTTATCTGAGAGCTGAAGAGGGAAACAGGGAAGGAATTTCCAGACTTGGGGTGAAACAGAGATTTTGAGAATTAAACTTTAAATCCCAGTCTCTGGAAGAAGACTACAAGTTGGTACAGGACATCTTCACAAGGACTGTCTGTCCTCAGCCCAGGGAAGCATTTAAAGTATGCCCATGCTCCAGGAGGTGAGAGGTTCCTTTAATTCAGGCCCCTTTGACCCAGCTGGGGTTGGGGAGAAGGGCTGCTGGGGATGAAAGGAAGGAATCACTGTGGTTGAGCCAAAGGGAGCCCTGGAGATTCGCCTGCCCTGGAGGAAAGGGACCACTCTGCTACACAGGAGCCAGGACTCAAAGATGGTACATGAGTCTGAGGGACACGGGTGTGAGCTGCGCCAACCACGATGGCTTCAGGAAACCATTCTCATTGGGTTTGTTAACTTTCTCTTTCATGCTTGTTCCTAAGATAATGAATCATTAAAAAAAATTTTTTATGTGTTTTGCCCGTGTGTATGTCTGTGTACCATGTGTGTGCCTAGTCCCTGAAGAGGCCAGGAGGAGGGCATCAGATGCCCTGAAACTGGAGTTACAGATGGTTACAATCTACCATGTTTGGGTACTGGGAACTGACCTAGGGGCCTCTGCAAAAGCAGTCAGTGCTCTTAATCCCTGAGCCATCTCTCTAGTCCCTGAGCTAGCTTTTTAACTGACCCCCAACACGAGGTGGTTTTTACTTCTGAAATAGTATTAGTTCTTTTGGGAGCGCTCATCCCCCAAACACTTATTTGTGATCGTAATAATCAGAAATTCTGGAATTTAAAAGACTGACTAAACTTACTATTCTATTTAAAATTAATTTGTTAAGATGGGGTTTTGTGTATTCAGGCTGGCCTTGAACTCACAACTTAGCCATGGATGACCTTGAACTTCTGATCCTTCTGCCTCCAGTCCTGAGTGCTGAGATTTCAAGCGTGTGAGCAGCAACATACTTATTATTACACTACTACAATGTTACAATAAGAGTACAATTTCCTATAGCTATAATCAATACTGGCACAAAGTGTTGATCTGTGTAATAACGGGGAAGATTTGGCTCAGGAAAGAATTCCTGCCTCCTGCCCGACTCTGTGCCATTGGTTAACAGTTTTAACTCATTATGTTAGTTTGGTCCCTTTGCTGAGGAGCACTGTCAAACGTAATACACAGCCTCGAGCTCTAGTAAAAAAGGTGATGGGGTTGCAGGGGAAACCATTTTTGGCTTTTTTTTTTTTTTTTTTTCTGAACTTTGGCTAGAGAGCAGACTCAGTGGTTACTGGCCTTTGAGTCCAGAACTGTGACAACATGTTAGTTCCACCTGACAAGTTTGATGTGATGTTGGACTAAATGTTCCCTTCCAGCCATTTTTACAAGGTGTCCAAGTAAATTTATGCAGCTTGGCACACTTCACTGACTTTATTAGGTAGGGAGTTTTTTTTCCTTCTTTTTTTGCTGAAAATGTTTTTCTTGTTTAAAATCTCAAGCCAACTGTGGTAACACACACCTATAATGCCAGTATTCAGGAGGTGGGGGCAGTGGGAGTATAAGTTCAAGGCCGGCCTGGGAGAGGGAGCAGCTCTCCTTCTCAAAACCAAACCAAAACATAACCTTGTAAGCCTTCTCCGGGAGTCGCCTAGCAGTGTGCAGGCAGCTAGGGTGATTGCTTTTGGCGGGAGGCCATGTAAACAACCCTGCATCTCTGTGATATATGGGTAGAGTTGACACATTGCTAACAGCAATGACCATGAATAGAGAATGTGTCAGGGCTGGGCTCAGTTTTAACAACAGTCGAAACGGAGAGGGCTCTGAGATCTGTTCCCTGGGCAGGTACATCAGATGCAGACATTGTTGCCAGGACCCAGAACTCTAATATGTTAGCCCACTCAATACTGAGAAATAGGTGAGGCTTGTGCTTAGAGGGATAGAATTCTCCCTCCCTCCCTCCCTCCCTCCTTCCCTCCCTCCCTCCCTCCTTCCCTCCCTCCCTCCTCTCTCCTTCCCTTTCCTCCGAGTTTACACTATTTAAAAGTCAACTTCTAGTATATTAAAAAATTGTGTAAATATACAAAAATACCTCTGGGGGATGCTTGCATATGCATACAGCTATTCATTGTGGTGCTTTAAGGTTTTTGATGAGTATATAATAATTCTGTTGGCCTTTTATCTATTTCATTCACTAGTCAAACTTTATCAAATATCCTTGCTTTCTCTCTCTTTATCTTGGCCTTTCTTGGTCTTTTAGTGGATTTTAGAGTTGATTTATCATTTTTTATAGATTGAAGAATTTCTCTTAGTATTGTTAAGGTCCTTGTGGTAGTTTGAATGTAATTGGCCCCCATAATCTCATAGGGAGTAGCATTATTAGGAGGTGTGGCTTTCTTGGAGTGAGTATGACCTTGTTGGAGGAAGTGTGTCACTATGGGGGTGGGTTTTGAGGTTTCCTATACTCAGGATACTACCCAGTGTGTTAATCAACTTTCTGTTCCCTGCAAACCAAGATGTAGGCAACACCACATCTGCCTGCACACCACCATGCCTCCCATCATGGTGATAATGGACCAAACCTCTGAAACTATAAGGGAACCACACCAATTAAAAAAAAAATTTTTTTAAATAAGAGCTATAGTAGTCATGGTATCTCTTCACAACAATAAAAACCCTGAGACAGAAGCTGATACCAGGGACTGGAGTATTGCTGTGACAGGCCTGAGCATGTTTGGAGGAATTCCAACTTTGGTATTTTGGGTTAAGAAAGCAGTGAAATGCTTTTAGTGCCGCTTAATGTGAGCCATACTAGAGGCGATGGTGTTGAATGTGATTTGATGAACTGTGGAGATCAAGAGGTTCGGAGGAGAATGTTAGTATGTGACCTAGAGACTGGTCTCGTGAAGAAAGTGGTTGATTTTTGCCCTTGTCTGAAGAGTCTGCTTAAGGCTAAAGTGAAGAGTTTTTGGATTAATTCCATTGGCAGAAGAAACCTCAAAACAGCCTAGTATAGAATCTGTCTTGTGGATATTGGTGGTAACTCTAATGAAGATTTATAATGAAAAGGAGCAAGCTGAGCAGGGTAAATTACAAATGTAAATTCTGAGGAGAAAAAGGGAGTGAAATGAAACGAAAGCCTGCGTTCAAGGAGATAAATAGATTGAGAATGGAATGAAGGGAGCGGTGACCGCAGGGTAAGATCCCACCCAGCTAAGCTTCAAGATTTGTGGAAAGAAACTAAAGAAAAGCTGAGAGCCAGATGTGGTGGCGCACCTTAATCCCAGCACTCGGAAGGCAGAGGCTGGAGGATCTCTGAGTTAGAGGCCAGCCTGGTCTAGAGATCCAGTTTTGGGACAACCAAGCTTAGACAGTGAAGGACAAAAAGCAGTGAAGATGTAATTGAATGAGGGGGCCGTGTTCCAGGCCCAGCAAGCAGCAGTTTGGCAGCCTTGGCTTTAGGTTTAAGGATGGAAGAAATGGATTATGGAATTTTCCTCTGTGCTTAAAGCCACTGAGGCCAGGCACGTGTCCAGGGGTGTCCCTGAATGGAGGGAGGCCCATTGAGGCCATTTTGTGAAGCTGTGAAGTTGAAGCCTGAGTTGCTTTGGAGAACCCAATGTGTTAGAGATGCCAGAGCTGTGGAATACCTGCTGAGGAAGGCTACTAACGGAGTGGAACCAGACCAAGAGAAAGAAGTGTGTTACAGTCAAAGCTGAAAAGAGTTGGAGATCTGAAGAGCATTTGACATCAGACATGAAGATGTAGAGTTAGGAGTTTGCTTGGTTGGTTTTGGTCATGCTTTGGCCCAGTATTTACTTACTATGCTCCCCTCCCTGTGTTTGGAATGGTAATGCATATTCTGTGCCATTATGTGTTGGAAGTATGTGATCTGCTTTTTTGTTTGGTTTTTCGAGACAAGGTTTCTCTGTAGCTTTGGTGCCTGTCTTGGAACTAGCTCTTATCGACCAGGCTGGCCTCGAACTCACAGAGATCCACCTGCCTCTGCCTCCAGAGTGCAGGGATTAAAGGTGTGTGCCACCACCGCCTGGCTGTGATCTACTTTTTGATTTTGATTTTTATATGTGATTACAGTTAAGACATTGCATGAATCTCAGAAGAGAGTTTGAACTTTGGATGTAAAACCTTGTTGAGACTGTGATAGACTATGGGGACTTTTGAAGCTGGACTAAATCAATTTTACATTATGATACTGTTATAAGCTTACGGGGGTCAGGGAGTGGGATGTGGTAGTTTGAATGTAACTGGCCCCCATAATCTCATATGTTGAAGGGGCGTAAATGACCGGCAAATAGAATAAATCAGACTAGCTTTAATATAAAATATTCAGCTTTAATAAAGTGAAGAAGTGGGGGAGCCTATGAAGCCAGGGTTCCAGCGAAGAGCAACAAACAAAGAGGCGGGGAGCACACCCACCAGATTTATAGGTAAATATTGACCTAAGGGGTACACACCCTACAAACAAGGTGATTGGCTGGGGCTTCCCCTTCATCTTCCCCTTTTGTCTAAATAAGACAGAACCAAACCAAATACAACTATATACAATAGGAACAAATAATAAATATAAAATTACAAACAAACAATATTAAGCAAGAAACATATAACAAAAGTTTTACTAAGCATTCTATTTCAAGGAGTCTAAATAATGTAGAGAGTAACTACAATTATCTTCAACTCCATCAAAGATCTGAGAAGGGAAGTAATGTTACTTAAGCAACCAGGAAGTACAAATGAGAAATTTCCAAAATGTGTAACAAAATGACAGAGACAACTGACTACTTGGGCAATCACCCAAAGTCTCGTTTGCAATGTTGAGTCAACCAACTTTGGCTAAGGCCTAACATAACTGACTACCATTATCAAAGGCAAGGAACGTTTTTAGAACTATCCTACCCTGTCTTGGCAAGATAAGACAATCCTGTTTCATCCACTTATGGATATTTTGTATCTTTGTCAGTAGTCAAGGTATGGGCTTTTCTTTACCCAAAGGCCAGTTCTGCCAAGAAGACAAGCTCCCAGTGGAGTGTCTTTGGTGCTCAACGTTTTCTCGGGAGTAGAGCCGTGTTGCCAGGAGTAATTGTGTCTTGTTAGCACGAAATTCTAGGTTAAAGGCCATTTTCTACAGCTCTTTGAAGAGGTTAAAGATTATACTATGTATACTAAATATAATCTCTATGTATCTAAAAAAAACCTGATTATTCTAAATATGACAAACATATATGACTATAGATTTATAATTCTTTTTTTTTTTTTTTTTTTGGTTTTTCGAGACAGGGTTTCTCTGTGGCTTTGGAGCCTGTCCTGGAACTAGCTCTGTAGACCAGGCTGGTCTCGAACTCACAGAGATCCGCCTGCCTCTGCCTCCCGAGTGCTGGGATTAAAGGCGTGTGCCACCACCGCCCGGCTTAGATTTATAATTCTTGATACCTATCTAACTTGAGGACTAAGAGAATAAACAACTGAAAATTATGAGGACAATGATCTCCAAATGTAAACAATGTCATTACATAAATAATATCAGAGGTAGAAATGTACATAGCAATATGGTAAACATACCAATACAATATATATATATATATATTAAACAGAGGTATAAGCATACTCTCATACAATAAATAGAGGTAGAAGCATACTCACATACAATATTCAATATACAAGAATCAACACCGATGCAATTTTCTAAAAACAATAATTCACAAATACCAATCATCCCATCAAACCAGTTAATCCTCCCCTTTTTTAATATAAAATATTCAGCTTTAATAAAGTGAAGAAGTGGGGGAGCTTACGAAGCCAGGGTTCCAGCAAAGAACAGCAAAGAGGAGGCAGGGAGCACACCCGCCAGATTTATAGGTAAATATTGACCTAAGGGGTACACACCCTACAAACAAGGTGATTGGCTGGGGCTTCCCCTTCAACAGGGAGTGGCACTGTTAGGAGGTATGGCTTTGTTGGAGTGGGTGTGACCTTGTTGAAGGAAGTGTGTCACTGGGGGTGGGCTCTGAGGTTTCCTATGCTCGAGATGCTGCCCAGTGTTTCAGTCGTCTTCCTGTGGCCTGCACATCAAGATACAGTCAGCACCATGTCTGCATGCATGCTACTGTGCTCCCCAGCATAATGATAAGGAACTGAACCTTTGAAACTATAAGTGAGTCACCCCAATGAAATGTTTTCCTTGTAAGAGTTGCCGTGGTCATGGTGTCTCTTCACAGCAACAGTAACCCTAAGACAGCCATTAAAGGTCAATTTTAAATTAACATCAGTTTATTGCCCCATTTGTGTCTTCCTTGGGATTATCCTCCAAGGAATAGGTTTTTCTCTATTAAAGTGGCCCATGCTTTGTTTAGTGCCGGATTCTGGGTCCCAGTTCAAGCTATAAAACCATAAAATCATCTTATTTTAGGGTTTTAGGAATGACAGCCCTTAGTAGGTGTTCCAATGGAAGCAGGAACACAGGACAGTGACAGAGGCAAGCAGAATGATTTAAAGTAAAACAAGAAAAAGTTCTTTGTGGGCGACTTCATGTAATGTTCTAAAAGAAATAGGGCTATATGATGGTGAACTGTGACTAATAGGCCAGGTCACTGACAGAAAATCAAGAGTGAAGACAGCATCTCACTATGTAGCCCTGGCTGTCCTGGTACCCACTATGTAGACCAGGCTGGCCTCAAACTCACAGAAATCCACCAGCCTTTGCTTCCTGAGTGCTGGGATTAAAGGCGTGTGCCACCAAGCCTGCTCCTACTCCAACTTCTTAGCTCTAGATGAATTCCTGTTCTCCTGCCACCCTTCCTCTGTATGCCTGGCCTCTTTCTCTACACGGGGCATGCGCGCTGTGGCCATAGTTCTGCTCCTGTGCTCTGCTTCATGTTCCGTGTTGGGGGTTTCATTTCACTGATGTTCCACAGTGTGGACTGTCCTGCATTTGACATACATTTGGGTTGGGTCACTCTGTTTAGCTCTGCTGTAAGCAATGCTTCTACAGACATGTGGTTTTGGTGCACACATATGTGCTTCCATGGACTTATGAATAATGCAGGTTATAAAGCGTGCTGTCTCTGCTCTTAGCACAGCCTCTCAGTTCTGTCAGAGTCTGCAGCAGCTGTGAGCGATCCTCCAGTTGTTTCCTCCCCATGACGTCAGCTTCTCAAAGCTTTAGTCATTCTGGCGGGCGTGCAGTGGTGTCTCCTAATGTTTGTAATTTCCCAATGCCTAGTTAAGGCAAACGTGTTTCTGTATATGCCAGCCCTTTGATATATTTCTTGGGGAAGGGATTGCTCTTATTTCTTGCCTTTTTTTATTGTGTTACCTGTCATTAGATTATCATTGGCTTCTAGGCATTCTTAAACATGTTCTGGGTCAAAGTTCTTTGGTTATGTTCTCTTCTATTTGGTGGCACATCTTTTTATTGTTTTTTTTTTTAAATTAACACTTAAGCCAGATGTGGTGGTGCATGCCTTTAATCCCAGCACTTGGGAGGCAGAGGCTGGTGGAGCTCTGAGTTCAAGGCCAGCCTGGTCTATAAGAGCTAGTTCTAGGATAGCCAGGGTTACACAGAGAAACCCTGTCTTGAAAAACCAAAAAAAAAAAAACATTTAATTTTATGTATATAAATGTTTTGCCTGCGTGTATGTCTGTGCAGCATGTCTGTGCAGTGTCCATGGAGGCCAATAATATCAGGTCTCCTGGGATTGTAGCTATAGTTGGTTGTGAGCCACAATGTAGGTGCTGGGAACTGAACCCAGGTCTTCTAGAAAAGCAGCCAGTGTTCTTAACCTCTGAGCTGTCTCACCAGTCTATTTTCATTCTTAAGATTTCTTTTGGTGTCATGTGCCTTTAGTCCCAGCTGTTGGTAGGAAGAAGGATTTGGATCTCTGTGAGTTCAAGGCCAGCCTGGTCTATATAGTGAGTTCCAGGCTAGCCAGGGCTACAACATAAAACCCTGTCTCTACAGAGTTTTAATTTTACACAGTATAGTTTATCAGTGTTTTGTTTTATGAGTAAAGTTTTGTTTGCATTTTTTACCTTCTCTAAGGCATTTTACTGTTTATCTGGAATTCGTCTAAGATATAAAGTAAAATTTAAAGATAGAATCATTGAGTTGATTTGCCAATGAGTAAAGTGACCTCCCTTACTGGTGTCCACTGTTTCTTATTGCGAACCACACACTATGTTTGCAGGGTGTGGTTCTGGATCTCTACAGTGATCCATCGGTTGATTTGTCTGGATTTTGGTTCTAGAAACAAGCATGATAAAACAGAGCTTCTGCTCTGAACGTGACTATAGTTTGAGGGAGGAGTTGGATAATGTTGATAGGATGAGGTACGGTTGAAAACTCCAGGTCCTGCCTGAATTTAAGGTTTCAGTCTGTTAATCTCTTCACTAAAGGGCATCTTTTCTGCAGTAGGAAAACTGGTTTCATAATTGAAAAGTACTTTGTTTGACTATGCGGCTTTTCCTTGTAGTTTAACACACACAAATCTATTCCTAGACAGATATTGTTATAATTCTACCTGTTTTGGGGAGCATCTACCAGCCAGCCCTATGAGGGCCGAGATGAGCAGGGCTCTAAGGGAGTCCTGCTTGGCCAGTAGGTGGCAGTGTTGGTCTAGCAAGTGAAGCAAGCAGCGGCTTCAGATGTCTGGCTATTCCTCCGGACTGAGCCAAGGCAGAATTCCTGTTCTGAGTGAATAAATGATGGTGTCAGGACCACGAGGAAGGAGCAGAACAGACTGGGGGAGATGAAAGAGGGCCAGGAGAATGGCTTTATTTGTTTATGTAGACCTGGGTCCTCAGCTCTGAGCAGGCACTTCACAGTTTATTGTTCTGTCCCCTGCCTCCTTCCTTCCTCTTCTAGGTACCTTTAGCCTTCCTTTAAACACAGAAAGGAAATCACAAAGGTAGCTGGGATGCGACTAAACCAGGGCTCCATCTCCAGGGCTCCATCTCCGTCTGTCTTCACAGTTCCCCTCTCAGCCACCAGTGACAACAGTTGTTTTTGGAATTGCCAGTTGTCGCGGCTCGGAAAGCTTGGCTCGTCTTCTGCAGATGTGTTGCCTAGGCTTAGTTGAATTGGCATGATGCTGGCTTGGCCTCCAGATTTGCTCAAGAGTTGGAGCCTGGCTGGATTCAGACACAGCTGTCTGCATCCCTCGTCCTGTCTGCCAGGGGATGTGACAGGGCTTCTCTCCTTGTTTGGTTGGAGACTCCTTTACTGGCAGAGACACCCGCCATGGGGCCTTCCTCCTCCAGGGCCCATTCTTTTGCTGAGAGTGACCCTGCTTTCTTCAGCCTTTACTGTGGTTTGTTACTGGGTGCTTATTGGATCCCTAACTCTATCTCGTGGAGCTTCAGGAAAGGCTGGAGGTTGTGTCCGTGGTCACCATGGTATCCTACTGCTTAGCACTAAGCCCAACATCTCTTGATGCCTACCAGAAGAAGGACTAATAGCCGACTGAGCTTCTTCTATTTCTTTTTTTCGAGACTTCGTAAGTTAACTTTGCTTCTTAGTTCCTTCTGAGTTGCCAGGTGGTGTAGAGATCATACACCAACCTGCATGGAATGTGCCCTGTCGGATTGTATTTAACATGCTTAAAAAAGAAAAAAGAAAAATAAAAATCAAAGACGTAAATGAGCTTTAAATTTCCTTCAGGAGTAGAATGAGGTTTTTGATTATGAAGCAATTTTTTTTTAAAAGAGTGAACTGTGGACACAAAATTGATTATGAGGGTAATTGTTTATTTAGGAGGATGAGAAGCACAACTAATTAAAAACATAAAACCAACAAAATACCACAAATGTCACAAAATAAAATAACATCTTCTGATCGCCCGATACATTTTAACTTTTTTTGAACACATATTTGGCTGCTCGTCATGGCGTTTTACATAACACTTTGTAATAACATTTTAGGATTAGGATGGAAAGGTAATTTTGTTTTCCCAATAGTCTAGTTAGTAAACTTTTTTCTTCAGCCTGCAATTGTTTGACTTCTTACATAATTTTCTAGTGGCATTATGTAAGACCTGCCCCTCTAGTTACCGTGGGCCACCAGAGGGCAGGAGGTTTGCAAGTCTTGAGAGGTTCTCACACCCTGGGGCACAGGCACCATTTTCCTGGCTCACCGCTTTCACCCTTCCTAACAGAGAGAAACACTGCCGTGTTAAGGGCAGCAGAGATGTCAGAGTGGGATGCACACGTTCATTATGAATCCCAAGCGCCAGATCCAGAAGCCTGTAATTTTGCGCGAATAGCTCCACTTTTTAAGATCTAAACCAGTCATTTTGGCTTCCACGCGTGTTCTTCCACTTGTCTTTAGGTGTTCATTTGAATTGTGGTTCTGCGCTTCTTTCCCACAACTGAAACTTAGAGCATGCTTTTTGTAGAAGTAAACTATATACACAGAAAAAAGTGTGCACTTTGTGGGTGGCTTGCTGGAGTTTTACAAAGGTCAACCTCAGAAGCCTCCTTATGTCCCCTCCAGAGTCCACCTCCACCTGGCAAGGACAGCCAGAGCTCATCTCCAACAGTGTGCTTTAGTCGCCCGCCTCTGACTGTTGTGTAAGCAGATCCACGTGACAGGTTCTTGTGCAGACGTGGCTTCTTCCCCTGCACCATGTTGGTACAATCCGTTTCCACTGTTGTACACGATTGAAGAGTCTTCTCTCTCATCGCCAATTCCACTGTGGGAACAGACCAGGATTCCACTCTCTGTACACATCTGGGTAGTGTCCAGGGTGGGCCTCTGATGACTGCTGCCTTCTTCCAGTAAAAACGTCTCTTGCTGGCCATATGTGTGCATTCCCACCATATAAGTTCCTAAAAGTGCAGCTGTTGATGTCTGCAGTGTGCATGGCTAGGGAGTCAAGAGTTGTTTACAATTGCACCGCACGCCTTCATCAGAAGTGTGTGTGTGAGTTCTGTATCTTTCTCCATCACAGTGGGTACTTGGTGTTTTGATCCATTGCTATTTGTTTTTTGAGGCAGAGTCTTATGTAGTCCAGGCTGGTTTCAGACTTACTGTGTACCAGTGGGTGATCTTGAACCCCTCATCTCCCGCCTGTACTTCTCAAGTGCTGGGCTTATGGATGTGTGCCACCATTGTTGGGTATTTCTGTCCTTTTAATTTAGACTTTCCAGTACCTGTTTAGTCACACCTCATTGTGTTTTAATTTGTATTGCTTTAATTTAATTTATTGTGTGTGTGTGTGTGTGCCTGGGATGTGCAGGGGATCATGCATATGAAGGTTAGAGAACAACTTTGTGTGGGCTTGGTTCTCTCCTTCAACCTTATTGATTTATTTTATGTGTGTGGGTGTTTTGCCTGCATGTATGTCTGTGTACCACGTATGTGCCTAGTACCCATAGAGACTAGAAGAGGGGCATCAATTTACTGGAAATGGAGCTACAGACAATTTTGAAACTACCATGTGGGTACTAGGGATTTAAGCTGGGTCCTTTGAAAAATCAAAAGTACTCTTAAACCTCTGAGTCATCTTCACTACTTCTTATAGGTCCCTTTCACACATGGACTTTAAGGTCTCAGGGTCTTTCCCATACATAGGATTCTTGTTGAATAAACTAAAGGATATTTTTACAGTAGGTAGCACACAACTATAGGAAAATAAGAAACTCATCTTAATAAACCCATGAAATAAGGAATGGTTTTTCCATGATACCTTATATAAATGGACCAACCTGAAAGAGCATAGATAGGGATCCCTGTTGTCTATATTAGGTATATTTTCTCAAGAGAGCAAAATCAAACCGCTCCCTGCCTGCTGTGAGGCCCAACACACTAATCACCACTGGGAAGAGGGCTGAAGACAGAGTGCAAAGACATACTGAAAATTTCTCAGCTGCCAGCGACTTGGATACTAGTTTGTGTGTATTCTGAGGCTGGGCATTTGAGAAAATGTCAGGGCTGCTGGGAATAACTGCCAGGTTAGAAGAAAGAGTATCGAAATGAGGAAAGAAGACAGTGTCTCTATGCTGGATTCAAATAACAGTGATCATTCTGCAGCAGAGGATGAACAAGCCCAATGGAAGACTGAAAAGTCTGGAGAATAAGGACTCCCCAGCAGGAACGAACAAGCCCATTGAGAGATCTTAGTGTCTAACTGTATTTTCCAGCAAAAGAAAAGTAGGCTTGGTGAACTGCATGATTTACTATTGGGCCCAGAGAATACATAGAGTTTAGAATTATCAAAGTCCAGCAGAAAATTAAGAACCTGTTTGAAATCTCTGTGGCACCAAGAAGACATGGGTGCCCACTTTGCAGGGTCCCAGGGGCCACCATAATATAGAAACCTAGTTGATTCTGCTGTAACCAAGCAATTAAAGTCAACATTGCTGATGACAATGTTGGCATTTATGCATCTGATGTAAGGCAATGTGTAGTATACATCTGTATTTTCTCCTTGCTAAAACATGAACAAAACTTGAATATGCAGGCAGATAAGCTTAAATTGTGGCCCGGTCTGAAACAACTTACCTAAACTCCTAGAATGTGAAGGTGGCAAAAGACAAAAGTGGGAGCCGTTCAGAGTACATGGTCTGAAGAGACAGGGCAGCTAATAAGTGATTTGGGATTCTTCATTGAATCTGTAATGAAAAAAAAAGAAAAAAAAAAAACAAAATAAAACAAAATCTTAGCCAGAACATAAGCAGGACAACTGGGGGAAAGATGAACAGGAAATAGCATCAATCAATAGCTGTCAAGGGGCAGCTTTGCTGCTGTGATGGGATTGGTTTGTAGGGAGCCCATCCTCTGGAGATAGATGCTGATGAATGTAGAGAAGCTCCGGCCTTGCATTTTTATGAAATTATTTGATGATAAGCAAACTATACACATATATACTGAGAAGATAAAGCAAATGTACCATCTCACAAAATTTAAAAAGATCATATGTTAGAAAGATCATATGTAAGCTTGAAATCTTTGAGATACTGCCATGGGGAACCTTCCAGGGCATTCCAGTCACATTAGCTGTCTTGTGTGACATCTAATCCCCGTATGATTTAATGGGAGGATCCTAATTTACTGTTGTTTTTTTTTTTTTTTTTTTTTTTTTTTTTTTTTTTTTTGGTTTTTCGAGACAGGGTTTCTCTGTGGCTTTGGAGCCTGTCCTGGAACTAGCTCTTGTAGACCAGGCTGGTCTCGAACTCACAGAGATCCACCTGCCTCTGCCTCCCAAGTGCTGGGATTAAAGGCGTGTGCCACCACCGCCCGGCCCTAATTTACTGTTGTGTCACTGATGGTTCCCTAAGAGAAAAGCTGGAGATACAATCCACAGCATCAAATCGAAACAAGAATAGCGACATGGCATTTGATAAAAGTCAAAATCCTTCCAGTTTAACACACTTTTTAAATGAAGTAGGAGTGCACAGCTGCTTCTCACACATGGCAATTGCAAATTTAGTTCTGAATGTCAGCATCTTGATTGGCAGAGCCATGTCTTGAAGTATTTTCAGTAAAGACAGCCTCAGAAAATTATTCTTGCTGCCATTTACTTTTAATATTTGGATGGTAGTAGCCAAAATAGATGAGAAAAAACCACTGAAATAAAATTTACTAGTAGAAGTTGTGTTTTTCATTATTTGGTGATGGTGTAACTATGTAGCTCACTGATAGCATTCTATTTCCGGTAAAAATTAACATCCTTCTGATCCTAAAACCAAGGTATTTGACATAATACCCCTTTTGAAACTACATAGTGAGTTCCAGAACAGACAGAGGTACATAATGAGACCATTTCAAAAGCATGAAAATCAGTATCCTTAGCATAAAAAATATGGAAATTAGATGCCATTCTAGATACCCGAAATGACCTGAAAGTTCCCCTCAAATATTTCAAGCCTACAGATAGACTTAAAAATGTTTTTAAACTTTTGGCCATTGGAACTCAGGACGGCGAGGGGTGCACCCACACACTGAGGCAATGGGGATGATCTATCGGGAACTCACCAAGGCCAGCTGGCCGGGGACTGAAAAAGCATGGGACAAAACCGGTCTCGCTGAACATAATGGACAATGAGGACTACTGAGAACTGAAGAACAATGGCAATGGGTTCTTGATCCTATTGCATGTAATGGCTTTGTGGGAGCCCAGGTAGTTTGGATGCTCACCTTAATAGACCTGGATGGAGGTGGGTGGTCCTTGGACCTCCCACAGGGCAGAGAAACCTGCTTGCTCTTTGGGCTGAGGAGGAAGGAAGACTTGATTGGGGGAGGGGGAGGGAATGGGAGGTGGTGGCGGGGAAGAGGCAGAAATCTTTAATAATTAAATTAATTAATAAAAAAAATCAGCAAGAAAAAAAATGTTTTTAAACATGTTAGGTTTTTAATACTGAAGAGACATAAAGAGATGAATACTAGAAAAATGTATAATGTTACCACATTAGAAATGAAAATAGAGAACAGGAGGTGGTGTCACACACCTTTAGTCCCGGCACTTGGGAGGGAGAAGTAGGTGGATCTCTGAGTCTGAGCCCAGCCTGGTCTACACAGTGAGTTCCGGAACAGACAGAGATACATAATGAGAACATTTCAAAAACAACAACAAAAAGAATGAAAATAGGTCTGAGAGACAGCTCAAGGGCAAAGCGTTTGCTGTACAAGCCTGAGGATCTGAATTGGGATCCCAGCACCCATAGAAACAGCTGGTCATGACAGAATGTGCCTGTGACCCCAGTACTGTGAGGCAAAGATAAAGATTGCAGGGTCCTGCTGTCTTCTCAGTCTTGCCAGTTGGTAGGATCTAGGCTCAGGGAGAGACCCTGCCTCAAAGACCAAGTGGAGAGCAATAGAGAAAGATGCCTGATGTTAGCTCATCCTTTACATATGCCCATGCATATGTGCATGCAAAGATTACAAAGAGAAGCACTGTTTGCTCGTTTCAGTAGAAACAGAAATGACGTGCTGAGAATTAGCACTGAAATGCGATTAGAAACTTTTAGATAACCGCAAGTAGGATCCTTGACCTGATATAAAATAGTACGCCCCAGTTAATAAAGTCCCCTCAGTGGCCATAGTGTGGGAGCATCATAGGGTTAGATGGACACAGGCTGAGGGCTGGAAACGGTGACCCTATTGCCTGTTTCTCAGCTCTTAACAACTGTTTACAGGAAATGCGGAGGATGGTCATACCCTACAGAAACTGGGAGCAAATGACTAGGAAGATATTGTCATAGTTGTTTTGATTTATGTGGTGGCACAACCCTGGCAGGTCGGAGACAGACAGATCTGTCAGGCAGAAAGAGTTTGGGTATAGAGTTTATTTCGTGGGTTTTGGGAAGGGTATAAGAGTAAGAGGTTATAGGGGGCAGAAAGAAAGGAGGGAGGACAGAGAAAGAGAAAGAGGGGAAGGGAGAGGAGCTACTGCCTCTTCAGAAGGACACAGAGAGAAAGAGATGGAGAGGAGGCACGGGAAGGAGGGGGATTGGGAGTGGGCGGGGCTTGTCTTTTAAAGGGATGGGTACCCAGGTGACAAGGTCAGCAGATTTACAACAATAGTCCTGCCAGAATTTAGCAGGCAAAGATTAAATAATGCATTTTATACTTATAATACGCTATTAGGAGAACAATACTTTTTTATTCAACAATTTTAAATTTTAGAAGTTTATCTAAAACCAGAAAGAACATAGGAAAATTATAACAAAATGCATATAAATCCTGTATCATGAACAAAAGACTTCATTTAAAGACACTGCAAAAGCCTTGAAAGTTCCTAAGTAGTTAGACTGGTTCTCCCCAGCTAAGATACACGGGTAAAATGACTCCAGTGTCAATAGTGGCCAATGGTGCCAATGGTGTCAATGGGCATGAAAACGCTTCAGAAACTGGATCTCTCCTATTCCAAACATAGCAGTCAATTCCAAGTGGATTATGAACATGAACAGAAAAACTCTTTTTTTTTTAGAAGGATATAGGAAAATTTATCTCTAACATTGGAATATAGGCATAGTGAACCACCTTTTTGGGATGACTTCTGCCAGGCTCCATGCCGTGGTGGGTTCAAACATTCCAGGATAGGAGTGTGAGTAGAAGTCTTAGGTAGGAGGAACAGAGATGAAAGAATCAAAGACAGGATAGTCTCAGGAGGGCCACTTAGTGCCTCCTGCGTACTGAGTTCTGAGTTCACCTGTATTTAATTTTCTATACACTTTTATACCCCAATACGAAAAGGGGGGAAAAGGCAAAAGGCTGCTTTAACATGATACAAAGGACAACTACAACAGTTATTTGCTTCAATACTTTGATACATCAAGCCATTAATTCATGATAAAAACATCTGTTGTTTAGGCCGTGAACCCTAGACCAATTATCCTGAGAGCACCCACTCCCTAGGTCAAACCTCCTATTTCAAAAGAAGGAGCAGAAATATGGTTGAATTCTTTGACCTTTGGTCAGGGTGGAGTGGATCTACCTGTATGGGCCATTTTGATGTTCAAAACACCAAGTAACCACACCCTACGTCAGGGTGTACCGTCACAGTTATTGTTAACAACTTTGAGCAGCCTCAAACTCTCTGACCTTCAGACAAAGTGGAATAGGCTCACAGTTTTGGGCCTCCACAAATAGTTGGAAACTTTTCCCACAAAGGTAAACAGCAGATAAGGAAGTAATCACCAATCCTGCAGAAGTTCCACCTTTGTTACACAGCTGACAAAAGGTTGGATTCAGAACAATTAAAGGACTTCCAGAACTCAAATTTCAAAACAAAGGGCTGGACACATGGGTCAATGGTGAAGAGTCCCAGACAGTGGGTCAGTGGTGAAGAACACCGCTGGCTACTCTTGGCAGAGGACCTTAGTTTGGTTCCCAGCACTCACATGGCAGGTAGCTCACTGCCATCTCGAACTTCAGTTCCACCCTCTTATGGTTTCTACAGGCACTGCTTGCACACGGTGCACATACATGAAGGCACAACAATCACACCCATGGAAAATAACAAAACCCAAACTCAACTGGAAAAGTTACAGTATGAGATAATAAATATTGCTTGGAGGGCAGCTTGTTGCCAAGTAAAAAAATCACAGGAAGGTACATAGACTCTTTAGTAAGCTGGGAATTACATAGTGAATACACAATTGAATAGCTTTTTACTTATTCATGATTGGCAGTACTTAAAAGGGCTTGTCACAGTGAATTAGGGGTTACTGTTTACTTCTAGGGAAAGTGTAAATTAGTGTAATTGCTTTGAGAAGTGATTCAACATTAGCACAGAAAGTTGAGCACTTGTGTCCTTTTAGACCATCAGTATAGATCTAAGTAAAACTGTTGTGTCTGGATCCTAGAAGGCCAAAGATGTTCATAGCTGCCCCTTCTATAACCAAAGACCTAGCAACAGTTGTCTGTCGATTATCAGGAGAATGACTGGGTAATGGGATACTCACATGACGGAATGTGTGATGGACACTCCTTGGCTTGGTAGCAGCCCAGGTCATTCAGTGTTTCTTGCTCCTAACCTGTTGACCACAGGGCTTAGTAGCATGACATCGAATGGAGTTTGGGATGATTCCCTTGTAACTAAAGGTTGGCTGACAGCTGTGTGTCTCTGTTGCCCTGCACAGTGGGTATATCATGTAGCATATGTTTAACCTAAAATATCAAGATGTAAAATCTAAGATATGGTTTCCAGTGAGAGTATATGATATTTGCCATACTATAAGTTGGGAAAATCACAGGTCAGATTGTCTTTCACACAATGGAAAACAACCACAGCTGTTTATTTACAACTTGGTATACATCAGTAGCATGATGCATAATGAAATAACAAGTCTAGACAATGTAGTCTAGTTCAATAGTTACTGTTTTCCAGAAAAACCAAATGTGTAGTTTTTACACACAATCGCCCGTAGAACTCAATGGGTCACATGTTTGCTGTGCACTGGGTTCAGTGTCCATATAAAATGCATGTGGTCATGAGCTTTTACCTCCAGCTTTGAGGATGGTGGAAGGCTCAGAGACAGGAGAATTGTTGTAGATCGCCCCCTCTACCCCCACCCAGGCAGCCTAGCCTAAAATAACAAGGCCCAGATTTAGTAAGAGGCTCTGTCTCACAAGGATGAGGCGGAGAAGACAGCAGAATACACTGCGTTCTCTCAGCCTCCACACATGGACACGTGTTTACACATACAAGAAGTAACATGGCAGTGTTAGCTGTAGGTGAAGGGGATCAGCCCTACCTGCTGGTGTATTGGCAGTGTCCTGGAGGCCAGTTTACAGTGCACGTATGCCGGCAGCAGCTTTATCAGATATCTGTGCTGCAGATGCTTGTGATACCAACACGGCACAATGGTGAAGAAACAGTAAAATTACTAATAAATAAAAAGTAACTTTCGTGTAATCTCCTGAAAGCAAAGGTCAGAAAGGATCGTTCCCTCCTCCCTTGCCCCAGACAGAGAATTAGAGAGAAATCTTAGGGAAAATGGGCAAGATGAATATGAGAGCAACTTTGATAGATATTGGCAATCTCGAAAGAAGATATGGACAAAAGAAAAACCATGGTTGCTTCTAGAACAATCTCTCCTCAAAAAGGCCAGCTCTCCCTGAATTTATAAATATTTAATAAAAATTCTAAAATCATTTTTAAGGTAGCTAAGCTAAAAATCTCAACTAATCCGAGCTTGGAGAGGGAAACATTCTTTAAGGAAAAGAATATAAAATATGATGAAGCTGGATGTGGAAGTTAATAAGTAGTTTAGTCTTTGATTTTTTCAGTGCATATCATCCTGGGGGGCTGTGACATCCATTGTGACAGTCCCACACTGCATCTAAGTTGCTAGTGTCTCCCTTTGTTAGACTTTCTTACCTCCTCCTCTATTTCCCCTTCTGCACCCCCGTAGCTCCTCCTTCGTCCACATGTAAGAGAAAACGTATTTGTCTTTCTGCGTCTTGTTTATTTAGCACAATAATCTCCAGTTACATTTCCCCACGAATGGAGACCTTCATCCCTCCTGGTAGCCGATTAAAGCTCCACTTTGTATGCACACCGTGTGTTCTCTACCATTTTATCCCTTGACGGACACCCAGGCTGACTCTGTAGCTTAGCTGATGTGAGGAGGGCAGCCGCAGATGCAGAGGTGCCGTCTCCCAGACCAGTGGTTCTCAGCAGATGCAGAGGTGCTGTCTCTCCAGACCAGTGGTTCTCAGCCTTCCTGATGCTGCCACCCTTTAATATAGTCCCTTCAAGTTGTGGTGACCTTGAACCTTAAAATTATTTTCCTTGCTGCTTCATAACTGTGATTTTTCTATTGTCACGAATCATAATGTAAGTATCTGATATGCGACCCTGTGAAAGGCTTGTTTGACCCTCAGAGGGGTCTTGACCCACGGGTTGAGAGCCACTGTCCTGGAGTTGCTCTGTGTCCAACCAGGAGTAGATGAGCTGGGTCATCGAGAATTCCATTTTTAAGTTTTGAGGAGCCCTCATCCTGGTTTCCACAGTGGCTGGATTAGCTCACCTCGTCTGAACAGAATCAAGAGGCTCTCTGTGCTCTGCCGTCCTTCAGTCACTGCAGTCTGCTATGACAGCCATTCTGACGGAGGGAGATGGAATCTCAAAGCAGTTTTGAATTTTATTTTCCTGATGGCTGAGGATGTAGAAATCCTTTTTGTGTTATTAATTAGGCATTTGCACTTCATTTGAAAAGTATTTATTCAGTTTGTTTGTCTGATTATTGATTGGGTTTATATCCTTTTAGTGTTTAATTTCTTATTTATTTTACATATTAAGTTCCTATAAGATAAATTGCTGGTGAATATGTCCTCCATTTCTGCAGGCTGCCTATTACCCTCCCCTCCTGCAGGCTGCCTGCGTCCTCCCCTCCTGCAGGCTGTCTCTCTGCTCCCCTCCTGCAGGCTGTCTCTCTGCTCCCCTCCTGCAGGCTGTCTCTCTGCTCCCCTCCTGCAGGCTGTCTCTCTGCTCCCCTCCCCTTCTGCATTCTCCTTCTCCCCTCTGCTGTTTCTTCTGCTGTGCAGAATCCTTTAACTCATGCCACCCATTTTGTGAACCTTTGAGATTTCCCGTGTCTTATCCAGAAATCCCTCCCTATGCCTAGATTTGGAAATGTTTCCCCCCTCTTTTTTTTCTAGTGGTTTCATGGTTTTGGGTCTTTTATGAAGGTCTTTCATTTTGAGTTGATTCTTTTGGACAGGTAAGAGATAGGGATTTTGTTCATCTGCACATGGATATCCATTTTCCTGAGCTCTTCCTGTTGAAGAAGCTCTTTTATATTTCATGTATATTTTTGGCACCTTTGCCAAGAAAGTAGATATAACTATGTGGGGCTATTTCTGGATCTCATATCCTATATGTCCTGCATACTAGATGCTTTCCTGCTTGCAGTTGTAGGGGCTGGGTATCCTAGGGAGAAACAATTTATCTTGGTTCATGTTTTCAGAGTACCATCCATCGTGGTGGGAAGGTGTGGTATGGTATTCCCAGTGGCAGAAGCCTATTTGGAGGCTCTTCACATCACAGTGGACCAGGAAGCAAACAGTGACGTCACAAACCAGGGGCTGGGCCATAACCATCAAGGGCCTTTCCATAAGTGACCTTCTGTCAGCCAGGCCTCTTCTCTTCTTCTCTTCTCTTCTCTTCTCTTCTCTTCTCTTCTCTTCTCTTCTCTTCTCTTCTCTTCTCTTCTCTTTTCTCTTCTCTTCTCTTTTCTCTTCTCTTCTCCTCTTCTCTTTTCTCTTCTCTTCTCTCTTCTCTTTTCTCTTCTCTTCTCTTCTCTCTTCTCTTCTCTCTTCTCTTCTCTCTTCTCTTCTCTCTTCTCTTCTCTCTTCTCTTCTCTTCTCTTCTCTTCTTCTCTTTTCTCTTCTCTTTTCTCTTCTCTTTTCTTCTTCTCTTCTCTTCTCTTCTTCTCTTCTCCTCTCTTCTCCTCTCTTCTCCTCTCTTCTCCTCTCTTCTCCTCTCTTCTCCTCTCTTCTCCTCTCTTCTCCTCTCTTCTCCTCTCTTCTCCTCTCCTCTCCTCTTCTCTTCTCTTCTCTTCTCTTTTCTCTTCTTCTCTTCTTCTCTTCTTCTCTCTTCTCTCTTCTCTTCTCTTTTCTCTTCTCTTCTCTTCTTCTCTCTTCTCTTCTCTTCTCTTCTCTTCTCTCTTCTCTCTTCTTCTCTCTTCTCTTCTTCTCTCTTCTCTTCTTCTCTCTTCTCTTCTCTTCTCTTCTCTTCTCTTCTCTTCTTCTCTCTTCTCTCTTTTCTCTTTTCTCTTCTCTTTTCTCTTCTCTTTTCTCTTCTTTCCTCTTCTCTTCTTCTCTTCTTCTCCCCTCCCCTCCCTTCCCTTCCCTTCTCTTCTCTCCTCTCCTCTCCTCTCCTCTCCTCTTCTCTCTTCTCTCTTCTCTCTTCTCTCTTCTCTCTTCTCTCTTCTCTCTTCTCTCTTCTCTCTTCTCTCTCTCTCTCTCTCTCTCTCTCTCTCTCTCTCTCTCCTCTCTCTCTCCTCTCTCTTTCCCCTCCCCTTCCCCCCTCTCTTGGTTTTTCGGGACAGGGTTTCTCTGTCTTGAAATAGCCCTGGCTGTCCTGGAACTCATGCTGTAGACCAGGCTGGCCTCAAACTCACAGAGATCCTCCTGCCTCTGCCTCCTGAGTGCTGGGATTAAAGGCGTGTACTGGGCCAGGCCTCATCTCTTAAAGGTTCTACAACTTCTCAAACTGCCACCAAAATGGGGGCAAATGCCCAAAACACGATCCTGTGGGGGGACATTTCAGACTCAAGCCATGATAGTCAGCTGGTTTGTTTTTATGGCAGTGCTATGGAGCTTTCATGATTACAATTCTATTTTATTCTGGTTAGTTTATGCATTAAGTAAGGACATTATAGCCTTTGTGTGTGTGTGTGTTGTCACTGTATGTTGTTTAATCCTATAGTGCAGTTTGAGTAAATTATAATTCTGCTGTTATGTGAACAGAGGGCAACGAAAGACCAAAGAAATCTTTCCATCTTGATGGAGGAAGGTCATTGGTTAATTAATAAACTGCTTGGCCCTCATAGGTTAGAACATGGGTGGGTGGAGTGAACAGAATGCTGGGAGGAAGAGGAAGTGAGCTCAGATGCAATGTTGCTCCTCTCTGGGGCAGATGCGATGAAGCTCCAACCCAGGATGGACGTAGGCTAGAATCTTCCTGGTAAGAGTTAATTAATAGAAATGGGCCAGGCAGTGTTTAAAACAATACAGTTTGTGTGTTGTTATTTTGGGGCATAAGCTAGCCAGGCAGCCGGGAGCTGGGCGGCAGGAACACAGCCCGCAGCTCCTACAACACCATCTAAGTCCAGATTAGTGAGCCACTGAGATCACGGGGGTCACTTACAGGGGACTGGGTGAGGTCAGTTGCCCACAAGAAGATGGGTGACTCAGGCAGCTGCATCACAAAGGAGCCCCACTCACACATAGGCACCACATGCTGGGTCTGTGTCGCTTGTAGGTGGATACACCACTGAGGAGCCTTGTTTCTCCTGGCAGCTGTTGCTTCTGCAACCTCAGAAAAGGTCCTTGTGAATCCTGTAGGCATCTTAGCTTTGCGAGTTGCCCTCCTTCCTCCAGGAGAGATTGTCACATACAGGGGAAACGGCCACACAACACTTCAGAATTTTCTCTTTCCTGCACAGGATTTCCCTGGCGCTTTGGGGTCTTTTGTGTTTTCATATGAAGTTTAGGATTGTTTTGACTTTTTGTGGATACTGTCACTGGAAATTTGAAGGCCTTCACTGAGTTTTTAGCTCACTTTTCATAGGTAGCACGGCTGTTTCCACAGTAGCATTTATGTTTGTTTATCTGTGAATATGGGAAGTCTTTCCAACTTCTAGGGTCTTTCACAGTTTCCTCAATGCTGTGTGGCTTTCACTGTGGAGGTCTTTAGAATCTGTAATTAAGTTTATGTCTTGGTATTGTTTTTCCTTTGAGGTTATTGTAGTTTCAATTTTATTTTATTTATTTATTTATTTTTTTTGTTTGAGACAGGGTTTTTCCTCTGTGTAGCTCTGGCCTTCTTGGAACTCACTCTGTACATCAGGCTGGCCTTGAACTCAGATCCACCTGACTTTGTCTCTGGAGTACGGGATTAAAGATATGCACCACCCCTGCCTGGCTCTTTGAGATTATTGTGAACAGGATAATTTTCCTCATTTTTTTTCTACTGATTTTTATGTGTCTGTTTTATACCCTGTTTCTTTACTGAAAGTGTTTATTGGATTGAAGCGTGTCAGGTCTTAGATGGTGTAACAGCAGCTGCAGAGAGGAATGGCTCCATTTCTCCATCCTCATTTTCATTCCTTTTATTGTTTTCTCCTGCCTCACTGCTCTACCTAAGATTTCATGCATTGTGTTGACTAAGAGATGAGACTGGACACTCTTGTCCTAGTCCTGATTGACGGGCTATGATTTCAATGTTCACCATTCAGGTAGTGCTGGGTTAGCTTGTTGCATACGGCCTTTATTACATTGAGAGTGATCTTTTTTTCCTGGTTGCTCCAATGCTCTTGTCCTGGAGGGATGCTGATTTTGTCAAAGGCTTTATAAACACTGTGAATACGATCATGTGATTTTTGTCTTTGGTTCTGTTTGTGTGGTATGTAGCATTCATTGATTTGCATGTGCAAGCCGTCCTTGCATTCCTAGTGTAAAAATAACCTTATCACAGTATATGAACCTATGATGGATTTTTTTTTGTTGTTGTTTTGTTGTTTTTTGAGACTGGGTTTCTCTGTAGCTTTGGAGCCTGTCCTGGAATTAGCTTTGTAGACCAGGCTGGCCTAGAACTCACAGAGATGGCGCCTGCCTCTGCTTCCTGAGTTCTGTGATTAAAGGCATGTGCCACCACCACCCGGCTGGATTTTTTATTTCTTTTGAAACAGGGTTTCTCTGTGTAACAGCCCTGGCTGTTCTAGAACTTGCTGTAGATCAGGTTGGCCCCGAACTCATGGAGATCTGCCTGCCTCTGCCTCCCAAGTGCTGGAATTAAAGGCACATGCCACCCCAGCCCTGGGACCTATGATGGATTTTTAATATCCATGTCCATCAGGGGAATTGGTTTATAGTTTTCTTTTTTGTTGTGACCCTATTGGGTTTTGGTATTATGGTAGTACCGGATCCACAAAGAGAGTTTGGTAGCATCTCTTCTATTTCTATTTTACAAAATAATTTGAGGAACATTAGAATTCTTTTTTAAATAAAGATCTGATAAAATTCAACACTGAATTCTTCTAATGCTGGGCTTCAAAAAATTGTTGGGAGACTTTATTTCTGCTTCAGTCTCATTGTTTATTACAGATATGTTAGGCTTTTTTTAAAAATGCAATCTTGGTTCAGCTTTGGTCATGAGTCTAGAAATATATCCATTTCTAAGTTTTTCAATTTATTGAAATATAGTCTTACAAAATATCCCCTAATGATCCTCTGAATTTCAGTGCTATTTATTATTTTAATATAATATTTTAATATTAATATTATTCTAATATTACCCTCTCATCTAAAATTTTGTTAATTTGAATTGTCTTTTTATTTGCTAGTCCTAAGGGTTTACTGATCTTGTTTATTTGTTCAAAGAATCATTTGTTTTTATTGATCTTTCATATTCTTTTGTATTTTACTTCTTTACCTTTTAGCTCTGTTCTTTTTTCTTTCATTCTACTATTGTGGGGTTTGGCTTGCTTTTATTTTCCCCAGCCCTTCTAGTGTGCACTGTTAGATCGTGTTGAGGTCTTTCTGATTTTTTAAATGCAGGCACTCATAGCCACTAACATTCATCTTAGATCTGTCTTTGCTATACCTCTCAGATCTGATTTCATTTGACAGTAGGAAGTTACCATTCCCCCACCAATGCTATGATTAAAAAAAAAAAAAAAAAACCACCAAGCCTAAAATCAGCTTATAGAGGGAAGAGTTTATTTTAGATCCAGCATCGAATTCCATGATGGCAGGAGAGGCATGGCGGCAGGAAGCTAGGGCAGGAGTTGAGAGATCACATCTTCAGCCACAAAGCACCAAGCAGAGAGCAGACTGGAAGAGGGGTGTGCAGGTGTGTGCTCCTCTTTGTATGCGGGTGCAGGGCAGAGGAGGAGTTAGGGTCTTCGATCCTCTGTCATGTTTCTTGAGACAGGGTCCTCTCATTGACCCCAGAGTGAGGCTAGTCACCAGCAAGTGTCCATCAAGCCTCCTGTCTTTGTCCCCTACAGTGCTTGGGTACAGGCACACATGTGGCCGTGCCTGGCTTTTGACAGAGTTGGAATCTGAACCCAGATCTTCACACTTACAAAGCAAATATCCTACTTCACTGACCCCTGTGTTGCCCCCTGCTCTGGCCCCTGCTTTAAAAAACGTTCAATTTTGCAACTCTTATATGTGATGTCATGCACGGTTTTAGGATTCCCCTGACACTGAGTGGAATTTCCATTGCTTCCTTCTTCTTCAACAGAAGGTCTCCAGGTCATCTTGGTGTTCTTTTCCAGTTGAAGTACAACTCTCACTACATCAAGGACACTTATTCCCCACAAGGTTATCTGTGTCTCCATAACAGTGGCAGGAACTTCATTTTGCCTTTGAGTGAGTGTTTTATGGGAATTCGACCAAGCTTAGTATCTTTCCCATGTTGTCATATGACACACACTTTTCATTAATTAAATTACCAAATAATCTAAGGACCTGCTCATTTATCTCTGTAATTACTGTTTTTAGCTCTGGAAATTATCTTATGGTTTGCCCTGTGGTGTTAAAATAATTTCTGTTAGCTTTATTGTTCATTTAAGTCACTTTCATTTAACAGTCCAACCGCTGTCTATGTTTTACTGAATGAGTACATGGAAGTATTTCTTGTCTATCTAATGCAGGAATCTGAAATCAAAAATAGGCACTAGCCTGAAATTAGGTTGCAATTAAAATTTAATTCAAATTAAGAGGTTTAAAACATTTAACCTTTTTGGCTTTAAAAATTTTTAAATATCAGGGTTTGAGAGATGGCTCAGTAGATGAGAGTATGAACTGCTCCTGGACAGGACCTGAATTCAGTTCCTAGCAACCACACTGGGCAATTTACAACCACCTGTAGCTCCAGCTCCGGCAGATCCAATGCCCTCTTCTGACTTCTGAGGGCACTGTGTGTGCGCATGTATACACACACACACACACACACACACATACACACTTTCTATGATTTGAAACTGCAGCAGAAACCAGATTCACCAAGTTTTTTCAAAAGGTAAAGCTGGTGCTGCAGACCACATGTTGCCAGGCTGGAGAGATGTCTCAGGCGTTCAGAGCACTCACTGCGCTTCTAGGGAGCCAGGTTCAGTTCCCAGCATTCAGGGCAGGTGACTCATGCTTGTAAATCCAGCCCCAGAGGATCCAAAACCTTCTTCTGACCTCTGTGGGTAATTTCATCTGTGTGCACATACCCACTCCTGAACACACACACACACACACACACACACACACACACACACACACACACAGTTTAAATACTTTTCAAACTGTGATAAATGTTTGATGTATGATGTACGATACTGTTTATAGGAAATGCCCAAATAGGCAAATTGATAAGAGACAAAAAGTAGATTTTTGACAAGGGGTCGGGGTGGATAAAGAATGAGGAAAGCAGAAACAGGCATGGAATAACTCATGGGGGCGAAGGCACACTAAAAGCATACAGCGACAATGATGGCTCAGGGTCAGAAAGAGTGCAATGTGAAGACTTTCCATTATCTCGCACTTTATGGTGGGAATTGTCTTGCTGTCCTTAGACTCTTAAAAAGAAATCCAATTATATATCTAATGTAAACAGAGAGCCAAGAGCAGTCTGTAACTCTCGCAATCCTGACTAGTTGACAGCATTGGGGATCAAGAAGGGAACTCTCCATCCCCATGATTGGCTAAGCAGCATCATGACATGTGTTAAGGACTTGCTAATGTTTTATGCTGTGTCACGAGCCATGGAGAAGGTGCAAGGCAGCCATGGCTATCTGGAAGTTCCTCCTTGGAACAGCACCAGGTCACATTTGGGTTGTTGTCCTGTGTGCTTTAACTTCAGATGAACTTTGATGAAAACGAAAGCTTTGTTCTCTGTGTAGCAAATCGACTTCCTACCTCAGGGCAGCAGACATCGTCTGTGAAGCAATTTGCTAGTGGAGAGTTGGCAGCAGTAGAATTATCTGCTTTTGAGTTCATTTACTCACTTGATTTCTCACTTAATTGTGTACAGTTTTTACTTATTTTAGTTAACCTCCATGAGCTGACTTGTATAAAATCACATTTGTCTGAAAAAAAAATTCAAAATATAGAAGTCTGCCCATTTGTGGGTTTGTACAACTGAGTGCAGTGCCTATGGAGACCAGAAGAGGGCATCAGATCCCCTGGATCTGGAGTCACAGATGATTGTGAGGTCTCTGATGTAGGTGCTGGGAACTGAACCGGGTCTTCTCTGTTGTAATAAGAGCAGCAGGCTGTGTTCCGCTCGCACGGCTAGCTTTACCCAAAATAATTACACCGGAATTGTATTCTTTTAATCACCGTCTGGCCCATTAGCTCCAGCCTCCCATTGGCTACCTCTTACATATTGATTTAACCCATTTTTAATATTTTGCATAGCACCACGAGCTGGCTTACCAGGAAAGATCTTAACTTGTATCTGTCTGGAGTGGGAGAATCATGGCGATTCACTGACTCGGCTTCTTTCTCCCAGCATCCTGTTCTGTCTACTCCGCCTACCTAATTTTCTGTCCTATTAAAGGGCTAAGGCAGTTTCTTTATTTAACCAATGAAATTAACTCCTCCATCACTTCTCCAAGAGCAGTATGTGGTCATAACTGCTAGGCCACCTCCCCAGCCCCCACGTTTGTCTTTCTGTCTTTATAATCTTCCAGGCACTGTGTACAAATTGAGCCAACAAGTATTTAGCCTGAATCCCTGAGATTTCTGTTGCCTGAAACAATGTCGAATTATTACCTAGTATTATTTTTGTGGTGGGGGGATGGAATCCAAGTCCTGCATATGCCAGATGTAGTAACACTTTCCCATTGTGACCTTTAAGAGGTAAACTCTTTCTATTTCACAACTAAAAACCTCCTGCTACCTAAAGGCTCTTCATACTATCCAAGGAATAGTGCTCTTTGCTCATTCTTGTCATTCAAGCCAATGTTAAGGTAAATTTTAATTCACTTATGTGCAATCCAAGTGAACATAATATCATGTGATGTCCTATGATTTTTTTTTTTTTTTTTTGGTTTTTTGAGACAGGGTTTCTCTGTAGCTTTGGTGCCTATCCCGGAACTAGCTCTTGTAGACCAGGCTGGCCTCGAACTCCCAGAGATCCGCCTGCCTCTGCCTCCCGAGTGCTGGGATTAAAGGCGTGTGCCACCACCGCCCAGCTATGTCCTATGATTTTTAAAAGTGTATTTTGGAGCTGGAGAGATGGCTCAGGAGTTATACACTGGATACTCTTCCAGAGAACTTTGGTTGGGTTTCTAGCTCCCATTTGATGGCTCACAGCCCTCTGTAACTTCAGTTCCAGGGGATCTGATGCCTGCTTATGGCCTCCACAGGTACTGCATGTATGTGGTTCACAGACATACATGCAGGCAGAACACTCATACACATGAAATGAAAAAATTAAACTTATTTTATAATTTACATTTATGGATGATTTTGCTTGCATGCATGTATGTGCACCATGTGCATGCTTAGTGCCTGCAGAGGCCAGAAGAAAGCATCAGATCCCCTAGGATTAGGGTTATGAATGGCTGTAAGCTGTCATGTGGGTGCTGGGAAATGAACCTGGGTTCTCTGGAAGAGCAGTGAATGCACTTAACCACCAAGCATCATTGCAATTCTTCTTTTGATTTTTGTATTAATATGTTCGTGTGCATATGTGTGTGAATATGTGTACATATGTGTGTGCATGTATGCATGTGTGTGCATGCACATGTGCGGGCTCTATGTGTGTATATGAGCACTAGCTTACTCCTTTGAGGTAGGGTTTCTTGCCGAACCTGGAGCTGACATTTTTTTTCCTGCTAGCCTAGCAGCAAGCAAACCTCAGTAGTCCTTTTGTTTTTACCTCCTCAGTGCTAGGACTAGAGGCATGTGTGGGATCACACTCAACTTGTGTGGGTGCTAGGGTCTGAACTTCAGTCCTTGTATGTGTGGGCAGTCGGCTGTCTTATCTGCTGAGCCATGTCCCTGCTCTCTATACACAGGATCTAGTATGATAAGCTAAACATACATTGTTTTAAATAATAAAAACATGCTCATTTTTCGGACAGAATATTTGTTTGTCTTACAATATCTGTTTTGAAGCATTTTAAACAAATCGTTTGTGTATTCTGTTTGACATATTTGTAAGCTGGAGCCCTGATTTGGGAGTGAAATGTGTGTATTCATAGCATCTCTGTGAGTTCCTCATGGTGACCAGCCAGGGGACACTAAGTCAATACAGTCATTAAAATATGGCCATTCCCATAAAAATTGTATTTTTCCTTTGGACAGCTCCGATTCCTGTTGGGGGAATATTCAGAGCCTGTCTTGCTCATCTCCTCTGTTGTCATAATCATATCATATGTCCTCCTGGCTGTCCCTATTTCTTCTGAAACAGTTCTGTCTGCCTTTCAACCACCAGCTTTTGGGGTCTATCATTTCACAGAATTTTTGATATTTTGTGGCGCCTGCCCATTTTTATTCCTTCAATTGCCTTTCTTAATTTCAGTGATACTTAGTTTCCATTGGTCTTGAATTTTGTAGTGATTTTGTAGCTATAGGGAAATACAGACCATTCATCTGAAGTAAAGGCTGTCTCGAGAGCAATGCCAGCGCTCGTAGGAAAGTGCTGCTGTTTCTACAGAGCCCCGCAGGTCTGCAATCCAGCTGCCCTTTGAATCTGAGCGCTGCGCCATCGGTGGGGTCTGTGGAGGAGTCTGTCGCAGCAGTCTTTTTCCAGGCTGCTTTGCGGTGCTGGTGGCAATTCTGCATGCTTTTTATCTGGAACTGTCAGCCTTTGTGGGGACAAGATGCCTCGGATACGGTGTGCACATATCATCAAACAGTCACTGCAGACTGATCCGTTTGGAGTTATTCTCTGTGTCTATGTCCTACAAACCCAGGGAATTTGACAAATTTTATCATGTGCGATTTCCTGCAAAAAAGTGATGTTTTCAGAAGTGCAACCCTGTTTGTTTTTCTGACACATGAAAGTTTGTTTCAGTGGGTACCGATGGGCACCAAAATCTTCTGCTCAAACCTGAAAACTTCAGCAGTTAGCAAGGCACCCCAGACCAGCTTCCAGCATCTCCTGGACACTTTGCCTCTGCTCCACCGAAGGACCCACTGGACAGTGTGGCCTGTCTGTCACCTGTGGTGGGAAGTGGGTGCCATTGCTGAAGAAGTATCCCTGGAAATGACATTTCCAGAGGGAGTCCCAGCACTTACACACACAGAGAAGCAACTGCAAAATGCATAGAAACCACATATCTTGCCCACTTGGCGTCCCTGTCAAGTCAGCTCCTGGGAATCCCATACCTTTGCTGTTAGGGGACACAGAATGGACAGGGATTTGGAATGGGAGCCGAGCACTTTCCTAATGCCAGAAGCATGAACAATGTTTGGAAAATTTACAAAAATATTGGACCACATGAATACATTGTTGGGACCCCTTGTAGCCTTGGAAAGAGGGGTCCAGGCTGATGAGAAACTGAGACTTCATTCATGTCTCTGTAGAGACCTTCTACCTATGTGTTAATAAAGATGGGTTTGGAGCACCAACATTTGTTTATCTGATCCACACTGTTTGAAAAAGATGTGCCCTTGTGTGCTCCTTCTCTGTGACATTGTACATAACCATATCCATACACGTGTGTGTGTGTGTGTGCGCGCGCGCGCGCGCGCCCCCGCATGTGATTTATTAGATTGACAGGCTATGGTCCAACCAATAATAGCTATCACACTATCTAATGGTAGAACTGTGCTTGGGTCTGATCACTTACTGTAGATGGGAGTGCATGGTACCTTGGGTCTGTGTTGAAAGCCACACAAAACTGTGTTTTTTTTGGTAATAGGCAAAGCTCCTTTGTGAGCCAGATGAGATTCCTGTACCTGGTGTAGCTGTGCATGCCCCCTCCCCCCCACTGCCAGGCTTGGTCAAAATGAGGACAAAGGTGCACAGCAGAAGTACCAGGCATTTAGACTAGCCATACTTGTGTCCTTGGCTCTAAAATGATGATAATTATGCATTTATAGGGCCTTTCATAGTTGAAAACTTTTAAAAAAAAATTCTTGTTTATCTATTGATAAATGACCCTCCTTGACCAGTAATTGTTTGGGAGGTGCTCTGGATTGCTTAAGGGCCCAATGACAATTCCAATAATGCCTGTAAGAATGTTTATGTATATGTGTATTATATATATATACACACACAATATATGTATATGTTAGATATATACATATATATAGATCTACATATATTATATATATTAGATTTTATTTTTTACTTTTTGTGTATGAGTGTTTTGTCTGCATGTATGCATATACACATGGAGACAAGAAGAGGGTATCAGATCCCCTGATATTAGAACAGAGACAATTGTTAGCTGCCAAGTAGGTGCTGAGACTCAATCCTCAGTCCTCTAGAAGAGCAACCAGTACTCTTAACTGCTGAGATAGTTCTCCAGCCCTAGAGAGTTTTAAAGTGGTTACTTAGTTGCTGTGAAGACTCTGAACCACACACCACCGTACTAGCTCTCCATGAGCTGGTTTATAGTGTACAGATGATATTACAAAAAGCTTAGAGAGGTTCTCTGAGCTCTGACCCAAACCAGTATCATCCGTTTGCAGCAGGTTCAACATCATGGCATTCCCTTTGTCCTATAGAGTTCTACCCATCCTGATGGAGAGCCCCTCAGTGTCTGACGTGGAGCTGAGATATGCTGCCTGGTGGAAGGCCTTTGTCAGCTCCTCTTCTGCAAATAGCTCTCTGCAGTTGTTAACCAAGAGATGTTAGCAGAAGATGGGAAGCTCCCTTGTTAGCAGCAGATTTCAGGCTTCATGTACCCTGGGTTTTTTGTTTTGGTAGTGGTTTGCCATAATTTGAATGAGAATGAGCCATATAGTCTCTCTTACATATTTGGGCGCTTGTTTCCCAGTTGGTGGAGTTGTTTGGGGAGGATTAGGAGGTGTGGCCTTGTTGGAGGAGGCATGTTGCTGGGCATAGGCTTTAAGGTTTCAAAAGCCCATGTTTTTCCCAGTTAGCTCTCTCTGCCTCGTGCTTGTGGATCAACAAATGAGCTCTCAGCTACTGCTTTATTGACCATGCCCGCCTGCTTGCTGCCATGTTCCCTACCGTGATGGTCATGAACTCATCCTCTGAAACTGTAAACTTAGAGCAAATTCTTTCTTCTGTAAGTTGTTTTGGTCATGGTGTCTCTTCACAATAATAAACATGATTTTAGGATGTTTTTTCTTTAAAAAATGAGTGTGATGGTTTCACTTGTGTAAAATATCTTATGCTCATCTGCATTCCATTACCCTCTCTTATCCCTCACCTACTCTGCTGACTCTCTTCTTCCCAATAGGCCAGTTGCCTTACTGTCCTCATGATGGCTTGTTTGTTTTGATGTAGGTCTGTGTAGACATCCATACCTACTCTCCCCTCTTCCTGTGTATTGTATCTCTACCCTCTGGCTCTTACAGCCGTTCTGATCTCTCTCTTCTGTGATGCTTCCTGGGGTTTGGAGGGATGATATTAATGCCTCATTTAGTGCTTGGCAGTAACTTTTTCTCAGCACTTTGAGTTTCTGCCTTAACTGTCAGCCTTTGTAAAGAGAAGCTTCTCTGACCCAGGCTGAGAGCAGCACTAGTATGTAGATGTAAATGTTGAGTCATTTTGACATGTTCATTCAGCATAGCCTCAGTAGTACAATTTCCCTAAGACCTGTGACCCTCCCCCAGCCATATCCTTTTGTTTAATTGAGAATTTCATACATGTAAGCAATGTATTTTAATCAAATCGATCACTGTTCTTTCCCCTCCGATGCTTTCCCAAATCCCTCCCCAACTCTCTCCCAACTGCATGTGCTCTCTTTCTCTTTTTAGAATCCTCCGAGTGCACTTAGTGCAGCCTGTAGTGTACAGTGAACCTTTCAGGGGTCACATCCCTGAAGAAAACTTACTTTCCCTTCGCAGCGGTCATTAGTTGTCAATAGTTTCTCAGCTATGGGTTGGGACTTTGTGAGTCCCTCTCCAGTCTGCCCGTATTTTGGTTTGATTGACCTTGTGTAGGTCTTCAGCATGCAGTCACAGCTGCTGTGAGTTCATGTTTGCATATTGACGCCATCATGTCCAGCAGATACTGTTTCTGGGCAGACACCCACTGCTTCTGGCCCTTATGTTATCTCTGTTTCCTCTTTCTCTCTGATCCCTGAACATTGGAGGGAGAGGATATGAATGATATAGATGTTCCATTTAGCAATGAGTACCCCATATTCTTTTATTCTCTGCATGTTGACCAGTATTAATCACTATCTACTGAAAAAGAAGCTTCTCTGATGAGGGTTGAGAAATGCACTGATGTAGGGGCATAAAGATAAACTGACCCTTAAGTTCTTATTTGTCATTGTAACAGAATAGCAGTATTATCTTCTCTCCTAGGGCCCTTGATCTAGTGAGTCATGGAGTTTTTGTCCCAGTTAGCAGTACAAATTTATCCATTAAATCTAATAAGAAAGTAGTTGGTTATGCCCATGACATCTGTGCCACTATTGTACCAGTATATCTATCTTGTCAGGCCAGTTGTTATTGTAGATTACAACATCACAGTTTGGACAGATGTTTAATTTCCCCTCTAGTAGAATGCATATTACCTTCCAGCACTAGGAAAGCTAGTCAGCAGGGAGAAAGCTTGTTTTATTTATGTCCTATGAATCAAGTTTATGGGTATCTTCGGTAATTGGGTCTTAATATAAAGTTCTTGAGAGTAGTAAGGAGCAATGACAATAGCTTCTAATGTTGAAGAGGAGGATATGGGACCCTAGAGATCCCATGTGCGGACATTTGCTCAACTATGTTCATAGCAGCATTATTTGTAATAGCCAGAACCTGGAAACAGCCTAGGTGCCTCTCAACTGAAGAATGGATAATGAAAATGTGGAACATTTACACAATGGAGTACTACTCAGCTGTTAAAAACAATGACTTCATGAAATTTGTAGGCAAATGGATGGAACAACAACAACAAAAAAAAACCCAGAAAACAAACAAACAAAAAAACCCAAAAACCTCCTGAGTGAGGTGACCCAGACCCAGAAAGGCAAACATGGTCCATACTCATAAGTGGGTATTAGCTATAAAGTAAAGGATAACCATGCTACAATGCATAGACCCAGAGAGGCTGGGTAACAAGGGCCCAAGGGATGTGGATCTTCCTGAGAAGGGGAAATAGAAGAGATTTCCTGGGTGGACTGGGGATGGGTAGGGATGGGAACTTGAGGGATCAGGTTGGGGGGTGGATGGAGGGGGAGAGTACAGAAAGAGATGACTGGAAAGGGGGTGTATTTTAGGGTCAGGTAGAAACCTGATGTAAGGAAAACTCCCATGAATCTCCAAGGATGGCCCTAGCTAAGACTCCTAGCAATAATGGATACATGGCCTGAACTGGCCGTCTCCTGTGATGAGATCAGTGACCACCCCAGTTGTCATCAGAGAGCCTTCATCCAGTAACTGATGGAAACAGATGCAGAGACCCTGTTGGGAGCTGTGAACCCCCAGATCCTGAATTTCTTGTAAACAACTTGTTTTCCTCTGCTCTGAGACAGCCTGCAGCTGCTCTGAGCACGGGACCCCTGATGGCAGGCTGATGGGTTTGCAGCTGAAAGATCCTAAGAGCTGGAGGTTGGCCAGAGCACTATATAAGCTGCCCCTGGACACAATAAAGGGGGCATTCTTGGGAAATTCCTGTTTCAAGGATGACCCATGTCTGTCTGTGTGTCTTTGTGTGTTTAAATCTCCAAGCCCTTGCCCGAGGCTCGCAAATGGTCCTGTAGTGCAGGCACCACAATACAGGAGTAGTACTGTAGTGTCACGTAGTACAGGCGGGCGGTACAGACTCACAGCCAAACACTGGGCCAAGCTTATGGGGAATCCTGCTTAAGAGAGGGAGTAAGCATTGTAGGAGCCAGAGGGGTCAAGGACATCACAGGAAAACCAAAAGAAACAACTAATCTGGCTCATAGAAACTCAGAGTCTGAACCAACAACCAGGGAGCCTGCGTGGGACTGACCTAAGCCCTCTACACATATGTGACAGTTGTATAGCTTGGTCTGCTCGTGGGACTCCTAACAACGATAGCAGGGACTGTCCCTGATGCTTTGGTGACTCTTGGGAACCTATTACCCATACGGTGTTGTCTTGCTCAGTCTTAATCACAACTAGATATGCCATTCCTTGTTGATACCCGTGGTAGGCCTGCATCTTTCTGAACAGAAACAGAGGAGGGGTGGATTGAGGATGAGGGAGGGGATGGGAGAAGAGGAGGGAAGGGAAACTGACCAGTATGTAAAATAAATAAATAAAAAGGCAAAAAATATCCCCAAACAAAAAACTTAAATACAAGAACATTTACTTAGAGCCTCAAACTCCACAGCATCCACACAAATTACTTTGTTCTCTTTGTGTCTATTATTGTGAAAATACTTGAAATACTCACATTTGCATTTTGGTTTTTAATGATGTTTTTAGCATAAACTCAGTTGTCTTCATGTCCACTGGTATTTGTCTCAAAAACAAATCAAGTTCTGCCAAGTTATAGTAAAAAAAAAAAATCTGTACGCTCTAAGGCCAGGATGGGAGGTGGTCTCAGGTCCAGGGATGAGATGGAGGAGGCATGAAAGAGACAGCTTTCTCCATGGGGAAAAAAGGCTTGGGATCCTGTGGTGGAGGAGGGAGTGGCAGGAGCCCCAATTCCCATCCAATTACAGTTGAAAGGGGAAGGAAGGAAAGGGTTTAAAATAACTGTTGCTGTCTCGTGCCTCAGAGGTGTGTGCTTTACGGAGCAAGGACAAACATTTTACAGACTGTCAGCTCTCCAAGCTCAGCCCAGGGGCTTCACGCTGCCGTCTTGGGAGCAAAGTGGGGAACAGCCAAGGCGAGGCCTGAATGTATTTGAAAGTGGATTCAAAGTGAAGTTTATTGAGCATTTCACTTTAGAAAAGCAAGAACTGGAAATTTTCCTGAAGATTATAAAGAAAATATGATTTATTGGTGATATCCCTTGCCTGCCAGGGTCCATATATAATGCAGGGCTCACCATTCCAGAAGGTGGGCCAGGGAGACAGATTTACGGTGCTCTGTGAGCATGAATAATTCTGACTTTAGCGCTTTCCCACTCAGATCAAGTTGGATCCTTTATTTTTTTTTTCTTTTTTTAACTTTGGACCAAAGGTTTAGTTGGGTTTGCAGAAAATATGGCAGAGATGCATGAAGGGCAACATATTTATCGTATGTGTTTACAGATGGATAAAGGAATTCATCATAAAGTTATAGCCAGGTAAGTTTACACAGATTTAAAGTCAAGGCTTCCTAATGATGAAAGTGAAATAGCTGGTGATCTAAGTGTGCTTCTTCGCCAGTGAACTTGCCAAGGCTCTTTAGGAAATTGCCCGAACTGGAGGGAAGATGGTTTTAATTATCGGAACATGTGGACTCGCTGAGGCCGCGGGTCCTGAGGAGACACACTTGAAGCCCGAGTGACTCTCCCCACTAGCGGTTGCTCCAGGATTGAAAACGGATAGGTTGAAGGGTTAACTTACTATTTCAGCATTATGCAAAGGGACTTTTAACAGTTAGACCCTCCTCTACCTTGTCCTGTACGGCTGTTTTACATCTTGTTTCTTCTTATCCTATTGACCTCACAACATGCTGCTATTGTTTCCCCGGGGAGTGTTGTGGTTTGAATGTGAAGGGTCCTCATGGGCTCACATTTGGACTTTTAGTTCCTGACTTGCAGCACCTTTCTGAGGTGGAGCCTTGATGGAGGAAGGGGTCTCTGGGGTTTGGTCTTGAGGCTTTGTAGTCTGGCCCTACTTCCTATCCAGTCTTTGTTTTTTGAGTGCAAAGTTGTTTCTTCTCTGTTGCTTCTTCCCCCAATGGTTGTAGTTGAGTCCTGGTCATAAGTCATTCAGCATTCTTTTACCTAAGAAGGCCTTTATTTTTAAAAATTATTTTATTTCTTTGGATTTTATACAGGAGCACCCCATCTCCGCCACCCCTCCTTCTTGCCAGCTCCTCCCATGCCCCTTCCCCATCCCAGTTCATGCTCTTTATTATTGACACACACACACACACACACACACACACACACACACACAAATGTGTTTATATAACCTATTAAATCTGTTTGGTGTTGCTTGGATGTGCATGTCTCCTGGGCTGACCACTTGGGATTGGACAACCTATGTGGGACTTCTTCCCTGGAGGAAACTCCTTTCCCCTCTTTCAGCAGCTCCTGAGCATCTGTAGCTGGTCCTCTAGAGGTGGGACCATGTGGTCCTCCGTCCTCACTGGCGTGTCAGTGGGCAGTGTCCTTGTGCTGGTCTTGTTCATGCCTCACAAATTCAGGAACTGAAACTGAATTCAGTAAAGAAGGCCTTACAATGGGAGGGAATTCATACCTGGTACTATAAACTCTCCAACTACCCATGACTGGTGAGGATATGAATTCTTACACCAGCCAGGCAGTTCCCTAGTCCACGGTTGCTGGATCCTTGGGTGAGACAGTGTATAGGTCTGTAAGAGTCACCAGGCTGACCTCTAATGACCTTTGCCTTCCCTTCAGCTGTGGGCGAATGTCCCTTTTAGCCATTGAAACTGTGTTGTGGTGTCATGTCTGTGTCATTTGCAGTCCGGATGCTGTGCTATGGTGCCCTTTACATATATTAATTTGCCACCCTTGTCTCTCTTTGCTGAGGTGTCTATTTAGGTATTAACTTCTTAGGCCATTGTGTTACTGCTGAATTTTAAAGATTCTTTGTAGATTTGGGATATGTCTTCCAGCAAATTTGTTTTGCACTTTTTAATTACTTTATTTCATTCTTGTTTCTGAAGGGGATTTTTGCAGTTTACACTTGTAGGCTGACAGCTAGTTCCTTTTCTTTGAAGGCGTTATTGCACTGTGCTCAGGTTTCCATTGGTATTATTGGGAATCCTGGTGTCATCCCGATATCCTTCTGTTGGTGTTGTCTGTGTTCTCTCTAGTTGCTTAGGGATCCTATCCTTGTCTCTGATACTCTTCTGCCTCATTTTGACATGTCTGGGCAGGCTTTACTTCCTAGGGTTATGCATTAATATTCTGTGGAAGCAGGGGAGACCCCAAGTGAAAGTGTGTGGTTGACAGTGGGCATAGCCATGTCAAGGACCTCACAGTCTAAAACCCACGAGAAGATGGTAAAGTTCATGCCCACCTGAAATCTCAGAGGCATGGCAAAAGCTTCCCTGCTGGTCTCCGTGTGGATGTTGCTGGTGCGTGCGCAGACCATGTCCACTGTCTTAGCTTTCTCTGCTCAGATGTTTGTGCTGACTGCTTCTATTGAGATTAGCTACACCTGTGTCCTTGATCCGGTTGTATACCAACTCCACCTCCTTATTGATCTGTCTGTAATAGTCATACCTTCTTGTCCAGCTGTATGCAACAACCTGCCTCTCTGTTCAACTCTATGTAATGAACATGCTGACTTCCAGGATACTGTGGCTTCTCCATCAGAGAACCCAGTCTGGGTGGGATTTTTTCCTCTTCTCTGTGTCTTTTCTTCTCTTGATATCTCCAGTCAGGTCCATCCCTGGAAGCCTGCAAGAACAAGACAATATTCGTATCTTAATTAGCTGTGATGCACTTTCCTTTAAAACCTTGTCTTTCTTGCATTCTCTTCATCTTTTCCCCTGTCTGGCTGTGTGTCTGGCTCGCTCTTCTCATGCTGTTCATTTTCTGTTTTCCATTTTCAGGTATTATTTTGTATCCTGAGTAAACTCTTTAGATACATAATTATCTCCCTCCTCATTTCTTGGTCTGTATCCTGTTGCATGGTTGCTTGCCTTATCTGCTATGTTAGTCTCTTGCTCATGATCTACATGGCTGACACTGTGTCTCCTTCAGTCAGCATGCACTTCCTCCTCCACAGACAGGAGGACCCATGAACCAGGGCCACTTTACATCTCTCAGACACTTCTGTTGGAGACAAGCTGGTTTTTGCAGCTTGCTGAGCCTGGCATCCTCACTGCATGGCTACCGTCTCATGGAAGTGGTACCCCACCTTACCCTCATACACTGGGCCATCTCTGTCTCTACATGTTCTACAATTCCCATCTTGTTAGTGTTCCTATGATGGCCTCTGTATGTGGAGACATCAGTTCCTGTGCTTTCCAGTTCCAGATCTGAGCTCTGTTCACATTATTTATGTCGGAGTCTGTGGGAGTATGCAGCAGGTGACAACTAGTGTTCAGATGTCAATCCAGGAGAGGAATGATTCTCTGATGGAGGAGAATCCCATTCAGGCAAGGCTAACAGGACCACTGACTCTGGAAACTGTTGCTCCTGTCCGTAATTTTACATGTGCAAAAGCAGCTAAGGTGTCTCTCCAATACCTGCACTGTAGTGTGTAATCTCAGGCAATATGTATATGTAATCTCATAATTGCATCTCGGTCTTATGCGCACATATATCCATGGATGGTCAGGAAGATGACTTCTTGTTTAGCTATATAATTTTGATCTATAGAAAAAATACTAGGATATACCTCATATCCTAGCATATAATATTCTATTGTCCCACAAGGACTGTAAGACACTTAAAAGCCTGCTTTGTTCCTTTAACTCGAACTAACATAGAAAACAACAATTTCTCCCCACACAATTAGCTCATTTTCACCTCAGAGTAAGTTCAAACTAGACTGAGTGTTTCTGCAAATGGATCATAGGTTAACAACTTTTCAGAGATGCACAGGGACAAAGTCACAGGTGTCTAGCCAAGGTCATTAACACAAAGCAACCTAAGAAACTTATTGTATGATGTTTTTCTCTTCTGACATTTTGGGGGGCCCACCACCCAGCTCCCAAATAAATCACACATGGAGGTTTATTCTTAGTTATGAATGTCTGGCCTTAGCTTGTTTCTTGCCAGCTTTTCTTAACTTATATTATCTTGTCTACCTTTTCCCTCTGGGGTTTTTATCTTTCTTTTTTTTTTTATTCTTTTTTAATTAAAATTTCCAACTGCTCCCCGTTTCCCATTTCCCTCCCCCTCCTCCCACATATTGCCCACTCCCCCCGCTCTCCTCCCCCTATCCCCACTCCTCTTCTCCTCCCCCCAGTCCATTCCCCCTCCCTCTCAATACTGAAGAGCAGTCCAAATTCCCTGCCCTACAGGAAGACCAAGGTCCTCCCACTTCTATCTAGGTCCAGGAAGGTGAGCATCCAAACAGGTTAAGCTCCCACAAAGCCAGTTCATGTATTAGGATCGAAACCTAGTGCCATTGTCCTTGGCTTCTCATCAGCCTTCATTGTCTGCCATGTTCAGAGAGTCCAGTTTCAACCCATGCTTATTCAATCCCAGTCCAGCTGGCCTTGGAGAGCTCCCAATAGATCAGTTCCACTGGCACAGTGGGTGGGTGCACGCCTCGTGGTCCTGATTTCCTTGCTCATGTTCTCCCTCCTTCTCCTCATTTGGACCTTAAGAGCTCAGACCATTGCTCCAAATTGGGTCTCTGTCTCTCTCTCGATCCATCGCCAGATGAAAGTTCCCGTGCCATTCTCCTTGGCCTCTCGTCAGCTCTCATTGTCCGCCACATTCAGAGAGTCCGGTTTTATCCCATGTTTTTTCAGTAGCAGTCCAGCTGGCCTTGGTGAGCTCCCAATAGATCGGCCCCACTGTCTCAGTGGTGGTTTTTATCTTTCTTAGCCGTGTATCTTACTTTCCTTCTTACTCCGTGGCTGGGTGGTTGGCACCTGACGTCTTCCTCCCCTTGTTCTCTCATTGCTCCCCTCTTCATTCCTTGTTTTCCCTTCTATTCACACTCTCCGCCTGCCAGCCTCACCCATCCTTGCTCCTGCCTCGCTGTTGGCCGTTCAGCTCTTTTTTAGGACCATCAGGTGGTTTAGACAGGCAAAGAATCACAGCTTTACAGAGTTAAAGAAATGCAGCATAAACAAAAGTCACACACCTGAAAATAATATTCCCCAAATAGACTATGCCTATTCTTCACGTGGTGAAGTCTGGCTGATAAAGACCTGACTCTGTGCAGATCTCCCTGCAGCTTGTCTCACTGGGCACTGTGTCCTGAGCTCTGGGCACAGTCTTACACCAGGAACCTTGAAACTTTGCATTTCCATGGTAAATGGCTCGGCCCCTTATCATTTACTCAAGGAATCTGCTATGGCTTCAGAGGTAACTTGTAACTTTTTATTATTGCAAAAAGCGTCATGTAAAAAAAAATATATTTTACATATATATGTGTGTGTAAAACAGGAGAAGGAGAAAAGAATTAGAACTTAGAAGGATTTAGAAGCTAATAGGAATTATAACCTAGAATTGAAGCTGTAGAGGCAGAATTAGAGCTATCACAGAAAATTAGATAGAATAATAAAGACCATGACTTGGACAGCACGTGTCCTTACCTCTCAGAAAAACTATAAGTTCAGTTTTGCTATGCTGTGAACTTTCCCCTCGAATCCTGGATGTAGCTTGAGAGCTGGTCTCTCGGGCTACAATACATTTATGTTTGGCAGAGGAGGATGTAAGGAGAAAGAAAGGGCGGGCTGTTCCTGGGTGGTTCTTGTACATTTTGTGAGCTCAGCAACGGCTCGAAGGGAGTGTTCTACCCCAAGCACGATGCCGGGGCCAGATGTACAGTATGCTATCATGTGAAAAAGGGGGTGTTCTGCCCCAAGCACGATGCCGGGGCCAGATGTGCAGTATGCTATCATGTGAAAAAGGGGGTGTTCTTCCTCAAGCACGATGCTGGGGCCAGATGTGCAGTACGCTATGATGTGAAAAAGGGGGTGTTCTGCCCCAAGCACGATGCCGGGACCAGATGTGCAGTACGCTATGACATGAGTGCCCTTGACGCTACCGTTCTTGGAGGAATTTCTACTCTAGCCCTATATTACTAGCAATATGGTACCAACCAGCCAGTTCTTTGTTTTTATTAGTATGTATTAATTTGATATATCATAACAGGCTTACTACAACAGTACATACATACTGATGTTATATTTTGATTTTACCTTTCATTATCCTCTCGTTCTTCTCATACATTTACTGATCCTCATCTAAACTTGCCTCCATTCTACCTCCATGTCTTTATTTTTTTGTGACCCAGAGTTGCTGAAATTTCTTCCCCAGGGAAAGATATAAGTGACTTCTACCTCTTCTTCTAAGGTCTCAACAACCAGGAGAGGCATGTTTTTTTCCAAAGGTCACTCTGGAGGAATGATAAACTTAATTAGTTAATTAAAACCAATTAAGCAAACTAATTTAATGAATTAAAAATTAATTAAACTAATCAAGAAGCAAAAGTTTGTTAAGTTTCTTTACAGAACATAGGTGAAGTATTACTTACAGGGCTGTGAGTGTTCCTCACCCCCAAAGCCAAACCTGGAAAGCCTTTACTCAGTAGGGATGAGGGCTTTCCTGTAGCTGTCTAGATAGAGCCTCCCTTTCAGACCCCCCTCCCATCTGTTTACTCTACCTTCTCCTCGAGGCCCCGCAATTAAGGCAGAACTGAATACAGGAGGAGATGGGGGCAGCTGCTACTCAGGTGAGTGTCACATGACCCTCTCTGCCCCTGCAGAGATGGGGTGTGAGCAGTCTATAAGCCCAGCTGTGATGATCCCGTGATCCTTTTGCAAATGCCCCAAGATAGCTGTTACTTGGCTCAGAGCATAGCCACTCACAGCACCCAGTGAGGCTCAGCAGGGTTGCTTACAGGAGCATGGGTAAGTGGTTATTTACAGAAGGACGAACACCTTACCATTGGTTACACCACTGGGAACACACTGGTCATTCTCGGCTACCTGTTCTTTGGCTCGTGTGTGGGTGCATCGCTAGCTCTTGTACCTGGCAGCCGAAGGCCAGTCCTGTTCCTGTTTGCTTACAGAGAGGCCTTTTCATGCAGCTGGTAATATGTGCCCAGTTGAAAACTCTGCACCAAAGCTGAGCTGTGCTTCCAGGTCTTTGCTATAAAATATTTGGGACCATAGTTGTGTGGCTATGCAGAGTGAAATGCATGACTTTGGCTGAAGTTTTGTCTATAATAAATGACTGCAAGGAGAGTTTATCTTTAAAGATTGAGCTGAAGTTGCTTGGCTCATTATATAAAGTATACATTCATAGTCCACTAAATTAAAAAGACAAGTTACAAAGTAGTGCCTCGTTGTGAAATGTCGCCCATACTAATAAGTCTTGAATGGATTTCCCCTAAATTATTGCTAGTGGTCATCTCTGGGTGGGCACGTGAGCAGATGTGATCAAACTCTTATTTCTCGTCATAATTTCATGCCTGTCATCCTAACACTCAGGAGCCAGAAGCAGGAGGATTACAGGTTCAAGACCAACTGTGCTATATAGCAAGAACCTGTCTCAAAAACAAAGATGACACAAACTGAATTGCTTGTGTTGTTGTTTTGTGTTGTTGTTTTTTTTTTCTCTCAAGACAGGGTTTCTCTGTAGCTTTGGAGCTTGTTCTGGAACTCACTCTGTAGACCAGGCTGGCCTCGAACTCAGAGATTCACCTGTTTCTGCCTTCCAAACACTGGGATTAAAGGCATGTACCACCGCTGTCCAGCATCTTTTTTTTTTTTTTTTTAAACAATGAGTAGGAAATATTTTTATAACAGAAAGAAAGATAAAAGTATTAGCATTTTGGGTGAAAAAAAGTGCTGAATAAGAAGGAACTATTTTTTAAAGTTCCTAATTCTGAATATCTGATTTTGTTTTTAAAAAGAAAGACAGCAAAGCCTGCTTTCTAGGGCTCTGCTCACTGCCTGGCAGCAGCGACTATCCTGGTTGAGCGAGGTTGTATCTCACCGCCTCTCATGCCAGCTAACGTTCGTAAGGTTACTCTGCCATTTGAGCTTGGAAAGGGACTTGGCAATTCCGTACTGCAGAGAGTGTGCAGTGCAGACAAAATCACCGATTCCAAGAGGATTCCAAGTAGAAGTGCCCTACACGTTTTAAGAACATTTAGATGGGAGAGGAGAGGATGTAACATGAGAGAAGCAGGGCAGGGGTTGAAGATGGAGGGTGGAATGGGTGGGAAGGGGAAGCAATACCTGCTGGGTAGATTAAAAAAGATTTATTCATGCCCAAGCTGAGATCAAGGCTGTACACTTGTAACCTGCGCGGAGAAGGAGAGTAAATCTGTCTTCCAACGGCATTGTACACAGGCGGGGGGCTTTCTGGAATGATCTAGTGGCTGCCTTTGAGTTCTGTTTGCAGAGCAGGTTTGGTTACTGCCTGCCACAAAGGGTGTGGACATGAATCTTGGCTGTGGAAGACATGCCTGGAGTCAGGCATCAGATAACTATGGCAACACTGCCCCACAGGGGTGGGGGATGTCTTATATGGGACACGGTTCTGATAGATGCAAAGAACAGTGGGCACTGCTGATAACTGACGCCTGATTTGTGGTCTCGGTTCTTTCTGTACTGGCTGCGAACAGTTGTTTATTTTTCTGCATATATCCCGTGACCTGCTTGGAATGAGTGTGCTCAGGGAGATCATCATACAGCTATAGAATTTGTTCTCGGGTGGTTGGTAGCGTCAGTTAACCCTGTTTTTTTTTAGTTTTTATTTGTAAGTGGTTGTAGCAAGCTGTTGGGAGCAGGGGTGGTTGCACTTTGCCCATTTGGAAGAGGCAGGGAGCGATACAGGCTGTTACAAGTGCAGTTCTTAGTCTGCTAGAGCGCTTCTCAACCTGTGGGTCTCAGATACCCTGCAAAGCAGATAATTACATTACGGTTCACAACAGGAGCAAAATTAGAGTTATGAAGCAGCAATGAAAATAATTTTATGTTTGGGGGTCACCACAACATGAGGAGCTGTATCAAAGGGTCACAGCATTAGGAAGGGTGAGAATCTCTGCTCTAGAGTCTCTAGTGACTTTGGAGGATGATGGTGATGATGGCTGAATAGTGCTTCAGAACACTCTATTGTCTGGATCATTCTCTCACTGGTACAACAATGGGATTTGTTTTTAGGTTTACTCTTCTTTGGGCAAGTTTTCAGAGCACATCACTGGCAGCAGAAATGAAAGAGTTGTCCTCATTCGTGTTCTGGTGTTTTTCAGTGCTCTCTCTTGGTTTTGTTCTTGAGGGTGAACTCGCATATCCGCCGGCACCTTAGACTTTTTCCTCACACTTCAGTGATCACAGTGTGATAACTTTTGACAGGCAGGAGTTTGCTTAAGGTTTGTGTCTCCCAAGGACCACAGACTCCGTGAATGCTGGAGCTGACTGTACTTAGCAGAGGCCCACCACATAATGACACTGAAAAAGAGACAGAGGACCAGAGAGATGGCTCAGCTGACAAGAGTGCTCGCCACAACCTGAGTTCAATCTCCACAACCCGTGTAGAAAGCCGGAAGCAGTGGCATGTCTGTAGTCCCAGCATGCCTTTGTCCAGATGGGAGGCCTGGACAGGAGATTTAGCCCGAAGCCCAAAGGTCAGCCTGGGGGGAAGTCCCAGAAACAAGAGAGATGGCTTCAACTAGGTGGAAATTGTTCTCGCCTCTACACATGTGATACAGCACACGGATGCCACCCCCTCCCCCCCCCCCACCTAATTTTGTTTTTCAAGACAGGGTTTCTTTCTGTGTAGCCCTGGCTGCCCTGGAACTTGCTCTGTAGACCAGGCCAGTCTCGAACTTGGAGATCCACCTATCTCTACCTCTCAAAATTTTTGATGGAGGGCACAGAAGGAAAGCGGCAGACAGTGGCTACTGACACAATCACAGTTACTGTACTACAAAACTCTACAGTTTAGAAGATTTTTGGGTCAGTATACACTACTCCATTTTATTTTTGTGGATTATAGAGGTTCCCATTGTGTGACTGATTTCTGTTACTCAATGGATTGAGTTTTTGTAACAGGTTCTTTTGAAGACAGCTGACTAGCCCCAGCCAAGGAGACCATTGTCATGTCTTGGGGACGACTCACATGAATTGTGTGATACACTCACCTGATTCTTTGAATTCTCATGATAGCGAAATTGGGAGTGTCTGCATCTTTTTTTTTTTAAAAGGGGTACATGACTGTCTTGGCATTCAACATAGAGTTAAGGCTAGCCTCACACTCAAAGCAATGCCCCTGCCTCCTGAGTGCTATGATTACAGGCCCATGCATCATGCCGTGCACACTGGAAGTTGGCTCCCGTGTAATTTTCCTAACTACGGAGGCATTATAAACACACGATCCACAGGTGATAAAGTCTGATCGTGCCGGATAAAATGTGGTGTTTCTTACTGTGGATTTGAACTCTGCTTGTCTGTCATGGTTCGATTAAGTGCAAGCACATGTGAAACAGAACCTCCTATCAGATGAGCTGAAAGCAAGCAGGCGCTGAGCAGTGCGGGAGGGATCCCTGCGCACTGTCCTCGAGGGCCTGGCCTCCACCTGGGGGAGAGTGTTGCTGAAATACCGGGAAGCCCGAGATAGGCAGCCGTCCTGGGTTTCTGAGTCTGATCTCGACAAGGACACTTGAAGACTCTGGGAGTATGCTTTCCCGTTTACCCATCTAGGGCATGTGCATAAGGCAGAGAGAGGTACTGACTCCTCAGTGCACCCAGTACCCTGTTTTTCTGTAAGTAAATCACACCACGTACATAAAGTGTTCACATGCTGCCGCAGGAGTAGCATGTGGTTTAAGAAGATTGAGGGTTGCTAATTAAATCACTTTTTCTGGTCTTCTGTTCCTTTTGTTTTCTTTCCATGATAGAGATTCTATTTTATTTTTTAAAATTACATTTATTTTGTATGTGTGTGCATGAAAGTGTGTGCATACACACAAGCCATGGCACGTGTGGAGATCAGAGGACGAATTTTGGGAGTCAGTCCCTCCTCCCAGCACTCAAACCCTGGCAGTCAGACTTGGCAGCAAGCACCCTCACCTACTGAACCATCTCCACACCTCTTGCAGATGGGAAAACCTAACTTTATGTACGTTGTATCATTCTGTAAATACTGTTTTATAGCTCTTGGTAACTCAACCTCCCAGTTATTTTTAGAATGAATGAATTGTAACTTTATCTTAATGGCTACATAGTATTTGAGGGTACAGACCTTTCATAACTCATGCTGGCCACTTAGGTAGTTTTCCATCCCCTTTCTCAAAGCAAAGCTGCTATGGCCCCCTTTGAACATGTTGGGGCTCTCACCAGGGGTGAGATTGTGGGCTGAGGAGAACAGGAGCCCTGTGCAGCTTTAAGTCACTTTCCCAAGAGATTTCCCAATTCACACTGTTGGCACTGGTCTAGCCCTGGCCTTCCTCCTCCTTGCTGTTGGGAAGTTCTACTTTTAGTAAAGTCCCCCAGTGTGAAACACACTGTTTGGATCGTGCTGTGCCAACCGCACTGACCAGCAGGAAGGCCACTTGCATCTGGCTGTCACCCCTCTTGCGTGGAGCTCTTGGCAAGGTCCTCACTTGCTCCTTCCCTAAGGATAGATGCAAACCAGTCATTCACACTGAGACAGTTTCCTGCTGCTACTAGTGAAACCGCTTCTCAGTCTGAATTGAACTTCAGTGACACACTGTGTCCTCTGATTTCAGAGATGACTTTACCAGAGTCATTTGTTGTTCATCTCACAGGAAAGTGGTGAATCTCAGGTCTGGGAGGGAACACGGACTTTGGGATTAGGGACCTGACTTGAAAGCTCAGCTCCCCACACCCCAGGGGTGTAGCCATGAATGAGCTGTCTTCCGTCTTTGATCCTGGTACTCTAGCTGCAGGTGAATCAAGACGGTCAAGTCCCCAGCAGGTCAGACACTGTGATGGAGCGTCCTGCGTGGCCTATGCTTGCAGTCAGCCTGAGCATCAGTAAGGAAAATAAGGGCTCTGGGAGCTCAGTGTCTTTGTCAATGACCTGGTCCTCGTGCGGAATTCCAAGTAGAGTTTCTGTGTAGCAAAAACATTAGCCGCGTAGTTCTGTGAAGCCTTTGTGAACTTCAGGAACTTTCCAGTGTGATTGTTATTTTTTTCAATGTAAACTTCAGCAATTTTAAAAAATATTTCTGCTACTTATTTTTTCTTTACATTAAGTCTGAAAGGGAGGCTGTGATACATTGAATGAAAATATGCCCCATTGTCTCAGGCATTTGAGCACTTGGTCCACATTTGGTGGCACTGTTTGGGGGACTTTAGGAGGCTGGCCTTGCTGGAGGAAATGTGTCACGGGAGGAAGGCTTCAAGATGAAAGCCTCACACTTTTGCGTTTTCTCTTTTTGCTTTCTGCTCATGGTTGAGGACGTTAGCTCTGAGCTTCTTGTTCTGGTTGCCAAGCTTCTTTTCCATGATGGACTTGTATCTCTCTGAAGCCTTAAGCTCAAATAAGTCAAGTTCCCTGTAAGTTGCCTGGTCATGGTGTCTATCACAGCAGCAGAACAGTGACGAAGACAAAGGTGGCGTCCTTATTCATGTCCATGCTCCTGGTGGGAAACCTGTGTGGGCTCAGCGGAGGAAGCATGTTTCTCAACATTAAAAGCTGCGGGCACCTGGAGTGGTGGTGCACACTTCTAATTCCAGCACTTGGGAGGCAGAGGCAGAGGCAGAGGCAGAGGCAGATGGATTTCTGAATTCAAGGCTAGCCTGGTCTACGTAGTGAATTTCAGGACGGCAAGTGGTATGTAGAAAGTCTTGGTATTAAAAAAAAAAAAAAGCCAAGGGTGCCTAGAGATGAAAATCAGTACAGATTAGACATTGGAAAGCCTCGGGTTGATGGTGTGTGCACGCTGCCTGCAGACGCTGCTGTGCTAGCAGGAAAGCTCCCCCACTGACTACCAGCGTATCGTTCCTTTCAGAACGCCACCTTGTAAAGCCCAGTGGTAGGCTTGGTGGAATCAATCTTACTTTAACTCTTTAATTGTCTTATTTTTTATTTATTTATTTTTTTGAGACAGGGTTTTTCTGTGGTTTTGGAGCCTGTCCTGGAACTAGCTCTTGTAGACCAGGCTGGTCTCGAACTCAGAGATCCGCCTGCCTCTGCCTCCCGAGTGCTGGGATTAAAGGCTTGCGCCACCACCGCCCGGCTATTGTCTTATTTTTTAACAGAAAGGAGAAACCATTATCACCATGTGACTGTTTTGATACCTGAGTTACATTTTCATCCTCCAATAAGTACTCCTGCAAACATTTTTGATATACATACACACACACGCATACACATACATACATACATATGTACATACATACACATACCTACACACATATATACACATAGTTGGTTTTTCCAGGCAGGGTTTCTCTGTGTAGTCCTGACTGTCCTGGAACTCACTTTGTAGACCAGGCTGGCCTCGAACTCACTGAGATCTGCCTGCCTCTGCTTCCCAAGTGCAGGGATTAAAGGCGTGTGCCTCTGCCATCCAGCCATTTTTGATGTTTATAAGTCCTAATCTTAGGGCTTGAGCTGTGACTCGGTGGTTAAGAGCATTTGTTGCACTCGCAGAGGGCGTGGGTTTGATTATCAGTCATCTACATGGTGGTTGATAAGCATCTGTAACTCTAGTCCTAGGGGATTCGATGCCCTTGTCCAGCTTCAGTTACCCAGCACACATGGTGCACATACATACGTACAGGCAAAATGCTCACACAAAAATTAAAATGAATAAATCCAATAAAAAGTTTTTAAAAAAATCCAACCTGTGGGAATGCTCGTGCCTCCCCTGCCCCAGTAGCATGCTGATTTTGAATATGTTTCTGATTGACAGTTGCTGTAGATACATGGGGAAAATTTTCCAAAGCCATAGGGAATTGTCTTCCTGTCCCTGTAAGCTCCCCTCAGTGTACTGTCATTCTGATGGACCATTTGCCCCCCACCCCCAGGTCAAGTCACAGATGCCCCCTGCTGGTGAGATCTGGCTCTAGCGTATAGTCAGATGTGTTTTCTGGGAAGGAGTTAAGTGACAAACTTGCTTTATGATGTATATATTCATGTGACAAAAGGCTCACTTGTTTTTTTATCTTTGTAATATCCTCTCTTTTGGTGGTCCTAATCATAAATGTTAATTTCAAAGTTCAGACACCCAACTCTCACTGTAGCTTTGAACTGTGACCAGCAGATGGTGATGAGGATGCTGTGGGGCCTGATAAACTCGCGTGTTTATCTTCTCTCCTGGGTGGCACGTTTCTGGTCACGACACTCTAGCGATCCCTTTAAAACCGCAGGAAGTGAAGGCCTAGCTGTGGAGTGGGTTTGCTGAAGCCGTCCTTTTCTGCATTGGGGCCTGTGGCTTGGAAGTAACGGCTTCTATGGCCGGCTTCTCATGGCCTCTGAGGCCTGGCGGGCTCTGCTCAGTGACCCCAGGGTCTGGGTGGTGACAGTGAGCGGAACTGTCACAATTTCACACTCACTCTTTATCACTTGGCAGATGGCACCAGAGGCATAAGGTTGTTTTATTTGTCGTGTTTTCAGGGGGATTTACTCCTGAACGCTTTTGTGGCACATAGAATGCATCAGTTACGATTGTCCCGTGGAGGGGCTTGCAGTTTGCTTTGCCATCTTTTCACTTTTGGAAGACTTTTAAGTAAAGCCGGATAATCCTACCAATTATGTAAAAAACCATGAAGAATTGAGTGTGTCTGTTTTTATCTTTGTTTGGAACTTTAGAAAAGTTAAACTTTCAGTCTAAATTTGTGAGATAAGATTTGGGGATGAAGTCTAGTTATCAAATGAGAAGCGAGCAAAAGCAGCCCTGCGAAGATCTGACGCCACCTTTTCTCTATGAAAACAGAGCGTCGTGTCCATGGCCATGCTGGGAAATTATTTTGTTATTTGTTTTTATGATATTTAGTTGTGTGTATGTATGTATGTATCCGTGTGGGTGTATGCCACGTGTGTGTGGTGCCACAGAGGCAGATTGCTTATGATGGAGATAATAAAAATCTTTAAACCATATGAATAAATTTAGCAAAGGTTAAGTGAAATGCAGCCATGAACCACTTGCAGTAGTTTCTAGGGCAAACCAAAGAAGCTTGTTGCTATTGCTGGGCCGGCGGCTTCTGTCAGTGCTTACCAAGGTTCGAGTTATGGCTCTCTGTTGTGGCGATACTGCACTCTGACCAAGTAATGTTTTACAATCCTAATACAAGCAAATAAAATGCATGTGTATGTGTTTGTGCGTGTGTGTATATGTGCATGTGTATGAGAAAGAGAGGGAGAGGGAGGGAGGGAGGGAGGCAGGCAAAGGGAAAGAGAGAGAATAAATGTATATCATATATTATGATGGAACTCCTGACTGGTATGTGTGTATGTATGTATTTTTAATTCTGTGTATGTGTGTGTGTATGTGCGTGTGTATGTATGTATGAGAAAGAGGAAGAGGGAGGGAGGGAGAGAGAATAAATGTTTATCATATATTATGATGGAACTCCTGGCTGGTATGTGTGTATGTATGTATTTTGAATTCTCTGTATGTGTGTCTGTATGTAGGTCTGTACACATAAGAGCAAGTGCCATCCAGGACCAGAAGAGGGTGTCAGGTCTCCTGGAGCTGCTGTTACAGGCCTTTGTGAGTTGTGTACCGTGAGTGCTGAGAGCAGAACTGGCTCCTCTGGAGAGCAGTTAGCACTCTTAACCACTGAGCCATCTTTCCAGCCCTATTTTTTTTCCATGGAGGTTTGAAGAACAGTTCTGGCTATGAATTCCAGGCTCAGTTGAAACTAGTGATCCTCCACTTCAGTGCTGAGGTCACAGGCATGTGCCACCATGCATGGTTAACAGCACCGTTGTCACCACGGGGAAAGCACACCCTGCCTTGGCATAACATTATGAGGACTAGACAACCTGTCACCTTCCTCTAGATTGCCTGGGTAAAACAATGGTTTTGTATCACTCACTATTTCTCTTGTATAAACCTCAACTCTCCCCCACCCCGAGGCTTCTATTCATGCCCCAACTACTCAGCTCCTGTCTGGACTTTGCACTTTGCAGTGTCTATGGAGCACAGTCCTCTCTTCTGGGGGATGTTTGCTAAGCCTCGCTGGTCAGGGAGAGGGAGGTTTCTCATCATTTGTGTCTACCATTGCCCAGAGCATGGGCTTCGAGAATCGATAGAGGATATGGATACAGCTTCCCTCCTACGGATTCACCACCCACAATCTCCTTTTTCCTTTTGAGATGTAAGATTAAGTTAGAATTATTGATCTGTTTTTATTCTAGTGGGTTCTAGGTCAGATGTCTTTGGACTGGAAATCAGAGTTGACCTTTAGTTATGTTGGGGGATTCTGGTATGGCCGGCCACTGCTGCATCCTGGCTTCACAGGTTTTGAAAGGCAAGTGAAGTGCTGAGCAGAGGCATCACACTGTGACTACCGGAGTCACGACCATCACCAGTCACATCACACTGTGACTACCAGAGTCACCACCGTCACCAGTCACATCACACTGTGACTACCAGAGTCACCACCGTCACCAGTCACATCACACTGTGACTACTGGAGTCACTACTGTTACCAGTCACATCACACTGTGACTACCGGAGTCACTACCGTTACCAGTTACATCACACTGTGACTACTGGAGTCACGACCATCACCAGTCACATCACACTGTGACTACTGGAGTCACGACCATCACCAGTCACATCACACTGTGACTACCGGAGTCACGACCATCACCAGTCACATCACACTGTGACTACTGGAGTCACCACCGTCACCAGTCACATCACACTGTGACTACTGGAGTCACCACCATCACCAGTCACATCACACTGTGACTACTGGAGTCACCACCATCACCAGTCACATCACACTGTGACTACCGGAGTCACCACCGTCACCAGTCACATGCACAGGACCAGAACTGAGGGCAGTGGCCTCAACTGGCAGACCAGTGTGGCCCCTCGGCTCCTCCCAGGTAGACTTATTGTATTATGATTTGGATCTATGTTCTCTGCAGAATGCAAGAGGCCCACAAGGGCAGTGAGAACCATGCTTCTAGATTATCTTTCCCCTAAAACGAATATTTTAAGCCCGTCCAAAGTATTACAGTAATGCCCCCCAAAACACCATATAATTGATTCACTATGTCACTATTCTACTCTATACATCCTAAGTTCTTTTCATTAACAAATTTCACAAGTAGTTCAGGAGACCACTTACTGTCTCTCTTGCCTCTGTCACTTCTAGTATATCTGAGATGGTAGACCCACTTCTCTCAGTTAAAAAATATTATTTTGTGAGTGGGGTGTGTTTTTCTTGCATACATCTCTGAACCATATTTGTGTAGTACCCAAAGAGACATCAGATCCTCCAGGAACTGGAGTTACAGAAGGTTGAGTGCTAGGAATCAAATCCAGGTCCTCTGGAAGAGCAGCCGGTGCTCTCAGTGCTGAGCCATCTCTCCAGCCCCCTCTTGGTTGGTCTATCTTGGACTATATAATAGCATTGTGCCCACTGCTGCCACTGCTTGTTGCGAGTTTCGAATGATGGCCTAATAGCATCATTATTATCTAATAACATCCCCTGGGAATCACTTTCCTCATCATCCATTCTGAGATTCATCTGTGTCCATGTGTGGAACTACTTCCTTGTCATGCTGTGAACCATACCATTACTTGAGGGACATCATAATTTTTTTCTTTTTTTGTTTTTTCCATACAGGGTTTATCTATGTAGCTTTGGAGCCTGTCCTGGGACTCACTCTGTAGACCAGGCTGACCTCGAACTCACAGAGATCTGTCTGCCTCAGCCTCGCGAGTGCTGGGATCAAAGGTGTGCGCCACCACTGCCCGGCCTGGGACATCATAACTTATACTTTTACTTGTTACTTAATTCCTCCAAAACACGTTGATGGTTTCAGAGTGCATACTTAGCCCACCTTGAGTCAGTTTGTCATGCCGTCTCTAAATATTTGGAAAATAAGGTAGGAAGTAGGAGCCTGCAGGCTGCCCTTGTCCCTGTCTTTCAGATATGACCCCTCTTCATATTGTACCAGTACAGAAGGCATTGTTGGCCATGTCACCTGCTGTCCTAGGGTGGGTGAGACTACAGAAGGTCTGTCTTCTTTGACAGGGCCATACTGCAGGAGGTGTAGAATGCTGACTGAGGAAAATACAAAACCATGTCTTTTGGAGTAACTGAGCAGGGATGTGCTCAATATTTACAAGGCACAAAGGTGCTTAAGACTGGACCCAGAAATGTGAATGCTAAAGAGACTCGAAGTATAGTAGGCAGATAAAAGAAGCAATAAACAACAGGATGCATCAACCCCCCCCCCAAATAACAATCGTGTGCTGGGATATGGCCTGTTGGACTCATTATCTTTTTAAAACTCAGTATTTCTTTTACTCTTTTTTTTTTTTTTTTTAACTTTCTGAGACAGGGTTTCTCTGTGTAGCCCTGGCTGTCCTGGAACTTACTTTGTAGACCAGGTTGGCCTTGAACTCACTGAGATCCACCTGCCTCAGCCTCCCGAGTGCTGGGATTAAAGGTGTGTGCCACTACCGCCTGGCAAAACTACATCTCTAGTGGCCAGTTTTTAGTTTTACCATGCATTTTCAAAGTGCCTTCTGGTAAGGCTTCTGTTTCTGCTTTACCTCAACCAATGACTGAGTGTCTTCTCCCTGTAGTGTCGCTTGTCATAGTAACAGTCTCTTCAGTGTCTGGTCAGACATGGAGTGAGAGCTCATTCCTGCTGACCTCTGTGAACGCAGGGTTGTGGGAACGTTTGTTCCACATCCTGTTGGTTATCTGTTTCCTCTGTCCGGAACACAGCTCATCTTTTACCTGGGTTATGACTAACCTGTTCTTGTTTTAAATAGAGATAATCATACAGAATAGATGTCAAGCCTTTGTTGTCTGTTATAAATAAATGTTCAAAGCAGATATAGCATCTCTTGGCTTTATCTGTGAACCAGTTCCCTGAAACATAATAGTACCATACTGAGTTTCATTCGTTCTTAAAGAGTCAGCTAATTGTTGTGCCAGAGTAACCTGCTTTCTCGAAGGGCCCTGGTGAAGTCCAGCATCAGTGACTAGTGTGGTCCTCTCCAGGAGTGTCAGGGAACCCACTGCCTGCTGAATTCCGTAACCTTTTGTCTTCTCAGGTGTCACCTTTATTTGAGTGTTCAGTGTGTGAGAAACTTTTAAGTCAGCAGGCATCTGTGACCACTGACTCTCTTTTCCTTCTGGAAATGGGGCCCTGAAATCCCATATTTATCTTTTCAGAAATCGTGCCATCCTTAAAGCCGCACCCTCCTGTTGTGGGCAAAGTGACTCATCACAGCATCGAACTATACTGGGATCTGGAAAGGAAAGAGAAACGACAAGGACCTCAGGAGCAGTGGCTTAGGTTCTCCATCGAAGAGGAAGACCCCAAGATGCACAATTACGGTGTCATTTACACGTAGGTGCAGACACTACTACTCGCATTGCGGCTTGCTTTCCTCCCAGTAAAATGGTTACCCAGTGGCTAAGAAGCCACCGGCTCCTCTGAAGTCAAAGAATGAGACAGGGAACTTTTGGTAAATGGGCATTAGTGGGGAACTTAGGAATGAACTCTGAGAGCTTCTTTGACTCCTGGAGTATGCTAGTGTATATTACCTATGTCTAAAATGTAGAGACCGGAAAAAAAATACTTGGACATCGTAGCGGTGGTTCCCGTCGGGTTCTGTTAATGGATGCAAGATGAAGCACTTCTGGTCCATGCTAGCCGACTGTTCTAATCTCTCCTGACACTGTTGTTCCCTTTCCAACTCTCTCCACCTAAAATAGCCTCCATTTCGGCCTCAAGGAAGCAAGGCTTGTCCCCATGTCAGGACCTTGCTTGTTATAGTTTCCCTGACAATTTCTTCTGACTTAATCTGGCTGGATCCTTCCCAGAATATGAATCTGAGATGAAGCTCCTCCTCCATTCTTCCTCCTCTCTCTAAAGGCCACAGACCTCGCCAGCCCACCTGCCCCGCCAGCCGCCTTATTGCAAATCCTCATTCAGGAATCTTGGAAGCCAGCACTGCGCTGGGGATTTCCCACGGGCAGCTTGTTCTTTTCTGCCTCCCACCCCCACTTAGGTACAATGGGAAATGGGTGAGATTTCTTCCTCGTGCAGCACTCTGTCCCAGCTCCTAGACCACTGCTGGCTGGCTCAGGCCCCCACAGAGCTCTGGCTTTCCCGCAAATAAGTGCTTGGGAGCGAATCCTAGACTTGCCTTTCCGTCACCTTTTCCTTAACTTCCTCTGGCTGCTTAGCCCGTTGCAAAATAAAATCACTTCTTTCTGTGACTTAGGCATACCAAAAAGAGATGCAAGTGTGAGTCTTTCCTAGCCTATATAGTAGGTGCGTGGTTTAACACAGAAGAGCCTGTGGCTCCTTCCCACCTTTCCCTGGTGCCCTGGTTCCCTGGGGCACACAGTGCTTCAGTGAGTCACAGGCAGCAGGCTGTCAATGATGCAGTCAGGATCCGACATGTTCAGTGGGCTGCCTGTCTGCCTTTTCCTCCAGGGGCATTGTGCCCCAGTGCTGATGTGGGGGATGGTGATGATGCCCGTGGTAACTTTTCTGATCTTGTGCCACACCACTGCCCCCTCCTCTCCTCTCCTAGTGTCACTGTCCCTCCACCCCACTCTTTAGTTATTACCTAAGAGGTAATAGCCTGATGGTTGAGAAGCATTTTTCTGTGTCCAAGCAAAAACCAGAATTATCTGAAATACAGTTGCCATATGAAAATCATTTTGGAGCCTGGACCCATGTTCAGTTAGGTTTCTACTGCAATAAACACTGTGACCATAAGCAACTTGATGAGGAAAAGGTTTATTACAGCGTATCTATCTATCTATCTATCTATCTATCTATCTATCTATCTATCTATCTATCTATCTCCATACATTGAGGGAAGTCAGAGCAGAACTTGGAGGCAGGAGCTGATGCAGAGGTCATGGAGGATGCTGCTGACTGGCTTCCTCCCCAGGATTTGCCTAGCTTGTTTTCTTAACTCCCAGGACCACCTTCCCAGCACTGACACAATGGACTGTGCTCTTCTGTGTCAATCATTAATCAAGAAAAGCCCCCCCAGGGTTTTGTCCATCGGCCAAGCTGGTGGGGACTTCTTCTCAACCCAGGTACCCTCTTTCCAAATGACTTAGCTTATGTCATATTGACCAAAAAAATCTATCAAATCCCCAAGATGTTCCCTAATCGTGTCACACTTTGTACTATGAAAATGATTTCCTTCTAAAAGCATACATATGTAATATAAAATGTATTGTGTGTGTGCACATACATGTGTGTGGTGCATGCATGCATATGCAGTTATATGTACCCATGGAGGTCAGATGAATATGTTGCATGTCCTGCTCTTTAATTCTCTCCCCTATTCCACTGAGACAAGTTCTTTTATTGAACCTAGCTTGCACTCCCCCTGCTCCCGTGGCCTCCTGCTAGGCTGGCTGGTCAGCTTAGCCCCAATGATCCTCATCCTCCTGTCTCTCCCCACCCCAGTGCTGGGGTTCCAGGACTTTTTTGTTTGTTTGTTTTGAGACAGGGTTTCTCCATGTAACAGTCCTGGCTGTCCTGGAACTTACTTTATAGACCAGGCTAGCTTCGAACTTACTGAGTTCCACCTGCCTCTGCATCCCAAGTGCTGGGATTAAAGGCATGTGTCAACACTGCCTGGCTTGCCAGCTTTTAAATGAAGGTACTAGGATCAGAACTTGGGTCCTAATGCTTTTATGACAAGTGCTTTTTTTTTTTTTTAAATAAAAAAAACCCTATTGAGCCATCTTCCTCAGTCTCAATTCTTAAAATAGTATTTTTATGGAGGAAGAGAAAGATAGAACCCTCTATTTGTTCAACTTGTGCTTGGCCAGAGCTGTTCTGGCTATGTTTCTCTGCTGCTACCTGCTTCCTCCCTTCCTCCTTCCCTCTCTTCCTCTCTTTCTTTCGCCAAGTGCCCAGGCTTTGTTTAGAGGCAGCAACCACGCACACGCACACCAAGTCTAACCCCATGCGGTGTCTGTACAATTCACCTCGGCCCTGGAAACGTGGCTGCTTTCAGGACAGAGAACAGTCTTTGATGATGGCCTACCTTCCTGAGCTGGTGGCATCTCCTGCAGACCCTGGTTCCAAGGGCCTTGGTGAAAGCTTTGTCCCTTGGAAAATTGAGCACGTGTGCCTGAGCACTAGGTGGCAGGCTTGGACTGCAGGAGTCCCAACCTCATTTGCCAACTCAGGGCTCCGTCTCCAGTTACGAAGACCAGCGAATGCCTTGCTCATGAGAATGGTTATGTAGTGCGCATCGGGCTGGTGGCCTTGGCCATTTCCTCTTGCCTGGGCAGTTTGGCTCTGGTCCACCGCCAGGTTGTCTTGCATCACTGGAGCAGTCTTTGGTTGGGCTTTCGTTATAGTTCTCGGAAGTACAGTTACCCAGCTTTGTGGGTTCTCCCTCTATTTCCCTTCTCGAGTCCAGGGCATTCCACTTCACTTTCTGTCTGGTTTGCAGATGTGCCCCAGGACCTGCACTGCTAAGACATCTGCCAGTGAGACGAGCCCCCTTGCTGCCTTCTCTTCTTCTACCCTGAAGGCTGGTGTTGTTTTTACTCTCATTTTTATGTCTCAAGTGGGCCTTCTCTGCATGGAGGACGAAGCTCGGCATGATCCTTGGATGCTGACTCCCTGAGTGGTATTTAATCATGACACCTGGTCCACTGTGAAGGTGGTTTCCTTTTGAAATTGTGTGTGTGAAGCATGTGCACACATGCAAATCTACACACATACACTCACACCCCTTGGGTGGTAGGTCTAGTGTCCTGACAAATTTTTCTTTTGTTCTGTTTTGTTTGTTTGAGACAGTATTTCTCTGAGTAGGTGTGGCTGTCCTGGAATTTACTCTGCAGACCAGGCTGGCTTTGAACTCACAGAGATCCACCTGTCTGTTTCCCTGAGTGATGAGATTAAAGGTGTGCACCACTACTGCCCAGCCCCTGGCATTTTTTAAGGTGTTCTGTTTTGTTTTTTTTTGAGATGAAACCTTGCAATTCTCTCTAGACTGATCCCAGGATCCTGGGCTCAAGCAATCTTTGTGTCTCAGCCTCCCAAGCAACTGGGGGGCCATAGGTGTGTACCTGGCTTTACTAGCAAAGTCTTAAATCTACCACTAAAAGCATCTTATGTCCAACCAGTCCACACAGTGTTCTGCTATCTCCCACCTCAATTATTGCATGAGCTTCCTAATTGGCCCTGTCTGCTGCCTACGGCCTCGCCTTCCCACAGCCTCGTCGCAGGCAGCCACAGCAGCCCTCGTGAACCATACAGATCCTGCCTGGCCCGGCTTAACAACCTCCTTTGCTTCCCCCAATGTCTTTCCAGTAAAAACCAGTGTTCTCTGGATGAGCCACAGCCACACGGTTGCCTCTTACTGCCTTGTCAGCCTCTCCAATACTCCCCACCTGTCCACTCCTCTCCTCCACGCTCCTACATGCGCTTTCCCATCGGACACTGCTCTGAAAGTCGCCTTCAGTATCCCACACTTGTTTCAGGTCCCGATTAAGCCCTCTCCTCAGTGAAGGGTCCTTCCTCCTGTCCCAGACCCCCAGCTTACCCTATGTTTTCCTCCTCAGGACTTACTACCTCTGACACACTACTGTACATGCTTACTTATATGTCTCATTTACCATGTGGTTTTTGCAACATGGGGAGTTTCTATCTGACCCCAGTGCCACTAGAACAGTGTTCAGTATGCCATGGGCAGCTATAATATAGGACAAGGGAATGGATAAAAATACGATAGGGTGCTAACTCCCTATACTGGAGAAAGTTTATACTCAGAAATGAGAGCTAATAAGGCAGGTGTGAGCAAACTGTACACACACATGCGTTCTTTCTCTCTCTCTCTCTCTCTCTCTCTCACATACACACACACACAAACACACACACACCTGTACCTTAGAGGACCAACACTACCCAAACTGTAGAGAGGATGCTCACTTAGCAATGCAGTCCACTTCATAAGAATAATCTGTTCCAGTCTAGTTTTTATTTTCCATATTATAATTTTCATCCCATGTAGTATTTCAGGGCATTTATACTGATGGGTTTAGAGATCTCACATTGTGATAAGTATATTTATATTTCTTACATGTCTGCTTTCTTATTCAAATGATTTTCTTAATGCCATCAGAACCATTCTTTATTATATTGCTATATAACCAACTGTGGGTCTGTCTGTCTGTCTTGCTGTATAACCGACTGTGGGTCTGTCTGTCTGTCTGTCTTCCTGCTGGCCTGTGACGGGCCTAGCTTCTGCTACACGTATGGTGCTTCTACAGGCCGGAGGTTGGCATGCAGGATGCTGCCTAGACTTCTTTTCTATCACTGCCTACCACTGTGCAGTGGTAAATTCCATCTTACTGTGTGGCCTCTTGACAGCAGGGAATTAAACTTTTTACATGGTCAGCTCCCAGTGGCATCAGTACAGAAGCTACAGGCTTCGCAATACCCAACCTCAGCACTGCCCAGCTCCCCTCCTGCCACCTGCCCTCCCATCGCAGGGTACAGGATTAGACCTTTGTCTGTGTTTCTGCATTAATGGATGGGCTGGCCTTCCTGAATATAAACTTTCTTTTGAGTGAAGAAAAATAGCCTCCCAAATAAAAAGACACCAAAACAGGGCTGAATTTGCCAGCAAAGATCAGAGAACAGGGCTTGATGTCAGATGCAATGCACAGTTTATTTTCTTGCCTCTGTTGGATTTTGTTACCTGAAGTGACTTCATGGTACAAGTTTCTGACTTCTCCTGGAATCTCAGTTTTGGATAGACCCCAAAGGAAAGGGTTTAGTAAACTCGGAGCTGGGTGCTGTTGCTAGATCTCACGGAGGCATCTTTCCCTACATGGCCTAGACCTGACACATCCTAGCCTCACTCTGCTCAAGGCACACAAGGCCTTCGTCTTGGGGCTGGCGCCCTTTGGACGCTACATTTCATTCTGACACGTCTTGTTGTGGAAGTCAGAGAGACCTGTCTCGCAGGACACCATGCAGCTTCTCTCTTCTCCCACCCTACATTGCTCATGCAGGGGAATACCTTCAGGGGGAAGCCAGAAGGCTTCAGACTCTGGGTGGGAAGGAGATGGAAGGGTGGAGGTTACTCCTCTATTCAGGGACAGAGTGACTCTGCTCTGTAGCTACCCCTTTCATGCCACACCTCGGAGAAGAGACTGATTTCCCAGTGGGCCCTGGGGCTGAGCAAGTAAGACCTTGTGAGTGACAGGTGCACCTCATCATGCTGCCTCCCCTTCTCTGAAGCCATGTTTTCAGGCGAGCTTCTGTCAGGCACGATGTTGACTATAGGAGATAGGGCCTGCCGCACACTGACTGATCCATCTCCGTCTTGAGATCATTCCGGGCTGCCTGGCCCAACACCTTGCAAGAAATGGGTATGGGACAAGTTTGAGTTTATGGAACAGAACTTGTATGTACATATTTAGGTTGAGCACAAACATCCTCGAACAGTTCGTTTGAGAATCGTAATGTATGGCTCTGGCCTCTGCAGAAGCCGAGTTGAGGATGAGAGAGCAATGAGAGGAAAAAGATGGCGAGCTTGGCGGGATGGAGTTCTGGGGACATGAGTGGAAGGGAAGAGAACAGAGAGCAGAGCTGGAAGTAGTGGGGGCCTCATCCAAGGTCAAGCCTTTGCACCACAAGGAAAGACACCCTTAGAGACAGAATTGAGAGCGGGATACTTGGGATCCACTCAAAACCCAATATAGACCTTTGCTAGCAGACTATCTCTATGAAGAACACATGTGCACGCCATTGTGCCCCAAGCACTGTGTGAAATGTTTTTTAGTTGGGGGAATATAAGCAAATGTTTATTTATTCTAGATAGCAAACCAGTGACATGAAGGAAACAATTTTACCAAAGTTCAACTTGGTGAACCAGGGGGATTATTACTTATTTTTTTTTTTTTCTGGGAGGATGGGTGAGAGGTTAGCTACAGAAACATGGAGGACTCAAAAGCAGCTGTATGAAAGGTGCTGACTGACAAAAGCTGAAATTCTGAAGCTCTGAAAAACTTTAAGGCAGCTCCACAGGTCAGAGAATGTCTACTCAGGCAGCTTAGGTAGTGTGAAAGTTCCTTTTCTCTTAAATCCAGGCTGGTGTGAGAATACTTCCCCTGGCCTTCTGAATCTTATTAGTTTCAGAAACTTGCTAAGACTTGTGAGTTGATTGCTCCCAGAGTCTCATGAGCTTTCCCCATCTCTTCCTGGATGGAATGTTTCAATTGGGAGGGAAATTGCTGCACAACACCTGGCGAGGCCCTGTGGGGCTAAGAGTGTACATGGCACAAAGGCACAGAGGGCACCACCTGTGATATGTACACTTCTGTCAAGGAATTCAATAAAGCAGGGTCCTATCTATACTGGAAATTGACAGCATTCAAAAGTTGCTTCCTGCTGTTGTTACCTGGTATTGGAAAATGCTGCATAAGTGACCTGGCATGTGGGCAAGGCAAAGGCTACTCTACATACAGCTAAAAGCTAGCTTTCCACGTGAAAAGATTTTCTTTGTGCAACCCGCCCCCCAAACAAAATCTCACCTGCACGGTCAGTGAAAGGGTGTAAATACAAGACATTCCACCCTCAGACATGGCGTCTGATGCACATAGCTTTAAGAGTTTTAAGATATTAGTCTCAGGAAGTGACATAAAACAAGGACAAGGCCTAGGTGGTCAGAGGCATCCATGTTTGTCTCCTTCTGTTCAGGGGCTATTCGACAAAGCATGTGGTTGAAGGTCTAGAACCAAGGACACTGTACAAATTCCGACTGAAGGTCACCAGCCCCTCTGGAGAATATGAGTACAGCCCAGTCGTCTCGGTGGCTACAACCAGTGAGTACACTCATGCTCCACGCTCCCTTCCTATAGATAGGAAGCTCACAACCAATTTAGAGAGAAAAGTAGTCTGTGTTCTCCTGGGCCTCACCGGAAGCAGAGAGAACTCCATTGGTAAGCTCTATGATGGCTTGGTTGGTTGCCTGGGCCACCTTACAGCCTGCCATGAAGAATACCAGCTATTTTTTCAAAACTGGGAGAGCTGACTTGGTACCAGGATTGTCCTGTCCATGGGCATTGGGCACAGGGTGGAAGTTAACCTTTCTTAGGAGTGGGCTGGCAGGGAAGGACGGAGCATGGCTTCCTCCACACGTGTCTACTGTCTGCTTCTGTGCACGGTATGTGTCCTGTTCGGTCACAGATTTCTGGTTCCCTGGGTACTGAGACTGAAGAAAATCACGATCACAGAGGTGGGCGGGGAGGCTAGCCATACTTCCTCCGACCACCTTGTCCTGGTTTTCTGTCCTTTCCTGAGACTGATATTATAAAACATTTAAAAATACGTTCAAGGATGGAAAGTTTCGTATGTATTCAGACCCTTTCATTGAAAGTGCAGGTGAGATTTTGTTTCGTAGGAGGGTTATACAAAGAAAATCTTTTCCCATGTAATTCTAGTTTTCAGTTGTATCTAGTGTGACTCTTGCCTTGTCTGTATATGTTCTGTGATTTGCCATTATGCCCTCATGAGTGAAGGTGATGCAGATCTTGAATTACCTTACTGTGCCTTTGGTTGCAAGAATGGCAAGAAGGGTCTCACTCTGGATGAACAGACACTGAACAGAGTTAGTTAAAGCGGAAAGGCGGGGGTCACCTGTGGTCCTAAGTGATGCTTGGTTAGTCATGACACAGAGTAACCTCATAGGAGGCATGCAGCAGTCAATTATGAAGGTCAGGTAAGAGGGCCTGCTCCTTAATCTGGTGATGCTGAAAGTAATATTTATTCCTGGAGCCCAGGAAGAAGAAAAGGAGAGAGAAAGAGAGAGAGAGAGAGAGAGAGAGAGCCAGCGCAAGACGAGCCTGAGCACTGGAATAGAGAAAGGCAAGGTCAGGGAGCAGTAGGCATGGGAAATACAAACATAGAGCCTGTCTTTGAAAGAACTCCTGAGGCCACAGGCAGGATGCTCTTCCAGGCAGCCTCTGCACTTCCTTCTGACTTTCTCCTGCGGTCCCCACCTCCCACAGCCACCACTCCGCTCTCAGTTCTCACAGAGTACCTAGTCCCCTGGTCTGCCCACTGCACATGCTCCGTGGGCAGAGTTGGGTCAGGGCTGATTTCGTGTGCAGGCTTCTTCCCTGCACACACTTCTGCTGGCCCCACCTTGAGACAGGCTCCGCATTTCTTCCATCCTGTTTAACATATTCGCCTGCCCTTGTCCTCCCACTACTATCGTAGGCTCCTGGATGGAGGGCCAAGGGCCGGCCATAACTCATATGTGGGGCTGGGTGGGTGGATGGTTAATTAAGATGCAGTGGCAGAGGTAGACGCGCAGAGAAGCGCACTGGCTTTTGTCGGTTTGTTTCTGCTCACTGTCGTGTGTTGGGAACAGATCCCTTTCTCACCAACTGGACCAGTCCACCTGACCCTAGCCGGAGAGGTGCACACAGCTGGCTTGGCAGCTTGCTGCTGTGGGCTTCAGGTGTCCTGCTGTCCCCTGAACAGCACATCTAAGCCAGGGAAGGGTTTCTGTCTTTATTTTAAGAAGGTAGAGAGATTGGCCTGACCCTGCAGATCAGCTGAAGAGGGACCTGCTTCTGGCTAAGTGTGCTTCTTGTCCAGCTGCCTTCAGAGAGGCAACTGCAAATATCTGGCCTATGATTTTACCCTTATATGACTTCTATAGGAAATTAGATAAGACCCCTCAAGGGACAGGGGCACGCCGGTAGTGACTGTGTGTATGTGCGTACATGCACGTGTGTGCTTACATGCGCATGTGTAATACCCAGGCTCACATGATAGCACTCTCAAACAGTGCAGTTGACTGTTTTTCTGCTGGCCTCATGGCGCTATGCTCTGTGGAGGGACTGGTGTCTTTGGTGGAGGCAGGCCTCTGGCTCTGCTGATTGACAGCTCTTCCCTTATTTTATTCTAATATTCAGTGCTGGGCTCTCTTAAGGAGCCTGAAGATGCTCAACAGAGAATCGAGAATGCTCATATTATACAGAGCAAGCAAAAATGCTTCTGTGAGCTTATAATTTGCATTTAGTTTGAGAGTATTTTAATGAATCACAAAAGCCTGCACTTAGTTCGAATAAAGGATGCTCAGCCTTTTTTCCCCTTCCCAGGTAAAGTACACGAGGCTCTTGCTTAAATGAAGCATGCAATTTTAATCAGTCAGACCCTTAGAAAGAAAAACAGCTGCTACTTGTTAATTGGCAAATATCTTCTCCAATGAGTTCATGATTTATTCACAGTTTTTAATAAAGACCCGAGTTCCACCGAGGAAGGTGTTATCGCCATGTTCTACTTGTGGTCACTTCTGCAGCTAGATGACCCCCATCAAGAGTGAGATGGCTTCTCAAAGTCCACCCTGTCCATCCCCTCCTAGTGTCCACTGAGTGCACGGCATCCAATCTAGCCCAGATGGACACCCCGGAGCACCCTCGACATGATGCCTGCAGGCACGGCACTCAGAGCGAGCGCTGTGGGGTCGGACCCCCCAAGGCCAGCCTGTTCTCTATTCAGTTGCACACACTGAGGCCATTCTCCTGGGCCAGGCCTGCAGAGTCTTGAAGGGCTCATGCTGGGAAGGGTGGGACATGTTGCTCACCCTGGAGTTTCCTCTCTGTTCTCTGTGCCTCCTGCCTACAGTGGAAGTGAAAGTGGCAGTCAGGGCCTTTTCACTATGTCTTGTGAAGTTCTTGCTCACAGGTTTTCTTTGTAAAATCTTTTTCAATATTGTGTGTATGTGCATGAGTATGCACGTGCATGTGTGTGTATGTGTAGGTCAGAGGACAGCTTTATGAAGTTGATTCTCTCTGTTCACCTTCCCGTGAGATCTGGCATGGCATTCAGAATCCCAGGCGTGTGTAGCAAGTGTCTTTACCCACCTAGGCGTGCCACCAATCCATGTTAATAGTTTCCTGGACTGATCCACCTGGTTCCAGTGGGATTCTCCATTTTTCTTTGTCTTCCCTGGGACATCTTGGTAGCTGGGGAGTACTGAGCTATCATTGAGAGGGACTTTCATAACTGACGAGTGTTTTTTTTTTTCCCCCAAGATTCAGCAAGTGAGATGTATGAGCAAGGATGCTGATTTCCTCTGTCTCTGTGAGGTGGTCCCTTTGGTCACAGAATCCCATGGGAAGCACCGAGTATCCCTAGTAGAAGTGGATATGACAGCACATTTATTTTAGCTGTGTCATAAAGCCTAGACATCTTTGCTGCACACAGCCCTCAAGCTCATAAGCATGAAATGAACTTGTCTTGTTCTAATATTTTAGTACAGCAGCACTTCCTGGATGTGGTAGAAGTGCCTCCCTCAGAAGACCTTCCTGTGCTGTATAGTGAGGTGGGAGCCAGTGAGTGCAGTGAGGCGGGAGTGCAGTGAGGTGGGAGTGCAGTGAGGCAGTGCAGTGGGAGTGCAGTGAGGCAGTGCAGTGAGTGCAATGAGGTGGGAGTGCAGTGTGGTGGGGCAGTGAGGTGGGAGCACAGTGAGGTGGCGCAGTGAGGTGGGAGCACAGTGAGGTGGCGCAGTGAGGTGGGAGCGCAGTGAGGTGGGAGCCAGTGAGTGCAGTGAGGTGGGAGCGCAGTGAGACAGTGCAGTGAGGCGAGAGCAGTGAGGCGGAGTGCAGTGAAGTGCAGGTAGCCAGTGCAGAGATGGGGACTGCTACAGATACTTCCAGACCTTGCTCTGAATATCACAAGTCCACATCCCCTGACGCTTTTAGGCATCCATGTTTATTTGACACTTGTTGGGAAGGGCAGGGGGTATTGCATTCATTTTAGATTTTGTATTTTAAACATAGTAAGAATAGAAACATAGTTATGAATCAGTCAGATACCTCAATGCCTATTAAAGTATGGCCCCAGGTGAGACTTGACCATAAGCTCTGATGTTGCCATCTCCTAACCAATGACCTGGACAGCTTTGTATTGCTCAGCCCTGATTTTGTAACCTGGAGGAGAATTTAGGAAGAATGTGGAGTCCTTACTAGTAAGTGTAGATTTAGAATGCTCTTCACATTGAAAGGTTCAGTAGAGACCAGATGAACTTCCGACACTCCCACGCATGACTCTAACTTGCTTTTGCGGCAGCTGGATCTTGAGACACACACACACACAAAAGGGTTCCTTTGTAGATAATAGGCTTCTTACAGGCAAACTGCCTCTCCCTTTATGTAGGAAGGAAAGGAGGGAGGGCAAGGTCCTGTTAATCCCGTGAAGTGTAGAGTCACACAGTGGTCTGTGGAGGAACCACTTCAATGCAGTTGAGATCCTCATCCATGACACTGCTGACTTTCTGAATATGGCTAGGCCACGAGTGGTGGCAAGCTGTCCTGTGGGCATCCCTGACCCTGCCCTGCTAGATGCCAGTAGCATCTCCCAAGTCGTGACAAAAGATGTGTCAAATGTCCTTGGGAGTATAAAATCCCTTTAGTGAGATCCCTGGGCTGGCAGGACCTTCCTTAGAAGAACAAGGCTGGCCAGGCCCTTGGCTTTGAAAGCTTTGCACAATACCTGGATTTGAATGAAACCTTTGGTCTAAAGATGTGCGAAATGATGAAAAAGATGTCTAACATGACTGAATAAATCTTTTAGAGATTGGTAAACTTTAGAAGACAGCGGTTTTAAAGCAATTTAAGTTGATATCAATTGATTTTTACCTAAAAAGGAGCCAGCTGTGGCCAATTTGACCCACTGCTTCCAGTTTTCATCACACCCCCCCACCACACCCACACCCTGGTCACTTGGTCACTTTGAATGTCTATCACTTAGTGAGGTCTCCATTGCCTGGGATCTGATGTCCTAGAGAGACTGAAACAGGAGAAGGGCTGCCAGCTGGTTCTGCAGGAGGGCTGGGGACAGGCCCCTCAGGAGGGAGTCTGGGCTCAGAGCCGTGTGATGGGGAAGGACTTGCTAGTTTCCTTTACAGTTTAGAATAGTAACTGTGAAATTGGTGGTAATATTAATGAGAAAAGTGTGTGTGGGGGATCCCATTTATCCCATTTTCCCAGAGACCCCTATGGCGCTATTGATCAACCATCCAGTGGTATAACTTAGATCAGGAGCTACAAACTGAAGCCAAGCAGGCATCGCAAGCAAGGGAGGGGGGTGCTGGGTCTGGTAGGCTGAGAGGGGACGAGGGGGCCATACTAGACATGTTACTACTGCATCACTTATGCACCTTTGAGCTCTGCCATGCTGATTTGAGAGGCATGGGATGCGGAAGGAGCGAAGCCATAGACTAGTAGCGGGAAGAGAATTTCTTCCAGTGGCATTGAGGCTGAACCTGTTGATTTGCTGCCCCCGTGCCCCCTCAGAGTTGACGTCCATGTCTCCATGCCAGCCACTGCCTCTGTTTCCCACTGATCTTTTTGTCTTCTTAGGCTCATCCCCACAATTTCCCACTGGGCAGATTACCATCTCCCTTTAAGGGGTTTCTTAATACTCCCCACTTCCCTGTGGGTATGAAGCCCAACTGCTCTCCCAAAACAGGGAACTAAAGCAGTTGTCCTTGTTGAAATAGTTTAGCCACTTCGGTAAAGAAAGCAGCACGTTGTGCCAGTTTCTGGGGTTTTCTTGGTCATGGGAGACGTTAGGAAGGATTATTTCCATGGCAGAACGCATGAAGCAGCACCTTACAATTTGAAAATGTCCCAGTTCTTTGGGTCAACCTGTGAAGTTTCTCTTAATGTGTGAAAAACGGGTCTTTGTCAGTAAAAGCGCAGTTCAGTGGGAAATGTGAGCTCTGCTGACATGGACAGCTCCATCCCTTCTTGGAACGAAGGTGAACATCCACCCAAGGCCACGGCAGACAGTGGGGTCGAACTTCTCACCCCTGCATTCTGGGTGAAGGCTGTCCGTCTGCTTTCTCTAGGGGAGCCCATAAGTAGCGAGCACTTCCACCGTGCTGTCAACGTGAATGATGAAGATCTCCTGCTCCGAATCCTGGAAGGAGGGTGAGAGAGCACAGTGGGTGTTCTGTCCTTTCTTCCGATGCCCGGCACAGGCACACATGGCATGGCTCTAGTTTGTTTTCCTAGACAGATTCTCTAGCGCCTTCGAAAGCACCTCCCACATTGACCTCAGGTGGCTGGTATGAGGTAGGGAAGCTTAGCTAATAAAGAGTCATAAAACCCCTGTGAGTGATGCAGTTGGTGATTTTTTTAAATGAAAACTATCAAAGGAAATGACAGGTCCGGGCATCATGCTTTGGCCCCAGCTGCAATTATTATCCTTTGGCTCTTGGCCCAGCATCGAGTACAGGTCAGTCTGAAATGCCCACATGTAATACCAGGAGATGCTGGGAATCAGGGGACAGCTGTCCTGGAGACCAGAAGGTTGGAAGGACTCTAGAAAAAAGGGGAGAGGCACAGCTGCCACAGGAGCAATGCTAGAGGGTCCCCCATGTAGACGCAATTTAGATTCTTCTGTAGCGTGGCTTTGTGCACCTGAGAAAGCAGCCGTTTCTGAACTGGGACTTGGTAAGTTGATGAGAAGATTCCACAGAATGCCAAACTTCTTGACTGGCAACACAAGATGGGCATTCTTCCCTTAGGAGAGTGAGGAGCCAAGGGAAAAGCCCAGGCCCTAGCCATACATGCTTCTGTGGTGGAACGGAGCATTGGTGCCATGCTGTTCCCAGCTCACACCGAGAGGCTTTGCTGGTCACAGACAATTCCATGGAAAGGCACGATGGTTTTGAGTTGGAGGAAGCTCCCGTTCCAAGTAAAATAACAGTGTTTTTCACAAAAAAATTGAACCTTTAAAACTATTAGGGCAGTGTTTGTTTAAAAAAAATGAGCTGGGCAGTGGTGGCGCACGCCTTTAATCCCAGCACTCGGGAGGCAGAGGCAGGCGAATTTCTGTGAGTTCGAGGCCAGTCTGGTCTACAAGAGCTAGTTCCAGGACAGGCTCCAAAAAGCTACAGAGAAACCATGTCTTGAAAAATCAACAAACAAACAAAAAAACCCTATTAGGGCATTGTGAGACAACAAAACTTAAAGGTCCAAGAGCAATGAACAATTCTGGTAAAATGAGCCATTTCAGCCCCTGTGCATGCTGTTAATTAACTTCAGGGATCTCTGTTGCAAATGACAAACTTCCTCTCTCTTTTCCTTAAGCCATGTAAAGGTGGACGTGCCCAACAAGTTTGGCTTTACTGCCCTCATGGTTGCTGCTCAGAAAGGCTATACCAGGTACGGCTTCTCCCTGTCCCTGGAGGTTGTAGCCAGCATGGGATGGTAGCTTCTTTTCCCTCCCCAAACTCTCCCCTGGAATGGCTTCCATCCAGGTGCTTGTGTTGGGTTCGGGAGCACACAGACGCATCTGCATTTAGTCTCACACCATATATTGTATACGTCTTGGGAACAGTCAAGATTGGAATTTGAATTTCTTTAAACAAAGTGGTTGAGGACATTTTGGTAATGGACTTCCCCCTTGAGGTTGCCATTAGCTGTCCCACAGGGATGGCTTTAAGTACTAACATCTTATCTTTCAATCATATTTCTCTTTTGATTGCAACAATGCCAACTGAGTGACACTAGAAATGTGTTCTCATTAAGTGTTTCTGTTTGATCCTATATTAAAAACGGCCATTAAAATGACACGAACTATTTGTGCCATGTGGGCAGGGTTGGGTATGATTGACTGATTGACTGAAGGCTGGGACCCTATTTTCAGTGGGGATTAGTGGGCTTCCCGTTTAACAAAACTTCCTGTCTTCAGAATGGGTAGAAAGGGCGGTGTGCTAAGGATGCCTTGATTGTCAAATCACTAAGTTTCATTGGGTTGCCATGGGCTCCAAGTCCCCGAAGCAAATCTCACTACTTTCAACTTGGTTCCACCCAGGCTTGTGAAGATCCTGGTTTCCAATGGCACAGATGTGAATTTGAAGAACGGAAGTGGCAAGGACAGGTAGGAGGTGGGGTAACTCCGAGCTGGCATAGTTGCTGCTTTGTTATTAGACTGTTCTTGGTTTGTTTGTTTCTTTTGCCTTACACATTTTGTTCAGTTTATTGTGAAAGTTCTGAGAGGTGGTTTGGGTCCTACTGGGGAGATGGGATAACAAAAGCTGGCTTGTTCATCTGTGGTCTCGTCCATCAGATATGACCTGCCCAACCTCCTCCAGGTCAGTAATGCATAGCTGTAAAAACAATATCACAAGCTCTGCCCAGGCACAAGGCCCCTTTCTTGGGGGCTCTTGTTACATTCCAGCTTCTTCTGCTGCCCAAGAAGCCCAGGTGTTTGTAAAGCAGCAGCCAAAGTTGGCATCAGAGATACCACTGCAAAACATGGCTGTGGTTTCCATCACACCAGCTGGGGATGTTACAGTGGTGGGTCTCAACCTTCCTGATGCTGTGACCCTTTAATACCTCATGCTGTGGTGATCTCCAACCATAGAATTATTTCATTGCTACCTCATAGCTGTAATTTTGCTACTGCTATGAATCATAATGTAAATATCTAATATGCAGGATGTCTGATATGTGACCCCTCTGAAATGGTCACTCAACCCCAAAAGGGAGGGACTACAACCCACAGGTTGAGAACCATTAGTCTTACAGGAAGCGGGTGAGGGAGAGCTTGGTGTTCATGGACAGATGAAGGAACACTTTGAAATACTTCAATACCAGCTGTTGTAGCGATTAGATTAGATTAGCACACCCAATGTTTATTTGATGACGACTACATGCCAGGCACTATGCTTTAGTACATGGGTCAAACAGGTTGACAAATGACACCACCTTTCCTCAGGATGCCCACAGGGTACATGGTGTCCTCAGGATGCCCACAGGGCACATGGTGTCCTCAGGATGCCCACAGGGCACATGGTGTCCTCAGGATGCCCACAGGGCACATGGTGTCCTCAGGATGCCCACAGGGCACATGGTGTCCTCAGGATGCCCACAGGGTACATGGTGCCCTCAGGGTGCCCACAGGGTACATGATGTTCACAGGTCGAAAGTATAGGCATTGCCTGCATACACTCTGATCATATGCCATACTTTTGTGTGTGTGTGTCAATGTCTGTGTCTATGTACACTCATGTGTCAGTGTACACGTGTGTGGGTGCTCATTTCTATGGGTGTGATTGCAAAAGCTTGTGGAGGCCTTAGTTAACTGAAGGTGTTACGATTGGGAGGCAACTACCTTGCTTTCCGAGGCAAGGTCTCCCATTGGCAGCCAGCTGGCGGATTCAACTGGGCTGGCTGGCCAGTCTGCAAGTTCCAGGGAGCTTCCTGTCTCCACTTGTACCACCGGTGATGAGTTAGAGATACATGCTGGCATACTGGGCTTTTCACCTGAGTGCAAGCACTTTACCCACCGAGCGATCTCCACAAACTCAAATGTGGTTTTCTAAATCCAGAGAGGCCATCTGTTCCATTCTGGTCCAGTGAAAGATAACACTGAGATATAATTTTTAAATTATTTTCTGAGTGACTCTTAAACCAGTCTGGAACTAAGCCATCAATTGACTGAAGAGTTTTGAAAAAAAACATTTCCAGTTTACAAAGGAAACATTTTAAGGAAAGTAGAAAACAGGCAGGAATTGAAAGAGCTAGAAAGGGATTAATGGTAATATTTTCATGTTGCAAAAATGTATAGGATACCTCTTAACAAAAATCTTCATGATAGACTGATGTCTTGTACATCAAAGAAAAGAAATAAAATTGGACACTGTGAAGAGAAATAATGGTTAGGGAGAAGGTGTTTAAAAATGAAAAGGTAACGCTTTGTGTCTTATAATAGATTTGGTAATTGTGTTGAAATGTATGCTTTTTAGAGAAACTCAAAGCCACCAGAATCCACCCAGGAAGTGGAAAATTGAAAATGAATAGCATCTATGTAAAACATAAAAAAAATGTGTTCAAGTGTTTGCTCCATAGGGGCTCTTGTTTCATTCAGGTTTGCGTGTGTCGGTCCTAAGCTCAGAGTTTCCACAACAAAGACAAGCTGGAAGCTACAGAGAGCATCGGCATTATTGAGAACATATGAGCAGGACTGGGGTGCAGCTCAGTGTTTGCCTAGAGTACAAATCTCTGGGTTCAACCCCACACCTGGAAAAAAATGGTGGCAGGTCCTTTGCATGTTTGTAGGTATTTATATTTATAACCTACTTCCTCCCAGTCAGAGAAGTATTTAGGAAGGTAAGGAAATTCCTATTAGAAGGTTTCTAACCTAACATCCTTCCTTAGAGATTCAAGGTGAAGGGACACCTTAGGTGCAACTCGGCACCTTGTTAGAATTGGCCTAGGAGTCTGTCAGCAGAAGGATGTAGGGAGCAAGGTGTACACACACAATAGAGTTTTATTCCGCCCTAAAGCACAATGTGGTGATGTCTTCTGGGAAATGATACAGCCAGGTATCATCAGGTTATGTGAAATAAGCCAGATTTTGATTTTTTCTTATTTGTGGATTCTAGAGTTGTTACAGATGCACAGCCATTTATGTATAAATTACATGAAAGCAGAAGCAGGACCAGGCAGGGGCAGAGGGAGGGAAAGTGAGGAGGGTGGAGGTTATGAGTTGGAGTACGTGGTCTACTTGAGAGAAATTGTCCTTATGAAACCCAACATTATGTACAACGAATGTACATGTGCTGGATAGCTTTATGTCAGCTTGACCAAAGCTAAAGTCCTCTGAGAGGAGGGAACCTCAATTAAGAAAATGCCTCCACAAGATAGGGCTGCAGGCAAGCCTATAGGACATTTTCTTAATTAGCAGTTGATGTGGGAGGGCCTAGCCCTTTGTGGGTGGTGCTGTCCCTGGACTGGTGGTCCTGGGTTCTATAAGAAAGGGGGCTGAGTAGGCCAGATGGAGCAAGCCAGTAAGCGCACCACTCCGTGACCTCTGCGTCAGCTCCTGCCTCCAGGCTCCTGTCCCATTTGGGTTCCTGTTCTGGCTTCCTACTGTACTACGATGCAGAAGTGTGAGCCAAACAAACCCTTTCCTCCCCTATTTACTTTTTGGTCATAGTGTTTCATTGCAACAATAGAAACCCTAACTAAGACAATGCATCATTTAAAATGTATTTTATGGCCAGACAGATGGCTCAGTGAATTCCTAGCCCCCGTGTAAAATGCCAGGATGGCTGTGTGCATCTATAATCCCAGTACTGTGACTGGGGCATGTGGAGGCAGTAAGACTAGTGGGGATCATTGGCTGCTAGCCTAGCTCCAGGGTCAGTGAAAGACCCGTCTCAAGAGAACAAAGCAGAGGGTGCCAGCACAGAAATCCCGTGTGTATACACACCACAACAGACCCTCAGCCTTCGGAGGGTGCCAGCACAGAAATCCCGTGTGTATACACACCACAACAGACCCTCAGCCTTCTGAAGGTGCCTGGCACAGAAGTAGCAGGAAGTGCCAACATTTATTATTTGTTTTGCGATGGAGGATTAGTTGGTCTCTTAGTTTGGGTTTTTATTGCTGTGAAGGACACCACGACCAAGTCAACTCTTATAAAGAAAATATTTAGCTAGGGTGGCATGAAGGAAAGCATTTAATTGGGGCAGCTCACTTACAGTTTCAGAGGTCCAGTCCATTTATCATCATGATAGGGAGCATGGTGGCACGCAGACAGACATGGTGCTGGAGCTGAGAGTGCTACATCTTGACTTAGGCAACAGGAAGTAGACGAACTCACACTGAGGGAAGCTTGAGCAAGAGACCTCAAAGCCTGCCCCCCACAGTAACACACTTCCTCCAACAAGGCCACACCCTCTAATAGTGCCACTCCCTCTGGGGGCCATTTTCTTTCAAACCACCACGGTATGACTGTGTTGTCCATGCTGGTCTGGAACTCATACGTCTGCCTCAGCCTCTGGAGGAGCTGGGATGACAGGTGTATATAGTCCTGCCTATCACCATACAAAATGGTAATTTCTTAGCAATGGTAAATTCCTTCTGAGTTTACAGAGAGCTGGGGTGGGAATGCAGTAAAGAGCACAGACAGCGTGGTGTCAAACCCCAGTCCTTCAAGGACACAATACATCACCCCCGATAGCAACCTTCCGTATGTAACCCATGGGTTATCACAAGCAATGAATGGGTTAATATGTGGGCACGTGTGAAGCAGCTCTCAGCGAATGCACCTTATATTCTGTTTCATAATTGGACAGTATTTTGGAAGATACAGGGGTAAGAGGTGTGATTCCTCCTGGACTGCAGAGCCAAAGAGAAACAACTAACAAAGACCTGAAACTTAAGAAGAAGGTTTCCTGACACGGCGGTCATAAGATGACTAAAAGCACACTAGGTGTACTGGCACACACCTTTAATCTCAGCACTCGGGACAGAGGCAGGGGGATCTCTGAGTTTCAGGCCATCCAAGGCTATATGATGAGACTCTGTTTTAAAAAAGGTACTAACTCATTTATATCTAAACACAGTAGAGTAGAATAAGTCCCCAAAGGCAAGAAGCCTGATAAAAATACACAGCTCCAGAACTATAATGAGAGATCCAGAGATGCGAACAATTGGGATCTACACCACACTTCAGAATGGCAAGAATATGGCACCATTTTCTATTTTCTCAAATTAGCATATAAATTGAATATAGCCTCAAATGGAATTATTCTTGGGAACCCATTAAAATGATTGTAATTTATCTGAGTGGACAAATGGATGGCAATAGATACTAAAACTTTTTCAGAGACTCTGAGGACAGCTATTAAAATGCCTTAAGAATTAAACCAATTAGAGAGGTGGGCACTGTGCAAAAGATTGGAAGAAGATAAACAGGATAGGCAGAACTTAATGTAGGATGGTCGAGGTGCTACAGATGGATGGAGAAAGTACCAGAAAAAGGCTATTCGAGAAAGAAATAAGTAAGATCTTGGCCTTCCAGCAAGCATCAAAGCACATGTCAAATGAACAGAAAATTAAATGTAAAAAGTCATAAAATACCGCAAGGAAGTAAGGATTTAAGTCATCTGACTTTGTAATGCGCAAGGCCAAATTGGGAAGTAGAAGCTGCATAGCTAGGGCTGTGCGAGTGAACACTGAGCAGCGTGCAGAGAACAGAGTCTGTCCATGCACATCCTCAGCCAGGGACAGCTCCCTCTGCCCAGCAACTCACACAGACTGCAGTCAGAACATATGCATTTGGTAATAATAATTAATAAAGGTGGAGTAAATTGGACATTTCCAGATGGAGTTGCTAAAAGCATGTCATGATGCATACAATTCGGGGATATACATGGGCCAGGTCCTGAGGCCTAGGGTCTAGCTCAGCGGTGGAATGTTTGCTGTGTACTGGGTGTAGGTGAAAATTTGAGCATCCACTTCCTTCCATTTTATGTGAGAAAACACATACACTCACAATCTGAGATCCACATATACACAATGATTTAGATACATGCAATCTGATATGTATATATATATATATATATACACACACATACATACACTCACACACAAATGATTCACACTTGCACACACACACATGCACACACATAATGTAAAAGTAGAAAGGAGACTGGAGAGGTGGCTGGCAGGAGGTGGAGGGGAAGGAAAGGGCAATGAATATGTGCTAATACAAAGGGCAATGAATATGTGCTAATACAAAGCTCAGAAAGGCCATGGCCACTCACACACTGATTTAGGACTGATCTAGGACTTCCACACCCAGAGAATGCTCAGAAGTGCAATTAAGGTTTTATAGTCAGGGCATCTTTCTTAGGACGATCAAGGATTTGAATAGTCCCAGTGTCCTTATGTGGTCATCTAGGGACTACCTTTTTCTACTGAGTTGATCTTCCATTTTATTTTTTAACTATTTAGATCCTTTTCAAACATTTAGAAAATGTGGAAGAATAACAGAAAACCCCTGCCCATGCTCCACTGAGTCTTGGTATAGGCACTTTTCTGCCTAGCTCTGTCCCACCAGCTGCACTTCAAGTAACCACACAGGGACTTAATATTAATTATGAATGTTCAGCTGATAGCTGAGGGTCGTTTTGGCTAACTCTTATAACTTAACCCATTTCTATTAATCTATGTGCTGCCCTGAGGCTCATTTACCTCATGTAGGTACATCCCATCCTGCTTGCTTATGGTGTCTCCTCTGACTTTGTCCTTCTTCCCAGTATCCTCCTAGTCTGGCCCTCCCACCCAGTCTCTCCTGCCCAGCTATAGGCCAGTCAGCTCCTTATTAACCAATGGAAGTAGTACATGTTTACAGTGTACAAAGGCTGTTCCATAGCAGCTTGGCAGGGCTGACATGTGCCCGTATTTGTAGAAACCCCCTCCCATGTGTGTGCTTCAGTCACCTTCAGCTGTGCGCTCCTGGAGGCACACCTGCCATCACAGCACACTTGGGGTCCTTCTCCCCAACCCCCTAGTGTCACCAACACCCAGGCTTCCGCTTGTCCTCCAGATGTCACTCTTTGTGGTGGGTGCTGGGGCGAGATCACGATTCAGCCTTGCTCCCACATTGTGCCTGCTGGTTCTGCCTCTGGTTTCATTTTCTTTATTGAGAACCTGTTCTCTAGCAAGTCCTCTCCCTCCATCGTCTCTCCCCTCCATCTTGATGCCCCTTCTCATCTTCTCTCCCCTCCATTCTATCCCTCTCTCTATTCCCCCCCTCCATTCTCTCTTCCATCCCCCTCCCTCCTGTGTCTCTCCTAACTGATGTCTGAAGCTGACTGCCTGCGTTCTGGGCTTGCTTCTGTCACCTCCCAGTGGAAGGGTGGCATCTAGCTTGCTCATCTAACTCTATATTCCCAGCAAAGGTATTTTTATGTTAAGGTTATAAAGGTTTGACTGAACACAGGGTGCCATTTTGGGCAGGAACCTTGAGAGCTTGTGTTGTTTAGGTCACAGCTGTGGAGGCCCATACTGTGGAACGCGCCAGAGGTGGCGATTCCAGGCTTCATTCTGGTGGCAGTGGTGGTAGCTAGATCTCTGCAAAATTACATTTCCTCATGGCAACTAGAAAACTAATGTATAGGATAATACATCTGTATGACGTGACTGCATCAGTCCCCACTAACATCCAGCATCCAGGAGTGGTCTCTGCCCATACAGCTGTCTGATTAGGAGGTGCGCAAAAGGACTCCATACTAGTTGTCAGGCTCTTACAGGGAGGACGCCCCCAGCAGGTGGAGGAGAATGACAGTGAGTGAACTTCCTGTTTTAGACTAAGAAATTGGTTTAATAATGATCGCTGACAGCATGACCCATTATTCTTCATTATTCTGTTTGAATATAATCTGGGTTTTTTTTGGATATTTTAAAATCTAATAATTTATACTAAATTGTAACTACTATTCATTTTCGAAACACTTTTGTATGTGTTTGCATGTGCGTATGTGCATGCACGTGTGTATTCGTGCTCATGAGCCATGGTACTCATGCGGGGGCCAGAGGACAGCGTGCAGGAGTCCGTCCTCTCTCTACAGTGTGGCCTCCGGGACGGAACTCAGATCATGTGCTTTACCTTCTGGATCATCTTGCTCCAGTACTTTTTTTAAAAGAATGCAATCCAAATTCCACAGAACGTAGAGCTTTAAAAGACATTCATGTGATTGTTTGCCCATCACGGCCACCCTGGGGGTCAGTTTCATGAAGTATAGCAAGTATATTTCCCCGGCTTAGTCCAAACAGCTACCAGCTTGCTGTAGTCTTCCTCCTTAGGCTCTCCCGGATGTTTCGTGTAAATGGATCATATGCTATGACTTTTGATGCCTGGCATCTTTTATTCAAATTGTTGAAAGCTTTTTCATATTGCAGACTTAATTTCCCTTTTGTGACTGACTCAACACTCCATGGATTTAATCACATTTTATCTATGGTAAAATGGATTTTTTTCATTTTTACAAAAAATTGTATGGATTTACTACATTTTATCTATCAGGACACTTGTACATTTTGTGTGCATAAAACAGTTTTTTTCTTTTACTCAATTGATGTGTTTTTTAATTTACTCTGGGTGGACAAAATGTGGACCCAATCAGTGGTGGCCCCTGTAGCAGATTCTCCTTTTCTGCACCTTGCAGTCTCATGCTTGCTTGCTACGCGGGCCACCTGGATGTTGTGAAATACCTCCGAAGACACGGAGCGTCTTGGGATGCCAGAGACCTTGGAGGCTGCACGGCTCTGCACTGGGCTGCAGATGGAGGCCACTGCCCCGTGATTGACTGGATGATTAAGGACGGCTGTGAGGTATGGCCTTCCTGCTTCCTTGTTAACCATACCGTCTTAGGGTTCTATTGCTGTGAAGAGACACCACGACCATGGCAACTCTTACAAGGAAAACATTTCATTGAGGGGGCTTGCTTACAGTTTCAGAGGTTCATTCCATTATCATCAGGGTGGGGGGACATGGCGGCCTGCAGGCAGATGTAGTACTGGTGTAGCTGAAAGTCCTATCATCATGCAGGGAACAGGAAGTTGACTGCCTACTGGGCAGTATCCTGAGCACAGGAAAGCTCAAAGCATGGTCTCCACAGTGACCCATTTCCTCCAACAAGACCATACCTACTCCAGCAAAGCCAGACCTCTTAACAGTGCCATTCCCTAGGAAATTAAGGCGACCAATTACATTCACACTACCATCCACACTATACTAGTAAGAACTTGAAAGTCTCCTCTGGGGTTTTGAAGAGGCAGGCAGGCTTTAGTCACTTGCTCTGAGAAAAGTCTGAGAGGAGGCTCTGGCTCAGGAGCTTGAAGGTCTTGGAGGATCCCTGGGGATCTGAGACTACAACCAGACTGCATCTCATCATGGAGGCCAGGAGAAGTGGGCGGAGCTCACAGCTGGCCGGATGCATCTGTGCTGTAGCTCTGCCCCTTCACGAATTTCTGGTATCTGTTGGTCACGGAAGCCTTACTGAGCACCTGCTACATGCTGGAATGTAGAGATGTACACAGGTCTAGATGCTTCTAGTAGCTTTCAAAGCGAGGATGTTTTTATTCTTGGGATCTCTATCTGCATGTGTGTGATATATGACATATATACATGTTTGTATTGCTATGTACATATGTGTACATGTGGAGGCCAGAGGTGCTGTTGGGTGTGATTGGCAGGTGGTGGTCCTGGGAAGTTGAGTCTATGACCTGGAACCGCACGTCTGGGAAAGTCTCTTTTCCCAGAAGATGTTGGTGAATGTATCTAGTTCATCTCTGTGGTGAGTGAGGGAAAGCAGGGCTTCTCTGCCTCGGGTCTCACTAGGTCCCTGCCATTGCTCTCAAGGAAATGATTTACTTTGAAGGAAAAAAAAATCCCAGTCATGATGATAATTCCATTTTACCGCATACCCCATTTATTTATGCTTGAGGGACAAGCATATTATTCTGGAGAGGTGACATCTATGTCTTTTATTCCACATGACTTTTTTTGGAAGACTAAATTGAAAGAGTTGATTGTAAATTGGGTTATGAACATTTGCAAAATGTCAGAAGTCTTAGAAGGCTGGTCTCAGTGAGAGAGGTCTAGGAGGCAGTGGTGGCCACCATGACCCTGTGTGGTTTACTGTGAGTCTGTAATGAAGAAAAACTGATGTCTTCTGGGAAAGGAAAAGGGTTCTCAGGCAGTCGGGTTCTCTGATGTAAACATTTAAATTCTGGAATTTTGAAATGTGGATGTTCTGGGCTTCAAGTATACAACCCAGCCATCTGGGTCAAATTCCACCTTCTGTAGCCCAGGAGGACAGGCCAGCACGAATGGGTCCCCTGGAGACATCTCTCTACAGCTGGCTAGTGGGGATGGGTTGAAGGCAGCCCGGCCTCCTTGTTGTTGGCAGATTGCTTACCTGGAGTTTCTGAAGACCATGGGCAAGACTAAGAGTCAGGCAGGGTTACCGCCTCCTTCCCAGGTGTAAGGATTTCACGCTAAGGGTGACATGTTTCCCTTAATGGGGAAACATTGGTGCATTTGATGTGCTGTGTGACCTGGAGAAAGGCACTGGACTCCCGAGGCAGGTTTGAGCATTTCTAAACTGGGAATAAAACCACATAGCCATACCCCGCCCCCAGGCCAGCTAGGCCGTGTGAGGTAGTTGGGAGACTCTAAAGCCTCTTGTCAAGGTGGTTCTTATTGTATTGCTATTCAAACACAGCAGAGCTTGTTGCTCGTAAGTTGGCTATTTATATGAAGAAGAGCGGTGATGGGATAGAGAGGATCCATCAGACTCATGTATCTGAACAACGGGATGCCCTCAGAGCCTCCTGCTGGCCTCTTGTTGGTTATTTGGTTTTGATAGTTCACTTCAACTGTGGGTCACCTTTGCATCTTTGAGGAATGGTTCTGTAGTGTTCTCTCTCTCTCTCTCTCTCTCTCTCTCTCTCTCTCTCTCTCTCTCTCTCTCTCTGCCTCTCTGCATGTGTATGCATGTGCATACCTCCATGATCTCCCATTCCCCTCTTTACTCTTCATGGTTTGGTTGGGGATAGCCAAGAATTTGGAGAGGTAACATCTATGTCTTTTATTCCATATGATTTTTTTTTGGAAGACTAAATTGAAAGAGTTGATTATAAATTGGGTTATGAACATTGACCCTCTTACTTCTGGGCACATGGTGTTTTGGAGATACCATTGGGCATGAATGCATTAGGTCAGTTTGTGTGGTCGATCTGGTCTCTCTGCCCGAGTTGTAAGCTTGTGAAGCACAAAGGCATACACTCTTGTCATCCTTGTCTTGTTCTAGGAAAGATTTAAACACTGTGAGAGAGACAGTGAAGGGCAAAATACTATTGAGCCAGGTGTGGTGGCACAAATTTAATCTCAGCAGGGGAGAGGCAGAGGCAGATGGATTTCTGTGAGTTTGAGGCTGCCTGGTCTACATAGTGAGACCCTGTCTCAATTTAAGAAAGCAAAAGAAGAAAATGAACACTAGTAAGATTACAGTCGGGGGCTGGAGCGATGGCACAGTGGTTAAGAACACTTGCTGCTCTTCCAGAAGACCTGGGTTTGATTCCCAGCACCCATGTGGTGGCTCGCAACTGCAACCCAGGGGTTCTGATGCCCTCTCCTGGCCTCCATGGCCACTGTAGGCACATGGAGCACAGGTACGCAGGCAAAACGCTCAAACATAGAAAATAAAGCTAAGTTTTTAAAATAATTAAAAACTACAGCAAAGGAAAGCACAGGGGCCCAGTGTGAGGTATAGTTGGGTATCTTCCTAGCCTGTCTTTTTCCATTTTAACAGTGAACAGTACACCAGTAGGGAGTTCTTGAGCTGTCTCAGCAGAGGGGGACCCCCATGAGACTCAGCACATCCCCTGAACACAGGCATAAATTCAGCTGGCTCACCCCAGGTCCAGAAAACCAGGGAGCCTGGGAAAGTGCACATCCTCTGTGTGTCTGCCCAACAGTGCCACAGGGAAGTGATCGGATTGAGGCAGGTGTCCCTTTGGCAATACAGGTAGATGTTGTGGACACTGGCTCAGGATGGACACCACTCATGAGAGTCTCTGCTATGACGGGAAACCAGAAGGTAGCTTCGCTCCTCATTGAGGCTGGGGCTGACGTGAACGTGAAGGACAAAGATGGAAAGACGCCTCTCATGGTATGCCTTTCTCCCCGGGGTCTCAGTTTTTGTTATCGCCAGACATGGCTTTGAGAGTTGAGCTGTTTATAACTGAGCCCTGGGTTTGGTTGCATAGAATGACCTATCCGTTAACAAGCAGGGGAAAGTCACTGTAGTTTCAACATATTTGAAGGGGGACTTATCATGTTGCCTATGTCGGCCTCAAACTCCTGGATCCTGTGGTCTACTTGAGCCTCTGAGTAGGCACTGTTCCCATGCCCCACACTATACTATCCCCACCAAATATTGCTAAGAACTATCAACCCCAATTCCCAGGGCCATTGTGAGATCAAAGTAGACCTGTTTAAAACAATGAACTTCCTGCCGTTCTGCCCTGGGCTGTCCTGTCCTGTATCATTCCAGTGTGGACAGAGGTAAGAAACATTTCCTGTTTGCAGCTCAACAGTCAGCAGGATGCAGGCCAGAGCATAGCTGCTGTGGGCAGTGGCCTAGCCCAGGGCTGCCTTGGGAGATAGACCACCCCCTCCACATTCCCCGCTACCTGCACTTGTTCTGGAGGGGAGCAGAGCTCCTCACCACACTTCTTTGCTTCCAGGTTGCCGTCTTAAATAACCACGAACAGCTAGTTCAGTTACTTCTTGACAAAGGGGCAGATGCAAGTGTGAAAAACGAGGTAATGTTTACGGGAGAATGTCCTCCGAGAAGAAAGAAATGCATGAGAACTGTATACTCTGATCTGTAATCCAATTAACTAAGTTCTGCTTCCTTCTAGTTTGGCAAAGGTGTCCTAGAAATGGCCAGAGTTTTTGACAGACAGGTGAGGACCTCCTTCCTGCCTAACCAAGCTGACTTTTTGTAGTTCTTTCAGACTCACAGAACCCGCCCAAACCTTGAAGGACATAGACCTGTTTTATGTGGTTTTTCTAGAATGTACTCTCCTTACTAGAAGAAAGGAAAAAAAAGCTGCCAAGGAAGTCCTCCGTCCACTAATGGGAAGGAGCGTCACCTGTCTGCGAGACCGACAGGAGCAAAAGAGCAAACCCTGACTGCTGGGCCGGCCATGCAATGTGCGAGTATCCGAGGCCGAGACGTTTATTTATTTAGTTGAAGATTCACAGTGACTTTTATGTAACAGGCAACTCTTCCCACATTGAAATACATCTTTTTACCTAAGCACATGCATATGTGGTCTCGTCACTGGACATCCATAGAACAGGGATTTTTCTTACCCCGTGCCTTTGCAGTTAGACACGAAACCAAATATTTATGCACTGGTGCTACAGAAATGTGCACACAGGTCCTCACTCCTGTGCTTTCCCCCCACCCGCCCACACTGTCCTCAAGATGCTCCAGGCCTACTGGCCTTCTTCTCATGTGTTTCTTATTATCTCCCCCCCCCCCACTGCAGTCCAGGCTGCTGTGGCCTCCCGCAGTGGGGTGCCTAAGCACCCAGGCATTTTCTCTTAGACTCTTGGCCTCACGTCAAAGCTCACAAACACATATCTGAAGATGGTGCAATTCTGTTAGCAGCGCTGGGAGGACAGGCCCATCAGTTCATGGGTTTGTATGGACTCACCTCTTTGGTCAAAGGACCCAGCCGCGAGGGGGCTGGACAGCTTGACCAATGAGTAGTGTATCACATTTAGTTTGGAGAGCAGACGATTTTTGAGGCACCTCGTATAGTTTGTAGACAAAGAGGGGCTAACCACCATCAAGACCATTGGTTAGGAGCCCAAAGAGAGAAATGTGGGAAGCTTTAGCTGGGCCAAGCTTAGACACCAGCAAAGCGAGCAGCACCACATACATTTTGGGTCTCTGGGGACAAGCTGGTTCACTTACCCCTTTATAAGGTACTTATTAAAGCCCTCATAGGAGTGCATTTTTTTTTTTTTATAGTAGGGAAGACCAATGAAAAGATAACCAAGGGTCCATACTCGGGAAGCCACAGAGAGAACACCTATACATTGATATAGATGTGAGCAGATGTCAGGGGGCTTCTCTGCAGAGCCACAGAACATTCGTCTGAGAATTGATCTGTGGGCGGTGTGTAAGCCTGGCTGTCGATGCTGCGTAGCCTTTCATATAAGGGCTTATCTTCTGCCTTGTTCGTGATCAGCATTGCCACCCAGCTTCCCGTCCTCTCTGGGCCTGATGCGAACGGCATTCACCAGCCCCTCTATGGAAGAAGGACACATAACATGCTTCCTGGCCAGCATCCTGCTTGGCAACATTGTCAACTGTCTGGCCTTACTACTGAACCGTGCTTACATTCCTGAGATGGTCGCCCTGGGTTCTGGTGGACAGCTGGGTCTGCGTGCTCAAAGGCTACAGTCTTTGCCGTTCATTTGGCCTGATGATTAGGAGGTGGTTTACAGCCTGCTTTATCCGCCCCCCCACCCAAGTAACTCATGGTTCTGTTTTTCTAACTCATTAAATTACATGCTTTATTTTTACAAAGTTATTATTTATTTTTATGCAAGGCTTTTTGTTCCTTTTATAGACACCAAGCCCACTTATTCTCAACTCTTTTGTTTAGTAATTTATGTATTTGTGCCTCTGAGTTTTCCCCTGAGGGCCTGCTTTTGTTCAGTGTCATAAGGGTTTCTTTCTCTGGACCTTCTGGATCCTAAGACACAGGGATTAACCACCTCTGTGGGTTCCTTTCGGACCCTCTGAATTATCAGACAGGGCACAGGAGTAGAGTTTAACGAGGACAACAGGTAAATGCTTCTAATTCTGGAAGTTTGAGAGCCATCCCATAGTATACATCTCACCATTCCCAGTGTTATATTGGCTGCAGAATTTCTAGGACACATAGTTGTTTTGTTTTTTGCTCGTTTGTTGATTTATTCTTTGATCCTGAGCAGCACTAGGGCAGAGGTCAGATTCTGTGCATTTAGGATGCCTGTTTGCTATATGTGAATTTGCCAGTCACCTGGTGACATCATAAAACCTACTTGCTTTGTCTTGCATTAAGTGGTAAGAACAGAGATTCCTTTATTTTTGCTATAATTTTGAATATATGTGTATATCTATATGGAGAGGATAAATACTTTTGTTTTCTGCAGTTTTGTTTATGAAGTTGGACGCTATTTTAAAAATGTGTAAGCATGTATCCCTCATATTTAGATGTTCTTTGCTGACAAGCTGATACTTAGATGATTGCTTACTTTTTGAACTTTTCAGTAAGTAAGATAAATTTTTGAACTCACACTATTCAAAATGGCAGTGGGTTCCCCCAGTGTCTCACCAGCGCTATGTTTTGACGGGCGTTCTCTTCTTTCTTCCCAGGATTGGCAGCATGTGCACCGTGGCCTTTGAACACTTCAGATGCTTGTGCAGTGCTCCCAGATGCCCTTACATTTGTAAATGAATGAAAACAGGGCTGTTTTTCTACACAAGATTCTCGATAACAAATGAGACATGCAATGTTTATCTGTTTACTGTTTATTGGGTATAATATTCTTAACAATGACATTTTCTACTGAACTAGTAGGCTGTATTTACTTGTAGATCCCCCATATGAGAAATGCGTACAAAAATAACCGCATGTAACATACAAAGGTGAAAACATGAGTTTATCAAAGCGCTATCAATGGATGAAGCCCTGCAGAACGACTGTGCGGGTTACCAGAGATGTACAATTAATCAGAAAGGAGCTAAGCAGCTTGTGGTTGGTCAGTTATGTTGGTTGTTGCCGTATTCCGATGGCTGGCTTTCCAACCATTACCAAGTTGCTCTGCTAGGAGGACTGTTAGTTCCAAGAGTTCTGCCTTGGAGTCTCATGAAATTTGTGTGTGTGTGTGTGTGTGTGTGTGTTTTCCAGTCACTGCCTGAGGAAGTTCCAACATACAGGCTAAGGAAGATAACCCAGTATTTGACTTGTTTGTAAGGAAATCATGTGATGCTGAATCTGTTTCGATTTAAATGTGCTAAATTAGGAACTAAAATGTTACTTTCTTGGAGAATTACAGATAACACAGAACATGATCTTTGAAGGTATAGAAAGGCAGGCGGGTGGCTGGGCTCTCAACTTGCAGGGGCCAAATCACTTTCCAGTTGCTGAGTGTTAGGCCTCCCGCCAATCTCTACCCATTATCGAGCATTCCAACAATTTCATAATCCTGTGCTGCTTTTCCTAATTTCTCTCATATGAGAAAAGCTTGCAATGGTTTGATAATAAACTGCTATTTCCCTAATGTAAGTGTGTGTGTGTGTATGTGTGTGTGAGTGAGAGAGAGAGAGAGAGAGAGAGAGAGAGAGAGAGAGAGAGGATTATGCTTGTATGTTTCCCACAAAAGGCACAGAAATGGTCTGTTCGTTGTCTGCACAAATGTCTCCTGCAAGGGTCCCCACTGCCCAGTGGTCCTGAGTATGGGGCTCACAGATTCACAGATCTGGGAGATTTACTTACTTCATTAGAGTTGAAAAGCAAGAGATGCCAGTGGGAAATTCAAGTTGCGGCAACAGCATTTTGCAGTCAGTGCTAACTTGATTTTCTATGGCTAACTCTACCTTCTAATTAGAGCAAGGCATTAGGAGGGAGGTCACTGTGGTTGATATGCTGTGGGATAGATTCAAGGCTGGTGTGTGCTGGGCGGCGGGGAGCGGGGCAGGGCTGCTCTCTGCTATGGCCCTGGAGAAGGCTGGACCAGACTTGTCTAGTAGGTGAACCTTGAAGGGTAGCCACACATTGCCACTTTATCTTGAAGTGGTGACAAAGGTAGAGACTTGGCTCTCGCGGATGAGGGAGGCTTTGGCATGGGGTCTGGCCAGAGTAAGGCACTTGTGATTGGCAAGAGAGGAAGACAAGTTGGTGCCTGTGTTTTCCTGTGTACTTTGTATGATGAAGCCACTGCTGAGCTGTGTGGCGGAACTAGGAGTGGATGAGAGAATAAATGGCCTCTCAGCATCCTTACCCACTTGCCATACTGCTCAAAACACCCAGCTCTTGGTTCTGTGGGGGCTTCTGGGACTGTTGATGTCTCTTAGTCTCGGTCATTTGTATATGACCGAGGGCATCAGAGAACAGTGGGGGAGGATCTGTAGACTAAGTGTCCCTGGGCTAGGGCCTGATCTAAGAGAATTAAAACATGAAGCAAGCCTCAGAGGAAAGAGCTGCAAGTGGCCAGGCGCCCTGCTGCCCAGCCATTGTCCTCCCAGTTGTCAGGGTGGCGCTGGCTCAGAGTGCTCAGTAAACATCTGCGGAGAGGCAGGAGGATGCTCAGGCCTTCTCACTGGCCCAGCTCCAGCCTCTTTGTAGCACCATGGGGATCACAGGCTCCTAAGAACGTTCAGACACAGCCGAGGCTTTGGCAGTTCCTAGGGAATGCATTGATGGGTTGTATTGATTTGTTGGAGAACAATGACCCATAGCTTCAGCCTGAGAATTCCTAATAAAGTTAAGAAGGCATAAAAACGTCTCCTCAGAGACCAGTCAGGAGTATTTCTTCCCGTAGAGTTTAATTTGTTGCTTGTGTGGTTTCTGTGATGTCATCCCACATGTGTGAGCTGGAAACGCTCACACAGAGAGCGCAAACTCAGCATGCATATTTTGAAATGGAAAAAATGCATTGTTGCTCTCCATCTGATCCCACGTACTGGAAAAGCAGACTTGGGAATAGTGTAGGAGACTAGCTCTTAAGTGGAATGCCGGCAAGGTTCACCTCCTCCCTAAAGTGGGGTCACATCTGGCCATGTCTCATGTCTGGGCACTGGACCACTCTGCTGGACTTTCTCAGGGATGGTCTCAGAAACCTCAGCCGACTAGTCATGTGTATATTGTGTTTAAACATAAGATAGACTGCAATTGAACTGCGAGTATCCATTTTGGTCTCTGTTACTTAAAGGCTGTAGAAAGGGAGAGACAAACTATCCTCTCAATAAACCCCATGTTGGTTATTGGTTCCTAAGTTTTGTTTAAAATTGAGGTTATTGCTAAATATGCCTTATTTGATAACTACTATATCTTAGAGGTATTTTTTTAAGTAATGCTGTCTATCCTGTAAGAGAATATCAGGATTAACTATGTTCTTATTCAGAAACAGATGTATGGCTCTGGAAAACAAGCAGCCAGCACTGCTCAACTGTGAGGGCACCATCGGCACCGTTGGTAGCCACTGGGGAGATGGCAGAAGAGCGCGGTTCCAACGTCCTTTAAATCAAATGTGGGTTTGTAGCTTCCCTCTCACTCCACCCAAAGGGTGGGCTCATCACCTGTTCCAACTAAACCTTTGAGTTTACACAGATCTGGAACTTTTCCAGTTGTGAAGTTTGAACTTAATACAACTACCCAACCTCACATCAGTTGCAAAAATTCTGCATGTGTCCCGGCAGCAGCGAAACTGTGGCATGAAACGAGACAACCTATGAGAGTTCTTTTGTGTATCTGTGATGTGGATTTGTTTACCCACTGTCTTCAAGACCATGTGTTTCCCAAGGCTGAATACGGTTTTGAATTCTGGAGAGCAAAACAAAGTCTAAGTCTGTATTTCCCCTTCGGCTTCAAGACCTAGGGCAACCATTGCTATTACCCTTCCGAAGATGCCTGATCCTAAAATACTCAGATGCTACAGAACCAATGTCAGTTACCTTCTACTGTGAAAGCCGGTCATCCCCCACACCTTGCCAGGACACAGTGAAGGCCTCTGGCATTTGCCTTGCATTTTTAAAACTATCTTTCACAACATTAGCTTGAGGCATCTTAAAGATCTGCTCCTGAAGGCGGTTTTCCAGCCAGGCATGAAAGAGTGAAAGATGGAAGGGTTTCCTGACTAAGTCTGCCTTTTGTGAGCCTTCGGCATTGGGGAACTGATGTCTCTGTCATCCTAGGATGAGTTAACAGGTATGTTCCCAGTGTGGGCAAGACTGAGATGTTATGCTGTAGAAAATAGGATGCCCTCAAGAGAAGAGATGGGTGACTTTGGGTTCTTTGTCCCACGACTACTAATAAGGATAACAGACATGGCTGTACGACGAGAATAACATTCCATGTGGTTATAACTTTTGCAAGCATATGGATTCTGCCTAATTTTTAATAAGTTGAGCCGTGCAGTAAAGAGATTTTTATCTCCAGGGTTGATCGACTAGATCTGGTTACCAGCTCACATCTGAAAATGTTTATGGTCCCATAGAAAGCCGCTTCTATCTGTCAGAACACAGGGTCATTGTATTACAGTCAAGAAGACAATGTGGCAATTTGCTGAGCTCGAAACGGGGCAGGAGACAGAGGTCTGCAGTGCCTGGGCAGTGGCTTTCTCGCAGAAGCACCACTGTTCCCAGTGTAAACAACATGCCCATGCATGCCAGCACTGTGCACAAGGGCAGCCAGAGAGAAGCTCCTGCTGGCTCTGGGAGCAGAGCCTTGGGCGGCATCACAGACTTCTTTTTCCTCCAAAGGTGTTCATGGCCTCTCAGCTCAAAGTCAACTGTCTGCCTGGACTAGGGTTCCAGTCTCTATCCTGTTGTGGCCACACCTCAGCCTTCTTGCTAGTACTCTAGGTTTTCTCCAAGATCCTCAGGGTGCAGAATCCGAAGCCCTGTCAGTATGTAGGGCCTAAGACCTTCCTTAAGGCCCTGGCTGCAGTCCAAGATAGGGATTCCAAAATAATAATAAAAACCTCATTCCAGGTTCTGCTTGGGGTATCCTGAGCTGTGTGTCTGGTACTGTAACACAGCCTTGGGGAGCTGGGGAGCTGTTTTCCAATAAGGCCTCAAACAGGAAGTAAACATCTCGTCTTGGATCCCATCAGGCAGGATCATTCAAGTCCGCCAGAAGAATGAAGCACAAGGAGCCTTCTGTAGAAAACCCTGCGATGGCACAAATGCCTGCTACGGCGCCCTGCGCAGTAATAGACACTTTGCATAAATTAATAACTTACAAGTACCTGAGCAAGGACACAAAGCACCACAGCACAGCACCGACGGCAGTAGCTCTAAGTTCTGGAAACAATGGCGTTTTAAACACTTTGAAAATTCTTGAAAGTTGGTATAAAAAGAAATCACTCCGATGGAGTTGAAGATAGTGCAAACTTCTGTCTTCACTGCTGAGGACCAGTTTGGGCTTGCTTGTCACTTGATGTAGGCATTGTGGGAAGATCGGGGCACTTGGTGCTTAGGAGCAGGTCTGAGTCAAGAGCAAGCCAGGGAGGAGAAAACAAAACTGCAGTTAGATGGTCCAAAGCCGTTCTATAGACACAAAAGCTGGGCAGGAGGCTGCTCCTGGAGACTGGTGGGTCTCCCAGGCTAGAAGCCACTGATCTCCACCTGAGACTGGAGGCCAGGCTGACTTTTGGGAGAGAATGCAGAGCACATCAAGGACCTCACTGCAGAAGTCCTAGTGATTTATGACAGGCCACCTCCCCTCTCTGGAGCTGTGCCTTCCATCCATGAGTTGATTCTAGACTAGCACCATTTGCAGAAAAATGGACATGAATGGCTCAGACAATCCCTAGTTTTTCCTTATAGATTTATCTGTAATGTCTCTGCATGTGAGTACAGGTGTCTGTGGAGGTCAGAAGAGGGCACTTCTGATTCCCCTGGAGCAGTTACAGATCCTTGTGAGTCACCCAATGGGAGCGCTGGTAACGGAACTCCAGCCCTCTGGAAGAACAGCAAGTGCTCTTAACCACTGAGCTGTTCTCTCTGGCCTCAAATTCTATGTTTCTAACAACCAAGTGGCACAGGTGAGTTCAATTTTATCGCTGTATCATCATCTTAGTATACAATCAGCATAAAGAACTGGGAGAATCAAGGGGCCAGAATTAAGTGTTTGAAATCTGGTACACGTTTACACTTTTATTTCAGTTTTGAACCAGCTCCAACATGCCTAGTGGCCACTTTGATCCCATGGCACAGCTCAAGAGATGGAGAGCCAGTCTGCCATCAGTAGAATTGAGGCAGGGGACTGCTTGGAATGTTCTGAAAAGGAGTGCCCCTTGGTCAGCCTTATGTCCATGCAGTAGTTTTATCTAGTGAAATATAGAAAGTAACTCAAAAGCTATGCAACTTTTTCTGCATTTCCACAGTGGTGAGCTAGACTGTTCTCTTGACCCTCTGACCAGCATTATCTCTGAGATTTACGAGGCAGCCATTTCTTTCCTAGGCCAACACATTCTTCCCAAGAGCCGTAATGAATCAATGACGTGCGTCTTCCCTTGCAGAGATGGGAGTTACTAAACGTGCAACCTGGCTCTCTGGTGCTCAGAGAGCTCATGGCCTGCTAGAGGGCACATGAGTCAGAAGAGTGGGCCGTGAGTTTAACGATCTGCTAGCCAGGCATGGTAGCTTGTTCCTCTAGTCCCATCCCATCCCAAAGGAGGGTGAAGGATTGAGCGGCTCATGTCAACCTTGCTACTAGGGAGACAAATGCTAGGCTATGGTGTGCTTGCCTAGCACGTTTTATCCCAGGAACCGAGGAAAAACAAAACAACAAAAGACCCACAAGGGAACAATTTCACTGAGGAAGAGGTTGAGCTGCAGCATTTGCTGATTTCCATCTTGTCAATGTCCCCAGCTACACTATTGCACCAGCAAACCTGGAAGATGGGAGAGCACCCAGCATGCCATGGATTCCCCCATAGAGATTCCTGATGTGAGAAACCTTAGCAGCAAGGATCTAGGAGCAATGTTTTGAGTATTCATTACCCTTGTTTTAAATGCAACTTGATATTCGTTAATATTTAATATTGGCTAGGTTGCAAAGGCATGAGCCAGCTTCAGTACAGCCGTGGGTTACCTCTCCCCATGTAAATAGAATCTGGGCTACATCTGCCTCAACCCTATGGAAGAGGGGTGAAGATGACCATAGCCAGAGAGAGCCAGCACAGGCCACTCAGCTGTAGAGAAGCCCCCAGGAGGACCCTATTGAGCAGCTGCTTAGGCCTCACCTCTCCATAATCTCTCAACCCGAACTAGTGTCTCAGCCCCTGGAGAAGGCAGAGCAAGTCTTGGTGAGGGTGGTGGAGGTCCTGCCTTTATAAACTATTTTCCTTAGTGCCTGTAGGAGACCAGGCTGGGCCCGTGTCAGCAGCTCATCCTTCCTGGGTCATCTTCATCCTGCTATGATCTCTCAAGTAAGTGAGCCATTGCTGAGAGCCCTGGGCTGATGTTTAGGTATGCATAGGTATAGTTTGCTTTTCTTGCTTCCTGGTTTACTTTTACACATATCTCCCACCCTTCCCATGCTGGAGGCAAGCAGGAAACACGACTTAACACCTGAAACTTGCCACACCTCCAGTGTGGTTTCTTCAGCTACTCTTTACCATTAGAGGACACCTACCTGTTGGGGGCTGGGCGGAACCCAGGCTCTTGCTGCCCTGGGGTCCTCACCAAGGCACTAGTGAGCCGAGATGCCCTGCTCAATGGATCAGCAGGCAAAGGCTTCTGAGGAGGGCTGGGTTTGTGGGTGCCCTGCAACAGACAACAGACCACATGTGACTCAACTCTGGTCAGAACTGGACCCTGGGACCCAGTAGTCTTCTGGAAGGCAGTGCACATTGCTACAGAGTGCTGGGTTCATCTCTGATTTATAACCCTTCTACAATATAAAGTAGGGCCTGTATTTAGCCTTTATGTGGAATTTTCTGTAACATTTAAAAGAATCATGTAGGTACACTCCTATGTGGGTCATCTGACCTCACAAGTCTTAGGGGGGTACAGTGGATGGTAGGGTTCTGTCAGTGCCCCTAGGGGATGGATATAAATCCACCCATGCTTTCAGACAATCTCTAGTTTATGAAGGACTAGCTAAACTGGGGATGCACAGGATTTAGAAGACAGCCGTCCTCCTGGGGTCAGGATCTGAAAAAGACTGCTTTGTAATTTGTACAACTTGTTGTATTATCTGTAGAAAGGAGCCATGCGGTGACTTATGGGACAAGTAAAGGCCTGTGAGGACACTATGGAGTGATGGGCTCCTGGCCAAGGGGTCAGAGTGAGAACTTGAGGGTTACTCTACATTGAGTTATACCCAAAGGGACTCATACAAGTCTACCTCTCTGGAAAATGGAGTAACCTATCTTGTAGCCCTGGTATGGGGCTTAAATAAAAGAACATGTAAGATGCTCCCAGCACATGGATAATTATTATACCAACAGTTATTCGTGTGGCAACTTTAAATGCTTCATGGAAATCTAAGACCCCTTGAGGTACCTTCCTCTCTGCCCCTGGTGAGTGTACAAACTCTCCTGGGTCCAGGATAGGTCTGGTTAGCATGACACTTTCCATTCTTGGCCCCATCATTGCAGGGGAAAAAGGACCCTGAGGATCAGAGTTAGAATCCCTTACAGGATGTCCTGGTCATTAAATGAGCCAATGCACTTGCATGATGAGGCATGGTGGGGCACACGCGTGGTCCCAGACATTGAGGCTACACAACAAAACACACCTTAAAAGTCACACAAAGCCTGCACTGTCTTGGGATTTGGTAGATCCATGTGTCCATCAGGATCCAAACATCAACACCAGAAAATGGAAAGATCTCCCACACTCTTGGGTAGGTAGAATTAATATAGTAAAAATGGCAATCATATCAAAAGCAATCTACAGATTCAATGCAGTGCCCAGCAAAATCACAGCAAAATTCTTCAAAGACCTTGAAAGAACAATAATCAACTTCATATGGAAAAACAAAAATTCAGGATAGCCAAAACAATTCTGTACAAAAAAAGAACTTCTGGAGGCATCACAATTCCTGACTTCAAACTCTACTACAGAGCTACAGTAATGAAAACAGTTTGGTATTGGCAGAAAAACAGACAAGAGGACCAATGTAATCGAATCAAAGACCTGGATATCAATCCTGCAAACACTTGATTTTTGACAAAGAAGCTAAAAATATAAAATGGAAAGAATAAAGCATATTCAACAAATGGTGCTGGCATAACTGGATATCAACATGTAGAAAAATGAAAATAGATTTGTATCTGTCTCTATGCACAAAACTCAAGTCCAAATGGATCAAAGACCTCAGCATAAAACCAACCACACTGAACTTCATAGAAGAGAAAGTGGGAAGTACATTTGAATGCATTGGCACAGGAGACCACTTCCTAAATATAACCCTAGTAGCACAGGCATTTAGAGCAAAAATTAATAAATGTGGCCTCTTGAAACAGAAGCTTCTATAAGGCAAAGAACATGGTCAACAAAATGGCAGCCTACAGAATGGAAAAGATTTTTAGCCAACCCTACATCAGACAGAAGACTGTTATCTAGAATATACAAAAAACTCAAACTTGACATCAAAAGAATAATGAAAAAAATGGGGTACAGACCTAAACAGAGAATTCTCAACAGATGAATCTCAAAGGACTAAAAGACATGGAAATGCTCAACCACCTTAGCCATCAGAGAAATGCAAATCAAAACAACTCTGAGATTCCATCTTACACTGTCAGAATGGCCAAGATCAAAACCACTGATGACAGTTTATGCTGGAGAGGTTGTGGGGTAAGGGGAATGCTCTTCTGTTGCTGGTGGGAGTGCAAACTTGTATAGCTGCTTTGAAAACCAGTATGGCAATTTCTCAGAAAATTAGGAAACAATCTACCCAAGACTCAGCAGTACTGCTATTAGGTATATACCCAAAGGAAGCTCAGTCATTCCACAAGGATATGTGCTCAGCTATGTTCACAGCAGCATTATTCATAATAGTAAGAAGCTGGAAGCAACCCCCTCAACCAAAGAATGGATAAAAAAATGTGGTAGATTTACACAATGGAGTACCACACAGCGTTAAAAGATAATGGCATCTTGAAATTTGCAGGCAAATGGATAGATCTAGAAAAAAAACATTGAGAGGTAACCCAGACACAGAAAGACTAATATGTATTCACTCATAAGTGACTTTTAAACATAAAGCAAAGAAAAATCAGTCTACAGGCCACAACCCCAGAGAAACTAGACAACAAAGAGGAGAGATACATGAATCTAAACTACATGGGTACATAAAAAGACAAGATCTCCTGAGTAAACTGGGAGTGTGGGGGTCATGGGAGAGGGTAGAAGGGGAAAAGGGATGATGGGAGGGAGTGGAGAAAAATGCATAACTCAATAAAATTAAACCAAAAAAGTTACTTCAAATGTGTATGATGTTTTCGCAGTGCTTGAACTAAAATCACATCTCTGAACTACAGACAGCAGCTCAGAGGCTACAACACCAGATTCAACAGCTCCCTGCAACATGATGGGGCTCCTACAGAAGTCAGCAAACCACAGCTGTGTGGGAGATGTGCCAAGAATGAACAACAGATAGATTGGACTCAGCACGGAACAGAGGCCAGACATACAGGTGACATGTCTCTTATCAGATCTCATCAGAGGAAATAAAAGAAGGCGCTAGAATATAGACAACCCCCCTAGGTAGGTGTAAGGACTACATTGGCTGTGCACACGCAAGTGTGCCTAGCTTTTGGACAAGTGCAGGGATAATAACAGCCCTCCCTCGGGGTTGACTGACAGAGTAAAGATCTTAGCGCAGGGCCTGGCATGTGTTCACCCAGAGTAAGCGGCTGCCGTTTGACAGCCGTGATTGACAGGAATTTCACCCTAGCAACAAGCCCTGGGTCATGAAGGCCACACACAAATCAAGCTCCATTTCTCATCACCGAACAGAAAACTGAACACAACGTCTGCGTGTAATGTAAAAATGAAAGCACACGCTCACCATAAGGAGACTCAGGTTATAAAATCATTCCTTACAAAGCAATACTAATTTTTCTGCTAAATATGATGAAGTATCTAGTCTCTGCAGTAAAGATAACACCAGGGTTTTATTGGTGTGTGGAAGAAAAGGTAAGGTGTATGTTATAGTCTGCTTTAACACATTTGGATTTATCATGGAAACTTAGGAGATAATTATGACTTTCCCATGATAGTCTCAATTTATGGTCATAGTCTTGTGAGCCATCATGTCCTCTCAGATGGTGCTCAGCTTTGAGGACAATGGTATGTTCATCCCTGTGATAAAACTCCAAACAGTCAAGATGCTGATGGAAAGTTCATGAGCCCCGAGGACAGCAAAGGTCCTGCCTTGCCATGTTTAGGAGAGGATCTAGTCTAGACGGTTGCTTAAGAGGTGTCAGGCCTCTGTAGAATGCGTCACCTCTGCGGGAACTAAGGAACTCCGGGCTACTCTTACTGGGACATTTTTCTTTAGTCTGTATTTTCAACAAAGTTCAAAGATCATTCTTTTCCCCTCAGGTTGCAGAGAAAAGTACCCCCCTGCCTGTCACATGGGGTCCTGGGCCTCTGCTTCCCACCTGTGTTCTAGCAATAGCAATGCACTGCAGAATGGCAATGTTCTCTCCCTCCCTCCCCTCCTCTCTCTCTCAACTTTGAAAGCAAACATGACAAAATTAAAATGTGGCCCTGTTGCCTTGACTGTCAACCTGTTATCAGCTTGCACATAGTCTACAATAGTAAATATGTCCTGCTATCTGGGAGTTCTGTGCAGGGAGACTGGAGCCCATGACCCCAGAAAGCCAGAGCCGTGACTGCGGTCCTAGGGTGACATTAACACATCTCACTGTAACGAGTGAGTCTGTCTCTGGCTAAAAATGTTGTGGACATTATGACCATAGATAAGATTGTAGCCCACCACAGTGATGTGGGCATCATGGAACCAAAACTGACATACCAGTAGATAGAGCTTCCATAGCCAGAACCATGGCAGGTAGGGCCACTGCGACCTCCCTTTCTTCACTGATAAAATGAATACTTCCCACTCTCCCTAAAGGAACCAGATAGCTAAAAGAGTAAGATATTATTGAATCAAAACACAGTGCAAGGAGAAGGAAGGAGAAGTCTGAGGCTGGAGGCATCTGGCCCCTTAAGAAAACCCGAGTCTTGTTATGGAAACCCAAGTCCTGCTTTGATTCCTGTCTACAATGAGTAACCCAGAAATCAAGTCAGCACCTTTGGGTAGAAACCAGATGCCCTAGCTTCATGGGGTGACCATGGTTTAGTAGGATAACATTTTTCCCCCAGCCTCTGTGCAGCAGAGCTCTTGTGCTCTGCAGAAAGAGGTATCAGGTTAGGAACTGTCTGGACAAAAATGCACACTGCTATCTACTGACAGTGGGTGACATCTTAATGCTGCAGGTGGAGTGGGCGGCTTTGAGCCCTTGACTTTCCTGTCTGTGGTAGTTTGGATGTAATTGGCCCCTATAATTTTATGGGGAGTGGCACTATTAGGAGGTGTGGTTTTGTTGGAGTAGGTATAGCCTTGTTGGAGGAAGTGTGTCATTGTGGGTGTGGGCTTTGAGGTCTTCTTTGCTCAAGCTTCACTCAGTGTGACACTCAGACCACTTCCTGTTGCTTGTGAGTCAAGATACAGGACTTCAGTTCCTTCTCCAGCACCACGTCTGCCTATACACCACCATGTCACACCATGACGAAAATGGACTAGACCTCTGGAAATGTAAGTCACCTCTACTAAATGTTTTTCCTTTGTAAGAGATGCCATGGTCATGGTGTCTCAACAACAGAAACCAGAACCAAGACACTTTCATTATCTCCTTGCTCATAGAATATGCAGCCTTACTGTGTTCTGTTACCTCCATAAACTGGAGCTTACAATGGCAACTTCTTTCAGCTCCCAGGGGAGGAAGGGGAAGGGGGCAGAAACACCTGCCAAGCACTCAGCTCTATGGCACCTGCCATGTACTCAGTGCTCAGTAAGTGTGTGTCTGAATGATTTTATAACCATTAAAAGCACAAACACAGGCTCCTTATACCAAAACAACGTGCACACTTGAGCACACACACACACACAATTTGGTGGTAATTATAACTATGTAAGTAAATCCCGCCATTGCTATTTGGCTGAAGTTTCTGCAGTGTAGGTACATGGTGTACACACCAGGACCTGGCAGCATTTTTCAAGAAAGGAACATGTTGCAGTAAACATCAGTCATCCCCAAATGATGGGTTGAGTTTTTAAGAGTCCCTGTTTCTCTAACGCACCTGGGAGCATAATCTCAGCCCTGAGTTTATGTCTGCAATTCGCTCAGAAGACTTTATATAACCTAGTTTTCTGGAACATGTAGGAAGTAATGAGAAATGGATTCTTAGATCAAGTGTTGCCACACATCAGCAGGCATCATTCAAATGCCATTCTATGGAACAGGTATTTAGCAAAGCAAATTTTGGTTAAGTGCTGTGTCAGTGGCACCCAGGTGAGGCTCTGCTTATTGGGAGAATGGCAAGGTGTCTTGGGAGACCAGGGATTCTCCCCGTTGTGGACCTTTTCTCTCTGTTCTCCTTCCTCCAGAAGTAACACCGGGCACAACTCTAAGGCTATAGAGACGACTCAGTGGGTGAAGTGCTTGCTACTCAAATATAAAGACCTGAGTTCGAATCCCTAGGACTCACATATAAAATCCCAATGAGATGGTGCACATCTGTAATCCTAGCACGCCTATGAAAAGTTGGAGACAGAGACTCGCCTTACTGTCAAAACCGCATGCCTCACGCAAGGCGGAAAGAGCGCTAGCCCCTGGAAGTTGTCCTCTGAGTGCCACACGTGTGCACACAGCTTGTACAAGAAGGTCCCACGCAAGCCTGAGCATGGGATGAGAAGCCCGCATTTTAAGAGGCACAATTGTGGACAAGACAATGAGCTGAGTTTGTGGAGGATGGCAGGTTTTCTAGAAAGACAATGCTTACTTGTCAGATGCAAAGTTAACCAATGCAGCTCTCGTGATATCGCCCCATCCCTGAAGTGTTTCTGTGATAAATTTGGACAAACATAGTCTAGTTAGCCATGCAGGCACATCTGGGTCCTATCGTGGGGGATGGCACCCATGGAACTGCAATGTGCCAGTGGATTCCATTCTTGCTGCCAAGCAAGAGTCACCTCTGGATACTGCCCACACCTGCCTGGAATGGATTCTAGATTCCCATGTGTGAAGAGAGGGGAACCACACAGGTATCTGTGACACGTGTCTCTGAAAGACTGCAGACAGACACAGCTCAGAGTGAGACCGTGGAGTTCCCAGTGACTTGTGGCCTAAGGGGAAGATTTCCTTAGGTTCATACAGAGAAGGCTTTTGGGGTGGCTGCTCTGGAGGAGCCACTTCTGTGGGCACTGATAGCTGTGGGAGAAAATCACTGTGCATAGCTCTTCAGATCATGTGTCCCATTAATCTCCACTTGGCACTGTACAGCAGTGGCATCACTGAAAGAGGAATAAGAAGCCTCAGTGTGAGGGAACCCGCTGGGTGGATGTTTCCAGGCCCCGGGAGTACCCGAGGGATGTGTGCAAGGCACTGAGCACCGCTGCATATCCTGGGCTTCACGGCTCCCATCAGATTCTCAAGTAAGGCCACAGCCCAGACATGTTGGGGACTTGCCTCTTGCCTTCCAGCAGGATAAACTGAGATAGACCAGAAAAAACAGATGGAAGAGAAAACTGTCCACCATCCACAAAACCAACCGAAGACACCAGATCAGGATCCTGACTGGTGGTGTGTGGGAGAGGGCGTTGTGAGCATGCGAGGAGTGAGAGGTTCACATAAGGAAAGCCACGTCGATTCAGTATTCAAACCAGAGTTCCTGCTAGGCCAGAGGTCAAGCTAGAATTACAATAAAGTACAGAAATTCTATTAAAAAAACTTCTATTTACATTAGCAAAGAAGACTCAACAGTGAAGTTAAAAAAATAAAAAGAGCCAGGGTCAGCCACACATAATTCACAGAGCACACTGCCAAAGCCATGCCATAGAGCTTACTGATAGGAGCTTGCAAGGCAGTTCTGGTCTTGTGCAGTAACATGTTTAGAGCTCAAATCTGACAAGGATACAAGTTTTTAGAACAGAGAAATTAACCAAGAGTCAAAGCTTTTTCCCTTATAAAGAGCTACTAGATATAAACTAGTTTGTTATCAGCAATAAAAGAAAAGGGAAATGAGGTTGTGGTAAAATGGAATAAGCATAGCTTACCTTATTCCTTTTAGTACTTGCATAAAAAGATCATCAAGCAATTGATATAAATTGAAAATTAGAGAAAAAGACTACCTGGTGAACTCTAGACTCAAGAAACTACCCAGCGGTGGGTCTAGGTGTGCACACTAGAGCCTCAGTTAGGACGTATAAAAGGAGCAACAAGAAATAAGTATATACAAATCTGGAAATAACTAAATGGTACCAAAGAAATAAAAAAACTCAAGAAAGTCTCTCCTCTGTAGGGATAAGCCTGGGAAGAGGGATGTCTAGAAAAACAATTATTTTGACTATATATGGTTTTATTCCTGCTCAATCCAAAGGAATCCCACCCTCTACCCCCACCCCCCACAAATGATTTGTGACATTTCTTTCCTGGACCAGAGACTGTGTACAGAACTCTTGGTGGATTTCTTACCACTGCAGAGTCTAGATGAAATGGAATGGAAGGACACCCTCCCCCCATCAAAGTCAACCTAAAATTCTATACCCAGCAAAACTATCTTTCATGGATGAAAAAGATATCCTTAGACACAGGGGTGCTAGTAATATGCCAACAATAGTAGGATTGCTTGAAAGATACATAGCGAACAGAAGTCCTTCAGGCAGAAAAGAAATGATGGGATGTAGAACATCAGGAAGGGGGAAGAGCTGAAAGGATCAATATATGAGCACATATAATCAGCTTCTCATTGGTTTACAAACATCTGTTTGACTGAAAGCAAAAATTCCATTCCAAGTGGCTCTTGATGCCCATAAAGGTCACCTAAAATATTTTACATGTACACATGTGTCCAAGTGTATGTGCACTATGTGCAAGCCTGCAGAAGTCATGTGGGTTCTGGAAATTGAGCCCAGGTCCTCTGCAAAAGCAGTATGTGTTCTTAACCTCTGAGGCATTTTTCTAGCTTCAAAGGCATGATTTAAGTCATCCATTATTAAAAATGAGGTCAGTGAGACCGAAAGGCTGGGAATTCTAAATTTCTCCTGAAGCAACCAAATACTGGGATAAAGATGGATTCATTTTCAGAGAGCCGTTTTTTTTTTTTTTCCATCAAGGCCAATTTTGACCCTCAGGAGACAGCAATAATGAAAACATGATTACAAGTGTAATTGTCAATCGAGAGAGAGGTCAGTGCTGCTGAGCCTCCCACAAAAGCCCAAGGAAATCCCATACAACACCCAGCCCCAAATTTCAAAATGCAGAGGAGACACTTTGGATAAATGAACCTCAAATATTAAGAAATGTTTAAATCGAAACAGAAACTGATGGCTCAGGCACACTTCAGTACCCCTCTCAGGAAGATGACTGAACTGCTGGATGGATAGAAGAAGGAGATGTTGCAGTTTACCTATCAAGTAAGCAAAGCTTTGAAACACCAGCCTTTGTCTCTCTCATCATGACCTCACTGGTACCAATATGAGTACATGCAATACTCTAACCAAACATTTAACTTTGTCTGACCACTTGAAGATTTGTGTTTTCAATCTGATATTTCACTTGAATCTTCCCTAAAGGAACTCCAAATGCATCTGTCTAGATATTCCAAATGAGAGCTATTTATAAAGCAAAAGTCACAGCAATCAAACACATCTACTAACTCACCGGTCCTTCAAAAGCTAATCCACATCCAAGTGGCACACTGCTGCTTAAAGAACACTTTATAGGCTCTTCAATGCCAAGGTATATAGAAACAACTTTACAGCAGAATCACAGGCTGTAAAGCTATGTGCACAGAGAATAACCTCAATGATGCTAAAGACGTAATTATACATATAGTTTCCTGTGGGATTATTTTTATATAACAATAGCATTTAAAAATGATTGTTTCATTATTCAAGTTGCCAACAGTACACCCATTACTAGTCTCAAAATATTTCACTTGAAATCCCAGCTTCTTCAGCTGTGTGCCATTAACTCAACATGCAGCAACCGGAAGCTATTTTAAAGCCAAATGCACGCTGAACCTGTGGTGATCTGGCAGCGCTGGCCTGTGTCGCATCCCATGACTTCACTGCAGCCTCAGTTTTGAACATGCGATGCAAACGATCACACCATACACCACCAACAAACACTGCCAAGAACGCCTCGGCTCAGATTTAAGAGTGTTAGGAATTGCCATGCTTCTGTTGTACACAGAAGGTTCTCTGTTCCCCCAGAACAAAGACTTAATTACAGAAAATACAGATTTTTAATATTTTCCTATCATTTCTTACCTATATACCCAGAGTCCTGTGAAAATTCCTCCAGGTAAAAAGCCTTCACGGTAGAAAAAGTTTAAATCCTGGCTTAGATGATAAATTGCATGGGCATGGAAACAATTCTGAATTTTAGTTTAAAAATCACTGTAGGCATTGTATATCGGTTATCTCTGTTAACCATCTGATTAACTGAATTCCATTTCATAAATCAGTATGTTAAACAAGTTGTCCAAGTTTACAATGTTAGCAACTAGCAGAGCCTGGATTTGAACTGCATCCCATCCCTTCAGCACGGGAGGCATACCTGGGCCTGCCTGAGTGCAGGATTGGCAGGTAGGGGCCTGGCAGGGCCGCTAGGCGCACGTGGGGCCTGGTGGAGAGGTGGGAGCACTCGCCGAGGTGACTGGGGATGAGGGATGGCTCGAGTGTTGAGGGGCCTGCTGATGTCAATCTTCTGGCTTTGTAGTGACGGCCTGTCCTGCACGGTCAAAGCAGAGAGTCAGTTCTGATGGAGTTTACTCCCTGAGGAAAGATCAGCATTAACTAGTCTACGACCAGTGGGGTGGGAAAGTCCACGGTGTCCACATGAAGGACTGTATTTATTTAAATTCTAAAAGAAGCATCCCCTACATCTGAAATGGAGAGATGGTTTTTATATAGATTAAAACAAACAAGCAAACATTAAGAACCAAACTGGTGACGATAGCACTCGGAAGGCTGAGATGGGAGGACTGAGAATTTGAAGCTTGTATTTGCTATATAAAAGATTCTATCTCAGTTAATCGATCAATCAATCAATCTTCAAGCTGGTTTAAGAAACAAATAGATGAACTAACCTGAAGTAGCAAGTATGAAGACACAGACTGGATCACAGGAACATCAAGAAGAAGGTATGGGCTCAGTGTGCACACGAGAACTACCTGCCCCGGAGGCTCATCTCTGGACTAGCTTCCCCGTGTTCGGAAGGAGGACCAGAGCAGGCGCAGCATGACCTGCACCCCATATTCTTTCTTTTTATAAATAACTTTACTGAGGTAGGATTGATACTCAGTTAATTGAATTAAGTGATTTTTTTCTTTACTCAGCTTTTTTTTTTTTTTAAAAACCCATCCATGTTTATGTGATTTGAACTGAAGATGCTTTTCCTGTACTTGGGATTATAGGCATGGGCCACTATGCCTGGCTTGACTGATGTTCATACCCATGGGGCTATTATAGCAATTATGACAAGGTCTCTATCACCCAGAAGAGCTTCCTTGCCACTTTTGCCTCCGTACCCCCCTTCTCGCCCCAGACCTTGGCATCTAAATGAATTTTTATGTTTTAAAGTTGCATAGAAATGGCACCGTAGAGTATGTGCTCCTTTCTGCCTGGGTCCTCTGACTTGGAATGGCTACTTTGAGCTTTACCCCCGAGGTCATGCGAGTCGGTGGCTGACTCTGTCTTCTTGCTGAGTCACAACCACTGTGTAATATGCCACTGTTAATCCTTTCACCTGTCGAGAGACCTCTGGGTCATTTCCAGTGTTTAGATTTTGCTTTTAGCCCCCATAAAACACACCTTTGTAGCTGGCAGGTCCAGGTTTGGAGACGAAGGGAGGCACATTTACTGGGAGCGATGGCTTCCCTTTTAGAAGCCCAACTTCTGCTCTTTAGACCAAGAGAAGTAAAATAGTGCATTGCCTGCTGCATTGGTGATAATCTTTTTCAGTTATTTCTCATTTCGTGGCACCTGTCTTGTTCCCTGTTTCAGTTTGTCCGAGTTTGCCTCAGTCAGACATTGTTTTGCTATGACAGAGTGCCTGGATGAGCAGCTTGGAAGGAAGGTTTAGTAAGGCTAATTAATGGCTTCAGAGGCTCAGTCCACAGTTGCCTGGCCCCACGCCCTTAGGTAGAACAGCAGGATAAAAGTGTGTGCAGAACCATTGGATGGACAGGTAAAGGAAGGGAGGAAGTGACAGGGGACCAGTGTACAGCCCTCAAATCCCCTCTTCCTGCCTTGGGATTGACTTCCAGGAGGGTTGACTTCCTGAAGTTTCCCCCACATCACCAAATGGCATCACCACCCAGAGGCCAGTGTTGAACTCACACCCAAACCATAATGGAGTTCGATATTTAAGAATTCTTGTGGATAAGCAAAACATTGAGGCATTGGGGAACCACTGGATACCCAAGGACAAGGGTATAGCTTTTTAAAAGAACGGAGTAGGCATGGATTCCACAGTCCTGGGCAACACTTAGGTCGGCAGAACTTAGACTCAGGCCAGAAAACTCACCTAGGCACAGCTGGTGACCCCTGGAAACAGGAGTCTGCTTTGGCTGCATTCCCAGTGTGGCTGCTGAGAGCCTGGCAGGTCTAGGTTACTGTCAAGATTGACTTGGTTTGTATCCAAATACAACACAATATGGGGACTTCGATTGCCCTATGAGAACCTTTTAGGGGCCTGCCTCTGGGCCCTGACCAGTGGAGGGGCAGTGAGGTATGGCTGAATCAAGTGTGCTGACTAAGCATTTCACAGGCATGATGGAGCCCTGTTTACCCAGGCAACCTTGTTCTGTAAAACTCCATGCCTTTACAGGACAACACGTCCTTGTGTGACCTACCTTGGGGGTGTTGGGATGTGGTGGCCGGCTCATCAGCAGGCCTTTTCCAAGGGTGGGGTGAGCCTGGCCAAGGTGAGAACCACTGGGTGTCCGAGAAGGGTGCACACACCTGTAAGGCAACCCAACATTTGCTAAGCAAGGGTTTGTCTTCCTTCTTGCTACAATTCCTCATATCCTGTTCCTGCTGATAACTGTGTGTGTCTGTCTATATCTGTATCTATATCTATATATCTCCATGGCCAATCATGCAGGGGAAAAAAAGCTCTGATATGCCTATGAGTTGAACATGAATGCTAACCTCTGCTCTCCGGCCACTGGCCTATCAAACTAGCTAACCGAAGATCATAGAGACTTAGCTGTGGGCGCACAGGGGCTGTTTCTCATGAAGCTGGCCTCTCAGCAATAGTCTCCCAGCACATTGGGGCCCGAAGTCCTGCCATCTGAGGAACACATTCCAGGGTCTACATGCCTTGTACAAAAAGATGAGAGCAGACCCATCGGTGGAATTCACCAGCACCCCGCTTATTTATGTAATGGACGGCAGAGTTTGAAGGGAGAGTCAAAGAGACAGCTGGCCCAGCAGACATTTACAAAAGCCAAACAACCCAAAGACCCAGTGTTACTATCCAGAAAATCTGCCTCCCTCCCTGGCAGAGGGTGATGCAGCGAGAAGCCGTCATTTCTTGAGAGGACATACCTCAGCTTTTCTATGGTGGTTTTCTTATGTGTGAACAGAAGCCGCATCAAGGTCTTCCTTTTGAGATACACCACACATCCAGCGGCCAGCAGACACAGGATGCTCACCAGTATCCCTACAGTCAAGCCCTGGTTATCTGAAACAAAACACATTTGGCTCAGGGGAGGGGGCCGTTCCAATAAAATACAGAAGACATCGCACTGTGACATTTATGGCAGAGCAAGCTCTAAAGGAACAAACAGAACCAGTGCACGTAAATCCCTAAACGACATCCTAATAAATTAGTCTCTCTTCAAAGGTCGTGCTGGAGTTCTGGTCTATGCCACCATTACTCATCTGTGACAGCTGAGAACTTGCTAGTGCAGGGACATGGTCTGGTAGGTGGGACCCTAGCTGGGCCACACAGATTTCTCTAGGCAGAGTGGGCCCTGGAGCTACACAAAGTACCAGGGGACCATCTTATCAGGATTGGGGGCTCCCCAAAGGTCATCTTCAACCCCTCCCCACATCTTGATTCTAGGCTGCTTTCACACTTCAGTTGGAGTTTACTTTTATCTGTCATCCCTTTATCTATTCTTGATTGAGAATTTGGGGCATCTCAAATTAGAGAACGAGAAAAGAAAAAAACAGCACCCTAAATGAAGTTACCCTGGATTTGGTTTCTGTCTGTTAAGGACTTAATACTGCCTTTGGGGGCAAGCTCCTTATTGTTGGGAGAATGCCCATGCATGCTTTATGAAATTTTACCTGTGGGGCTAAGGCTGGGCCCGTAGCTCAGTTCATAGAGTGTATAGCTAACATTTAGGAAGCTCTAAGCTTGATCCCCCAGAACCCCACAAACCAGATGTGATGGTGTACACACTAGCACTTGGGAGGTAGAGGCAGGAGGATTAGAAGCTCCAGGCTATCCTTGGCTACAGAGCAAATTTCAAGCTAGTTTGAGATTTAAAAAAATATTTTTTTCTTTTGTAATTTGATGCCATTTAGCACATGTGGGTAGTAGAACACATAACCCATCAGGCTACCTCCTGACTGCAGTGATAGCCAGAGGTAATCCGGGAGGTGCTAGGAATCACAGGAGGCTTCTTTGGAAGCTCATCAGAATGGTGAAGTCCTGGGGAACAGGGACCCTTAACTAGTCTGTATGTCGACCAGGGATGTTCAGGTTGAGTTGCATACCCTAGGTGTCCAACTGTCCCTGTATACTGCTGGGGAGCCATATTTACCCTCTTGCTGTCTCCCTTCAGCACTCAGTTACTGCTAATCCAAGTAGCAGCTGCCCCAGCTCTGGGCACAATGTCTTGACACCCACCTTGTTCTGTACTTTGTCCTCAACCAATGAGTCCTATGGGGTCTACCAGTACTGTCTTCCTCCAGCCATCTGCATGACTGGAAGGGCACTGTTGCTGGGCTCTTGTCAACTGGCATTCCTCCTAAGCTTAGTAGCAGCCCTGAGCTTCAGCTAAACTCTGTTGCCTCATCTAAGTGAAAAATGACCAGCAAGAATCTCAAAAGGGAATTTTCAATCCCTTGCATCAACCTTACATCTTAAAGTGATCCAATTAAAGTCCTGCCAGACCCTAAGTGGCATCAGGATTGCCTGCTGCCATCTGCTGAGCTGTCCAGCCAGTGTTCCATGAAGTATCACGACTCTACTGTTCAATCTGTATCCTGGGAGTTGTGACTGTTATCCTGTCCTGTCCCACCCTGTCCCCAGGCCTTGGCACAGCCAGTTCTCTTTATTTGCAATCTCTCTACTCTATAGATGACTCTTTTCTGAGACAGGGTCTCATAGAGTCCAGGATGGCCTGGAATTTGCTATGTAGCCTAGGATAACCTTGAACTCCTGATCCTCCTGGCTCTCTATATTCCCACTGCTAGGATGACAGGTATGTCATTCTGGGGATTAAATTTAGAGCAGTGGTTCTCAACCTTCCCAAGGCTACACCTCCTTACTACAGTTCCTCATATTGTGGTAACCCCCAGCCATAAAATTATTTTCATTGCTCATAACTGTAATTTGCTATTATGAATCATAATATATTTATATGATCTACAGATGTTCTTTATTTTTAAAACAGTCTTATTTTACATAGCAATTCTAGTTCCCTCTCCTTGCCTTCCTCCTGCTCCCCCCAGTCCCATCTATTCTTTAGAGAGAGACAAAGGCTGTCACGTCATCTGCGGCAGCACCAAGGCCTCCCTGCTGTATCTAGGCTGAGGAAGGTATCCCTCCGTAGGGATTGCAGATGTTCTTAGGTGAGCTCCATGAAAGGGTTGTGACCCACTGAGCTAGGGCCTCATGCACCCTAGATAAACACCCAATTGACTAGGTTCCAACCTTAGCCCTCTCAGGAATTTTCTTATCTCTGCTTCCCCAATGCTGGGATTACAAACATGCACTATCACACTCAACTTCTCCTGTGGGTTCTGTGGATCCACACTCAAGTACAAGTGGGCGGCACTTTAGCAGCTGAGCCTTCTCTGGTGGTGACCATTCTCTTAAGAGGTAGCTGTCATACTTTTGCTGTTCTTGCTTGTTCTCTCTCTCTCTCTCTCTCTCTCTCTCTCTCTCTCTCTCTCTCTCTCTCTCTCTCTCTCTCTCTCCCTCCCTCCCTCCCTCCCTCCCTCCCTCCCTCCCTCCCTCCCTCTCTCTCTGTGCTATCACTCCTCTGTTCAGAGTTTTAAATTGCACTGGGTGGCAGCACACAAAAGCAACCCTTTACAAAGTCCTTTGATATGCCAGTGACATTCATACACATTTGGTAGTGCACTGTGGACACTGCCTTAGCTGGGAAAAGTGCCACAGGGAGAGAAAATGGCCAACACAATGCCTTAGCTGCATTGAGGGGGAGCCAGCATTTAGAACCTGAAAGGTTCAGGCTGGGCCAGAGGCTCCCAGAGTCCTAGTGTTGGGACGCCTGCCCAGTACCCACGGCCTTAAGCAGCTCAGCATCCCTTCCCAGCGATGCTGAGGCTCCACTCACCTGCTTGCCGGATGGGCCCACTATCTGTGCTTCCTCCAAAACCAAACTTGTCACAGAAGGGAGGGGCCCAGTGGGCCTCACAGTGGCAGTTCTTCCTGTTGTTACACACCTTTGGGGCAGAAGGGGAGAAAAACATCCAGAGGGAACAGTGTCAGGACACACAAGACCAGGGTACTCTGCCAGATCCCCCCAGCCACACATGTAGACTCAGTAAATGCGAGACCGAGAGACAGCACTGCACCCGTGGACTGGAGCCCCAGGAGAGGAGAACAGCACAGCCTGTCTGTGCTCAGGAGCTGCTGTTGACAGCCGGCTCCCCTTTCCTGGTCTTGGTAGTTAGGGGAACCCAGTTAGGGACACGGAATCAGAAGACCACGCATAAATCTGCCTTCTCTGGGAGGCTCAGGGAGGATCCAGCAGTCTGGGGTGGGGAAGTAGGTCTGCAGCTGGACCTCTTATTTCTGATGCCCACGGAAGTGTGCAGAGGTCTGGCAACATTCCTGGGAGCCTATTTGTTGTCCCCAAATGCCCGTTCTTTCTCTCAGCCCCTTGTGGCCATTACCTGGCTCCCTGTCACAATATACGATAGGCAAAGACAGCGGAACTGTCCCTTGCAAAGAAGATGGCAGGAAAGGGTGCTTTTGCCCTTCTTGGTCCCGGATAAAGCACTCTGATGGGAGACCAGAGCTCCAGTGGAAGGACCCAGAAGTCTGTTCATCTACTTACTAGCCAAGGGTCACCCACAGTGGTTCCTCTGCTTGGATCCACTGTTGATGTTTACATATCTTACCAAACTGGATATAAACCAATTGATTTTGAGTGTGAAAAATGGAAGTTTTTTTTTTTTTTTTTTTCTTTTTGGCGATAGAGTCTCATGCATTCCAGGCTGGCTTTGAACTAGCTATTTGAGTAAGAGTGGCTTCGAATTTCTCTCTGAGTCTCCTGCCTCCACTTTCTGAGTGCTGAGAGATTCTAGGTGTGCCTCACCATCCCTAGTTTGAGGTATTGGAGATCAAACTCAGAGCTTTGCACATGCTCAGTAAACACTCCACCAACTGAGCTACAAACTACAAGGCTTGTTTTCTGAAAAGGAGGCTAAGCTTTGGGAACATTGAACAAAAGTCCACCTGACAGATTAGGGAGGGGCAGGACAGTGGTAGGATGACTGGGGAGAGCTGCCCAGATCAAGGACTGCGAGCCCAGATGACTGTCTGGTATCTGTATTTCCCTTCTATCTAAACAGTGTAAATTATAGGCGATGGGTTTCTGGGTGGCTCGCTTGTTGTGTGGAAGTCAGTGGAACTGGCAAACAACTCTAGGGCCTACATAAAAACACTGGGGTCAAATATGCCTGAGTATTTGAAGGCAAACAAAACATTTGCAGCCTGTGTCTTTCTTGCAATGGTTCCCTGCTCTAACTGGCTTCTGTGAAGGATCCAAGCACTTGTCCAGTTGCTTCCTCTGTGGAGACAGTCAACAGAGCCTGTGGGAAGCAGGGATGTTTTCTAGGACACTCCTGTTAATCAGGGTTCTTTCTTTTGCAGAGCACCTGTGGCCACCGAGTTGCAGAGTTCTTTCTAAGGGTTGTAAGGGATGGATTAATGCAATTCTTTTTAGTAATGAGGCAAGGCTCACATGGCAGGGTTGTATATCCACCATAAGCTGGGCTGGTCGAGAGCGAGTGGGACAGACTGCTCCCTAGTGTCTGTGGTATAACCTCGATACCTGGCAAAGGTGCTGCAGCTGGCAACCCACCCATGAGACTCACACCCTGCCTAGTGTGGGTGATCTTAGCTTGAGGCAGGAATTTGCAGTCCAGATTCCCTACTTGGAGGTACTAGTGGTGAGCCTGGTCTCATCATAGAGGGATTGGGTCAGCTACCTGTAACAAAATATCTTAGTTTCTTTTGGATGCTGTAATAAAACACCCTGAAATAATAAACTGAAAGAAGAGTTAATTTTGGCTCACAGTCCCAAGTGCATCATGGATGAGAGTCATGGAGACAGGAGCTTCAAACAGGTGCTCACATCACGTGCACAGTCAAGAACTTGAGAGCCATGAGTTCTGTGCTCAGCTCACTTCCTCCTTTTTATATAGTCTAGATTCCCAGCCCAGGAAATGATGCTACCCACACTGGGCATGGTTTCCACCTCAGTTAACCTAGGAAGATAATCTTCCACAGGTATGCCCATAGGTCCATCTTCTAGGTGACTCTAGATCTCACAAAGTTCACAATTGAGATGAACTACCACACAGAGTCGTAGCTGGCTATTCCAAATCAGCATGTCCCCACAGGTCTCACAATGAGAGGCCTGTGCCCTACTTTCTCTGAGCCAGTAAGGTAACTATGGATACTTCCTCACTATCACACTGGCCTTGGCATCGTTGCTAAAACAAAAGGGCCAGGCTTGTTCATCTATTGCCATTAGAGAGGAATCTATAACCCAATGAAGACATGAAGAGATTCCGTTTGATACTGAGTCAGCTGAACAGAACATCAAGGCACCTGTCTGAGGCGGCCCGGCAATCTGTCATGGTTACAGCATGGTGGTGATTTTGCAAAGACCTCCATAATCCCAAGTGTCTAGATAGTCTAAAAATACAATTTAGAGCCTGGTTTCTGTAGAAAAGCTCCAGGAGGACAAATGAGCCACTGGTGCAACTAATCAAGATTAATATAATCCCATTGGAAAACAAAATGAACTGCATCAGGAAAACTAAATTGCGTTTTAAACAATTAGAGTCCACTTCTTCCCTAAAGCTTCTCAGAACTCAGCGGCATGTGGTAGTCAAAACCAATGACAAGGGCATTCAAGAACACGTGCTCGGTAGATCTGATGTCCTCATTTTAATCCCTTTTGCAAGTATCTTGGTTGAGACATATTTGGGCTGTTGGGAGCAAGAGGGACAGCCCTGCTTGAAATGCTAATGCGAGTCCTTCATGAAGCAAGGTTAGCTTCGAAATTACTTTGAAGATGACAAAATTCTTTCTTTATATCACAGAATGTTAATTCAAAAGATAATTACCTCTCAATCTGATTTTCTTTGTTAAATGAAAGTGACATTTCTCCTGCTATGTAAAGGTCAGAGACAGTTAACGTCTTTGGAAGAAAATGTTGAGGAGGTGCTCACTGTCTACTATAACTTTTAAAAAGCTACAGGAGAGATGTAGGAGGGGCTGGAGAGATGGCTCAGTGGTTAAGAGCACTTGATGCTCTTGCAGAGGACCTGGGTTTGGTCCTAGCATCACATGGTGGCTCACAATCTGTAACTCTAGTTCTGGGGAATCTGACCCTCTCTTTGGCCTCTGTAGGCACCAGTGTGTGCTCTCTCTCTCTCTCACACACAGGCAAAACATTCATGCATATAAAATAATTCCATCAGAAAAGCTGCAAACTATTAGTGCTGTGGACTGGCTGAGTGGAGGTGGCAAATCCTACTTACCCCTCGGCCATGGCACTGCATTGCACACTTGTGAACCCCAAAGACGCTGACATTCTGACATCGACGATTGAGGCAGATCTGTGGGAGACACAGCACATGCCTCAGTACCTCTGCTCCCCTCCCTTACGCAGGCACACAAAACAGAGAAAGCAGGGGTCTTGACAGATGGCTCTGTTGGCAACATATTTGCTGTGCAAACCTAAGGACCCGAGTTCAATCCCCAGAGCCCATGTAAAAACAAAAACGAAAACAGAAACCTGAGCATGGGCGTGTGTGCTGGTGGAGAAAGGTGAATCTCTGGAGCTTGCTGGACATCCTGACTAGCAGCCCTGGGCTCCAGGGAGAGACTGTTATAAAAAACAAGTGGATGTCACTTGACAAGAGACCAGAGGTTGACCTCCGGCTTCCCCAGGTCACAGACAAACATGGACACACCCTTTATACATAACATGAAAGAGAAAGCAATGAAAACTTGGAGAAGGCTCTCATTTTCGTGAGCATGGATGGAGCATAATAACTTGTGTTGTTTACCCCAGACATGGCTGTCGGGGTAGGATTCGACACTTGTCCAATATGAACAGTATTGATTGAGCTCTTTTTTTAAAAAAAAAATATTTATTTATTATGTATACAATATTCTGTCTGTATGTATGCCTACAAGCCAGAAGAGGGCACCAGACCCCATTACAGATGGTTGTGAGCCACCATGTGGTTGCTGGGAATTGAACTCAGGACCTTTGGAGGAGCAGGCAATGCTCTTAACCTCTGAGCCATCTCTCTAGCCCCTTGATTGAGCTCTTTTATATGGAATGTCATTTAAGATTGTTTCAGTGGAAGTGAGAACTTATAACTGATTTTCTTAGGAGTTTTGTATAGGGCTTTGGGGGTCACTAGTGACACAAAGCATCCACAGGGATGCTCCCCAGGGCACTGTTTATCTAGGCACTGTAGAGGCTCCTATTTGCTGTATGGCCTTAACTAGTTGGAAGTGGTTGCCTCTATCAGCAGTGCTCAGCCACCCGCACTCATATCTGCACACATGCCCATATATAAACCAGTGTGGCCGAACTCAAAAATCCTGCTTTCTTCCTTCAAAATTTTTGGTTTTGTTTTTAACTCCAAAAGCATCTCAGCCTTCCTCTTCCCTGTTCTCCCAAAGGACCCCCTTCTGTCTCTCAGTTGACCCCCACTCTGTGCCCCTCCTTTCTCTACAGAGTCTCTGAAGATGCCGCTGACTTCCCACTTTGCCCAGGCGAGAACAGGCCCCCAAGAGCTCTGCCACTTCCCCAAAGCAAGATGCTCCACTGCCCTGTTTCTTTCTGAGGTCACCTCCTGGCAGGAGGTCCCCCCTGAAGCCCAGGGGAAGAAATACTTTCCGCTAAAAGGAGAAAACAAACCCCAGGTCTCCTAATTCGTGTCTCAAAGGTCAGACTGGAACTTCAGCGTGGCTGACTTTTTCTTTTAGGTACAAAGAGTTGGATTCCAGAGACCATATTCTGAGGAGCTTTAGGAAGATCAACTGGTCCCCTGCCCCATGGCTCTTCCATGGCTGTGTTCCAGACTTATATTAGGATGCAAGTGAGAACTGGGTTCTTACTTTTCCTTCTGCACACTTTGTTCCTGAAAGCACAAGCCCTGGGTCTGGCATGTCATCGCCCAAGTACACATGGGTCCCCCGGCACAGAATCCGACCTCCTTCCTGCTGTGGGATATTTGTTTCTATGGAAACGGCATTGGTACCAATGACTGGTCGACTGGCGCCACCTTGACACTGGATTTTTCCACACTTGGCATCTCTGGAAGGGTAAGAATACACAAGCTCAGAACAGGGGCGGTGTGGAATGGCCTCTGCCATGTGTATGGGCTCAGCGCCACGGTGGCAGGGAATGTGGCCTCATACCTCATCTCGCATTTGACGAAGGCGCTCTTGGAGTCTTTGCCACAGTTGCCATAAGGATCCCCTGCGGAGTTCACTCTCTCGAAGCAGATGCCAGGGGCTGGTTTAGCACCTGGAACAGAAGAACAACGGCACCTTCCTCGTTACTGCTTCTGATTTCCTCTGAGCAGCACTGGGCTTTGGGGATAAGGGGAAGGGTATTCCATGTGTGGAGAAGTGGCACGCGGTACCCAGATGGCTCAGGAGGGGGCTGCTGCCAACCTGGAGGACCTACAGCTGGCATCCTTTCCTGGCACAGCCCACTCATTTTTCTGTGTTGTGCTGTAGGCTTCGATTTGGGACCCAAGGCATGCGCAGACTCTCAAGAGATTAGGTTGGACTGTGTAATCGGATCTGGTCAGGAGCAGGAAGGAGTTGGCTGGCCAGCTGGCTGCAGACAAGGGGAAGCTACTCTCTGTAGCAACATCCCACTCAGTTCCGGTGAGAAAAGACAAGCTAGGCAGGCTCCAAGGAGTAGAGATGGCTCATGTGTGTGTGTGTGTGCGTGCGTGTGTGCGTGCGTGCGCGTGCTGGGGGGTGAGAAGGTGGGAGGAGGGAGAGTGAGAGGGATGCAGAAATCTTGTTTTCAGTCCTAGAGAGCTCCAAGAGTAAGCACCATCTTCAGGGAACGGCCATTTCTGGGGAGATTGTTCTCTGAGCCAATAGTCACGGTACACAGCGGGATATGCCCTGATGGTTGTGGGTCATAGAGAGCCCAGGAGTGACCCCTCTTAAGACCACCTCTTCTTGCCAGGGAAAGAGAACAAGGAATTGAGGACTACAGGAGAAAGCTTTGGAGGGCTCTTATACGGCAGCCTCAAAGGTATCTGTTGGTAACAGTGAGGGTGTCAGAGGAATGGGGCAGGCCAAACCGAGCCTGGACATGTGCTCTTGGCCTGCCTCCCCTTCCAGCATCTGGTTTGGACATTTCCCTTCACAGCACTTTCAATGACTAGGAGGTGACTTCCTAAAGTCCCGACCTGCCCTATTCTCTGCTCCCAGCTCCAGGGAGTCTCTGTTGGCATGCTAAGGTGACAATGCAATCAAGATTCCAATCAGATTTGGTCCTAGGCCAGGACTTCCTCCCTCCTCTGCAACGATACTCATTGTTCTTTAACCTGTGTTGCTCCCTTATCAGCTCCTAGCAGAAATGGCTGCCATGTTCAATAGCAAAAGCACACAGCTCGCCATTGTCACCTTTCCATGTGAGATGGGCCTGTGCCTGCTCTAGACCTCTGGACTAGTCATCCCATTCCAGACCTTCTGCTTCCTCTTTGTTTGCTTGTTTGTTTGTTTTGAAACAGGGTCTCACTATGTAGGTCCTCCTGGAACTCATCATGTAGACTGGGTTACCTTTGAACTCACAGACATCCACCTGCCCTTGCCTCCCAAGTGCTGAACCTAAAGGTGTGTGCCACCATACCTGGCACGTTCCTTTCTTTACTAATAGTAAGCGTTTTAGACAGGTCTCCTGGAGCTCCTGGCTAAGGCGCACCAGCCCCGCCCGGAACTAATACTGTGTTGCAGGAAAAGACCACTTGGTCTCTGCAGCATCACCTTCCCTTTCTCCCATAGAGTCTCATCTCCTTCGCCCGAGTCTGTGTCCACCAGCCCTTTCCTGAAGAACAGCTTGATTGCCTATGATGCTGGCTGCTCCCTGCTTCCCGCTTAGATACTGACCATCGGCCAACACCCGCATAGAGTCTGTGTGTGTCTAGAGGGATTTTCCTTCAACTGGAAGACACTACAGAGAGGCACTAGGTAGTTTTACGCCTTTTTGTTGACCCTTCTCTTCCTAAGAAAGACAAAAACAAATCCCCAAAGATGACGTTTAGAGAGGGACTGGATAGATGGCTGGATTGGTAAAGTGATTTTCAGGAGCTGGGTTCAGATCCTCAGCACCCCTGTACAAAGCCAGGTATGCACCCATGATTTCACTGCTGAGGAGGTAGAGACAGGAGGATGCCTACAACCTGCTGGCAATTAGGTCTAACTGAGCTGCTGAGTTCCAGGTTTAGCAAGAATTTATCTCAGAAAATAAAGACTGGGATGACATGAGATATCTTGCCCGCATGCACAAAAAAGATGCATATGAACACACAAACATGCCACCCCCTCCCAAATGACTTGTAAAGAGATGTCAGTTTCTAAGATAACAAGTTTCAAGAAATTTGGCCAATATAGTTTTCTCCCCAGCAGCTTGAACAATACAGGCCGCAGAGATTAACTTTGTGTCTCTACCAGGAAGCGCTGAAGGAGCAGGAGGCTGTGTGTCACAGGTTGCTGCTGACACATGCGTAAGCAGGATGTATCTCTGCCAATGACCTTAGCAGTGACTTGTGATGAGGTAAAGGAAATGGACATGTGGAAGGGGGCAGGGCCATGCCTTCCTCTGCTACTGTAAACTGGGAGACAAGAGGCACCTGAGCATGGCCCAGACGAGGTCTCTAGCACACCCTGTCCCTTTCTGTGTTCCTATCTGTGGAGAGCACAGAATGATGTTTCCCCTTCTCCACCCTCCAGTAGTCCCAGACTGGCAGTTCCCATCCACACCCCGAAGCTGCTCTTTTAACTGAACGATGGGGGTGGGACGGGAAGACAGGAAGGAATGAACAGAGCTCCATGTGAAATGCTGGCCCTCATCCAATTGTCTAATGTTTCCTACTATAGAGTCCTTGGGGTGTGAAGGGATATTCCTTGCTAGAAACAGGTATTTCAAGGCTAAAGATTAAGTTGAATCAAAGTTACAATGATGTGAACGGCTGAAACTTAGTCCAGTTCTCATGCCTTATCTGACTACCTTCCAACTTGCAAGGCTGCTTTCTGGGTCCAATATGTCCCCAGCTAGAGCTCATGGGCACTTCTTAGCATTGTTCCCTCCAGTGCAGCTCAGCAGCCACACCCTCCCATGGAGTAACTCCCTTTATAGGAGAACCAGTGCAGAGGGGTTTTCCCTGATGATCTGAAGTGAAATCTGCTTTATTGATATTAAGTCGCAGTGTAGAAGACATGAGCTTGTTTGACGGTTGTGCCTCATGTATCTACTATACTCCTACTTCCAGGAACATTATGTTTTTCTTATAGGAGTACCATTTACATGGTCAGGGAAGTGCTGACTTTCGCATGCAATGCCAGAGGGATGGACTTTAAGACTCCTTTCTGGCCAGAGCAATCTATCTCACATGATAGGGTCAATGCTGGTCTAAATGGATCTAGGGCTTCTGGATCCCTCAGGGCCTTCTTCTGCTTCTCCCTTTTCGTGGAGCTGGCTGGGTATAATCCTTGCTCATTTTTCTCTTTCTCTCATGAATCTTCCTTGTATTTACAATATATATTGCCTACTGACTGCAAAGAGCAGGATATTCATGAAGAAATGAGGGAAAGGCCAGTGGGCCAGCCTCCTATCTCCAACACTCCCAGAGGCAGCCATGTGTGCTCAGCAAATGAAGCACCAGGGCCGTGGACACATCTCCTCAGGGTTCTCTTCTGCAGCTGTGGGTTTTCACCTGCTCCCTGGCATCAAATGAAATGCTGTCATGTTGCTCCGCGTAAAGCTGCATGCATGAAGACAGAGGCTTTGCTTTTGGGAAAGATAAACTGCTGTTCTCTCAGAGGTGAAGTTCAAGTCCGAAAACGCAGAAACGGGGCAGAGGGATTCTAAATGGGATGCATCTTGACATTCAAAGGATCCATCATCAAGAGAAAGGGATAAAAAGAAAACCAAATCACAGACGACCTTCTGAGCTGACACTCTCAGCCTCTCACTGAGTCCATAAGGAGAGTGACACGCTAGCGTTCGGCATGGCTTTTGTATGCCAGCTGCCAGCTGGTGCTTGTTTCTCAGGCAGAATGGTGAAGAATTTGAAAAGTCTTGGCATGTAAGGCATGGCAAAGGCAGGGATGCAGGCATGGTAAAAACAGAGATGCAAGCATGGCAAAGGCAGGGATGCAGGCTTAAAGTTGCTGTGCTTAAAAATTCTGCACTGTGTGTTTTCACGAAGGTGAGAGACTGCACATCTCTCTCGAAGACAGAATGGCAACAGTTTTCTTATCGCTCCATTGCTACATCAATTAAAGCCTTTGAGTTCTTAATAAGGGAACTCTCAGTGTTTGGCCACTAGCAGGAGATAAAGCTGAGCCTTTCGGAGGGAGTCTTGACACTGCTCTGCATTTTAATCACCAGTTTTGGCTTTGAGCACAGTGGCTCACACTTGTAACCCGGTCTGGAAGTTCTCAATGTCATGGTGTCCTCTGAAGAGGAAGTGAAGATGACAGCACCTTGAATGAAGCCCCAGGTTTACTCATTCTGAGCCTCTCCTTGAGACGATCTTCATCTGCAAACACGCTGCTCTAGTCTGGGCCAATCTGTTCCTCTCTCTCTGTCAACTCCTGTCACTTAAACCCACAGACGAAGGCATTGACATAAGCAGGTGGCATCTGCCCTTCCATTCTCTCCAGGTCACCTTTGCCTTTTCCAGGGAATGAAGCCCAAATGAACAAATGCCATCATTTCCTTCTCACACGATGGAACAGGGCTTTCCTGGTTCCCCGACAATAGGCCTCTTGGTAAAATATCCTTTCTTCCCCTCGGCAACCGTCAGTTACAGTAGGCCATCAATACATACAAGGCCCTGAGTGGATTTCAAGTTAATCGGGCTCATTTAAACCAGCCTTGTAGATAAACACTGGATATTTACGATCCTATAAAACTTATCTGGTCAGCTGATGTGGCATAAATCAATGACCATAGAATCTGGTGACTGATAAGATGGACACTAACAGCAAGTTTGGGGACCCCTCCAAGGGAAAATCAGTGACTTTTGGCCTGCGGTGATCATGTAACATACCTGTGATGTTAACAGTCTAACGTTCTCCATCACTAGGCTAGTGGCTCTGGCAGACAGCACTGCTGAGAGGAAATCTTCAGCCTGAGGAAAAACCCCAGCTGTATTTTAGCAGGAATAAAGGTCATACCATGGCAACGGAAAAGCTTCCTGAATATTAACACTGAACTGGAATAAGAAGCTCAATACCCATTTGCACTGCAGATAATGTTATGTCTGGGATGCCAACATCTAAAATCTTGAGACAGCAAGCTAGGGAGACAGACAGCTCAACGGGCAAAGTATTGGCTATTCTGGCGTGAGGACCTGAGTTCAGATCCCCAGCACTCACGGAAAAAACTTGGCCTGGTGGAACATGCCTGTGGTCCCAGCAATGGAAAGTCGAGACAGGAGGATCCCTGGAACTCCCTGACTGCCAGTCCAGCCAAGCCAGCGTTCAGGTTCTTGAGCGACTCTGTCTCAGAAAATAAGGTGGAGAGTGGTTGAGAACGACACTTGATGTCAAGTCCTGGCCCCAACTTGCACACGCTAACCGCAAGATGTGGTAGAAAATCAGGTCGGAAAAGAAAACTTCCCCAGCCAACAGGGAGAGTTTCAACAATACTACTACTAATAATTAGATTAAAAAAAAAAAAACAAGTAAATTAACAAACCCCACAGAGGTCTTCTGAAAGCTTGTCCGCTGCCACTTAGGAGGTGCAGGCACATGCTTTGAATTTTCTCTGCCTTTATTTCTAGGAAGACTCGGAAGTAGGAGGATTTTATTGGAATCTAATGCTGGACTGCGAAAGGCCATCTCAAAAGGGAATAGCTAGCTGGAAGGAAGGGCTTTATCCGGTCAGCTTCGGATAGCCAGCTCCGAGGCGTGAGCAACAGACACCCTGGATGTAACCGGAGAATTCGATGTGACTCAACAACTTGGCCAGGTCACTGGGTACAAAAGGCACAGCCATCCAAGCAATGACTCAAGGAGCCCTAGAGTTCTGAGTGACCTCATTCCCTGGAGGTCGTTTATGACCCTTACACAACATGGTCTAGATCTGGGCTCTTGCTGTTGAGTGGGAAGATGAGACATCACAAATGCATCCTGGACAAGGGCTTCCTTCCTGAATCATGGAAAGTTCATTTGAACCAACCACTGTGGCACTCTAATGCTCTCAGCCCAGCACATCTGGCTGGCCAGGACCCTAGCCCAGGAAGTCACCTCTGCCCCTGGGGCTACATCCACCCAGGGCAGGGTAAGGGCTTAGTGGTAGTTGTAGGGAGGATGGGACAGAGGGAGTCACATCCTGAGAAAAGCATGCAGGGAACAGGCGGTGCATTCCTCTGGCACAAGCAGGCTCTTGAGTCAGCATCTCCTACCCAGCAGGACGTCAGCAAATACTTAACAAATGGGAGAATGAATGACAGATGAGGGTCTCTGCTGCCGTCCAAGTCACAGCTCTACACAAACAGAACTAGCTGCACTTCCTGCCTTGGCCCTGCCACCCCGTTGTACCCTCTACACCCAATCCTGGATGCTAGAAACACTACCTCTACTGCATGATGACCGCAGGGCAGTATCTCTCAGACTCCTTCAACCTGGCTGCTTGCTACCCTCAATCCAGGCGGTCTTTCCTGTCTCTATCACATCTCACCTTTCTACAAAGTCTTGAGCATCTCTTGAGAACACACTCACATTGCATTGACTAAGGTTTAGATTTACCAGGTGCCAAGCACCAGGACTGTTGGTACGTGCATTCTACTAGACAGATTAGAGCGTGGACTACAGCCGAGGATGTGACGTGCATGGGTAGGCAGGATACCCATTCTACTTCACAGCTGAGCTCCAAGAAGGTTCAGAAATTTTCTGAAGGAATAGAGAGTGGTTCAGCCTCAGTGTTCAAAATCGGCCCATTCTCTCCAGCCTGGACCCCAGCAGTGTGTTACCTTACAGGACAAAAGGGACTTTGCAGACATTCATTTAGAGATCTCGAGATGGGAAGAGGTGAAGATGGAGGCCTGGGTGGGCCTAATACAGTCATATGGGTACTTGCAAGGGAAACAGGAGGGGCAGAGCCAGAAGACTACAGAAGCTGAGGTCAGAGGAGCCGGACAGACAGCTGCACGGCTGGCCTTGACGCAGGAGGGGCAGGGAGTCAAGAACATTGGTAACCTTGGAAAGCTGGAAAAGCCAGCGAGATAACATTTTCTCCCCAAATTTCTAGATGTGCTATGTCCTCCCAGCACCTGGATCTGAGGACTCTGGTCTCCAGAAACGGAAGCTGTGACTTTTCCTGTCACAAGTTGCTAAGGCCCTGACCACAGGTGACTCTCAAAGCGTCATCAGCTGGAAAGCCAGACAGTCTCACTGGTATGGAGGGGAAGGGCCATGACGTAATGCGAGGGGTGGCAAAGAAGTCATGGTCTCAGTCAGACAGAGGCCTTGCCTGTCCCCTCTCTGCTGAGGATGTTCTTTTACGATCTGGGCTGAGAAAGGTCTGGTGGGGGCACATTGAAACCCAGGAAGTCACTGCCTGAGGTGGTTCTCCAGACCTGGACACCCTGATTTTCTTAGCACCTAGTGCAAAGAACCATTTCACCCATCCCAGGCATTAGGGAGGAGGTGGGCAGGAGAGAAAAGAACTAATAAGGGGGGCTCTTGGGGGAAATGCCCCCTCTTCAGGACAGTGTGCAGATTATACTGCTATCAGACTCCAGTTGCAGCTACCAAGATGGGGGGCCTTCAAGAAGGTGGATGCTCTTGCTTCTGAGAAGCCCATCTGTCAGTCAGGCTGGCTTCTGCATGTCTAGTAAGCAAGCATCTCTGTCCCTATTCCCTGGCCCTGCCCCTTGAATATGATGTGATGGCAGAGGTCAATGTTGGCTGTCTTCCTCTGTCACTTCTCGACCTCATTTTTGAGACAGGTTCTCTGTCCTATAGGGGCTTGGTTACTGGATAGGCTGGCTAGCGCAAGCCCCAGGGATCCGCTGTCTCTATGTCCCTGGAGCTGGGATTACAAGCTTGTGCTGCCCTGCTCGGCTGTTTACATAGACTTATGTAAAAATGGATCAGGACTTTGTCCTCATGCTTCCCTGATTAGTAACCATGATTAGTACTTTACTGACATCAGATGTCATGGATCTCAATCTCTGTTTGTCTGTCTCCCCCTCCTTTTATTTCCCACTGAGAAATACCTGCTTTTGGTCACCATGACAGCCAGCAGAGCCACACAGCACAATGGTTTGGGGAATGCTGTGCTGTTCCATCTGAGCTCATGCCAGAGCTGGGGCCAGGTCTCAAAGCACAGCTGGGCACTGAAAAGCTCCACGGGCCAAGGCCAGCTCCCATAAAGGGAGCAACAGAAGAGCCACTGTAACTTTATGGGAGCTTCCTGCCGGTAGAAGGGCTGGGAGAGCGGAAGGGCCACCAGAGATGCCTGAGGCCTGCTGCACTAAACTCGTGTCCTAAACTGACCTTGGTTGGCTACAAGGTATCTGAACCCTTTAACCCATTCAGAGTCCTATGGCCATTTGACACGTGTATAACAAACGTCTCTTGGTGTGTGTCGCTATAACAGTGGTATCCTACCTATGTCTTAAGAATCTCATGGGCATCAGGTGAGGGAGCTAGCACTGAGACTCGAAAGAGGAAGTGTGAAGGACTGGCAGTTTCAGGACCCTTTATTCTACCTGTCCAGGGTACATCCGCTTACGGGGGCCACCAGCCCACACTTTCTTCTTCCCCAGAAAGCTCCAAGTGAGGGGGCATCTTTGCTGGGCACTGAGGACTCTCCAGGCTTGGGAGTTGTACCCACAGCAGTTAAAACCAGGATTCAGTGTTTGGGGATCATTTTCTGCCCTGGTTGACTCCCCTTATCCCTCTGGAAACCAGAACCTTGCAGAGAGTCTCTGGTTTCCCCCAGAGCTGGCTTAGCTCAAGGTCTGAGTCTGGCTGACCATAGCGGCCTTGCTGGCGCTGAGGCCTCTGGCCAGGTCTGAGGTCATCTCTTAGCTGTAAGTGAGGACTCAGCCAAACGCAATGGAAAGAAAGAAGTGTAACACACTCAGAAAACATCCCCAGTGGGATTCCTAGCCAGGATCCCGGGAGCTGTAAATGAAGTAGATCCAGAATGGTTTCTAGGTAATGAGGTCCTCTCCAGAGTGGCAAGATCTCCTAGTAATAAGGGTTAGAGTGATAAATCCCCAGGACAGTGAGGCCTGCAGGGTAGGGTGAGGTCCCTAGGTACTGAAAACCCCTGGTAGTGAGGTCTGGGGTAGTGAGGCTTTTAAGGAGTAAGACTCCAGTGTCTATGCTGCCTCAGGAGACCCTGAATCTGACTTCAGAGTGGAGCCCAGAAGAGATATACAGGCAGGGCCCTAAGATTTAACCTCATTTTTAGAACCTTAATAGGACTTTAGATCAAGGCTGCATCTGCTCAAGAGAGTGACTGTGCACTGTGAGAATTATGCCCAGGTGATGGGTCGCCGTGGCCACGCCTCCTGCAGTCGCAGACTTCCTGTCTCAGAGTTTGAACCTCATTGCAGAGCAGAATGGGCCTACATGGAGGAATACCCCCAGGAGCCAGGACAGACTCATTCACATAGAGTATACGTCCTCAGTGTCCCTTACAGAACTGGAAGCGGCCACGTACCTGGTCCCCAGAGTGTGACACACTGTTGCTCGTGGGTCTGGCAGATGCCGTTGTAGCAGTAACCATCCACTCCCTGACACGGGTGCCCATCATGAAGGTACACGTTGGCTGGGCAGTGAGGGGCAGTCCCTGTACAGAATTCTGGGAGGTCACAGGAATTGCTGGAGGGTCTGCATGCAGTCCCTGGAGGCTTCAGCTGAAATGACAAGGTGGCTTATGGCACATGTACCAAGTAGGAGGAAACAACCCTCAGTAGCTCTCCTGGGGCAGACTGCAACAGACCACAGACTACGGTTGTGTCAACAGGTGGGGATTTCAGCATCATCCCCTTTGATGGCAGAGAGTTCTCCTTAAATGGTTTTGTGCATTCACGTTTGCGCTATAAGGCTGGGTGGGCAACCAAGAATAGCTCATGTGGGAACTGCAGGTAACACCAGATTCCCCAAGGAGTAGACAGTCTGGCTCTTGTTGAGTCTCTTGTTGAAGAGGTGACCCTTTTCTCAGGCTATTGACACGATCACATGCCTTATCCTCATCTTTAGGCATTTTTAGGCAAGGTAGCAAAATCAGCAAGATCAGACTCTCAATAAGAGGGCTATACTGTCATCCGGTCAAAGAACCAGGACCCCCATTATCACTTTATGGGGAAAACAGAAAGGGAGTGGCAGGAGGATGGGGGAGGATGGCGAGAAGGACCAGGAGGTGGCAGCAGAAGCAGCAGAGGTAGCGGCTATCAGTGAGGGCTGTTAGACCTCTGTCTGACAAGCAGCTCATCTTTTAGACTGAAGAAATTAAGGTTCAGGGGAGCTTGTATGAGCTCCATAGTCAAGGCCACCAAGTCCAGGGCTTGATTGGCCTGCATATTCCCAAAGGCAACAAGGTGAATCACCTACCAACTCCTAGAAAGTCTGAAGTTTGGAAGGGTTTATTGGAAAGCCACAGAAGTGGATGACAGTTGTACCCACATATCCCTCCTCCTTGAGTCTTATTCCGTGTAGGTTCATCCCCTTCCTGGCACTCTCCAGCACTAGTAACTGGGTACCTGGGTACTGGGTACTTCTGATAATATTTTCCAGAACTTAGTAAGCATCAGGAGGTGATGCACGCACGCGCGCGCGCGCACACACACACACACACACACACACACTCATATGCATGCTGTCACATACACTCACACATGCACAAACACATGTATATACACACTCACACACACATACATATTCACACAATATACACATGTACACACACGCATGCATGCACACACACTCACAAACACTCATATACACCACTCATACACAAACACACATACATCATTATAACCCACTTCTAAATGATGTGCTTGGGTGGGGTGGATCACGGAGCTTCCTGCAATCCTTGTGCCAAGATCAACTTCTTAAGTATCAAGACATAAACGCCTATCCTAGGAACCTCCCGTTAGACATGCATTCTGAATAAACAGGATGAATGGTAGAAACGCCAAAGCAAGAGCAGTCAGAGCAGCGCAAACAGCAAGTCAGGCAGTTGCCACTCTGGCAGTTCAGGGTGGTCCACACTTTCTGTTGGTGCAGGCATCCCAGGAACCACCAGAATGGCTTCTCTGCTACCTGCAAGACACTGGCATCAGGTAGGTGAATCTGGCATGAGGCTGAGTGGCAGGGGTAAGGCTAGGCTCTCCTGTAATTGCTCTTCTCATGGAGTTAGGACACCCACAAGCATAAATGGAATATTAGGGTTGAGCTTGGCTTTCTCAGTCCTGTTAGGTTTTAGCCCGTGGGCCATTTATCACAAGCGTTAGCAATTAAACTGTGCATTTTACCAGACCAGAAAGTTCTAAGAACTACTAGATAGATGGTACCGACTGGTGAAAGGGCAGCTTCTCTCCCAGGATGTTCTTGGGGAAAGCAGCTCACCATACTACTCCCCTTGCATCAGACTGGAGCCACCCAAACCAGTCAGAAACCTCTGGCCACGCTGGACTCACCTGGCAGCCCTCGCAGCACTGCCCATGCGCGCACACAGCATCCGGCTTCAGAGTGCAGGTGCTGGCGTTACAGCAGCGATTGGTGCATTCCTGAGGAGGGGAAGGGGATCCGTTTGAAGGGTCATGTGGAATGGTGACTCTCAGAATGCCAATGTCACACCCTTAAATGACAGCAAAGGCCAAGGTGCCTAGATCCTGAGCTGAAAACCTGGCCCAGACCTGCTTTCCTTGGCCCAAGAGCAAAGTGTCTGGTAAGTGTTTGTGAACCAAGGAGTCTGCTGTTGCTAAGAGAAATCAGGAGCCCTCAAGAGTTCTTCATGGAGAGAGGGACTGGGGTGGGGGTGGGGGAAGCTGGGAGCACTTCAGGTCAGCAGCTCCCTGGGCATGTTGCAGTGAGCTGTGTCAGAATCATGAAAGGGCTTGGAAATTGCTCATTTCAAAATACATGCATGGGCAGGGTGGTGGTGGCACAGGCCTTTAATCCCAGCACTTGGGAGGCAGAGAGAGACAGGGGCATCTTTGTGAGTGAGAGGCTAGCCTGGTCTACGGAGTGAGTTCCAGGACAGCCACAGCTATGCAGAGAAATGCTGTCTCAAAAACAAAACAAAATAAACAAAACAAAATAAAAAACAAACAAAACAAAAAAAACCATGCATGGATATGACCTTTACTCCTCAAGAATGAGCCCTTCTGAGAGATAGGAGTGCAGTTCAGTGGTATAGCACCTGTTTGGTGTATTTTTTTAAAAAATGGGGGGGGGGTGTCTACTTCTGATTTGGAGTATGCAGATGCACTGAGAGGAAAGAAATTCAGACCAGTTCCCTGTGGTGTACCAGGTGGGTGAGGAGTAAACACTTGTTTGGCAAAGCTAAGTCCTCAGTCCAAGGACTGGGTACCAGAGTGAGGCTGAAGGGTGCTGGGGTAGGAGTTCTATTTTATTTACTTTTTTTCCCGTTCCCCCATCTCTCTTTCCTCCCACTTTCCCTCCCTCTCTCCATTTCCTTTTTGGCCACTTTCCTCCTCCCTGCCTTCTTTCCTCCTTTCTCTCTCCTTCCTTTTCTCTTATACTTTTTTTTTTTTTTTTTTTTTTTTTTTAAATCAAGCCCAAGGACTCATGGATGCAAAGGCAAGAACTTCACCAACTGGGCCATATCCTCAGCCTTCTTTCTTTCTTGTTTTGGGAGCTAAGGTCTCTCTTTGTGGGCCTGGCTGGCATGGTACTTCCTTTGTAGACAGGCTGGCCCCAACCCTTGGTGGTGTTCCTTCAGTCTCTTCTTCCTTAGTGTGAGGATTGGAGGATTACGCTACCACATCTGGCCTGAGCATGCCCATTTTCAGGGGATCTAAATACACACCAATTGAGCTGTATTATCCCCTCTGAAACAGAAGTGAAGAAGAAATTCAACTCCTTTAGAGACAGTGTACCACGTGAGCTCACGGCTTTCTGATAGAGACAGGGATCAACACCCTTTGCCTGTCTTAGCCGAAGGCCTGCACCCATTTGTGTAGCCAATCCCTGAAGCCCATGAGCTTTAGAGCCTCCTGGAAGCTTGGAATTTGTGCAATTTAGAAGGAAATGCCACAGAATGCTTAGTGCCGCCCAAGACCTCAACAGTCTTTAATTTTCAATGTATTCTAAAAAACTTACACCTGGCCAGCCAGCATGATGCTAATCATGTCCATGTCTAACAGTATAGTAGGTTACTCCTGAAAAATATCTCTCATGAATGAATTTCTTCTCGGACTTATAGATGTAATTAATAAATCTGCCAGTGATTGGGAAGATGTAGGGCGCCCCCAGACACCTGCTCAGCATCCGCCACGGAGCCCCACAGACTGATCTCTCACGCAGTGTTTACGTTTGCTCCTGCCATGCATACTTCCAAACTTGTTAAATTTTAAATCCGCTTGAGGACTTTGTAAACATCCGGGACATGTAATGTACACAGTAAGATAAAGCTGCCAACCAGAAGTCAGTGCGGCGGCTTTCATGACAGGGAGGGTTTTCAGCTTATGGGCTTACAGCTCTATACAAGTTTAGAAATGTTTCCCCCCTTAAGGATCCCATTAATTGCATCCTGGACCAGTGCCCCTGGGTGTGCAGCAGCACCGCTCGGCTTGCTGTGGTCTCAGTGACTTCCCGAATGTTATAGGAGCTGAGCCGGAGACTTCCTTGCAATGCTGAGTTAAAGCAGTCATCTGATATCTTGGTCTAACACACTTGTGAGGGCTCCTCCTGTCACCCCTCAAATCACTTGTAATGTAAGCAGCAGCCCCAATGGGAAGGTAGCCAAGTGGAACGACTTCAAAGGGGATCCATCACGTGAGTCAGATAATGACGTTTAAAAGACGTGCGAGGGACTGGTATCCTCGACGCTCAATGGGATGGGGGCAGCGTTCCCAGCCTTGTGAGTTGGAAGGGTGAGCAGGTCATCAGGGAATCCTTAATACCTTCTACCAGAAGGTAAAAACAATTTTTTAACTACCTCAAATCTATTTATGTACTACCGTATTTCACAGAAGAGACCAATTCCTAACTACTCAAAAATCTATTTCTGTATTACTAGATTTCACAGAAGAGACAAATTCCTTGCCTATGGATGCATTTACTGTTTTAGTAGTCAGCAGAGAAGTGACAGAACCAAAGAATGTTAGGTCTCCAAATAAAACAAATAACGAAGCTATTAAAGAACTGTGTGTAAGCCTTTCTTGGGCTGTGGGAAGCAGATGGAGATTCTTGGTCACTATGAGCTACAGTGCACTCTCCTGGACACGACAGGGCTTCTGGCAGTGAGGGCGCACATGCAGGCTTGTTCTAGCTGTGTGCTGGTGTATGTCACACGGATCTGCCATTCCCTGCATTTGGTGTGATGAGCAACAGAAGGAGTGTCTGCAGGACCTGGGCACAGGGGACCAGACAAAAGAGCCCAGGTACAGGTTTGAATGGAAGTCTTGGGCAAAGAAGCTTGGTGTCCTTGTAAGCCTGGGGTTGTCTGAGAAGGGAGACTCATTCAAGGGATTTCCAAGATCAGACTGGGCATGTCTGTAGGGGGTTGTCTTGACTGTGAGTTGATTTAGGATGGCCCAGCTCACTGTGGATAGTGCCCATTCTAGGTAGTTCTGGGCTGGAAAGGGAAGTTGTCTGAGCATGGGCCAGAGAGTGAGACCACAGGGGTGCTACTCCTGGTTTCTGCTTCTGTTTTTCTTGCTTGAGTTCCTGCCCTGACTCCCTTCAATGATGAACTGTGACCTGGAAATGTAAGCCGAGGAAATTCTTTCCTCCCCAAGTTACTTTTGGTCAGAACATTTTAGCACAGCAAGAGATAAACTAGGACACATGGCTAGGTACAACTGACATCTGAACCTAGACTTAAAACATAGAAAATACGTTAATATGACACAAGTGAGGCAAAAGGTTCACTATGTTGTTAGCGAATTTCTAGGGAGGAAGAGCTTCAGATGAGGAGAAGGGAGTCTTCTTAAAATATCAAGAACCCTAACTATAGAAATACCAAGCTGGGAACTACATGCAAGAAGACTTTGGCTTTATCTAATGAGTTTGTCACAATCAACACAGTGTAGTGAGGTCCCTGGAGAGAGATCAAGCACCTATCCGTGGATGTGGGATTCTTCTGTGGAGATGGAGGAGCATGACATGAGTAGCTGGCAATAGGAACACAGGGATCCCCTGATACGTCAGTGCTGGTGGTGATGGCCGTGCTAGTGCTAGTGGTGAGGATGCTGGTGCTGGGGCAGTGCTGGTGGTGAGGATGCTGATTCTGGGGCAGTGCTGGTGGTGAGGATGCTGATGCTGGGGCAGTGCTGGTGGTGAGGATGCTGATGCTGGTGCAGTGCTGGTGGTGAGGATGCAGATGCTGGGGCAGTGCTGGTGGTGAGGATGCTGATGCTGGTGCAGTGCTAGTGGTGAGGATGCTGATGCTGGTGCAGTGCTGGTGGTGAGGATGCTGATGCTGGTGCAGTGCTGGTGGTGAGGATGCTGATGCTGGGGCAGTGCTGGTGGTGAGGATGTTGGGGCAGTGCTGGTGGTGATGGCCGTGCTAGTGCTGGTGGTGAGGATGCTGATGCTGGTGCGGTGCTGGTGGTGATAACACTGAGGACATTGGGTGATGATGGTCAGGATGTGGTGACAGCAATGGTGACGATGCTGGTAGGGACACTGGTGTGGCAGCAATGGTGAGCAGGGTGGTGGTGCAGGTATGTTGGAGGTGGGGATGGCAGTTAACGGTGCAGATGGCAGCGTGAGGATGATGGTGTGGAGAGGATGGACGAGGGAGGCAGCGATGGCACTTGTGGGCACAGTGACAGTGTGGATGCTAATGAAGGCAGATGGGGTGGATAACCGCCAGTGGAGTCATTCCAAATCCCAGCGTTCATGATTCCATGAAGAACCATCCGATTTACTTGCATTAATAAATAATTATAAGGCATTCAGATCAAAGACAAACCATCTTAAGTCAACATGGCCTCTCCTGAGAAATGTGGGTAATTTAAACTAATTGGGTTGTTTCTTTAAGCAATTAACAAGGCCTCCAAGGGACTTTTCTCCTTTGTACATGCTATCCCACGATGGCTTCACTTTTCCCTTTGCTAATCCTGAAGCCATTCGGTAAGACTATAATTAGGACTTGTTCCTAGCTGGCAACTGCTCCCTGCTCACTGTGAGCAAAATTAACCACCGCTGTGGACAAGGCCATTATCACGGAGAAGTTCTGAGTTTGTCAAGGACACAAAACTATTTCTGTCTCTCTCCTCACTCCATCTGATTACCCCTACCCACAAGTGCTGTGCATTTTCTCTCAGAACCTGTGAGAGTAAGAGCATTCCCGCTGGCACGGAGGAGCCTCCTCGGGGACTTGGAGACAGGCTATGATAAAGATTCTATTATTCCTGTGATGAGCACAGGAATATATGAGCTGCTTCCGCTTCCTGCCCCAGCTTTCCTTGTTTCTTGGGCACAGCATTCCCAAGGAGCCCTCTGAGATGCTGGTTTCTTGAGCCATTGTGAAGCCACCTATGGACCTGCCCCAGACCTGTCTCCCACTCTGGCTTGCATATGTCCTCATGGAAGGAGCCCCATCCTAGTTGCTCTGCAAACCCTGGGCTTTGATTTACTCCAAATACCATCTCCTCCAAGTTGTGTGTGGGGCGCTTGTCGATGCTAGTACAGGGCCTAGCGGGACTTAGGAGCCCTTAGAAGCTAGACTCGCACGCTAGGTAGTAGTGTTCTCTTTGTTGTTCTTTCGCAAGACTATTTAGGGAGGGAAAATGACTTACATGTTTTATGTTTAGCACCTTTATCTTGGGCCTATACAAATGAGAAACTTCCCAGAGATTGGCGGGAAAGCAGGGTTCAATAAGCTTACTGCTGGTTGCAAACGCTGCCTGCTTTTTCTTGTTGCTTCCGAGCACCAACAAGCTGAACGGCTAGATCCTCTGGAGCCTCAGCTGTGCACACAGAGGAGGCTGAAGAACAATCTCAGCTAGACAGAAAGTGCCCAGCTCAGCGCTGCTTATCCACACTTCCCGCCCACAGCATGCTTTGCAAAGAGAAAGGCCTGGGACTTAGGAACCCCCAGAAGCTATACTCCCGGGGCTTTGCTTTCCAAGAAACTCTGAGCTAACTGCTTTTTATTGTTCGCATCCTCATCACCCTAAGAATGGAAGCACCCTTCAACAGAGGAGAAGGCATTCCCTTGTTAAAACCTAGCAATACGACCAACGCTGTACATGGCTAACGCTCCAGAAAGCCACGCACAGTGGGGAGCTTGTCCAAGGTAGCCATATGGGACTCTTCTAGAGAATCTCGATTATAGCAGCATCCACACTACCAACTCATCATCTCCCTTTCCTCCCCCATGCGTGTGTAGGCCAGAGATCAACATCAAGTGTCCTTGCTCCAGTTCGCCACTTATTTTTGGGGGGGGGTTGGCTAAGTTCTCTCACTGGGACTTCTAGGCCTCTTGCCATTGGATGAGGCTGACTGGCTGGTATGTTTCTGGGATCTGCACATCTCTGCTTCTCTGGTGCTGGGACTGCAGGCACACACCACCACACCCAGCTTTTCCATGTGGGCTTTTAGGAACTCAGGTTTTCTTGGCTGCATGGCAAGCCCTTTACCAAGTGAGCTATCTGTCTAGTCTTTCACCCATTTCCAGCATGTTCGTTTTGCTGCCTGAGCTCGCCCAAGCTCCCCCTCCTTCTGGGCAGAGGCAACAGTAGGCACCATGGAGAGGGTCCCCTTACCTCTGGTTCCCCACAGTCACACTCTTCTCCCTCTTCCACGTAGCCATTTCCACACTTCCGGCCCCCAAAGGCCTGCTTGACCTCTGGCAGGTTGAAGAGGCACATCCCCATTCCCTTCTCCAGGCTAGTCTCCAGGTCCTTCCTGCTACAGCTGCTGAACACCATGGGGAACGGGAACCTGGGAAGGAAAGGCCTCCATGAGTCACAGGCCCCAGTGGCCTTCTCTGCCCTCAGGGGCTTTGGCCCAGGATGCCTCCTGGCAGAGACGTACAGCTGCTCACAGCTATGTCAATGAACAGAGTTTGCTTAAACACAGTCAGGCGAGGCACTGTCAAGACAGTCCTGGCATTCATTCCCATACGGTGAGGAAGAAGGGCCTTGTCAAAAGAGAAGGGATCTTCTGATTGTTTCATAGCAATAGCTTTGGACATAGTCATATCACAGTGCTATTAATAGTTTTTCAGGGAGTTTGTATTAGTTACTTTTCTATTGCTGTGATAAAACACCGTGACCAAGGCAGCCTATAAAAGAAATCATTTTAATTGGGCTTATGGTTTCAGAGGGTTAGAGCCCATAAGGTAAGGGTGTGATGGCAGGAACAGCTGAGAGCTTCCATCTGGAGCCACAGGCAGGAGGCAGAGAGAGGTAAAGGAAAAGGGGGGGGGGAGACAGAAAGACAGAGAGACAAAGACAGAGAGACAGAGACAGACTGGGAACAGCAAGCATGTTCTATACCTCAAAGCCCACCTCCAGGGACACACCTCTTCCAACAAGGCCACACCTTCTAATGCTTCCCAAACAGTTCCACCAACTGGGGACCAAGTATGCAAACCTCTGAACCTACTAAGGCCATTCTTAGTCAAACCACCCCAGAGGTGATGCTGTAGGAAATGAAGTCTTAGGGTCTAGAATTTATAACAAAGACATATATCATGTCTTTATTGATATATGCAAAGAGGAAAATGGAACACATGATGGTGCTTATTGGCTCCATGGGTCCAGGGGACATGTGGCCTGTCCTACCATAGATCAGGTTGGTACTGGCATTCGTGCCTGTAAAGAAAAGTCACCGTCTTTTTCCCTGGCACAGCTCTAAGCAAATGGAGGTGGTCTAGAAACCCAGGGCTTGCTCTTGCCTTGCCTATAAATTCCAGAGCTACAAAGGGTGTGGTGCAGTCAGTCAGAGTGCTGGTCCCTTTCTGGGGTCTAGAGAAGCTGTCCAGGCACTTGGCACCCACTTGGACATTGTGACTAATTCTTGGCAGTGGGCTGCACACAGAAGCGGTGCTGGTGTTGAACTGACTATTCCTTCCTTATGACTTCCTTCCCCTCTCTCCAATGACCAAGAACTGGAGGAGCTGCATGTGGTACCCGGTCCTGATTCCCAGAGAGTGAAAAACCTAGAGCTCCCGAGTGTCACTGGGATGGAGACACCACGTGAGTTGCAGAGAACTGGGAACCCTTTCCTACAGCAGCTGGGGTTATGGGTATGGGTTAGCAACCTTCTGTTACTAGGAGGTGAGGGGTCTGGCACAAGTGGGGCCTCCTGGAAGGAGGGGTGCCACCACCAGAAGGAAAGGAGCTCCTGAAAGACCCTGACTAGTTCTCACTAGAATGAGACATCAAATAAGCTTGCTCTCAGAATCAGTCTTGCTTCCTGTCTTGCCACACAACTGCTTCCTCTTGCATGCTTTTTGCCACTAATGATACTTTTTGCCATGAGGCCTGCACCAGGGTGACACCATGCCTCTGAACAAGCCCTAAACTATATGCCGCATAAACCTCTTCTCTTTATGTACTATGCACCCTCAAACATTTTGTGATAGCAACAGAACACAGACTAATGTAGTTGCCCAACACACAGCATACTGTTCTCTCTTACACGAGCATTTTTCTGATCTCTTGAGGCATTGAAGACAAGGACAGGCCTGCCAGAAACCTCGAAGGTTTTATGACTTAGCGAAGAAGCAAGCCTACTGTCCAGCATGCCCAGGCATACCTCCCCATGGAGACAGTTGCAGGATGACGTTCTTGTTGGATCTCAATCAGCTGGCCAGGCCGACACAAGCAGCTACATCTCCCTAAATATGGCAGAGAAACTGCCACATCATGACTTAGTTTGGTAATATCTCTGGGTTCCGAGGGTTCATGCAGCCAAGCTGATGACACCATCCCTCCGCCCCCTCCCCCACTGCTCACTCTTAAGTTAACCGGATTATAAGTCAAACCACAAATAAACAAATGAAGTCGAGTCTGGCTCTGCCGGATGGGAAGATAAGTTGAGACTGATGAGCAGGGCTGTGACAGAGTTTCCTTGGGACTCTTATTAAGTCTCCTTGCAGATAGATTATGGCTGGTATTACAATAATGCAGGAAAACTCCAATGAACAACAGAATATTACATTTTCATTTTAGAAAGGTTTGGTGTGGAAGAGACCAAGGCATTACACAGGGCGCTGAGGGCAGCTCTCCTTTGCAAAGAAGTTTGGCTAAGGACCAGTTCAGGCCATTTCTTTCTTTTGAGAGCACCCCTCCCCTGAGGATGCTGGGCCTGCAGTGCATTCTTTGACATACATAGGTACTGTGGTGACATACTGTGACCAACTCCCTCCAGAAGAGACCAGTCTCTGGAGAGTGCCCAAGTCAATTAGAAAAGACTCCAGGAAAAGTTGAGGGTGAGGGTTTGGTGATGAAGAGACAGAGTGTTGCAGAGATGGCTTGGTTGGTAAAGAGCTCACAATACATGTCGGGGGAACCTCAGGTCAGATCCCCAGAACCTATATGAAGCAGCAGTGTGTGTCTTTAATCCCAGTACTCCCATGATAAGAAGGGGCAGAGACAAGAGAATCCCCAGGAGCTTGTGAGCCAGGTAGCTTGTGCTCAATGAAAAGCCGAGTGATCCTGTTTCAAACAAGGTGGCAAGTAAGGACCAAGACTCACGGTTGTCCTCTGACTTGCAGGCATCAATTCCTTAGGGTGCCTTTGTTGGAACCACAAAACCTCACTGTCCTCTGAGATACCAGGCAAGGTTTTAATAAAGTTGCTGACTCCGAGGGCTCACTCACACACTTCACAGAGGTCACCCTTGCCCCAAAGCCTTGGCATCCTGGCCTTTCTAGTCTAGCTTGATAAAACTACCAGGGACTTCTAGCCATGGCCCCCTGCTCCTCCTCCAACCTGGAGTCTTTTGGCCATCTCCAGTGCCAATAGCCCTTCCTCAAGTCATTTTTCCTTTTGTTTGGTACCAGGTGGTAACCAGGCATGGCAGGCAAATGCTCTAACTCTGAGCCTCTTGACAGATAGCCCTGATAACACCCCCATCTATGGTACAGTTCTTTGGAGGACAGAGATGGGGCTGAGGGACATTTTCTGCCTCGAGACAGTTTTTCCTGATTCATCCTTTGTGATCTCTCCTGGAAGGGACCACTGACTGTTCCATTCTGATGGATTATTTTTAAACCTTCTTTGGGCACTTAGGGGAAAGAAAAGCAATGTGACCCTATCATGCAGTAATTCTGAAAATATTCCACACTGAGGAGGTATCAGGCTTATTGCAGACTCTGGGGCAGAGAAGTGCAACACACACACACACACACACACACACACACACACACACACACACACACAGATGTCAAGGTTTGTTCCAGCAGGCAGAGAGGTAAGGACATCCGGGAACAAAGTATCCCATTACGAAGGAAGATATTGAAGAGAATAAGTAACGGAGATGCACACTGTGCTAAGGGAGAGGGTAGATCCCCTAAGGAGAGCTCACTGTGAAGGGAGAAAATGAGCCACTCCAAAGGGCAAGATGAACAGAGTGTGGACACATCCTGGAAAGGGCTCGCCATGGGAGCGGGCGACAGTTCTCTTGAGGGACTATCCATCAGTGAAAAGGCAGATACACACATTTAGAAGCAGCTCCTTCTCCAGAAAAGCACCCCCAGCCAGTCCTTGTCATTTACGGCCAAGGACAAAGTCCTGCTATGGTGAGAAGACACCAGAGTGTCCTTATCCACGGTGCCTTGCCAGTCTGTTTTACAAATACATTCTCTCTTCTCCTCAGGCAACAAGGATGATATGGGCCAGCCTGCCAGAAACCCAGAAGGTTCTGAGATGTCGTGAGGAGGCAGGCCTGGTGTCTCGCATGCCCAGGAGTTACCTCCCCATAGAGACATTTAGAGGATGACAATATAATGTCACAGTGTCGACGGAGGCACTTTCCTTTTCCCAACTTTCAGCAGACTACATTTTCCCTAAGCCACTAAGGTGCTCAGTGGATAATGTTCAGCGCTAAGAAAGCATCAAAACTTAAATCTGATGGACCCTGACCTCCTCCACTCCCCGCACAAAATTTAATAATCTGAAGTTCTTTTAGGTCTCAGAAGAGAAGGGATATTGAACAGAACAAGAATATTAGATTATTCTCATTACAATACTATTCTGATCTACACATATCAGAATATTTTTTTCCACCTCACAGGGCCATTGAGTGCTTAGCATGAGTTCCTTGCAGTCATGAGTTCCTTGATTACTAGTATGAATGACGGGCCAGTGAACCCTGAGTCCGGCTTAGAATCTGCTCTCGGTGGCATTAGCATCCACAGCAGGGCCTGTGGTGTGACCACTGATGGAGGCTGTCACTGTGGTTTAGTCATACTAGGGAACCGAAGCTCAAGAATGCTCAGCAATGCCACGTGCGTCCCTGCCTCCTGGCCTGCTGCCTTGGAACTTTCTGTGATGGCAGACACTGATCTGGAAGCTAGCTTCCCAACTCCCAGTTATTTGCTCACCCACTTGCGAAGCTGTAGTGATATTTCATCTGTATTTTTAATAAATAAAGCTTGTCTGAAGTTCAAAGAGCAAAACAGTTGCACTGACCAGCCTTATAGACTAGACAGTGGTGACACACACCTTTAATCCCACTGACCACACTAGTTTGCCATAGAAACTGGGTGGTAGTCGTGCACGCCTTTAATCCCAGCCCTAGAGAAGGGAGGTGACAGCTCCCAGACACAGTCTCATTCTGAGATTCTAGGAGGCAGGGTCGCCATTTCGGACTGAGATAGAGGTAAGAGCAAGTGGCTGGTTGTTTTGCTTTTCTGACCTTCAGGTTGAACCCCAGTTTCTGGGTTATTATTAATCATGCTATAGGAAGTAGTTTGCCACTGTTCATCCTACTCTAAACTGAGGAGATGACAATTCAGACATGGCCTGAATACTGCCCAGTGTTATTCAGGATGAAGTCTTGCCAAGTCCCTTTCCTAGCTGACTTCCTCACGCCTCCTCCATCTTTCCAAGCATTTCTCTACGCTCTGTAGGATTCCCAGGAAATGGTCCTAGAATTAGGGTACATGGTTGTTTGTGACACATATGGGGGGACCACGGGTTAATTTTGTCAACTGAGCATTGTTTTGCCTGGCATAATATTCCCATTACAAGGTGATAAATTTACTAGTCACTGACTGGATATTTGTCTAACTATCCATTCAAAGCAATCCCAGGGAATATTGTCCCCATTTGCAAAGGGATGCATTTCTAGTTAGGGGCTGACAGGCACTGGGTTTGAGCAAGTCTTCTGATTCCACGTTCAGTGATTAAACATTGCCGTTACCCGCAGTCAACATCGGGGTCCCTGTGGTGAATGGCTGAAATGCAGCCAGCGATCAGCATACACTTGATGCCCAGCCTCAGAGGCTAGGGATTAACCTGCCTACACCCCAACACGTGCCTAGGCCAGTGGTTCTCAGAATGTGGTCGCAGTGTTAACATTGCATTAGGAATGCAACTCCCAGGCCCTGTTCCATCACAGATTGGGGTGATGAAGGAGGATCCCAGCACCCGCGTCCTCCCAGGGGCGCAGCTTACTGGATACAAAATTCACAACATGCGAAATTCACCTTTTAAGTCACTTTAAATTTATCATTTAGTGATTCTTAGTTCACATGCAACCTTGTAGGACCTCAGTCAGTTTGTACTTCTGGAACATTCTCTTTATTACTACCCTAGCTACCTTCAGCTGCCAACTTGACATGGTCTAGGGTCATCTGAGGGAGTTTTCATAGGGGGATTGCCCATATCACCCTGGTCTGTGGCCATGCTTGTGGGAGATTATCTTGATTATGATGCACATGGGCGGGCTCCGCCCACTGTGGGCAGCATCATCCCTAGACAGTTGAACCTGAGCTTTATGGGAAAGGAGGCTGATTACGAGCCAGTAATCAGTGCTCCTTTCTGGTTCCTGCCTTATCTCAAATGTGGACTGGTATCTGCAAGTGTGAACTAAAACTAGTCCTCTCCTCTCCCAAATGGGTCTGTGTCAAGAGTGTTCTATCGGAGCCACGGGCCAGCAAAGCAGAACCACCACTCACCCTATGGCTGTTCCGTAGTCACCTGTGTTCATTGCCTGGAGGAAGCGGCCCACATTGTGACCCCTTGTGCAGCTGGTTCTTTCTCATAGCCTAGTGCTTCAAGGTTCTCATCCACACTGTAGCATACATCAGCCCAACATCCCTTTCTGGGGCTCAAAGATTGTTCCATGGTAAGACAGCACTATATCTGGTTATCACTAGATGGCCCAAGAGAGGCTGGCTTATGTTTGAAAACTCCTCACCTAAGATCCGGGTCCATGTCCTAAGGATACCGAGTGGAGCAACCCACACCTACCTGTGTCATCACAGGAGCAGTGTAGGTTCCTCAGAGTACACCCTTCCTGTGCTCTGCTTTGATGCCATTCCGGTAGACACCATGGTGCCGTTTTCTGAGAAACACTGGACAGCATTTGGAAGACCTTATTGATCATGGACTTAAACTCCCCTAAGTGTCTGCCTGTCTCAAGACAAACCCAAATCTGGAATGAGTCTGAAAATATTAAGAATCACAGCAACATTGGTGTCATTAAGGACATTAACCCTAGCACTTGGGAGGCAGAGACAGGTGGATCTCTGTGAGCACAAGATCAGTCTGGTCTACGCAGTAAGTTCCAGGAAAGCCAAGAAGACTACATAGAAAGATCCTATCTCAAAAACAGAACAAAATATAACTTTAGTAATACTTGGGGTTTTGTGCTGCATGCAAATTAGGTGCAAGGCGGTGTCTGTGAACAGAGAGATGCTCCCTTCCACTGGCTCCAAGAGCCAGCATCCTAATTCTGTCTTCCTCTCACCTGTGTTTTTGCTTTCTTACTTAGTAGCCTTATTCCCTGGAGCTCCAATGAAGAGAGTACCAAACTGGGCTCTCTCTTTGTAGCTTTTTGTGACACCAAAGATCTTGCTTAGTCCATAGTATGTACTTAAGCACACAAGTTTGTTTCTCCCATAGCCCTTGGCAAACTCATCACGGTATACCATTTAATACATTTAATAAATTGTCCCCCGATACGCCAGGTCAGTAGCTAATTGAACTGACAGACAGCAATGGCAGACTTGAGCACAGCAATAAAAGTGGAGAAATTACTCGGAAAAGAAGCCATTTCACACGCTTCTATCCCTGGGCACAAGAACACTTTAAAATAATTATACCTGAGACCCAGAAAGGAGAGCTGCTTTCAGATCAGCGCGGAGAATTTATCTCAGACTCCGCAGCCATCCTGCTGAGGTTCCTGCTCAGAAACAACCTCTTTTGTTAGACGTACTCACCCCTTTCTCTCATATTTAACTACCAGGCACACTGGGGGCAAGCTTACCGCACGGAATGCAAGGTTAGACATAAAGAGAGAATGAAGTGGAAAGGTGGGTGACTTGTAGGAAAATAAAACCCCACGACTTTTCAGACAGAGGAAGTCGCTAAGGGCTTCTCACTGTACAGACAGGCATGGCTTAATATCCAGTTGTCTCCCAACTGCCAAGTCAAACAGGATTAGGAATAACTTTGGCTTTGAGAAGTCTGCAGCCAGAAAAGCCTTTTCTTGTTCGAGTCTATTGTGCGCTTTGTGGCTGTATTCTTGGGGTGACTCACACTCGACCAATTTATCAACCCTGACAGAAGTCAGGAGTTATCTGCTTCATGAAAGCTCTCTGGGAACCATTAGGCAACAACCACTTTTCCAGTAAAAATCAGGCTTCCTGGCCAAGCTGCTGGGAGGAGGCTGATTTCAGGGGCTGTAGGTTTTATGGTTCCCCGTGGCTCTGTTGTATCTCTGGTCATTTGGTTCAGTCTCTCAGTTCCCTATTTCAGTGCAGGGGTGAGGAAGGAAGAGGAAGGGACCATCTCAGGTCCTGGATAAGCATAGCTCAGACACAACACAGCTGTGTGATGGAGAAAGCCCACTTTGGGGAAATGCAGTGGGAAGCCACCCACATTTATCTCTTTAAATTGACTGGAAAAAAAACTAGAAAAAAATATAGTATATCTTACACGATATAGGTGCAAGGAAGACTTCCTGAACAGGACTCCATTTGCCCAAGAATTAAGGTCAGCAATTAGCAAGTGGGACCTCAAAAAACTAAAAAAGCTTTTGCACAAGAAAAGAAACAATCAAGTAAAGAGGAAGCCTGCTGAATGAGAGAGCATCTTTGTCAGCAATACATCTGGCACAGGATTAACATGTAGACTATATAAAGAACTCAGAAAACAAAGACTCAACCCCTGCAACTTCAATCCATTCATAAAGTGTTCTACAGATCCGAACAAAGAGTTCTCAAAAGAAGAAATATATTAAAATTAGTTGTCACTCTTAGGAATTAGGGGAATACAAATCAAAATCAAAATCACTTTGAGATTTCATCCCACCCTAATCAGAATGGCAAAGAGCAACAAAACCAACAATAAATGATGAAGAGAATGTGGGGAGAGGGGGTACCCCCACTTATTGTTGGTGGGCTGGGAAACTTGCTTCGCCACTCTGGAAAGTGGTGTGGATAATTCTCAAAAAGCTGAAAAAATAATTTTCTACCATATGATTCAGCTATACCACTCCTTGGCTTGTTCCCAAAGGACTCAACATCCTACTTCACGAATACTTGCTCAGCCTTGTTCATTGCTGCTCTTTTCACAATAGCTAGGACATGGAAACAAACCAAATATCCTTCAGTTGGCAACCGGAGGATGAAAATGTGGTACCTCTACACTATGGGAGACTATTCAGCTGTAAGGAAAAAAAATGGAATCATGAACTTGGCAGGTAAATAGATGGAACTATGAAAGATCATTTTGGGCGAAGTAACCCAGACCCAGAAAGACAAGCGTCATAAGCTTTCTCTCATCTGTGGTTCCCAACTCCAAGGCTTCAGATGTGAGGATACAACACGGAGGACTGCCGGAACCAGGAGAGTAAAAGGGGCTTGCGGGGTCAGCAATAGAAAGGGGCATAGCAGGTTAGGAGATCTGAAAAAGGAAATGGACAAAACAGGGTGTGTCTTTACTTGAGAGAGGAAAGATGCCAATACAAAAGGAGATGGAAGGAGGAGGGTAAAGAATCATAGTAGTACTTACCTAAGATTGCATTCATATAAATCCATGTATACACATGTACATATATAGTTTATGTTATCCTGCTTGGGCTGACAGAGCTTCCCCCATTAGCCATAGACTAAAAACCTCCCAAATACCAGGCCTAATAACCTCCCTTTGATTTGTTGGTCAGGAGAGTCTAAGAGACTCCCCAAACAATATAGGCTTCTCCTGTTTCCATTGATTGCCTCCCAGAGGTTGAGGATAAGTAGTTAAAGACACCATACACTTCAGAAATCCCACTTTGGACACAAGACCTAGAGGACCCAAGCTGGGTCTGACTTGAAAGTCTTCTCCCTAAAGACAAGTTTTCATAGTAGCAGAAGAAGCTATGAACCTTGCAAGGGAGAAAGGCGACCAATGGTCTACTCAGTGATGGTGCCTATGAACTACAGTGATGATCAGCATGCCAACCCCAAGGCTAAAATGGTGTACTCATATCTTGGTGGACATAAAGACTGTTCAACAAGAGCAGACCTGATACTGGAAACCTAGGCATCTGTCTGGGGCTAGTGAGGTTGTGGATCTTAGAGGTGAACCCACAACTTCCACCTTTAGTAAATCAGCATGCAATTTCTACCTGCATTCTAAATATTTGTCCTTGGACCCACAAATAAGTGTAGCTCTCACTGCTCATCAAAGGCATCTCTCTTTGCAACACACAGGGACCCTTACAGAAACCACAACTGGCCCAAAGCAGAGAATAAGTGACTGTGGGGTTGCCAGATACATTTCCTATGTCTCCAACACAATACTGTGTCCAAAGGTCAGGGAATATTTTAGAAGAGGGGCAGAAAGAGTGTAGGAGTCAAGAGGACAGAAAGTCATCTGTGAGATTATGTCTCCTGGAAATGACAGGGAAGCTCCACCCATGATACCTCAATAATATGGCTGCCTAAATAAGACCTGAATGAGGATAAACCAGTCAACATAACAACATGAAAGGGGAAAATCTCAATGGGACCCACTACAGGCAATTAAGATACGCTGGGAGTGGCATCATCCAATCAACCAACCAATCATATATCTTAGTTAGGGTTTCTATTGTTATGAAGAGGTACCATGGCTGTGGCAACTTTAATGAAGGAAAACATTTAATGGAGTAGCTTACAGTTTCAGAGGTTTAGTCCATTATCATCATGGTGGGACATAGTGGCATTCAGGTGCTGGAGCTAAGAGTCCTACATCTTGATTGGCAGGCAACAGGAAGTGAACTGACACTGGGTGTGGCTTGAGCACGTCTGTATAAACCCTTCACTGCCAGGCACAGCACATACGTGCAACCAAGTGGGCCCTTGAGTCGGACTGGCTGGCAATGTTGGCACCCTTGGGCAATTGGCCTTGCCTTCATTCTGCAGTCTGATGGGATTGCCATGCAGCTTGTGTGGACCACCAAGGTTCAGGGCTTGTCTTCCTTCCTCCTCATTCTTAAGGGGCTTAGAAATGCTGACAGCATTCATTCTTTGCTTAGTAAACCCCCTCGCTGATACCTCATCATGAGTCAAATTCCATCACTGTGGCTTTTCAGCTGAGGAAACTGGAGTTCAGAGAGGAGAGGCGCCTTACCAGGAGTACAGTGAAACAGAGCTGGAAATGAATTCAGGGTTTCTGAACAGAAGTCTACCATATTCATTCCCTAGGCCTCTAATTAGGACAGCTTGCTCTAGGGTAGGGGGAGACATGAGCTGAGTCCATTCTGCTACCCAATGGTGTGTGGCTGGATATGAAGAACACTGGCTCAGAGGGTGGACTGGACCTCAGTGAAGAGTACAGGAACTGCATCTTTATATTTTTGCAAGAATAGCAGTGACTTCATCTGAACTGATGCTGACCCAGTGGGTCTTGCAGATGGGCTACAGAAGACTAAGGAACACACAGGCTGGGGTGATGGCCCCAGAATGTCCTCACCTCAGTAAGACATGACTGTGGTTAATAGAAAGCACCTGGGACATGGAATGGCTCCATCTGCAGAACATTATTGTTCATGGGCTAAACATGCGAACTTCAACCTCTGATCCTCCTCTCTGGATCCTAATGAAAGTGCGAATCCAATTTCCCAGAAATTGAGTAAAGACACGCTAACTGTGGAGCCATGCACGGGAGGCTTCTGGATGCTACCACTGTGGGTTTCTCATTTCTGCATTGAGTAGATGTTTCCTCCAGGAGCAAGTCCTGAAAGCTGAGAACCCACAGGCAGGGACGGGTGGCATTCAGACTGAAGGAACCTCTCTTCTCGGTTGGTTCCGCAGAGGCCCTGTGTCAGGTGAGCTGCTTAGTGTTTGCTTAAACGGAAAGACTGCTGCTTGTGGGGTTTTCCAAGGCTAGGCACTGACAGACATAAACAGGCTCTGTGCTTAATGAGGGATGATTTATACACCTCAGGTAAGAGGTCTTTCTCTGCTGCTGCACCCAACACACCTGCACAGCCCATGCTTATAACGAGGAAGGTGCATCTCTTCAGACCTGTTGGGTAAAACAGCCACAACAGAGAAATCTGAACCCAGGCTAGGGCAGGAATCAGCACATATCCTGTTCTGGCCCCATTGGGCAGCTCTTGTAGGGGTTACCACCAGGGAATACAGGAATGATGAGAGGAAGAGCTGGAGGCGCCAAAGCTCACTGGCATCTGGTGAGGGGCAAGAGGCTGGGCTGACAGCCAGAAATGGAGCCTGCCAGGCAGGGTCCATGTCCTCCCTGACCTCATCTGAGTCTTCTCATCTGAGATGGAGCCGAGTGTGTCTGTGTTCTCAGGGCTGTGACAACAACACAAGAAAGACCAGATGAGTGTGGAGTCGGGGAGAGGTCAGATGGGGGTGTCTCTCCATATGTTCTAGAACTATAACACTGTACATGTTTTCTGATGTGCCTCCAGGAAAAGCCCTACTGGGAAGACCCTACATTCTGCAAAGCAAATGCTCTCATCTCCCTAGTCTCCAGGGAGTGCACACAGAATGGCAACGGGCCTGGCCTTCTCATTCTGTGTGTTTACTTGACTCTTTAAGTTTGTTTTAAGGTTTTCCTATTGACTATATTGAGTCTGTTCTTGTAAGCTATTGTAATCCCTCTGTATAAAGACATGGTTCACATAAAAAAGGCAAATGAAGGTGGTGCCAATGCTAGGTTTAAAAAAGTGATGATTAGACAGGTTTTTCCTCTAGAGAGTTAGTCATTAAAATATGAAACAACGATTGTGTTTTAATTGTCACACATTGATTCATCTTCTCATCCAATCATTATCTACTCATCCATCCATTATCCATCACCCATCCACCACCCTACCCATCAATTCAAACAGCCATTCATCCCCCTATCTGCCCAACCATCCACCAACTGCCAACCCACTCATCTTTTCCTCATCAATCCACCTACCTCTCCATCCATTCATTCACCCACCTATCTACTCACCCATTCATCTATCTGCTCACCCATCTCTCCCCACACCTATCCATCCACAAACTCTCTACTCAACATCCATCTATCTACCCATCTGTCTACATCCATATACCTCCCCCAACCCATCGAGATGCTTACCACCCACCCATCAATCCATTCACCAATACATCCACCCACCTTTCCATCCAGGAAACACTTATTGGTTCTAGTACATGCTGGATGCTGTTCTAGGTGCTGGGGATTCAGCAATGGATAAAACAAGTATCTGGTCTCATGTGGCAGATGAGAATCCTATGGTTCCTTCTGGATAGCATAGTTACAGAGAGGCCCAGAAGTAACCTGTGCCTTCATGTAAAAGCCGTTGCACCACCTTCTAGAAAGAGGAGGAAACCATGTGGGGTACAGGCATGGGAGGGAATGGGGTCAGGGAGAGCTTCAGCTGTAATGTCTTTACTAATAAAGGGAAGGTTAAAGAGGCCATGGTAGAAAATAATTCTGCTGTAGTGATGTAATTTGAAGGAGTTTTGCAGGGCAGCTTTTAAAATGGAGCTGTCTTCTGCCTCCCAGAAGTTGCACAGGGACACTGCTTTGTCCTAGGAAGACCTTTGTCCTAACATGAAGTCCAAATATGGCCATGGCTACTTTCATGTGGCAAACATACTAGGAGGTGACTCAGCTTTAGATCCCGGGGCTTCTGCTTGGATGGGTCAGAAACTTTGTGACTTGGGGGACATCTGAGCGCCAGTTCTCCTATTTTGAAAATGGACACACTTGTGTCTTCTTCACTGACCCAGGACAGCATAAGTGTCCTCCACTTCCGGTGTCACTTGCCCTGGACTGGATACTCAAGGAGCAATGCTTTCAAAGTGTCCAGCCCAAGAGAAGAGGACAATTCTGCCATGCCCTGGGACCATCATACAGTATTCGAAGTCCGAATTAACTGCAGACAAACCCCTTTCTTTTCCAGTAAGCTGCAGCTCCTTACCCAGGCAGTAAGTGAGAGCTAGAGTGCTGTATACTGATGAGGTCTTCTTGCCCTGTTTATATTCCTGCCAGGCCATCATCTCCTAAATTACAGTCAGGACGTAGCCAACTCTAGGATGCTGGCTGGATAATTAAATTGATTTTGAACAGTAATATTTCATCTTCCTGGAGCCCCCCTTTGCCATTAAGGCTTTTTTCTTTCTCTTTTTCCCTGGATAAAGATTTCCATCCTTTATCCCACCACTTTGAGAAAAACGATGAGGATTTGATTAAACCAAGGAAAAAAACAAAAAACAAAAACCTCCTTCCCCCAAACCTGCCCTCCTCAAATGAGATGATTCAGAGAAATAAGTGCCTTCAACTCCATCTTTGCAAATCCCTGCACGTCCAGAGTGTTCCAAGATCTTACACAGCTGCTCAGAGTTGAGAAGGGGAAGATTTGGATGGTGTGTGTTTCTGTGTGGATGACTTTTGGACTCTGGTACATCTTATCAGCCGCTGGGAGCTTCCACAGGAAACCACTATTCATTCCACCCCCTTGACAAGCATTTTCAGACAAATCCTTTCAAAGAGAAATTCCATTTTAGCACGAGATGAGCTGGAGATGCTCAGAGAGAGGACAGCCTGACTTCTGCTCAATCCCTTGAAGGCTCAGCCTGGCCTTTGCTCCCAGATGCATTTTCAGCTTACCTCCTTTCAACTTTGGCTCCCTGCCCATAGGGAATGAAATTATCGGCCATTCTTATGAAGATTGAAGTGTGGTAACATGGTTGAGTTTAAAGATGTCTCTTTATCTCTTAGAGCAGTGGTTCTTAGCCCAGGGGTCTGGAACCCCACAGAGGTCGCCTATCAGATATCCTGCATATCAGATATTTACATAGACTGGACCAATAAAAAAGGTCCCCTCGCCATATAATAATCAAAATGCAAAACATACAGAATAAGGAAAGAATATTAAGAGCTACAAAGGAAAAGGTCAAGTAACATATAAAGGCAGACCTGTCAAAATTACACCCAAGTTCTCAATGAAAACCATGAAAGCCAGAAAGTCCTGGACAGATGTGCCGCAGACACTAAGAGACCATGGACACAAACCCAGGCTACTATACCCAGCAAAGCTTTCAATCACCATCAGTGGAGAAAACAAGATATTCCATGACAAAACCAGATTTAAACAATACCTATCCATAAATCCAGCTCTACAGAAAGTACTAGAAGGAAAACTCCAACCCAAGGAAGCTAACTGTACCCACAAAAACACAGGCAACAGATAACCTTACACCAGTAAACCCCAAAGGAGGGAAAGACCTAAACACCACCACCAAAATATAACAGGAATTTACAATCATGGTCATTAATATCTCTTAATATCAATGGACTCAATTCACCTATAAAAAGACACAGGCTAAGAGAATGAATGCAAAAGGAGGGTCCATTCTTCTGCCGTATACAAGAGACACACCTAAACTTCAAGGACAAACATTACCTCAGAGTAAAGGGTTGGGAAAAGATTTTCCAATTAAATGGACCTAAGAAACAAGCTAATGTTTAACAAAATAGACTTCAAACTAAAATCAATCAGAAGAGATGGAGAAGAACACTTTATACTCATAACAGGAACAATTCATTGATGGAGGAAGGTCATTGGTTAATTAATAAAGAAACTGCTTGGTCTGATAGGTTAGAACATAGGTGGGTGGAGTAAACAGAACAGAATGCTGGGAGGAAGAGGAAGTGAGCTCAGATGCCAGGCTGCTGCTCTCCAGGGCAGACGTGATGAAGCTCTGACCCAGGATGGACGTAGGCTAGAATCTTCCTGGTAAGTGCACCTCGTGGTGCTACGCACATTAATAGAAATGGGCCAAGCAGTGTTTATATGAATACAGTTTGTGTGTCGTTATTTTGCGGCATAAGCTAGCCAGGTGGCCGGGAGCTGGGTGGCAGGAATGCAGCCCGCAGCTCCATCTACAATTCATCAAGAAGAAGTCTCAATCCTGAACATCTATGCCCTAAATACAAGAGCACCTGCATATTTAACAGAAACATTACTAAAGTTTAAATCACACATCAAACACCACACACTAATAGTGGGAGACTTCAACACTCCACTCTTACCACTGGACAGGTCTGCCAGACAGAAACTTAACAGAGAAATAAAGGAACTACAGATGTCATGGATCAAATGGACTTAACAGATATCTACAGAACATTCCACCCAAACACAAAAGAATACACCTTCTTCTCAGCACCTCATGGAACCTTCTCTAAAACTGACTCCGTAATAAAGCAAACCTCAAATAAATTGGAATAACCCCCTGTGTCTTATAGGATCAGCATGGTTTAAAGTTAGAATTTAACAACAACAACATTACTCTCAGAAAGCCTACAAACCCATGGAAATTGAACCAGTGAACTATTAAACTACCCCTGGGTCAAGGAAGAAATAAAGAAATTAAAGACTTCCTAGAACTCAATGAAAATGAAGGCACAACATATCCAAATCTATGGGACACTATGAAAGCAGTGCTAAGAGGAAAGTTCATAGCACTAAGTGCCTACATAAAGAAAGTGGAGAAATCAGACATTTACGTTACAATTCGTAACAGTAACAAAATTACAGTTATGAAGTAGCAAAGAAATAATTTTATGGTTGGGGGTCACCACAACACGAGGAGCTGTATTAAAGGGCTGCAGCATTATGAAGGTTGAGAACCACTGTCTTAGATGAACATACAAGTGCTTACAGAGGGATGCTATGGTACCCAGGTCAGCTCAGACAGAGTAAAGAAGATGCTCATTGATGAGAACCTCCCATACCTACAGAATCTTCCAGTCACAACTCTGACCCTTTCAACTTGCCACCTCCAGATCCCTTGCCCCTCTCTCCACTACGAAGAATGCCAGTTCTCTGAAATCAAGGATCTTGCCATCCGTGCGCATGCACGTGCATGTGCAAATGTGAGTGTGTATGCATGGATGAGTGTGTATGAATGTATGTGGGGAGGCCAGAGGTCAACACTGGGTGTTTTCCTCAAACATTCTCCAACTTACTTCACTTCTTTCACTGAACCTAAGCTTGCTAGTTGATTCGACTAGCAAGTTAGAAAGCCCCAGGAGTTTCACTGGCACCGGGATTACAGGTACCCAACGCTGTGCTCAACTCTGTATGTGGGTGCTGGGGACCCGAACTCAGGTCCCCAGTACTTGTGCAGCAAATATATTACTGACTGAGCCATCTCTCCAGCCTGCTTGGTTGTTTATAATCAACATATCTTAATTAGAAATAATAGGTTTCATTATGACATTTTCATATATGTACATATTGTCATCATATTACCCCCTTCATCTTTTGCCCCTGGTACCCACTGTCCCCCACTCTTCCCGGCTAGCTTCTCTTGTACTTTCATGCTTTCTTTTTGCTGCTGGTTTAGTGACCCAGTGAATTTTACCAGGGTGGCTTATGGGAGCATTGGTGAAGGTCATCAGTAGATAGACCACTAAGGAAAATGCCTTTCCTTCCCTCATTGACTTCGTCAATTACTTAGATAAAACTCAGGGAGGGGCAGGCCTTATAAGCCTCTCCTCACTCCATGTACAGGAGTATGGTTGGGCCCTACCGTGTGTGGATTTTGTGCAGGCAATCACAGCTACAGCGCCTTTAAGAGTCAAACAGCCATTCCATGCTCAGAAGGCAGCATTGTTTACCTTTCCCCCAGATTCCTCCTGCTCTTTCAATTCTGCTTCTTTTTTTTTTTTTTTTTTGGTCAGTGTTCCCTGAGCCTCAGAGGGGCCGATGTCAATATCTCACTTGAGTTGAGCATCGACGGGTCACTTGCTCCCAGCACTTGACTAGCTGCAAGACTCCAACCTGCAGGGGTTTTGTTGCCTGGTTTTTACATCTCTCTCTACCACGATAATACAAATTCCCTCAGCATCGCCCACCCCCTACTCTGGGCTTTGGTGATTAATTCACCCGCTTGCTTAAGAAGTTGCTTTCTATCTGAGAAAATTAAAAACACCACTTTCTAGACAGGGTTGTGGGATCATAATGGGAACCACACAGATATGAGTTTGTCCTGCTATGGGTGTATACCCAACATCCATCAAAGAGCATAATGTGTGGCTGATTCCAATGCATTCTTCCCAGACTGCCTAAGTGCCTAGCTCTCAATAATTTTTTTTTTAATAAAAATTAGAGGAATCAGTGGCTCTATTTTTGAACATAAATCTTAACATTCCACTGTAGCAAGTTATATTTACTATCATGCTAACTTCCAATGTGTTCTTGCCACTCCGATATCCTTATTCCTATGAATGCAGCACACTCAACCCAGGAAGATCAAGAGCTGCAAGGAGCGCCTTAATGGATGGATGCTGCTGAATTTAACTCCCACACAACCCCCACCCCCAGACTTCACATACAAAGAGTAATTTCCAAGGCAGGTCTTATATGCTCAGTCTCCAAAGACATAAAACACAAGGCACTTATGGGCTCCCGGTAATTAATGAGACAAGCCACAGGGAAACGCCCTCCAGCTAGTGCTGCCGCGCACAAGGAAATCAGGCGCCCTGGTTTGTACAGGACCCTGTTCTATGCTTGTGTTTGCAAGACTCCCACTCCCACATGTCAGGGTTGAGGGTTGGGCCATGATTTTAGAGTTAGGGTACAGGCATACTGTGTGCAGGGAAAACCAGGACACACACTTAAATCTATTTCTGGTATTTATGTCTTTTTGATTCTGAGTTCTATCAAATCTGCCCATCAATCTATCTCCTTCTGAGTTTTTTTCAGGTTCAGATTTCAACTAACCAGCATTTCTAATACTAGTCATCATGGGTCAGTCAATAGGGTGGAAGAAATTAGAGAAAGGCTGGTGTTTGGATCAGTTTAAACCCAGAAGTCCTTCCTATAGCTCAGTAGGAATTCTGAAAAAGGTCCAACTTCTGTGTTTGCTGTCCCTGTGAACAAAATGACACCCATACTCCTTTGTCTTTGGGGGTGATTTATAGTTTACAGAGGCAAATGATCTCATTTAACCCACTTCCCCTCCTCTCCCAGGGACCCCGTGAGGCAAGGGAACCACCACTATGAGATAATGCTGGAGCAGCCTGGGAAATTCCACCATATGTGATGGATGATAGGGGATTGTCTGGGCTCCTTGGCTTTCCCCTCACTCTGGGCTTTTGTGATTAATTCACCCACTTGCTTAGGAAGTTGCTTTCCATCTGAGAAAATTAAAAACACCACTCTCTGGACAGGGATGTGGGATCATAACGGAGAACCAAATAGAAAAAGATTTACCCCAAAACACAAGCTCAGCAAAAGAGAAAACTCTGACATTGCTAATAAGGAATAAATCAGATAAAGGCCATTAGCAAGCCCCCGGTGTGTGTGGGAAGCCCTCAAAATGTTTTGCTGAGCTCTTAACAATATCATTCCTACCTGAGGTGTTCAGATATCTCTAGGGTAATTTGGCTTGCACTACTCAGCACTGCCATGGACACCTGCCAGCGAGAAAGACCTCACACAAAACCCCAAGAGTGCTAGAAAGCACACTTGCAAATGCCTGGGATCTTTCGGGCTGTAGGGTCTTCCTCAGCTGAGCACTCCCGAAACAGTGCTTCCTATTCAAGAGGATAAGTGGGTGGCGAGCTGGCTGGGAGGCAGAGGAGACATACAGATAGACTTATGCATTTTGCCAACAAGGCTCACAAAGGCCCAGGGATTTGCTTCTCTGCCTGTGTGCACGAGAACCATTGATTGGGCCATTGGGTCAGAACTGGGATGACATGGTTTCTTCAATCTAGTCTCAACTTAGACTGTCATCTTCCATTTTCTTTCATCAAAAATGAGAAAACACGAGCTATGTCAGCTGGCAACGCAGTTGGTCAGCAGGGACCCTTCCTGGAGGTGTGTGGGTAGATGCATTAGTGTCCGCGGGATAATCAGGGGAATGAGGCATAGAGATCATTTGCTCTGTCCTCTGAATGAGTTCCTCAAGAATGAGAAGATACAGAGACCACCAGCTCCCACCAGCTCAACCTTGAGCCACTCCACGCTCTCCCCTGGGAGGTTGGCCCTATCTAGACCCCCGGGATAGTGAGACAGAAGGTGCATGCAGGCCTCAGACCAACCTCACATCCCCAGCAGTGGCTCCTGGCCCTAAATGCCCAGCTGGTTCTTCCCCTCTTTCAGGGTTTGTATATAGAGAATGCTATGTCTCAGTGGGGCCAACCTTCCTTTCAGAGACTACCACTTGGCAGTCTCTGGCAGGCACATTCAGCCTTGTGACATTGTGACATGGTGACATGATGCCGTCTAGAAAGGTCACACTTGAGAACTGCACAACTGAGTTGTAAAAATAAAATTGCAAAAGAGATGCCTCATCCTGTTTTAAGTGGGTATACAATTGTGTGTTGGGTCAAATTCATCTCTATTTTAGGTTGCGTGTAGCCTGTGGGCCAAGGGTGGGCCGTGGCAAGAGCTCCCCGATAGTGCGGCTTTAAACTCTCTTCGCCTTCAGTCAGGTCTTGTTATCACTAAACAAGGCCTATGTGACCCTATTTAATTATGTTCAAAGCAGAAACAGGAATGAGAGGTTGGTCCTGCAGGTTTGGAGAGCCCATAAGGGTAACCTGAAGCAGCACTAACTTGCTGCGAAGGGCAGGCACCTGGGCAGTGGCTTACTCGAGGATGCAAGGCTTTGGTACAGGCTGTGTGGTTTAGCCCAGCCTTTGATTGGTGGCCTAAAAGCCATTGGTAGGTGCCCCTCTGGGGGCTGTTTGCAAAGGCAAGACCACACTCTTCAGTCCGTCCCTCTTCTTGCAAAGGTGAGACTACATTCTTCAACAATCCTCCCCTCGACTGGGCCTTAAGCTAACAGGCAGCTAGTCTCTCTCAAGGCGTGATTTCTCCTTGGCAGCAATGCCTCCCAGAATCCAGCTTTTGGGTCATTGGATCAACACTTTGGCCCCTTCTGTCATAATTCAACAAACTTAGACAGGAGACTTGGCTGGGGAAGCTTCACAGGGGAAGTGTCTACATGGTCTTGGGTTTTAGGACAAGGACAGGGCACCATGCCCAACATGTGTTCTCCTTTTCTAAGCGTGCCTAGATCAGCCCAGCTTGGGGCAGGCTCTTAGAGTTGTCAGAAGATACCTGGTAGCATCTGTGTCACCCTCACTCAAGGGCTTCAATAGTGGGACTAACTTCTATGTTTCCTGTAGGAACCAAGTCTCAGGTTGCAGAAAGTCATTGAATGAAATGGAATCACCCAATCTTTGGAAGCAGGAAAGTCATTTCATTCACCCCCCTGAGTTCTGGTGAAGTGGTCTGTCAACATGGATACTGTAATCAACCCTCACCCCCATTGAACCCGAAGCGAAGGCACCTTCTACCCAGCATGCTTCAGGATGTGATCGTCTAGGATACATGACCCATTTCAATCTGTAGGGTGAATTCTCAAGGCCCTCAGAAGCCTGGCTCCTCCAGCCGATGCCAGCTGAAACCGAATGCTCAAATCAGAAACATGTGCTGAGATTGTAGGATAATTTGTGATTTCTAAATAATAGCATCCATCCCCACCACATCCCAGGGAAGAGGCCAGCCCTGTGCTATGTGGCATGAAGCTGGCCGCCCATGACTCGCCAGAACACACAGTCCACTCTTGCTCCCTGCGCAGGAATTTCATTCGAGAAACTTCTATAGATTCTTTAGTCAGAAAACTGGGCGGGGGAGGGGGTGTGTTTCCTCTTTTTCCAAGATGTTTCTCAGCACACAATTCAAGCTGTGCACCAGGCAGTCCTGGGCCACTGGAGCCTGGCACTTACCCGGTGGAAGGGTTCATGATGCAGCCTCCTTTGTCTGCCGCCGTTCTGCAGCTACAGCCCCTCTCCAGGGTGTCATGGTTCATTCCGAAATTGTGGCCCAGCTCATGTGCCAAGGTCACGGCAGCGCCAAGGGGGCTGTCTGAATGGTCCTTGAAGGAAACACAAGAGCACAGACTTACAGTTCACATCTGCTTGGCCTTGTTTCCCCCATCTTCTCGTTCCTTGGCATTTTCCCATCATTAACACTTAGTTTAATTGTATTCCCCATAAGGCCCAGTACAGAGCCTTGCTATTAACTCTGAACATGGGAAGTAATCTGGCCAATTTCATTAAGCCTGTTTGGGGGTTCTCCTGGTGAAGGCTGTCTCATGGATGTGAGGGTTCTTTGCTTATCTCCTCTCTGATAAACACCATTGAGAGGGGCAAAAAGTTATTCCTAATGATGGAAAGAAAAGGCTACCTCATCAAGAGGATGCTGAATGGAAGATGCTTTCAAATCATCCCTGAGCAGCTAGACTCAACCCTCTTTGTTCCTTTCTGCCTCGTAGGGGAAGATTCTGGGAAAGTTTTTGATGACACACAGTAATAGTTGCTCATGTAACATAATTTTTTGGAAAGCTGACTGAACTAAGATTATCATTCAGTTATGTCTCACTCTTGCTGGCCCTTTAAGTTGACCTTGGACATAGAGAAGTTCCCCTTCTCAGATGGAGCCGCCGAGGTTCGCATTAACCTTTGGCTACCATTGCTGGCCGCCTCCAGTTTACTGGAACCCTTGGAGAGCTTGGCTCGAGTAGACACTTAGAAACAACTAAAAATATAGTTACTTAACTGAATCTAAGACTGATTAGTTCGTAGATGTGATTTACAAAATTCTGCCAGCGGATGGAGTCTCGAAAAAGGTGTTCAGACCCCTGGATAAATGAGTACCTTGTTTGAAGTTTGGTTTGCGTTACCCAGAAAAGCGATAGCAGGTTTTCCAAAACATATCCAGAAGAGAGTATGATAATGTGTTTTAGAAAAAAACTCTTATTTCTAGTCTTCATGGGGACTCTGGGTAAAGGTGTGTCTCTGTAGTGCTGATGTGTTCACTGGTGCCACTACCAGGAGGAGGGCTTTCTCACTGGTCTGTTTTCTGAGACACAAAGACGTGTCTAGGAAGCAAGCTGTTCTCAGACCAGATGAAACCCCTGACAGATTGCTTCATTTCTATCTCACAGTTTCCTGTTGTAGGAAGCGTCATAGACACATATCAGGCAATAATCCTTAATAGCGTGCCCTGGTGGAGAGCACGGTGCTTCTGGAACATGTGGAGGGCAGGACTTAGTTAGCACACGTGTTGGCACAAAATTCCAGGAACTCGTTCCTCAAGCGTACTCAGCGGCTGGTTTTTCTGTTCTGTGGAACGTCACAGCTTTATTTCGAATTGTTTAAGCTATTTTACATCATGCTTAAGTGATTGTATGACTCTATCTTAACGATCACTGGTAATCCCTTTAGAATGGCTTACAATGAGGAAAAACACATCTCATGCGTGTCTGATGGCATGTCCAAATCCAGAGGGCTTTTTGTCGCTGTTGTCTATGTTAGTTAGATACAAAGATGCGACTTTAGATTACTAAACGCAACAGTTGACTGTATCTTGAAAAAATGGAGAAAGGGTCTTGGAAGTCATATTTTTAGGTCTATAAGAGTTCCTCTCTTTCTGTAAACTACTTACTTTCTGTACATTTGGAGGTCATTGGGTATGGGGATGGTCACAGCTAATATGCATGAATCTAACTTCAGGATGCGGGGTAATGGAAAGCTAGCGTAGATGTTTTAGGTCTGGGCAGGATGTGGATTCTGTTGCCTACAGAAGTTAAAGCGACTGCACAATGGTATCCACACCCTATCTGATATTTCTCTGTGGGCTAAAAAGGGTGTGCGTAACGACGATATTATCTGCCATTCTATTGGTGGAGCCATTTTTTAAATTATTTTTAATTATGTGTGTACTTGACGGTGTCTGTGTGTGGGTTTGTCCATGTGAGTGTAGTAGCCACGGAGCCCAGGAAAGGGTACTGGGTCCTTTGGAGCTGGAGTTACAGGCGGTCAGGAGCTGCCTGACTCGAGTCCTGGAAACCGAAGCTAGGTCCTCTGGAAGTGCTGCGCGGTGAACTCTTTATTGCCGAGTTATTTCTTCAGTCCCCTTGCTCTAACTTTGGTCATGACTTGATTCTCACGGCACGATACCCAAGCTGCATCTATTCTCATCCTTCTTTCACCTATTTAGGATGAATGGTTTTTCTGTATGATTGTAAAGAGGGAATCTTGGTACTTGCTTCCAAAGAAATAGTGGAAGGGATATGAGCTGGCAGGTCCTTTACTCTGTCATGTGGGACATGGGATGCTTGAGGCCCATGCAGGGCAGGACCCACTTTGCTTATGAAGAATTCCATTTTGGCTCCTAAATGTATTTGTGCCAGTTTTAAGTGGCAAAGTCAGTAGCAACTAACCATGGAACCATGAAACTGAAAATTACTCCCTCTTAAAACTTTACAGTCTGTTCTAGGAAAACATAGCTGCGATCTGACTCGAAATTAACCTGGCACCAGCAAAACCCAAACTTTCCAGTGACTTCCATGGTGGAGATCACCGGCAGGGCTTCCATGTTCAAAGGAAACCTGAGAGGGAATGGTTCAAGCCAGCAATCCAGCGAGTGGGTGCAGGCCCTCCACATAGGCTACCCACGCAGTGCACGCTTGCATAAATGACCTACCACTGCTCCCAGACGGGAGGAAAAATGTTTATGTACCGTCACTAGGAAGATTAGATTAGGCAGTATGCAGAGAAAATAACACTCAGCAGAATGTAACTGTTTCCACCCTTTGCTACAATTGAGCACTCACAGACAGCTCTATATGAGGGGTGGGGACACAGTCACGGCTTCTTGGGAGGGCAACAGTGTATTTGTTTAATAGAGATGGAAGGACAAGGCTCTGAGGAAACTACCTGTCTGAGAGACAGTACCACGGTGAGCACTAGATTCTCAAGGGACCATCTGGTATGAGAATCCCTTCTAGAACTTTCAGGGGGGCTAGCGTGGGAGGGAGCCTCCCGTTGGGCAGACGATCTAAGTTCCTTCCATCAGACTCATAAGAAATCTCAAACATGCTTCTCGCTGTATTTCCTTTTACAAACATATATAGCCCCATACATGACAAAGTTATCCCCGTAAAGCAATAAACCTAGGCCTCTGCCTTCCAAGAATAAGTTATGATAAAGACAAATTGTACTCTGGCCAGAAGGTATGGAAAGCATTTGCAATGGTACATAGTGAAAAACCTCAAACTTCTGACTGCTGGGCACAGAGGCAGAACCATCAAAAAATCACTAGAGCGGCAACATTTGGTGAGACCACAGTCTACCCCAAAAAAACTGAGCATGAAGGGCAACCCCCATGCCCTGACTCATCCCGATGGCAGGAAACATTCCTGGATTGAGATACTTGGACCAATAGTCCCACTTGAGATATTTCTCACAGAAGGAGCTACTGTCCTTCGCCTGCCTTCCCTGCGTACCATCTGTGTCCCCAAGTGTGGGAAAAGAAATCATAAAATATGGGTGGAGTAAGAGCAGAGGTAAATTCAGACAGCATCACTGGACAAGAACTAATTTCAAGAGGTCCGACAAGAGTAGGGATTTCCTGGGGGCATTAAACAGGGAAGGCATTTCCGGGGCCTCTTTGGCTTACCATGACGACTCCCCCAGACTGCTCTGCGGTGCACATGCTCATGATGGGTGCCATGCCGATGGTGGTTCCTTGGAAATAAACCCCACTGAAAAACACAAGGAAGGTCAGTCTTTAACCCCATGCATTAGGGATGCGTTTCTCAACGTTTCAAATGCTGCTAGGCAGGCCGGCCATTGAATGTTCACTGATACAGGCAGCCCCAGGAGGGGTATTTACTGACTTGGGACTTTTATTTTTTTGCATTACACTTTACTTTTCCAGTTGCAAGATGGTCCCATAATTCTTGTTGAGTTCCGCTGTCCAGGCTCAGACAGTGGTCAGGCATGACTTTGTATTTGTAAGTTGCGGCCTGCCTGCTTCCTGATGGGCTGTAGGGAGCTGTTCCTTTGAAACAATGCCTGCTGATAGAAAGGCCGAGAAGTCACCGGGGATCACTGTGTGCTAAAGGAAACAGGAGACAGCTTGGGAGATTTTCTGGTGGAGCCGGAGTTCGCTTCCCTGTGTAACTCATCATCGTTAGACACGGAATTCTTCAAAGTGTTCTGCCAATAAGGCTTTTGAGACTGAAATCGGCAGAAAAGTGATCGCTCCTCTAGAGCCAGTGGACAGCAAGTAATCACCCACAAAGCCTTGGCACCAGAGAGGAAGTTTCTGGAAGGGAACTTCGTGGCTTCAACGTAGGTGTTCTCCTATCTAGAATCTCAACCTGATCATGAATCTAATCAAACCAAAAGACTGCTTCAGGCAAGTGTATTAATCCCAGGTTCATGCATTAAAACCTTAACACTGTATTTGTCGGACTCCCAGAAAGTAATCAAGTGTCTTAGTCGTGTTATGTTGGCTGTATACCAGCATAGACAATGCAGTTAGAGTTTGAAAAGTCAGATATGAGGCTGGAGAGATGACTCAATGGTTAAGAGTTGGCTGCTCTTCCAAAGGACCTGGATTCCATTCCCAGAACCCAGAAAACAGCTCACAACTGTCAGTAACTCCAGTCCTAGGGGATCTAGCTTCCTCTTTTGGCCTCTGTGGGCACCAGGCACATACGGTACACAGACCTACATGCAGGCAAGCACTCATATGTGAGATAAAATAAAATAAAAATTAAATTTAGATATTTTCACAGTGACTAATTGGATAGAGGTAGCAAGTATATAAGTACCATTGTTCCTTCTCTGTTTCTGTTTTTTCTTCTTTAGTTTACTCTTTTCTTTTTTCTTTATTTTCTCCTTTTATCCATCATCTCTCTATCTATTGCACTAGAGCCATTCCTTGTTATCTATGGGGATTAGATTATAATCCTCCGAGGGTGCAATAACTCATAGATACTCAATTTCTTGCATAAAATGGCATTGTGTTTGCTAAAGAACCTATGCAGCCATACAATTTAATCTCTTGAATATTTGTCCTTAATGCAATGTAAATGCTCTGTTAGCCATTATACTGAATTATTCAGGGAGGACCGGGATAAAGGTCTGTACATGCTTAATAAAAGTAGAACCTTTTCTCGGAACATTTCTGGTTTGAGGTTGCCTGAATCCACAGGTGTGGAACCCTCAGATGTAAAGGGCCAACTACACACCCAAACTCACAGCCATTGTATTTACAGCTGCTCATATATGCAGACCATATGAATGGTTACAACTGTACATTCAAGAAAATAAGCAGGTCAAAGGAGATGTTAATTTATTTCCAGATGTTTAGGTTGGACAGATTCCTTTAGAGAAAAACAAAACAAAACAAAAAGAAAACTTTCCAACTCAAAGTATATGAGATGGACTTTTAACAGAGCAGGATTGGTCCGCACATAAAATGGGAAGCAACCAAACACATCCACAGGGGTGCCGCTGAAATGGCTGGATGAACAATCGGAGGACACTGGTTGGGAGTGGATGGAGGCATTTCCTAAAGTGAACACAGAGCAGAACCAACTCATCCCTCCTCACGACTGGCCAGCAAGCTAGATCCGACTGACCAAAGAACAGAAACCACTGTGTGTGAAGATTCCACTCAAGTTACACAAGAACAAAAGAAAAATAGCATGCCATTTCTCAAGGTATCTGCTTCCTACGGATTCAGGCTAATGTAGGGACAGTCTCTCCTTTTTAATGTGAAGGTGTCTGGGGCCACTCACCATGCACAGCTGGACAGTCGCCCCATCCCACTTCATTTCACATCTCTGTATTAGTTGTTACTCTAGAGCTTTCTATTCTTCTGTTCTCTCTCAGCAGAGAGAGGCATTTATTACTGCCCACTGTTCTGTTCAAATCACCTAGCTGGGTTCTAGCAGGTGCCATGTGGATACTGATTGGAGGAAGAACACAAGGCCTGGATGATACTCTCTGACCTGGAAAGCCAGAGAGAACTTCACTCCCAGAGGAGGAGGGCCCTTGTGTTTCTCCCCATGCCTGACAATCTTCACACATATGCCTTGCTCTCAGATCATGTAAAAACAGATTTTTCTCCATTAATGATACATTGCTCTTTGAGGCAATCTTATTAAGACTAAGACCAGTCTTTGCCGGGCAGTTGTGGCACATGCCTTTAATGCCAGGACTTGAGAGGCAGAGTTTGAGGCCAGCCTGGTCTACAGAGCAAGTTCCAGGACAGGCTCCAAAGCTACACAAAGAAATCCTGCCTCAAAAAACCAAAAATAATAATAAAAAAGACTAAGGCCAGAAAAATCAGCACAGAGGACATTGTTCAGTCATGAAAAACCAAACCGAACCAGAAACGAGAGTCCCATAGAAGGACAGGAGACTTCCCAAATGGGTCTGTGATGCCTATAAGTGGGGATATATGCTTGACCCCCGATGCAGACTAGGAAGCCCTTGGAGGAGCCAGTATCCTGTGTAGACAGATGTTGCTCTGGGCACCCACGGAAAGTATATGCAGATGGTACTGCACCTTTAGTAGAGGAAGACAGCACCTCTCACCTGATAAGCTGGGCGTTGTCGTGGGATTTGCGAGGTAGAAGCTTTATCTTCCTCCAGTCCAGAAATTCGTGGAGACTGGTGAATGGGTCCTGGCTTATAGAGCATTTGTCGATGTCGTTCCACACTTCCACCCCGACCAGCACGATCCGGATGTTCAAGGGTCTGTAAAACTAGGAAAACGGGCATCCTTGGAGGACCACATCATCAGAAACTCAGAAAGGAGACTGGAGCCAATTTCACTGAAGTTCATTTCTGTAAGCCAGGAAGACCCCTCTCTGAGCACCTCTGTTACCATGGCAGCAATAGTCTTAGTGCCTGATGCACAGTGATGGAACGCTAATGGAACTCTCTAACGCTGACCACTTCGATGCTGAAGTCATCAGCCATTCCTCCCATCTGCTCAGATGGGTGTGGGAGGGAGGGTGCCTTTCAAGGGACTTGCTCCGACTTAAATGTGGGTGTGTGTTAGCACTGAATATGCTGGCAGTTAATATCTACTGCAAGGAAGAAGCAAGGACTGGATGTGAGGATCATTCAGTCACTTCTGACAAGGATAAGAGTTGTACTCACTTTGAGTACAGTATTTGGCCTATGAGGTACTGAATCCGAATTTCTCAGCCAAGATTCAGCTTTGGCTGACACCCTCACAGTCTGTCACCTACCATGTTAGGAAGTTTGATGCCTTTCAGAAAAACAGAAGCATAGACAAAACCTTCTTCAGTAACTTTATGAGCACATCTTTCTCACCATACCAAGAAGCTATCTCAGCGCTGGTGAGGTCTTCTCAGGGGAGCTTGAGACAGCTTCGAGCAGACTCATTGTGAGTCTTCTCCTCAGTCCCTATGTGTAAGCAATAATGACTCTACCAAAGCCCCCAGTCCATAGGAGAACAGGGGGAGGCAACTCTTCTATTTACCAAAGCATGGCTTGTCTCTCCAGAAGGGCTGTGTGAGTGGCTACATCAGTCCACCTGAGGGTTGATGCCGAGGTTCTTCTAGGCCCATAGTTCAGGACACAAAGCAACTGTAGAGCTAACAACTGTTATTGTTCCCATTTATAGTCAAGACGATGAGGTTGGGAGGAGCTCTGTAAAAATCACCCATGTGACAGCACACTGACAGGGAGGTGACTCTGTGGTCACTAGTCACCTTGGTGCCTATTAATCTTTTGATGCCAGTGACACACAAGTCCACACGCAACAAGAAAGTCCCCACCTTCCGAGGCCCCGAATACACAAGGAGAAAGGCTTTGGAGCCAACTCCAGAGGAAGCAGATCCTTAAAGTATCTAGGAACATCTGGCCAGCAAGGAACAGGGATTCCAGCAGCTCTGCGGTTGAGAGCTAAGCATCCTTTCAACGTGGTGTGCTGAAGGAAGGGTAAGGAGCACCCTGATGTTGAGACTCTGACCCCGGATTCTCAACCCCACATGAGGCAGCTCATCCTTTCCCTCACTGGTCCCCAGAGTCACATGGTGAGCACCGGGTCAACAGCAGAAACCACAGCTGGGGCACAAATTATGTCACAGTAAGTTACATGGATTGCAGCGGCCCAAGTTGGGGTTACATAGATAACCATATGGAATCAGTACATTAATGAGACAATTACATAAGCAAAATGGTGTCCAGGGGTATGCTTTTAATCAAGCTGCATGTGACTTGTGCCTGTTGGCAAACTTCCAGCCCAGGTTACCCAGGAAAGACAGTCCCGAGATTATTCTGAATGATGTCTGCTCATACCAGGGGCACCCCTCAAGATGACATTCCAAACTGTGTCACATACAAAGGTCACAGTAATCAGAAAACACATATTCAGTGTTGACGTCTATGCCAGTTTCTAAGAGATTTCCTTAGGGCCAGATGTCCTGCATGGTCTTCAGGTTTATCCTCTGAGAGATGGACACTGTATGCCTCCCAGAAGCGCTGGGTGGAAGCAGGAACAAGGTCTGCCCAGCCTAACCTACCATCTCTCTCGGCGAGAAGTCAGCATACCAAGCAGGGAGGTTTTCATACCAATGGGGAGGTTGCGTTTCTCTGTGAGACCCTCCCAAACCACACCCTAGCCCAGATTTCAGACTTAGTGGAATGTCACCTCTTCTCTGAAGTTGGTACCGTCGGTTAGATTCCATGGGTGCTACGCCTACCACAAGCCATTATTCACTGTCCCTCCCCTACCTCCTCGGAATGTTCTTCCTTGGTTTGCCGACAGGCCATCTTGGTTCTTGTCAGTGAAGTGTAATGAGCATAGGTACAGCCCTGGCTTGATGCCAAGGTGCTTCCTATGCCCAGGCTTACTCCACAAAGGGATCCCATGTTAGGAATTGTCACTGCTCCCATTTTAGAGTCAAGACACTGTGGCTTGGAGGGGCCAGGTAAATTATTCAAGATGATGACTGCGTGGTTTGAGTGGCACACAGACAGACTGACTCTGATGTCAGGATCTGGACCATTAAAACTGCCACCCACATGTAAATACCTTGACTGCAGACTTCGAGAAAAGCTCATGGGCTTATGTAGGACAAAGAGAGCTTGGCAGCTGCCTGCCTGGCTCAGACATCCCAGAACGTATGTAGACATAGACAGAGGCACTGATGAATGATTCTCCTGTTTACACAACAGCTACAAATGTTTGCTACCAGTAATTGCTGTGGGCAAGAGCATGGCACAAGCGGAGAAAACAGATTAGGATGGCCTTGCCCTGCCTCCGCTGTTCAGAGTCACCACAGGCTGTAGGCACTGCACACGCTACCATGAATCCAGTTAACTGATCTGGTATCCCGCTGAGCAATAGCATCAACAGGAAGTCCAAGGAATGCTTTGTTGGACAGGCCAAAGCTTTCCGGAAGGAGTGGATAAGAAATGAGGGAGGTAGAATTCCCTAGGGTACTAAGAGAGCTTGCCTTCTTCAGGCAACTGGCTTAGGAGGAAGAGAAGAGGGAGGTCATATGAATGAAGAAGGTTGAAGAAATCCAGAATTTCTCAGAGGATGGCTACTGAGGCTTGGAGTTGAAGTCACAGCTTAAGAAAGTTGGGTTGGACTGATGGTTGATGGCTTCAAGATGTAAAACCTTCAGTCCCTGGATGCTCTCTTTGCTACTCCTGTTGCAGAGTAACCTGGATCCAGGAACAATGCTTCATAGTTTTTTCTAGAAGCATGGCCATCAGACACACACATTCTGTTCCTGTCATCTGGGATTTTCTGACCCCTTTTAGAACCTCACCTTTGTCTCTGAGTCACTTCTCCTTCTGGGGTTTTCTCTTTCTCCAAGCCAGCACAGCTAAATAGTTATTAACTTAGAATGCCCAACCGAGCCAAGATGTCAGCAAATGAGGAAGTAACCACTGGGGCAGTCAATGAGTTTTGGGCTGAGACTCTCCCACGAGCATAGTTACAAAACTGAAACTGGGAAGTCTGATGTTGCCTGGAGTCATTGGCCAACTGCTGTGGTGGCTACAGAGTTGCCCAAGGAGCTTGAGTTTTTACTCTAGGGTCTCTAGGAGCTGTTGAGAGGTGGGCAGGAATACCAGGGCTAAACATATCTGTGTTCTCAGTGAATTGGCTCTGCCATTCCTCTGTCCAGTCTGGCACACTTGACTGAGCCCACCAGGGCTTCTAGACGCATACTGTTAATGACCAGTACAGGCCATTAACAAACCCCCAATTGCTCATTTTCAGTTTTGTGAACCGAAGCAAGATAGAATCTAAACTAATATGTAAAGAGAGATAAAGGCAGAGGACCAGATGCACTTAAAATGGGGTTTCAGCCATTTCTAGTCAGATGTTAATGTAAGCCATTGTTTCCTTTGACTTCTGAGGCCCCGGATGAACTTTTTCACTCCTTAGGGGAGCAGGAGGACTTTCAGAGGACAGAGGGTTAAAGTGATGGCTTGGCCAAGCCTTTCACTTTCTGTCTCCTAGTTTAAGGAGAACTCTGCACAGATCTGTGCCAAGCGCCATCTCAGACCAGATTAGGAAGGCTGAGATTTAGGAAGCAGTATTTGAAAGAGTAGTCCCACGAACAAACCAAATGCTAATGCCCCAGCCCGATTGTGATCCTGCTTTTCTTTTTTGGTCAGGTCTCAGGTAGCTGGTGCTAGGCTCCAACTTGCTGTGTAGATGAGGGTGACCTTGAACTCCTGATCTCCTGCTTCTGCCTTCCAAGGACTAGAATCACAGGCCAGCTTCACCACCCCCAGTTTATGCGGTGCCAGGGATGGGACTTTGCTTCACACACAGACGGTGAGAGCTCAGCTTTAATTCCTGTGCTCTGCTTGACATATTCCCCAGGATCCACACTTCTCCCTCCTTTCCCAAAGAACTGGCCCCCTAACCAGGATTCTCCTTCATCTCTTGACTTTCGGATACACAGGGATGTGTGAGGAGTTACCACTGAAACATTTTAAAGCCACGTGTTGCTCCAGAAGTCAGCCAGCCTCAGGGTTTGATAAAGAGGAGTCTGGAGAAAGAACCGGGACCTTGAGCCATCTAAATCCCAATTCATCAGCTCCCACCTTAGCTGTGTGTGCCGTGTTCACTCACGAACACAATCATGCATGTATACATGGGCATGACCATGCATGACCATGCATGTGTGCATGCACAAACAAATGTATACATCTGCATGTTCCCATGCTCTGTAACCACAAGGAGCCACTCACTGTCTTATAAGGGTCAGGAACAGACCAAGCCTTTCTCTACTGAGTGTACCCCCTCACCTACTTTCTACCTCGCGAGATCACTGTCCCGACTGCAATGACCTTTGTCCCTATCCCCCGTGGAAGTGAGTGGCTCTCATCTGTAACTCCAGAGACCTCTGCACACAGTATCATGGCAGGGATGTCACTTGGGTGCAGGATGAAGGGATTTTATATGTCTACCCACTATGGGTTGGCTGTGACGGCAAACAGAGGGATTACATCTGACAGATGCACAGAACTCAGGACCCTGTGGACTGCAAGAAGTTGGAGAAGGAAGAAGAATTTATGCAAAGACTTTTGCCTTCTTCTTTCTGGAAAGGTTGAAAATTCAAACTGGAAATGAAAGAGGCAGCAAGGAGCCCCTTCCAAGCGGCTGTGTGCAGAGGGTGGCTATGTCGGAGAAGCCTGGCTGTGAGAGGCTCGGCTTCATCCAGGCCCGCCTTTCCACAAGGCTGTCATAGGCAGGAGATGTGTGACTACTGAGAAGCTCAGCTGTGTCTCCACTTCAGCCTTCTCCCCACTGGTGGCATCTACAGTGTAGTCCTGTACCAGGTAAATCCCTGGATTGGGGCCCTGGAGCTGCCAGCCACATAGATTGTGACACTCTCTAGAGGACGTTGGAAAATACTCATCTCTACCAGCAAAGAAGAAGTCAGAGAATCTTTGGGAGCCCCCACCCCCAGTACTGATATGTAAGCCACTGAGAGAAGCCCTGTTCTAGATGAGAGCCACTAACCCCCAACGGTCCAGATTCTGTCCTGCAGAAGTGCCACCGGGAGAAAGGTGTGGTAGAAGGCAGAACCCCCATTTCCTGGACAGCAGGTGGTAGAAGGAACCAGATTCCCAGGGACTCTTTCCTCAGAAATCGTCTAATGAAGATGGAGACGTCCTTGTTCTCAGTGAGGGATTTCCAACAGCGGTTGTTCCAAGAGGAAGCGGTCTCTAAAATGATTCCCATTGATCATTGAGATGTGATTGGATCCTGAAGACTCTGACCTAATCAAATGATTCCTGCCTGCTGGAGCAATACTAGGGCGCTGTTACTGGGAGATGGGACCTAGTTGAAGGACAGGGGTGCGTCCTGAAAAGATACACTTGGGGGCCTCTCCTTGCCCCCCTCTGCTCCCTGACCACCATGAGCTGAGCAACCCTGTTCCACCACGCCCTCTCTGCCATGATGGCCCAGAGCCTTGGAGTCAGCAGACCTCAGCCTGAAACCCCCAAAGCCGCAGGGGTTCCCTCCTCCGCTGCTTTGCTTACAGGTATCTGTCACACCGATGAAGAATAAAATGGTGACTGAGCTGGACATTGGCTTCTGGGTTCTGATGGTGGAGCCTGCAGGGTCCACCCTCTTGTCTACATTGGTGCATCATGACCTTCACACTGAAGAACCCAGAAGAGGCCCAGCTACCAAATCCTCAGGGGCTCAGTGCACCCACTCTTGTGGGATTTTATCTGATGTACTGTTCAGAATTCTTGTAGGCTAGAACCTTTCCTGACAAGACTAGCTCCTAGAGGAAACTGAGTCCCCAAGGCATCCATAGTCTCAGACCAGCTTGGGCTGGAGTCTCCTAAAAGTTACCCAGGTCCTGGAAAGCATCTGCTTAGAGGACCGGACACTCAGACATCAGAACAGGATGCAGAGATAGATTCTGGTCTCTGCTCAATTAGAGGAAGATCACTTAATTCTCCCAACCTCGTTTCCAAACATTGACACAATTTGAGGAATTTAATTACTTGTTAAGGGACTTACCTTGTCAACGTGATTAGCGATTTCTATTAACCGCTGCTTGACTTTTTCCAGATCTTTTCCTTGCCTCTGAAACTTAACAAATTGAAATGCCAGCATTAATAATGATAAGAATATCAGTCAGGGGGTTGGAGAGATGGCTCAGCTGTAAAGAGCACTGGCTGCTCTTCAGAGGCCCAGGGTTCAATTCCCAGCACCCATATGGCAGCTCACAATTGTCTGTAGCTCCAGTTCCAGGGGATCTGGGACCCTCACACAGACATGTAGGCAAAACATCAATGCAGTAAAATAAAAATAAATCATAAAAGAGTATATATATCCACACACACACACACACACACACACACCCCAATCAGGATTCCTCCTCCCAGATCCTGAGATGTGAAGTCCTGGGCTTTGGTGACACCCTGTACTCTGGCAGGGGGGATGGGGGAGAGATCCACATTTATAGTGTAGGAGCTCACATCACGCCAGACAGTTTCCCAGCTAGGGAGTCCCTGTAATTCCTACAATGCGCGTGCATGTGCTCAAGCCAAAGACTTCATGCGTTAACTTTTGCAGCTCCTCCAGCCTCATAAATGATGGAGGCAGGGCCATGTTTTGGCAAAGAGAAAATGGACAACGGGAAGGCTGTCCAAGGCCACTTTTCACATCATCAGCTGGATTTTAACTTCCTGAGAAATTTCCTTTAGATTTGTTTTTAAACATTAAATATGAGAAGCAAGAAAAGCTCATAACAACATGTCCAAGATGGAGAATGGAAAAAAAGTTAACAAATTCCCCATTCTCTCCTCTAAGCTGACCTTCCAGAATGGGATGAGATTTCTGAGAAATTGTAAAGCTGGTTTCATTGATGTATGTTGAATGAGTTTAGGAGAAAAATGCCACCAATTTATACTACGTTAACGGGATGGTAAGAAACCATAGGGAAGATAATCTGAGGAAAATTGATTCAAAATGAAATGGAAGAAAAAAATCAACGGTACAAAGCATATCACAAGAAGGAAGGATTTCTCTACCATGTCTGTAGAGCATTCATGCATGCATTCATTCATTCATTCATTCATTCATTCATTCATTCAGGTTAAGATACATCTAACTTTCCCCAAAATGTCAGAGTGCAATTGAAAGCCACCTATAACTCCCCCTAGATATTTCCCCTTACTTAGAGAGCTTAGCTACAGAGAAACACTGCATTTTTGGGGGGGTGGTATGCTTTGCAATTATTTTAATTACACTAGATAGATGTTAAATAGTTTGCGCTTCCCCAGATTGGAAAAGTGCAATTTTGACGCTCGTCCCCAAGGTTTTTAAGAACACACTGACCATGGAGGGAAAGCGAGTCCTAACTGGTTAAGCGCCTCCTGTACTTCCTTTGGAAGCCAATTGTGCTGAGAAGTTTCACAGCCTTACCTCTCGGTTGTCTGCAACAATAACCAGCTCCACGTACTTGGTCATTTTAAGGGTCTCTCGTTTATGCTGCCGAAAGAAAGCGAGAGTTCAGTTTGCCTTAATACTTCTCCGGGGCTTCCAGCACATCGCTCATGTCTCTCAGACAATAAAAATAAAAACAGACAAGACAACAACGATATTCGGAGGAGAGAGTCTTCCTCCCGTGGGCTTTGTGGCTGTGTACCATCATCCAGAAACTGACTCCCAGCCCCAGTGATCTCTTTGTGAAGCCACAACCGGGGTGATCTGGTTTCCTCTTTCATGTGGGAAACCTTAAAAAGGAGTTTAACATTCTCGCTGAATCATTGATTGTGGGTTCCAAAGAAGTCAAGGTCATCTTTAAACAAAACGAACACCTAACCAACTCCAAAGAACATTCTAGCACTAGAGCCAGCCAAAGGCGTGTTGTTGCAGACTGAAATGGAAGTAAGGAAGAAAACACAAACTGAGGACCAGCTGGATATGGTAAATATAGGTCAACGAGCAGAGACTACAGAAACAAGCATAATCAATAGAATACAAGAGATAGAAGAAAGAATCTCAGATTCTGAAGACAACATAGAGAAAATAAACGGACTGATCAAAGAAAACACCAAAACCAACAAATTCTCATCACAAAACATTCAGGAAATATGGGACACAATAAAAAGACCAAACCTAAGAATAATAGGGATAGAAGAAGGAGAAGAGGCACAGCTCAAAGGTCCAGAAAACATTTTTAACAAAATTATGGAAGAAAACTTCCCCAACATAAAGAAAGATATTCCTTTGAATATTCAAGAAGCATACAGAACACCAAACAGACTGGATCAAAAAAAAAAAAAAACGTCCCCTCGCCATATAATAATCAAAACACAAAATATACAGATTAAAGAAAGAATATTAAGAGCTGCAAAGGAAAAAGGCCAAGTAACTTATAAAGGTAAACCGATCAGACTTACACCTGACTTCTCTATGGAAACCATGAAAGCCAGAAGGTCCTGGATAGAGGTACTACAGAAACTAAGAGACCATGGATGCAAACCCAAACTACTATACCCAGCCAAGCTATCGTTCACTATCAATGGAGAAAACAAGACATTCCAGGATAAGAACAAATTTAAACAATACGTTGCCACAAATCCAGCCCTACAGAAAGTAATAGAAGGAAAATCACAACCCAAGGAATCCAACATTGCCAACACTGCCTACAATAACCCAGGCATTTAGCGACCCTTCAACAGCACAACTCAAAGAAGGGAGACACACAAACTCTTCTACCAAAAGCAGTAAGAATAACCGGAGTTAACAACCACTGGTCATTAATATCACTTAATATTAATGGTCTCAATTCACCAATAAAAAGGCACAGGCTAAGAGATTGGATACGAAAACAGGATCCAACAGTCTGCTGTTTGCAAGAAACTCATCTCAACCACAAAGACAGGCATCTACTCAGAGTAAAGGGTTGGGAAAAGGTTTTTCAAGCAAATGGTTCTAAGAAAAAAGCAGGTGTGGCCATACTAATTTCTAACAAAACTGACTTCAAACTAAAATCAATCAGAAGAGATCGACAAGGACACTTTATACTCATATCAGGAACGATTCAGCAGGATGAAGTCTCAATCCTGAATATCTATGCCCCTAATATAAAAGCACCCACTTATGTAAAAGAAATATTGCTAAAACTCAAGACAGACATCAAATCACACACACTAGTAGTAGGAGACTTCAACACACCTCTCTCACCAATGGACAGGTCAATCAGACAGAAAACTAATAGAGAATTAAGAGAATTGTTGGAGGTAATGAATCAAATGGACTTAACAGACATCTATAGAACACTCCACCCAAATAGGAAAGAATACACCTTTTCTCTGCAGCTCATGGAACCTTCTCGAAAATTGACCACATACTTGGAAACAAAGGAAACCTCCACAGATACAAAAAAATATCAGTGTCCACCTGTGTCTTATCAGATCACCACAGATTAAAGTTAGAAGCCACCAACAATGCTACCGCCAGAAAGCTGACAAACTCATGGAAACTGAACAGTCAACTACTGAACCACACCTGGGTCAAGGAAGAAATTAAGAAAGAAATTAAAGTCTTCCTTGAATTTAATGAAAACAAAGAGACAACATACTCAAACCTATGGGACACGATGAAAGCAGTGCTAAGAGGAAAGTTCATAGCACTAAGTGCCCACTTAAAGAAAACGGAGAAAGCATACATTGGGGACTTAACAGCACACCTGAAAGCTCTAGAAAAAAAAGAAGCAGACGCGCCCAGGAGGAGTAGAAGACTGGAAATAATCAAACTGAGGGCAGAAATCAACAAAATAGAAACACAGAAAACAGTCCAAAGAATCAATGAAACAAAAAGTTGGTTCTTGGAGAAAATCAACAAGATTGACAAACCCCTATCCAAACTAATTAAACGACAGAGAGAGAACACGCAAATAAATAAGATCAGAAATGAAAAGGGGGACATAACCACAGACACAGAGGAAATTCAGAGAATCATTAGATCTTACTACAAAAGCCTGTATGCCACAAAACTGGGAAACGCAAAAGAAATGGACACTTTTTTAGATAAGTACCATATACCAAACCTAAACCAAGACCAGGTGAACGATCTAAATAGACCTGTTAGTCGCGAAGAATTAGAAACAGTTATCAAAAATCTCCCTTCCAAAAAAAGCCCAGGGCCAGATGGTTTCAATGCAGAATTCTACCAGAACTTCCAAGAAGAGCTAATACCTATACTTCTTAATGTATTTCACAATATAGAAACAGAAGAGTCATTGCCAAATTCCTTTTATGAAGCTACAGTTACCCTGATACCAAAACCACACAAAGACCCAACCAAGAAAGAGAATTACAGGCCTATCTCACTCATGAACATCGACACAAAAATTCTCAATAAAATACTGGCAAACCGAATCCAAAAACACATTAGAAAAGTTATCCATTATGATCAAGTAGGCTTCATTCCAGAGATGCAGGGCTGGTTCAACATACGCAAATCTATCAATGTAATCAACCATATAAATAAACTGAAAGAAAAAAAACCATATGATCATTTCATTAGATGCTGAAAAAGCATTCGACAAAATTCAACACTCCTTTATGATAAAGGTCTTGGAGAGATTAGGGATACAAGGGTCATACCTAAATATAATAAAAGCTATTTACAGCAAGCCGACAGCTAACATTAAATTAAATGGAGAAAAACTCAAAGCCATCCCACTAAAATCAGGAACACGACAAGGATGTCCACTCTCTCCATACCTCTTCAATATAGTGCTTGAAGTTCTAGCAATAGCAATAAGACAACATAAGGGGATCAAGGGGATTCATATTGGAAAGGAAGAAGTTAAGCTTTCATTATTTGCAGATGATATGATAGTATACATAAGCGACCCCAAAAACTCTACCAAAGAACTCCTACAGCTGATAAACACCTTTGGTAATGTGGCAGGATACAAAATCAACTCCAAAAAGTCAGTTGCCTTCCTATACACTAAGGATAAGGAAGCAGAGAGGGAAATCAGAGAAGCATCAACTTTCACAATAGCCACAAATAGCATAAAATATCTTGGGGTAACTCTGACCAAGGAAGTGAAAGATCTATTTGGCAAGAACTTTAAGTCTTTGAAGAAAGAAATTGAAGAGGACACCAGAAAATGGAAGGACCTCCCTTGGTCTTGGATTGGGAGGATCAACATAGTAAAAATGGCAATTCTACCAAAAGCAATCTATAGATTCAACGCAATCCCCATCAAAATCCCATCAAAATTCTTCACAGATCTGGAGAAGACAATAATCAACTTTATATGGAAAAACAAAAAACCCAGGATAGCCAAAACAATCTTATACAATAAAGGATCGTCTGGAGGCATTACCATCCCTGACTTCAAACTCTATTACAGAGCTACAGTACTGAAAACTGCTTGGTACTGGCATAAAAACAGAGAAGTCGACCAATGGAATAGAATAGAAGACCCTGACTTTAGCCCACAAACCTATGAACACCTGATTTTCGATAAAGGAGCTAAAAGTATACAATGGAAAAAAGAGAGCATCTTCAACAAATTGTGCTGGCAAAACTGGAAGTCAATCTGTAGAAGAATGAAAATAGATCCATATCTATCACCATGCACAAAACTCAAGTCCAAATGGATTAAAGACCTCAGTATCAGTCCAAACACACTGAACCTGATAGAAGAGAAAGTGGGAAGTACTCTACAACACATGGGCACAGGAGAACACTTCCTACGTATAACCCCAGCAGCACAAACACTAAGGACATCATTGAATAAATGGGACCTCCTGAGACTGAGAAGCTTCTGTAAAGCAAAGGACACTGTCACTAAGACAGAAAGGCAACCCACTGACTGGGAGAAGATCTTCACCAACCCCACAACTGACAAAGGTCTGATATCCAAAATATACAAAGAACTCAAGAAATTAGACCGTAAAAGGTTAATCAATCCAATTATAAAATGGGGCACTGAGCTGAACAGAGACTTTTCAACAGAAGAAGTTCAAATGGCCAAAAGTCACTTAAGATCGTGCTCAACTTCCTTAGCAATCAGGGAAATGCAAATCAAGACAACATTAAGATACCATCTTACACCGGTCAGAATGGCTAAAATCAAAAACACCAATGATAGCCTCTGCTGGAGAGGTTGTGGAGAAAGGGGCACTCTCATCCATTGCTGGTGGGAATGCAAACTTGTGCAACCACTTTGGAAAGCAGTGTGGCGATTTCTCAGGAAAGTCGGGTTCAACCTACCTCTCGACCCAGCAATACCACTATTGGGAATATACCCAAGAGATGCCCAAACATACAACAAAAGTATATGCTCAACTATGTTCATAGCAGCATTGTTTGTAATAGCCAGAACCTGGAAACAACCTAGATGTCCTTCAATGGAAGAATGGATGAAGAAAGTATGGAATATATACATATTAGAGTACTACTCAGCAGTAAAAAACAATGACTTCTTGAATTTTGCATACAAATGGACGGAAATTGAAAACACTATCCTGAGTGAGGTAAGCCAGACCCAAAAAGAGGAACATGGGATGTACTCACTCATATTTGGTTTCTAGCCATAAATAAAGGACATTGAGACTATAATTCGTGATTCTAGAGAAGCTAAATAAGAAGGTGAACCCAAAGAAAAACATATAAGCATCCCCCTGAATATTAACCTTCATCAGGCGATGAAAGAAGACAGAGACAGAGACCAACATTGGAGCACTGGACTGAAGTCTCACGATCCAAAGGAGGAGCAGAAGGAGAGTGAGCACGAGCAAGGAACTCAGGACTGCGAGGGGTGCACCCACACACTGAGGCAATGGGGATGTTCCATCGGGAACTCACCAAGGCCAACTGGCCGGGGACTGAAAAAGCATGGGACAAAACCGGTCTCGCTGAACATAATGGACAATGAGGACTACTGAGAACTGAAGAACAATGGCAATGGGTTCTTGATCCTATTGCACGTAATGGCTTTGTGGGAGCCCAGGTAGTTTGGATGCTCACCTTAATAGACCTGGATGGAGGTGGGTGGTTCTTGGACCTCCCACAGGGCAGAGAAACCTGCTTGCTCTTTGGGCTGAGGAGGAAGGAAGACTTGATTGGGGGAAGGGGAGGGAATGGGAGGTGGTGGCGGGGAAGAGGCAGAAATCTTTAATAATTAAATAAATTAATTAATAAAAAAAAAAGAATATGAAGTTTGCTGAAGACACACCGGAGTCCAGCTTGTCAGTGTTCCTTGTACTTTTACAGTCCAGGTACATCTACTCCACAATCTTAGGAGAGCAGTGGAGAATACACTTTGTAGAGAAATCTGCCATCTCCCCGGGAAAATGCCGAGTTCTTTCTGGGGAATGGATGCTCGTGGTCAATCATTTAAACATGTAGTCTGAAGCAGGGAAAGCCTGAGCTGAGGAGTAGAGAGGCAAAGGGGAGGTAGGTGAATAGAGACAAAATGCAAAGTTTTTTTGTGGCAGAGAGAGAAAGAAGAAGCAGTACTTTTAAAACTATGACATGTGAGGGTTAGGACTGGCAAGAGTAGAGTGGCTGAGAAGAATATGGAAGCTGTCAGGGTGCAGGAGAGGGACACTCAGCGGTAGAGATACACACATCCAAACAAGACGGCCTCTGAGGCAGGTTACGTTTTAATCGAGCTTCCTCCAAAAACATTCTCACTCTTCTGTAAATTGCTGGGAGGATCCCAAAGGCATTTTTTAGGGGAAATAAACCAGTTCATGGAGGGTGGTCTCCAAAATCAAACATTGAAAACAAAAAAGCAAAGCCTTCTGCTTCTGCAGTAACACACGGTTGAGGGAAGAGGAGGGTTGATCTCGTGTCTGGTCCTCCCAACCGAAATTGCTGGTTTATGACTTAAGTCTCATACAGGGCTTGAGCTGAACACTCAATGTTACAACTGCTTGTCCAGACAAAAGCAAAAGGGATGCAGGCATGCTTTGAATCAGGTTTCCAGTCACATAATCCGGAGGGAAACATCTTTCATAAAACAAATCTCCACCAGGCCAGAATCTTCCTAACAGATTTTTACAAGAAAAATGTTTGTATTATCGTGGTGTTCCCGCTTGCTGCCCAGCTGTGCTGATTCATGGATTTAGGTGTCCCCGAAGAAATCTGGAAACCTCATGGAGGAAGGGAAATAAAGTACCATGGAAGGTATAATTTCTCACGCTTTTACAGCGCTGCAAGGAGAAACTGTCAGGCTTGGTAACTGTATGTACAGGCAGGCTTCACGGTCCGAGCTGGGAGCTCAGGCCAGCCTCCCCGCCCCCCACCGTGGGCTCAAAATGAGACACTTCTGGAGAGCGCCTTAAGCTTTTTCCATACCGAGGGGCCAAAGAAATCGAAATCTCCTCACCCTTTCTCTTCCCCCACCCCTGTGACGTATGCATGCATGTGCATGTGTTTGCATGTGTGCTCTTGAAGGGGTACGTGTGTGTGCGTGCACATCCATGTATACGCATACAGGTGGAGGTTGGAGGTTGCCAGCAAGTGTCTTCCTCTAACTCTTTCTACTTTGATTTTCTGGGACGTGACCTCCCAGTGAACTGGGAGTTTCAGTTAGGTCAGTCTGCCAGGGAGTCCCTGGGACCCAGCAGTCCCCGCTCCTCTGCCGGGGCTGGGGTGGCAGGTGCTTGCTTGCTGCACCTGGCTCTGTAACATGGGTGCTGGGGGAGCTGAACAGAACAGAATGCACTTCGCTGATTGAGCCATCTCTTCAGCTCCCGGGGAATCTCTCTCCCCCCCCCCCCTTTTCTCCCTCTACAATACCCTGTTCAGCCATGAACAAATTCAGCTAATTATGCAGACAAAAACAAGGTTGTGGAAATAGAGAAATAAATTAATCTCTCATGAAAAACCCATCGGAAAAGGGCTGGTTGCTTGGGCCTTTGCACTTTTCAGACTGCAGAGGGTGAAATCTATGGCCAGCGGACATTTCCAACTGGCCTTGGACCATCATTTAGAAAACACACAATCCCAGATAATGAAAACAAACACACGAACACAATTTTCCTGTCTCTGCAGTTTTCAGAGGAATCCACATTTTCTCATGAATTCAGAGAATTGCATGCTCAGAGAGAAGTTTAACCACATTGTAATGAAAAGCCACAGGGGAGGGGCCGACTCCCAGAAGGAGAGGCTTAAATTACCTCCATGTGATCTCTACCTATCTAGGCTGTCCAGTTTTAAAAATATATATTTTAAATTTGCGATATGGGCAGCAACATTGGAAAGTGCTTGTTTGACTGAATTTTCATTCTGCAGGATTGTGAGCAAAAGCTTGTTCCTAGGCAGGAACCCGAGTCTCTGAGTTTCAGCTCCAAGGTGGGGACAGAGTTAGAGACAAGGTACCCAAGAGGAACTAATTCCGAGACCTCTGAAAGTCAATCCAGCCAAGTGCCCAGAGGCTGAGTACCCTCTGAAGAGTTTGCTGTAATGTCTGGCACAGAGAGCTTAACTCAGTCAAAGAAAGCAAGGGAAGACCAAGGTACCCATGTGTTTCCACAGCGATCCTGTTTTCTGATGGCCAGACCATCGGCAGACATTTGCTCATCTCCCAGTGTCTTCTGAGAGCTTGCTGTGTGTTACATGGTGGGTTAGGTACTGGAGATATAGGGATGGAGAAGACCAAGGCCACTCACTGCTTTTCTGAAGCAATTTGTTTCTCTGCTATTGGGATACACGGTTTGATTTTCTTCTTAGCAGATTTAATCTTTGTCTCTCTCACAAAGCTTACTGAGGTGGATATGAAAATCCCTTTCTATTCCTATTTTTTTCTCTTTTTGCTTTGAGATGTGGTCTCATGGAGTCCAGGCTGGCCTCTAACTTATTATGGACCTGAGGCTGACCTCGAACTCCTCATCTCCCTGCCTCCATCTCTAGAGTGCTGGGATCACAAGCACGCACCACCATATCCAGCTCATTTGATGCCAGGGTTAGCCCTTGAAGCCACATGTGTGGGCAGCAGGCACCTTGCAAATGGAGCAACCTCTCAAGCTTTCTGTTTCCATTCTTGTAGGCATGGCAACAGGGAGGAAAGGAGTCCAGGCAGGTGAGCCAAGTACCAAGATATGTTAGGCTGGACTTAAAAATTCCCAGAGAGAAACCCACGACACCTCTGCCTTCCAGAAGCAAATGGGGCTCTCACTATAATCTAACTTAGAGCCTTGTAAAAGTGACAAACAGCTCAGCTTTATAAGATAGCCAGCGTGACCGCCTAGATCAGATGGATTCCTGGTGCTCCCTGCAGAAAAATACAAACATCTGCAGAGAAACCAAGATAGTTAACATTGGGGGGGGGTCAGGTTGGAAAATGCAGAGAAATCGAGATAGTTAACACTGGGGGAGGGGGGCAGGTCAGGAAGATGCAGAGAAAACGAGATAGTTAACACTGGGGGAGGGGGGCAGGTCAGGAAGATGCAGAGAAAACGAGATAGTTAACATTGCTGGGGCAGGTTGGGAAGATGCTGGAGAAGAGCAATGGTGCTTGGTGCACTGCATAAACAAGATTAATTAGCTGCAGTTATATTGATTTTTTTTTAAAGTATAGAATAAAAGGCAGCAGAGTGAGGCAAGGGATGGGCATGCAACTTGAATCTCTGCTCTGCCTGTTCATCACAGCGCTCTCCAAAATGATCTTCTAGGTGCCTGCAACTCACAAGTATTCTGCTTATTGGAAACTTATTTTTTCGTACTGTCTTTATTATCTGCTCACAGTGTAGGGTAAGTTCTTGTGGGAGACCGTCACAGGAAATGTCTGAGCAAGAGTGGGAGCCGGAGTGAATGACACTGGCATCCATGCCTTTCCCTTTCATTTAAAGGTTCACTTACGTTCCCAAATTAGCAGGCTTTCTCATTTCTCTCCATGTCAATGGGACTGGAGATGATGGTGCCAATCATGGTTCCAGGGAGCTGTGTATGCTCAGAGAATTAAAATACAGTCAGCAAGCACAGAGCAAGTTTGTACTTCTAAATGGAAGGGGAGCACATGTGAGCATCATTTAAACTGTCAAGTTATAAATCATGCAATGTGGCTAACAGGCATTCAACCAGGTACTCAAAGCCAAGAGCCTGGAAAACAAAATGCAAATGTTCTACTTGTTTATGATGGGTGAGGCTTGGCTCAGTCACATCTTAGCTGGGGTCTGGACTCAAAAGCAGGCATGTTTGAAGAGTGAAATAAACACGAGAGGGACTAGAGAGGCTGTCTCTGATGCCAGCTCTTGAGTCTGTCACTCAAGAGAGGTGGGGCAGGAGCAATGCAAGAGGGACCCTTCCAGAGCTGAGATGCTATTGCTGCTGCTGGGGATATATTCTCATTCTCATTCTCTCTCTCTCTCTCTCTCTCTCTCTCTCTCTCTCTCTCTCTCTCTCTCTCTCTCTCCTCTCTCCTCTCCTCCCCTCCTCCTCTCTCCCTTCTTCTCCCTTACTCCCCCCTCTCTCTTCTACCTCCCCCTCTCTCTGTCTCTCCTCTGTCTGTCTACCCCCAAAACCTCCTTTCGTGTGCATGTGTGTGTGCGTGTGTAGGTTCATGTGCTCATATATGCAGGTATGTGGAGGACAGAAGGAAGCTTCAAGTATTCTTCCTCAGGACATCATTCATAGGTTTGTTGCTATTGGTTGGTTAGTTTTGTTTTTGTTTGTTTTGCTTTGATTGAGACAGAAATTTTCACCGAACTTGCCAAGAAGTCTAGACTGGCTGGCCAGGGAGCCCCAGAGATCCTCCTGTCTCCACCTTCCTAGAGCTGGGATTACAAAATAGCATCAGCATGTCTGGCTTTTAAAAAATGTATTAGTATAAGTTCTGGGGCTCACACTCAGGTATACGTGCATACACTTTGCTGACTGAGCTATTTTCCTGGCCTCAGTTTGTTATTTTGAAATAGGATGCCCTGAATTGGCTATGTAGTGAAAATGTCCTTGAACTCTTCATCCCTACCTCCCACACTCCAGTGCTAGGATTTCAGGGTGCATCACCACCCCTGGCATTTCTGGGTAGTTTTAAGATCCTGGAATTCAGATAGACTTCCATCCTCATTCCTTAAGCATCAATGCCAAGGTGAACAACAGCAAGTAAAGGGAGAGTTCTTTCTGTGAGGAGGCAGAAAAACTAATGCTTTGGGCATTTTACATGGACCATTTTGGGAATCATTAAAGGGGAAAGGGGATTGGATCTCATGACAGAGAATCTGCCTGGACAGGGCAAAGTCCAGAACTGGGTGACTGAGAACAGTTAAAACAGACACTCTGGCCAGGTATAAAGAGAATGCTAGGGAGGGGTAAACAAATGGAACAGAACTCTTGTTTAAACTTAGAGGATTCAGAGGGGGAGGGGGTAGGTCAGTGGTAGAACACTTGGCCCAGCGTGCATGAGGCCCGAGTAGTGCTGGAAAGCAAAAAGGAGGAAGGAAAGAAGGAAGGAAGGAAGGAAGGAAGGAAGGAAGGAAGAAAGGAAGGATAGATAGATAGATGGATGGATGGGTTAGAATACACCAAGAATCATCTTCATGGAATGTTGACATGTATATTGTTAGCTCAAAGTTAGGTGACTGTTAATCAAAGCTTGGAAAGATAAAATGTGTTGAGGGATATAAAGAACATGTCATTCTTGCTGTCCTTGCCAATAAAATGTTAGCAAAGGGGGCACCATACATTTGATTTTTAAATACTTATTCTCAAGTGAAGAATAGAAAACACATACATACTCGCCCCCACCCCCAAACAAAACAAAATAAAACAAACAAAAGAACCAGGAAAAGGTTAATACTTTCATCTCTGGTTATAACCTAGCAGTGAAAAAGACCCTTTGCTTCGGGCCAACGAAGCCCCACTGTGGTCTGTATGGCTCAGGTGAATGACCATGAGCGAGTACCATAGGGTAGAGTCATTACAGGGTATGATGGGAAATGTTGGTGAGGGGAGTCAGCTTGTAGTTAGACTCTGTAGACAACTCCGGTGCTGCAGCAAAGAGAGTCATGGCAGGAGGCTGGAAAAGGCAGGTTGCTGCACGGCCCTGGAGGGCAAGGACAAACACTGGCAGCACGGCCTAAGGATAAACAAGACTTCAGGAAAACCACTGGAGAAGACTCAGTGGCTCTCTGCATAAGCAGGTGGGTAAAGATGGTTCATTTTCTATAACCAGTTCTGAGATTCCAAACTGTGGAACAGACCATGGGCGAGAAAAGCTCAACATGGAGAACCAGAAGGGGCGGGGAGCCATGCTTGTTTTGCTGGTCACCCTGCTGTCTATGCTCATGGTGACCTTGGCAACCTCTTGACCCTGATGATTAGATTTCACTCATCACATGCTAACGAATCTGATGCTCACACCTGCAGGGAAGAGGCAGGGGTTTGAGTTTGTGACCAGGACATCCTGGTCTTCCCAGGACATCCCCTGCCTCCTGAGGGATGCGGATCTTTCCATCCACACTGCATCCAGCAGCAAGGCTGCTCCAGACCTTCTAGGCCTGTGTGTCCCTTTCCTTCAGCCCTCCGCTCAAGAAGCATGAACTGAGGTTCCTCTTACCCTTCTTGACCACATTTGAGAGGGTTCAGGGGAGACAGCTTCCATGGTGAGACTGGAATGGTTATGATGTGATCCACACAAGCCCTGGATGCTCTTCATGTTCTCAGCTGGGACGAGTTTGTATCTGTCGGTGGTGTTCTTCATCGGCTCTAAGATGTAGGTCTTGTTTTCAAACACGATAAGCCCCCTGTTGAAAGGGAATACAAGTATTCATTTTAAGGATAGTTCCTTATTTATGATAAGAATAGATATTTAAAACGATTTATTTTTACTTTTACTTATGTCTGTATTGGTGTGTGTGTGTGTGTTCGCGTGCATGCACGCGCACTCACATGGAGACCAAAGGTGGATTTTAGAACTCTTGGGTCACTTTGCACCGTATTCTTTGAGGCAGGATCTCTCAATCAATCTCAGAGGTCACTGATGACCGGTCAGACTAGGCAGCTTGCTCCAGGTATCACATCTGTACACTTTGCAAGGCTAGAATTATAGCTGTTATGTCCACTGTGCATTTACTTGGGTTCTGGAGATCTGAACTCCAGTCTTCGTTCTTGCGCATCAAATGAAGAGCCCATTATAGACTCGAGGAACCCTGTGAGAGCCGCCCTGTCCTGTGGCTGGGCCAGGGCTACCTGGGCCCAGCAGCTCTGGGTTCGAGCCACAGCCCTACCACTTCCTAGCTACGCAAGCTTGTTTAGGCTCCTGAGCATCAGGAACTTGGTTTCTTCACCAAGCACCGTGTGGATAACAGTAACTTCCTGTCGTGACTGCTTCACTGATGGCCAAATTACTGTTGACATGGTGGCATCTCTCTTCCTCGGATGAGGACAGATCCACACATCAGGCTGCTGTTTGTGGGTCATTTCAAAGACTGACAGTTTGAGGTGAATCTTATACTCTGTGAATGGATCCTGCTCACAGGAATGCTGGCCCTCGGGGGCTCTCTGGTAGTCAATGCAGCATCTGTAAGATACACACCCTTCTGGGAACGACAATGACCAAATGGAACCCTGTGAGCCAACAGTTAGGCACAGAGTTTTAAAATACGTGGACAGAGCAACCCTGGGTAAGACAGTGTAGTTTAGAAGCCAGAGCGAACAATTGATTATAGTCAGGGAAGTAAAGAGAACGGGGGTGCCTCATCACTCCCCTATCAGCCCCCAGGATCCATTTGGCTAAAGCTCTAACAAACTTCCTATGCTATTGAACCCGGACTCGCTGTGGCCACAGATGCAGATTCCAGCAAACTCCAGCAGTTGACCGCAAACCAGGCGAAAGGGCCTTCTCCAGAAAACCTATAAAAGTTGTGTTAATAGAGATTTTATTGACTGGGTCCCCAGAGATTACCACTGGGACCCCATTAATGTCCCAGTGGGAACAGTGAGGCAGTGGGAGCCAAGTGCAAGCTCTAACCACTGCTTTGGGCCCTGCAGAGCCACCCCTGCTGAGGCCCTGCGAATCAAGCAAGGCAGCTGGATAGAAGTCACCTCAGCTAGCCCCAGTTCAAAGAACAGAGCCAAGCAGCTCATTAAGAAAACTCCACCCAGAGGTGGAGCTAGGAACTCACAGGAGAAGAACAGAGGATAGCTCAGAGCAGAACAAGGCAGGCAATGCAGGGGGCCTGCCTTGCAAGGCAAACCCCCAACATCCAGGCCATTGGCTGCGTTTCTCTTCTATCCTCACTGAGCTGTTAGCCCTCTCCCCACAGCTTCAGTTCCCCCCACCCCAACAGTGATGGTTCCTGCAGTCAGCATCAGGCCACAGCGAAGGGCTGGAGATAGATCCTGGCATCTGTAACACCAGTCCGATGGAGGGGAAGCTTGCCCATCATGACTCTACTCCAACCCGACGCTTCTGAACTATACTATACTATACTATACTATACTATACTATACTATACTATACTATACTATACTATACTATACTATACTATACTATACTATACTGCCCTTCCACTGAAAGAAGAGAGGTGGCCTGAAAATAATCAAAAACCTTAACTAACCATCTAACCTCACATGGGCAGATCCAAGTGCAAAGACAGAAGGAACATGGAATATCAGGACTGTGTGTCTTCTCCCAAATCAGCAAATCTAAAGTCGTGGCTCCTCATGAAAGGGACTCAGACAAAATGCTAGTCGCAAGAATTCAAAGGAATGATTATAAAGATGTTCAAACAATTTGGGAAGGGCACAAATATTTTCCAAGAGAGCACAAACAAACAGCTGATTAGATAAGAAAGGCAATCCGCTACTTGGAAACAGAAAGGAAAGAGACACTGAAGGAAACTCAACTGAAATGAAAAACACAATAGAGCCGATGAAAGTTCAGTGTAAAGCTTCACCACCGGAATAGCCCATGATGGAATGCAAGGGGCGGGAAGACAAAACAGAGCAAGCGGATCAGTCCATCAGGGCTAGGGAAAGATTTTTTTTTAAAAATATATACGAATGGAACATGCAAGAACTTGGGGACACACCACGAAGTGATAAAAATCAAAAATCATGGACACGAAAGGCGGAGAAGACTTTCAAGCCAAAGATGAAGCTATTTCTCAGAAGAAAATAACCATGGGAGAAAAAAAAAATCTCCAAATCTAGGGAGAGAGAAGCCGACCCAGATCCAAGAGGGACACGGAACACCAAACAGACAAGAGACTGGAGAAGGGGCTTCCTGTGTCAAATCACACTTTAAGAATGTACAGAACAAGGGAAGTACACGGAAAGCTTCCAAGGAGAAGGACCCGGACAGCAGGAAAGACAAGACTGTCAGAACAATTGCTGGCTTTTCAATTAAAACCTTAAATGCACAAAAGGCTCAGTGTGAGGTATTTCAAAACCTGAACAATCACAACTGCCAACCCAGATGACTGTAACCGGCAGAACTATCTCTGTAACTGAAGGTGATAAAGGCAGGCTAAAGGAACCCATGGTCATCAAACCACTCCTACAGAGAACACCGCGGGGAACCCTTGGGACTGAGGAGAAAGTAAACACATTCAAGAGGCTAGAGGAGCAAAATATAAATGATACTAAAAAGAAATTAAACCAAAGAGTACTAAGAAATCCTCAGACGCCATACAATCTACCAGAATGACGGGGGCACACACGCACCTGTCAGCGATAACTCTGTCTGTGGATAATCTCTGTTATCCCATCAAGAGTGCCAGACTCGAGGACCAGATTAGGGAGAAGAATTCTTATTTTGCTGCCTCCAAAATGCACCTTCTGCCCCAAAATAAACATCACCTCAGAATGAAAGGGTGAAAAACAAGTATCCCAAGCAAATGGAGCAAGGAGAAGCCGGTGTTGTTATCCTAATATCTGACAAGACAGACTGAGGCCAGTTCTCGTCAGAGGAGATAATGTCACTTCACACTGACCAAGAGAACCGTTCATCAAAAGAAAACATAATTTTAAATATGCGTGTCCCAAATGCAGGCTCAGGCCATTTCATAAAACAAGTCCTTCTAGATCTAAAGTCACAGAGTAACTCTAACTCGGCTGTGGGTGACTTCACTGTCTCACTGTCACCGTTAGACACACCAGTCAGGCTGGGATTAAATGACATCAACTGTTTTCTTCGAGTCTACCTAACGTTTTTGGGACAAGGCCTCTCAATGGCTCTGGAGTTTGCTGACTTGGTTGGATGGGCTGTCCAGAAAGCCCCAGGGATCCTTCTGTCCCCACTTCCCCAGCACTGGGACCATGGGCTAACACAGCTACAGGTGTCTTTTACATGGGTTTGGAGAACGAGCTCAGGTCCTCACACTTGCAAAGCCAGCCCTTTAGGAACTGAGAGCTCTCTCCAGATCATAGCTATTCTTGCTGGTCACCTTGCATACTCAAGCGCTACAGAGGGAAGAGGGCTAAGGGATTAGATGTCTCTTTGGGTTGAGCCTTAAATACACAGTGACTAACTCAGGACAGATCGGCGCTTCTTTTACCAACTTTGTTGGGGTGTCACAGGCAGTGGGAGGCACAGATCACTGCTAGGATGTTCGTCCTCTAAAAGAGAGGACAGCACCCAGGCATGGAGACGTTAGAAATCAGAAAGAGCTGTGGAGGATTTAAGAAGAATCAGTATTCCATGCCATGGCAGATAAAAAGATAGCTCCAGATAGCTGCCCCTCCCCCACCTCCCCTCAAGACAGTATCCATGAACATGTCTAGATCTATGACCCGGGCACACCTCTGGGCTACAACTATGAGGGGCAGCCCGCATCTCTTACACTGAACTGCTTCTTGAAATAAAGCTAACATTTCTAAGTTTGTAATGGGTGACTGGAATTTTTGCTCATTACTTTTGATTTTAGGAAGCCCAAATTAAGGGGGAAAAATAAACTTAAAAAAACAAAGCAAACAAGAAAGACAAAGTAGAAAGAAAGATGATTGAAGGGCAAATACAGCTCCTTTGCACTGTACCATACGTTATCAGCTGTTTTCTGCAATTCTTACCCACCCAGTCAGCTGGGGACACAGAATGAAGCATGGCATCATGCTCTCATCATGAGAGAAGCCAATCGCTGAAAGGTATTTTTTTTTTCTACTTAATGGAAAGTTCTAGAAATTGTTACTTGGTCATAAAAATGTTCTCATATCTCCTTTTATCTTTTAAGTCATCCAAAGGCCAGATGTTGAGAAACAAGGGTGAAGGCCTCCCCTTTGCTCCACACAGTTGGCAGCCCACAATACAGCATAATTAAATAATTGCTTTGGACTATCTTGGGTATAATTAATCATTTAGCTGTAAAGATCTCTGGAAAGAACAGTCCAAGTTTCAAGCACTCAAGGTTTCTGAGATATAAAAATGTGATGTTCTCACAGCCCTCCCTGGCCCCAAGTTAGATAAGGGAGGGAATTTGTTTTAGGGTAGATGTCATAAATGTTTGATTATAAACTTCAAGTTGGAAGAATCTCAGAGTAGAGAATTTGAGCCTAGCAGATTTTGAAAGTAGGGTTCTACCCTCTCCAGTATGCAAGGAGGAAAGGCCTAAGTCAAGACGATGTGTGAGTGCTTGGGAAAGATAGAGACTGTGGGTTCAGTCTCAGTGTACCCATCGCTGTGGTGGCCTTCATGCAGCTGAAGTTCCAGTCATCATTCCCAGCATCTAAGTTCCCAGGCAGCTCAAGGAAGATCTGGGGCTCCAATCCTGACCCATGCATCTGAGGCTTGTGTTCCTCGGTGCACCTCCACCCATTGCTATCAACACAGCTTAGAGAGGAATGAGACTCTCAGAACAGGGTCCCAAGGAGAGAAGCAGAAGGAGAAAAAGACAGACCAGAGAGATGAGTGGCTGCAGTGAAAATGGCCTTCCCTTCAGATGCCAAGTCTGGGGCTGGAGATGTTACACAGTTGGTGACATATTTGTCTAGCTTGCACGAGACTCTGGGCTCATTCCCTTCTTAGCACCATGTCATCTTGCGTAATACTTGCACTTGGGAGATGGAAGGTGAAGTTGGGCTTAAGGGGATCCTTAGTTCTATAGACAATTTGAAGCCAGCATTTGGCTACATGAGACCCTGTCAGAAACAAAACAGAATAAAACAAACAAATCCCACATAACAATGGAAATATTTAAAGTATTTTTATTTTCCCCTTGAATGGACATGAAGAGGAATTTATCAAACTGCTAAATTGGCTTTGTTAGGTTTCATTGGGGAAACACATCAGATCTATATTCCCTCAAGGTAAAGCTTTTGTGCTGAAAATTCAGATTTTAGTCCCTGAAGCAAGGGTGCACTGGGCAATAATGCAACTTAATGTTGTTATTTTTACCACTTGCTTGTTAGTCCCGGGCAAGCAGGAATGTGGCACATGGATCTTGACTCCCTGCAATAAGACGGCAAGGAGGAAATACAGATTGTCTCTGCATGTTCAGTGCCAACACCGCTAACAGCATTTCCTGAGGAAGAACGTTTAGTCTCTGTATCATGCTGTCAATCATGAGACAGAAATGCAGCTGGCATGAAATTTCATTTCAATCCCCTTTTCTGGAAGGGCTCATGGGTAAAAGTAATATCCTCTCTCATGTATGTTTGATAAGCTGCGATGGCAGCAATATTAGCTAATATTAGCATAGGCTTATTTTCAGAACCAACTCCCATGTGCATATCTCATGCACAAGCAAAACAAGCATTCATTGCCATGACTGCCACAACCATGTGCCAAGTACTGAGTTAGGCACAAAGCCAGCCAGCCTATGGCTCCTGCTTCAGATGTACTGTGCCACCAGGGTGAGGTGCATGGCAAAAGATGCTGAAGATAAAACTATTACAAAGCGTTTAAAAATAGTTATTTGCAGGCTGAGTATCCTTAGTCAGAAAGCCCCAAATCCTAAATGTGGGCAGATCAGAAACACTGCTGGTCCCAGGTATTTAAAAATATATTTATTTATTTTTGTTTTATGTGTATGGATATTTTGCCTGCACATATGTCTGCATGTAGTGCCCACAAAACCAGAAGAGGGAGCCTTATCCCCTGGAACTGGAGTTACAGACTGTTGTTAACCACCCTGTAGGTGCTGGGAACCAAACCTGCATTGCCTACAAGAGCCATAAGTGTTCTTAACCACTGAGCCACCTCTCCAGTCCCCTTTCCTCAGGCACTTTGGATCTCCAGGTTCTTGAGTGCATCGTCCTCGCTAGCATTTATAGAAATTCTGCAAAGTAGATGGCATAGACCCGTTTCACCAGTGAAATAATTCAAGTCCAAGGACACTCTGGGGGGTGGGTTACACAGAGATGTTTTAAGGGCTAAACTCTAGTACCTCTTAATGGATCATACTTAGAAGATGTAACTGAAACCATCTGTTAAAATGACCTTGTTCTGAGAGTGGGGTCTAACTCTGAGGACATGTCCTTACAAGAGACGGAAGGTAACACACAGGGGAAAAGATGAAGTGGAGATGGAGGCAGACATGTGGACTGACATATTCACAGCAAGAGGGGTGCCAGAGATCAACATAGGCCACTGGCAGCAAGAAGACAGGCCTACATGAGATAGATAGATGGTCAGATTTCTTCAGATATGTCAATTTGGTTTGTTAAATTGTAAACTATAATATTGTATCCACAGTTATTCTATAAGGGTTGTGTGTGTCTTGATTCCTAATTGCAGGTTATTATTTTGATTATGGTGGTTATGATGGTTGACGTCTTTACTGTCAACCTGACTGGATTTCACATGGGAGAGGAGTCACACTGGAAGGTGTTTCTGGAGATGTTTAACTGAGAAAAACCAACCCTAAACATGGGCGGCTGGTGGCGCCATTCCACAGGTCCGGGGGCCAGGCTGGGTATAAAGAACAAAAAGAGCAAGCAAGATGACTATAAGCATTTATCTCTCTCTGCCTCCTGATTATGGCTGCGCTGTGACTAGCTGCTCACGTCCCTGCTCTCATGGCTAGGGCTAATGTTTAGCCTCTCCTACCGTGATGGACTTCAGTCCTCAACTGTGAGCCCAGAGTGGCCCTTCCTCCCTTAAGTTGCTTTGATCAGGTAGTTTGTCATAGCCGTGAGAAAAGTAACTATGACAGTGGTCACCCTCATTCTAGCGAGGATGCTCATCAACTCTCCTTTGTGGAAAGCACTTGAAGACTATGTTCAAATTACATGAGGAAAGAAACCTCTTCTGCATTTAATACATAAAATTTGGTGTTATATATGTCATATTATACAATTAAAATCAAGACAAAAGTTTCAGGAGTATAATAATGTTTATACTTATTCAATAGGCACGAATAAACCTCCTATCCTGATAATTTAATTTTATTAGTTTTTGTGGTGTTGGGAATCAAACCCAGGGCCTTATGGATGCTAGGAGCTGCCACAGAGCTGCACCTCCAGTCCTTAACACTTTATTTAGTTGGTTTTCAATAGCCATCTTGTGCTGCCTCTCACATCTGAAGCCCTCTGCTAAGAGCTCCAGTCTGTGACCAAGGGGTAGATAGGTTGTGTCAGGAATGCTCCCCACACTGAAGGCTCTTACCTTAGAGCAGCAAGAGACAGAGAGAAGAATGGACACACAGGGTATGGGCAGGTATTTACAGAGGTCCAGTGGTGCTGTTGGGACTGAGATAAGTGAGCACACGCTGGTCTCATGGTTCAGGACAGAGCTAGACTCGATGGAGGTCTCATGGAAAGGTGCCCCTTTGATTTGACCTTGATGGGAGAGTGGACTTTGCAAAGGCCAACTAAGCGCAGGCAGAGGGGAAGCAGGGATGATATCAGCAAGACAGGCAGCTCCCTCAGGGAAGAAGACGCGGAGCTGGTCCAGGGCCAGGAAAGTCTTCAGTGAATAAAACGCTTATCATACAAGTATGAAGACCTGAGTCCAGATGCCCAGCACTGAGGAAAAGCTGGCTGTGGTAGTGTACATCTGTACCCCAGCCCTGAGGAGGTGGAGACAAGCGGATCCTGGGGCCTCACTCACCAGCTGGTCTAGCTGAACTGGTGACCTCCAGGCTCAGTGAGAGACGTTGCTTCAGAAAATATGGTAAAGAGCAATGGAAGACCCAATGCCCACCTCTGACTTCCACATGTCTGCCCACACCCATGTACATACACCACAGTACACGTGTACACATATACATACACACATGCACACACGTTTTCTAGCTCTAAATTGTACAAGAGGAGCAATTATGAATCTATGAATTGATCAGAGTTGGGTACAAGGGTGTACTTTGCCCATCATTATGGACAGATTGTGATATATACACTTGCACAGCTGCTTCTCTCTGAACTGATGACACTCACAGGCACTTCCGTGCCCTTGGGTCTTTATGTTTCCAGAATACCCCGTACTTAGCAGAAAGTTTATCCCTATTTTCTTTCTTCATGTCTTTCATGTTAGCCGCTATGGATAAATACAGTTTTTCTTTTTTTCTAGCCCTGATCGATTCTTCTGTCAGAGAGCTATAGATTGGATGCGGTGTTCTGCTTCTCGGCTTGAAAGATAAAGTTGGCGGCTTGGGTCTGTGATTTCTCTGTTAATGAGTGACTTGTGTTAGGGCGGCAAGAGGATGGGGTGGGGCTTAGGGACACAGTTGGTGACTGCACAACCTTCTTCAGTTCCCAGTTCTGGAGTCTGTGGCTGGGGCTGGGAGGTGGGTACTGATGCAGACACTGCTGTGTTTGGGTGACTTTGTTATATGGGGATTACCTGTATCCTTGTAGGGGTCTGTAGAGGTCTGGCAGTGTGTGGGAATAGACCTCTAGTGGACAGCCTAGGAAGGATGAAGGATGTGATGGCTGAGTGGCATAGGGGTTCCTGGGGCAGCTTGTCCCCTTAGGATGTGCTGTACAGTTGTTTTTCCTGGGCTGGGTATGATGACGACCATCAGTACCCCCTCATGGAGAAAGGGGAAGGTTCACAGGCCTCACAAGGCCTGAAGGCAGACAACAGAAGCCAAGTGTGGCATGTGTTTGTAATCCTAGCACTGGAGAGGCTGTGGCAAGAGAATCACAATTTCAAGCGAGCCTTGGCTACGAGTTCTAGGCCTGCCCGGGCTATATGAGGTCTTGTCCCAAGAAATCAAAGAGCAGTCTAGTGGTGGTGGCACAGCTCTTTAATCCCGGTACTTGTTAGGGAGAGGCAGAGGAGGCAGAGACAGAGGGGTAAAAGTCAGAGGAAGAGGAGGCAGAGGAGGCAGAGGCAGGTGGATCTCTGAGTTCAAGGCCAGCCTAGTCTATAGAGATAGTTCCAGGACAGCCAACAGTCAGGGGTACACAGAGAGACCTTGTCTTGACTGTCGCTGCCCCCCAAAAGAAAATAAAAGAGCAAATCAAAACAAGACAGGTAGACAATGGGCCATAGGTTAGGTAACTCTTCTATAGCCGCGTTCTCTAAGTAGTATGAAGGATTTCTCTGTGATGTACCTTTGAGTCATTCATGTGCCTGTAAGTAACCCCAGTACAGGATTGACAGGGATGGAAGCCTTTCTCAGCTCCATGGTTGTCTTCGCTATCTGGAGTGCAGAGATATTTCTTTACACCCCCTCACTTAGGAAAGGTTCCACATGAGAATCTTACTCTGGGAACCCCCAGTCCAGGAGTTCTAGATAGTTATTGTTACTGTTTCATAAGCCATTTTTCAAATTAAATGTGTACACCTTGATCTCTTTACTCATCTAGAATTTGATATCCTCACAGAAATCACCTGACCATTGGATGCCTCCATGGATTTCTGGTCCCAGTGTGTGGCATTCTCAGGATCCCCCACATTTGGACTAGAGCATCTCTCCATGTACCACTGTGATTGTCCCAGGGGTGGACTGCAACCCAGTCAGGACAGTTAGGATGCACTTGGAGGGTGTTTGCTGAACTTGGAAGAGAGGTCTTCATGCACCCCAACCCCTACCCCTCAGGATGTAAGCTTACCAAGACCAGCAGCTTCTTTGCCGCCAAAATATGATTCAATATGTCCCGATCAAAACAAAACTGTGCCCATTATGGTCTAAGTGCCTTTGCCTTGCACCCACAATCCATGCACCAAGTGTTAGTGTCCAATGTGGTAGTGCTAGGATGTGGGGCCTTTTGAGAGATGAGAAGTTCAGTTCAGGCCACGAGGACGGAGTCACGGGGACGGTTCACAGAAAGAACCAGCAGAGCTCGTGGTTCCGTTCACACAGGAGGAAGAAGTCATGGGAACACATATCAAGGTGGTGCCAACCAAAAGCCTGGAGTGAGCCCGCAGAAGTAAGCTTATCATGTCAGCAGCTTGACCCTAAACTCAGCCTCTGGAACTGGGAGAGGTCTGAGTCACCCACTCTGTACCATTTTGTGTGGTAGTTCAAGCTAAAACACTGTCTCGGGTTCTATTTAGGAATACATACATGCATATATACAATAACAATGAACGAAAATACAGGCCATGAATCTGAAGGAGAACATGCAGAGACTACGAGAGGGTTTAGAGGGAGGAGCAGTGGGGAGAAATGTCGTAATTAGTTATAATGCCAATAATAAAAAAAAGATTTAAAAAAGAAAAATCTTTTTAAAATTTAAAGCCAACCAAACAGACACTGCCTCAGAATAAATTAGCACAAAAGAAAGGAGAAGCTGTAGATAGAAAATCAACCCTGACTCCACTAGTTGAGATTTCAAGTCCAACCACCCCTGAAGTCCTCTGAACTTTTCAGTGGCCAGGGTCTCCCTTCCCGTCAGGTTGTTTGTAAAGCCAGCTTTTCCTTCTCCATACACATCGACTTTACCATGAAGTGGGAAGTCAGAAAGAGCCACTTTGAATAGATGGCTCTTGGACAATCAGGTGTGTCCTCTGGGCTCTAGAGAGACACAGCACTGCTATGTGGGCTTCCCTTTACAAGACACACGTGTCTGAGGGATGGCAAGTCTGGGAGTGCTGGAGCACCCGGGCCATGGATGGGGAACCAGAGTCAAAGTGTATCAGGTTGCCCTGGAGGCTGGGGTGGCTGCTCAGCACAGGGGGGTCACAGGAGAATGGAGCTCAGAGCGGATGAGCTGTCCAGTGTCCCCCCAGCTGGCTTGCTGCCTGATGACTGTGCATGTCTGGTCTCAGCCTGTCTACCCCATGCCCTGGTCACTTTCACTCCATATACTGCTTTTCCGGTTTCTGTGATCAGATACCCCACAAGAAAGCATCCTAAGATGGGAGTACTTATTCTGGCTCAGGGTTAGGGTACACTCTCATGGCAGATGGTGGGGGTAGCTGAGATCTGGGTGGATCAGGGAGCAGAAGGGGAGGTCATTGGGAAGCAGAGGAGGGTTATAAAATCAAGGCTTCTCCCACGCAGTGATTCACTTCTTGCAGCTGGGCTGCAACTCCAATGGCCCCCAAACCTCCCAAATCATCACCACCAGCTGGGGACCAAATGTTCCAACATATAAGCCTTGGAGAGGTGTGTCGTATCTCAAGGTCTCCAAACATACCTTGAGCAGACAAGGCGAACCCTCAGTTTGTTCCTGAGCTCTGTATACCTGTGTCTCTCCCGTGATCCTGATGCATTTTAGCCCTGGCCCCTGTACCTCCAAACTCTCTCTTGTATCCAACCTCATCCCCAGGCTCTTCTACTGTCCCCTCTGGTGTCACCTACCTCTAATGGCTCCCTTCTTTCTTTCCCAGCCATACCAGCCACATTGCTGCTCTGCCCAGAGCATGCGCTTGCGATTCCCTGCTTCCCACCAGAGCCTGTGCCCTGCCTTCATCTCCCCTTCATCTCGGACCATGTCTTCCCCTTCTGTCCTTTCTCAGCTTCACCCCTCTCCATAATCACTCGTGTCACTCACTCTCTGTCCCTTGCTCCCTCCTAGGTGGTGCTCTCCAAGGAATATAATTTATGTGCTGCTGAATCCCTAAGACCTAGAAGAGTACTGGGGATATGCTAGTATCCCAGGAATAAATGAAGAGCCAGAGAGAACTGAATGCACACAAGATACTGCCTTCCTCTCTCAGACCAACAGATGCCCTGAAGCTCAGTGGTGCTCCATCAATGCCATGTCAAAGATGTGTAAAACAATGCAATGCATCTGTGTGTGTGTGTACACATGCATGCTTGCTCATGCACATATGCATAATGACTGTACGTGTTTGTGTTTCTAGATATGATAAGTTCCAGACACAGACAGGATTAGCCGACAAGAACAGGGGTTACATGAACACTGTGACTTTTTAGGAAAAACATCTTGACCACATGTTCACATGTCATTATTCTTACCTGAGCAGGTCTAGATGGGGGTAAAGGAGAGGAACAGCTGTGAACACGGCCCTAGAGTTCAGTGACAAACATGTAGGAGACAATGAGATTTGCTGAACGCTGGGGAGGCTGTGAAGAAGTGAACCCCCACTTTGTGTCATGACAATCGAGGCAGCTCTTTGAAAAAGACGAAGACTCAGGAGTGTGACTAGTCCCAGGGAAAGAGCGTGTGCCCTCCCTGCCATACACTATGCCCTCTCTAGCCCTCACATGACTGCCAGTCAGTGCTAAGAACATCGCTGCCTAAAACTGAGAAAATGCAGAAAACAGCAAAACTCATGCCCCCATGTGCGCAAGGGGGAAAAATGAGATATGCGTGTAAAAAATAACCATGTAGAAGGTGAAGGAACAGATCAACCCTACATGAGCCAAAGAGAACACTGCATGGAATGACAGGGGGCCGCAGAGTGAGAGTGGGTGCTCTCTCTCTCTCTCTCTCTCTCTCTCTCTCTCTGTGTGTGTGTGTGTGTATGTTGAGGCTATGTTGTTTATTGCCTCTGTGTGTTTAGTAAACCATTTGTGGTGTGTATATGTGTGTGTGGTAGGCCGTTGATTGCATATTTATTGTATGCTTTATGCCATTTCTCTGTGTGTGAAGCCATGTTGAATTGTTCTGTGTCTGTACGCCGTGGTGTGTGTGGTGTCTCATTCTCCCCAAACCCTCACAGAACTCAGGAGACGGCAGTTACTGCAGACATACAAAGCACAGTCCCACCCTGTCATCGAAGCTGGAACATTTTCTAGGTTCTTCTCTGTCCTCCCTGCCCTGGAGCCCCTCTCCGGTGCCCTGGCCCAAGCCATTTAGGACTTTGAGGATACAAACCGATAGTTCACAACTCAATACACAGATCTAGTGGGGGGAAGAAAGGCAAGAGTGGAATTTATCAGACAAGCAGCTTTTCCAGTAAAAGCTTGCTGGTCGTGACTAGCTGGGTCATAGAAGGGCAAGGCTGAGAGTAGGCAATCCCAGGGTGATAAAAGGTCAGCATTACCTACCCTTACCCATAGTGAAACCCTGTCCAGGTAGGCCTGAAGTCAACTCCACTTGGTCAATGTTAAATTCTTTCTTTTCTTTCCCAGCAAGAGGGGGGGCTTAAATCTGTTTGGATTAAGCCAGCAGCTACGATGTTAATAAACAGTGCCCTATCTTTTAGCACTTGGAAGTTTGGAGCATCAGGGCCGTGAACACAGAGGATCGTTCATGCGATGCCTGTGTTCTTTCATTTTCTGGCAGTCTGGGAGACTGGGTCTGTGGCTTTGTGTAGTTAGGCATTTCCACCACTGAGCCATAGCATAGCCCCAGCCTCAGATCACGCTTGGGAGCCTAAACCCAGTTAGTTCCGTGGTTCTCAGGCCCCCAGCCCTACACCCTAGCCCAAGGAAAGAATTTAAAGAGGGGAAATGGAGGAGACACTAAGATGTTGGGTCAGCTGTGCCGTTGAGAGTAACTACACAGGCTGCCTCCCACTTTCCCAGGGTCTTCCAGTGAGTGCAGAGAGAAACGAGTTGTCTAAGGATGGTTAAACCGGAACGTCCATGGTCACGTCCACTTACCTGAGACCTGAGCAAGTGCTGAGGCTGACCATTGAGGCAGCATCTCCTTGCACGTGTCCGTGGTAGTAACAGTGATCCTGAAAGACAGAGAGGGGAAATCAGTTAACACATCTTTCTTCCAGCTAGGATAACCCAGGTTCCTCTAGTCCACACCCCTGTTGCTTTATTTATAGGACATGTCATACCATATTACATAGGTAGTCTTAATGTTTACTGCTAAGCCCAACGTGGCTTTCCAGGGCCTATGGTTAGCACATCAGACCTCCTTAGATTTTATCAGCAGGGTTCTGAGATGCCTGACTGGCCTCCAAGCTCACCTGTTGGATCCCGCCCACCCTGGGAAAGCCCTGATGCCCACGGTTGTACAAAACGCAGCAGCAGAACAGATTACGTTGACATCCTTGATTTACCCTCATGTAAATTGTCTCTGGTAATGAGATGAGGGAGTGGATGGGATGCTTAAGCACACTGTGATAATGCAATAGAACCAGGCCTGGATCAACGGCTTAGGAAAACAGCCGAGCAGATGGGGGCTACTAAGGAATGAAAGATGAGAATTCCCAGAATCGCCCACATTCAGCTCGGCAGGAAGGTCACTGAGGGAGGTCTTAGAAGAAAAAAAGAAATCCTTATAGGATAACTCTAACATTCCCCAAAGCAACCACAGCTCAGATGCCTCCTGGGAAGACAGAGCTCTGTCCGGATTCAAGGTAGTTACGCTGTTGAAAAAAAGGCTGGGTCACAGCTCCAATTAAGCAGCTGATTGGCAAAGAATGGCTGCTCACAAGCCACAGTCCTCACCCAGGCATTCACAATGCCAGCAGCATGCTGACTCTTTGCAGGAAAGGGACCTTTTAAGTGACAGTCAGGTCTCAGTCGGCCTCCACCATACCCACGTCAGCTCTTGGTGGTGACAAGCCATTCACAACACTATCTCTATTTGGCTGAGAGAAAGGACCGGGGTTGGAAAAATGGCTCAGCGGCTGAACACATTTGCCGTTCTTGACGAGGACTCAGATTTGGTTCCCAGCACTTGGTGCCTCACAACTATCTGCAGTTCAGTTCTAGGGGAGCTAATCTGATGCCCTGTTCCAGCCTCCAAGAGCTCCTGAACGCACGTGGTGCACATAATCTCATGTGTGCATGAAAACACACATACACACAATCAAAAAATAGTTAAAAATAGACAAATGAGAAAGACCAGGTGAGGTTGAGTGGCAAAGGGAAAGCCATGACATCATGAGAAATTGGCTAAGGTCATGTCAACCACATAAGAGGATAGAATACTTGGGTGATCTGAAAGGCAAAGAATGGAGATGAGAAGGCTGCAGGGAGACAGGTTTGAATCTTTCTTACTGATTTTAGAGCCATATATATATTTTTTTTCAGGATATTAATATTTTAACCTCATACTTGTGTAAGAAAAGTCTTTTAACCTGAACATTATTGTCCAGAGTTCCTGGCTTTATAAATTCAAGTCTCTTCCATGTACCCCACCCCCATGGTTTTCTGTATTACTAAAGGCAGCTTTCTTTGAGGTCATGGGTACACGCCTTTTATTTTCTTCTGTTTACATAGTCTCAAGACTGGCTCTTTACTCTACCCAGGATTTATTTCCATCCTGGAAGTACAGGGCGTATACGACTTCCCCTCCACCAAAGGCAGGCATTATCCACCACAGCTCATCAGTTTTCTCCCCGACGTTCTGCCATGTGCTATGTCTGTGACTTTTCTTGTTTCTGTGACCTGACAGAAACAACTTCCAAGGAACAAGGACTTCTTTTGGTTCACAGTCCATCACGACAAAGGCGGCACAGTGGAGTTCTTAGTAGTGCGAGGCTGCTTGCTCACGTAGGACAGCAAGGAAGCAGAGTGTGGCCCAAGTCCAGTGACCTCCAGCAAGGAGTCATGTCTAAAGGTACTACAAGCCCCCCAGACAAGTGCCATCAGGTGGGGACTGAGTGCGCAAGCACGTGAGACATCCAAACCAGAGCATATGGGAATACTCAGGGTATGTCCGTGGCTCTTCTCTGTTTTATAGTCCACCAAGGAATGCTCAACTGTCCACTCCTAAGCCAATACCACTCTTTTAATTACAACTGTTTTACATGACAATTGGATACCCCACAGAGCTGACTCTCTTTTCAAATCAAGACTTCACTCCCATACCACACATCTCGCTGTTTTAAAGCACATCATGTCAGCATCTCACGGTATTCTGTTTCAAGTACAGGGAGTACCTGAAGTCCGCTGCCACTGAAATCCATAAGGATGCACGATGACCACCACGATCTCATTCCAGAGCATTTTAATGACCGTTCAGAGACACCTGGAGCCCCGCAGTCCCTCCCTCACCATCCCTGGCAACCACTAGCCTCCTCTCCGTCTCTATGGATTTGCTCGCTCTGTTCCTCTCATGCAAAGAGAAGCCTGCAGTACATGGCCTTGTGCCTGGCTTCTTTCATCCAGCATAATGTTTTCCAGGTTCCATCATGAACTCTGCGTTTTCTTGCCGAAGAGTATTTCGGTGCACACATTGCAGCGTGGACAGCTGGAGTCCAGAGGCCAGGACTGGAGAAGGAATTACCCGCAGATGGGAAACGGCAAAGGCAGTGGGTAATGAAGGGAGCACGCAGTTCAAGGGAGCGGGGGGGGGGGGGGGATGCGACACAGGCTTGTGGAGTGCCTGGTGATCTGTCTTCTAGGAGGCTGTCCTCATCAACAAGCAGTGGCTTAGTCCAAGACACTTGGGGGGACTGAAAGGGATGGGGGCTGCCCAGGCGGCCACATCAGAATATCAAGGAGGGAGGACACATGGCTGCGAGTGTGCCTCTCTGCCATCTGGGTAGATTTTAAATGGCGCTGTGTGTGTGTGTAACTTTCAGGGGGGTCATGTAAAGCTGGCTCATCATGGAGAATGCTTGTAACTGGACTGAAATATCTCAGGGCATCAAGGGATCATGGTCCCCTTCTCAGGCTGTGGTATACAGGGTGGGGTGTGGGATTTTAGCACAGCACACCTGTAAGCATGTCAAAGCTGAAGGTGACTCTCAATTGGAAAGGACAATAGCTGCTGTTAGAGTCTAGGATGCCTGGTGATCGCTGACCTTCGAGATCCGTCTTAGAGTCCCGTTTATGGGGGGAGAAGGGAGGGAAAGCCAAGTGGTGACAATAATTACCGACTTCTGAAATTTGAAACCCATTTGTTCCCAGGCTCTGTTGTTAATGGGTTATTTATCAAGTGTACTTTCTAATTAAATATACAGGAATACACGCTCATTAAAGCATGAGCTGAGAACAAATGAGTATCAAATTAATTTCCAGTTCAATAACTTGAAATATTGCCTTAAGGAAGCAGGGGAAGCAGGGTTTAGTGTTCATAAACCATTGCTTGAAGTCAACAACCCTACTCATCTTAGTTGTCACCAGAGTTCACAACTTATTTCTCAATTTACGTGAGTTAGACAGCTCCCAAGCCCCTTGCTCACTCCTGACAGGGATTAATCTCTTCGACTGCAAACCACAGTTCCCAGATTCTCCCAGACAATTCCAATTTCCTGAAATTTAGTTTTTTTCAACATGACTCACCACATGTAAATGAACATGATTTCATTTTGATGATGCTATGAGTCACTGTCTGGATAATTCCATGACTCAAAAACATAGTTGGCCCCTCACGTATCATATTATTGGTTGGGAAACTGGATTACAGAAGTGGCAGAGATTATATTCTGACCATTGGTAAATTGACTTCTAAGGCAGGGTCAGACGTAAAGGGATCTTTACAGTAGTACCATGATCAGAGACCCACTCATGTCTACAGGCCAGTGTGTGACTCTGTCTGAGCTCAGGTAGTCCTTATGTAACGATGCTCATATGCAGGAACCAATCAGATCTTTGGGGATCATGAACATTGGTCCCTATGTAACGATGCTCACATGCAAGAACCAATCAGATCTTTGGGGATAATGAACACTGGTCCCTATGTAACGATGCTCACATGCAGGAACTAATCAGATCTTTGGGGATCATGAACACTGGTCCCTATGTAATGATGTTCACATACATGCAGGAACCAATCAGATCTTCCGGTCTCATAAACACTTGGCCCAGAGATTCTGATGTGCCACACAGCAGGGAACATGACAAGCAGCCAGTGTTCAGAGAAGATCTGTGTCCAACCCAGGGAACCCTGGATCTGTTACCACAGTGGTTCTTGCTGGGTATCTGTGGCTCCTGGCCTCTGTACAGTCTTTCTCAGACCTCAACCCTTTCTTCTCTTTGATTGCCTTCAAAGCATCAAACCGTACAACCTCCCGAACCTAAAGATGTTTCTGAATGAGACCATGCCCTCCCAGGACCATGTCTTTGATTCCTTCTGCTGACCCAATGCATTCTATTTCTCCCAACAAAACCTCATGTGGAAGAGAGTCCTGGACATGCACAACCACAAAATTACATCTCTCTCTTCACAAAAGCTCTAACTGTGCATTTTATATACTTATTATTTAACTGAATGTCTTTCTCCACTCCAGTAAAATACCGTTTTCCTTCTGTTTAATACTATCAATCAAACCTAATGGTGGGTAACAGGAAACTGGAGTAACAACTCTTGAACCTGAAAATTGGTAGCCCTCAACTCCGTGCCCTGCGGGAAGTCAAATCAAACTTCCCTGCTACCCCTCCATCCATGGACTAGAAAGACAGGGGTTTTATATGCTGAAGTGGTAACGAAAGTGGCCCGACCTTGAAATTTAAAGGGGTTTCTAGCAGACAGAGTCTGGGAGGGCATGCTGAGGGGATGGTATTTTCAATGTGCTCCCAAAGGCCTGGGCCACCCCTGCCACAGGCAACATGGTGACCCCCTCTGATTCAAATGCTCGAAGGCAGGATGGTGTTGGGCTGGAAGGAGGCTTGGGGCCATCTAAGGCCAGCCTTACTTTTCTAGCTAATTTTTTGCCCAAAGGATGTGGAAACTGAGGTCATGATGGTTAAGCTGCCATTACTGGTCACAGAGGTGGCTGATGGCAGGGCAGGAACTCAAACCCACGCCTCTCCATTCCAGGTAGGCTTCCCACTACGCCTCACTGCTGGACATATGCCCTGCCCCCTCACGGGCCTCTGCTTTTGAGAAGAAAGCTTCCCCCTACAATGGAAAGGTGCACTCCACACTTCGCTGCAGGGCCTCACCATGACAATGACATCACTCATGGGATCATAGGATAAAAGGGTCATTTCCAAAGGTAGAGAAAAATCTGCAGATGAGAGAGGGGGCGGGCAGTCTACACTTCATCAGGTCAGGCTTTTATTCTCTCGTACAGAATATCAAGCTCCAACAAGAGCACACGCTTCAAGCAAAGGGAATGGTGGCTTTGCAGCCTGCGTGTTGGCAATGCTGTCTGCCCCGTGCTTAGCCCCTGAGTGTGTGTACACAGGATGGGATTGTTGAGAAGACAGTGGGTACACCCATCCTCCCAGGGCTATCTCTGCTCCCTAGCTCTAAGGAAAACCATGTCTGGTGACTGACTGCACAGGCTGAACCCCAGGGGCTACTGCAGTTACTTGGCCATGCTGAATTCTACACAAGAAGTTGAGGGAATCACACTCATGTTCTTCGCGACCTCCTGACAAGTCAAGCCCAGAAACCATGTGTCTCTACTCGTGATGCCTTGGAGATCAGCCATGGTTGTGAGTTTTGGGTTGAGACTCAGTGGTTTAATCTGTAAAATGGGATGGCTCTTAATTGCTCAGGGTTTTAGAGATCCAAGAAATATAGCAAGGGAAAGTATTCCATAAGATGTAAGTCATCTTCGTGAGTACCAAAATAAACATGCGCTTAAGTCAAGTACACTGTATCTTCTTTCTCACCAATGGTTTCCCCATGCTCAGCATGTTTTTAGGGGATAAATGAATAGAGGAGGGTGAGAGAAAGTGACCTGCTAGAGAAAAGGGACCCAGGGCACAGCTTGGCAAAGGACTGTTGTGACTGTCACCATGGTGGCTGGCTGACTTTCCCAAAGACCTGACTATGTGTAGGCTTGATGTCTGCTGCTTCACCTCCACACATGTCTGGTGGAGCACTCCAGCCTAGCTGGGATTTAAACCCAGTCACAGGGACAGATGTGATGGCTGCTTTCCTAAGGTCTACAGCTATTGTGTCTGAAGGCCCATCTCCAAGACTTCCCATGAATGGGGATATCTTCAGAGGAGGAAGGCCACCACAGCTTGTGCATGGCCTTGGCAACTCCATTGCTCACAATGGCCTTGTCCTAGGCATATTTCGTCACTTGTGGCCAGCCTGCATGTGTCCTTAGGACAGGGTTGTGTCCTCTTCCATCCTGCAGCATCACCAGGATGCTGAGACCTCACTGAGTCAGGCTAGGATGGACCCCACAGTCACACACTCGGGACCCTCTAGAGATGCTTCTGCTTTCTCACGCAGTACTCTTCACGTCTGGGTTTGCACTTTGTTGACAAGACTGGGGGGGGGTGGGTTAGTGCTAAAGACTTTCACTGGGGAGAGAACAGAACAGCTACCAGAGATAAGGGCAACCAGAATTGTTGATAGCCATGCATGGATTGCAGAGTGTGGAAGATGATGTCCACCCAACTGTCTCTAGAACGTGATGATGTGTTTGCTCACCTGGTATATGTATGGCCTGTGAACTCTCTCTGACGTTCCTCTCTCTGGCAGTATCATCCTTTTTTTCTCAGATGCCCTCGAGTTACAATGGATAGTAGATGATGCCCTATGTCCCATGGGCCCAACAGACTAATCCAAACCAAATGTTGAGACTCCATTTCTATTTCGCAGGAAATAGTTGCCATGGAAATGGATAGGATGCCTCCCAAACACTGTTTTTCATCAAGATACTGCATTCCATCACTTTTTTGATGGTCCAGCCTAAGCTAACATTGGCTGGTCCTACCTGACGCTTCTCAGCAAAGACTTCTATAGCTTTTCCCCCTACTGAGAACATATTTGACACAGGGCATCTTTTAGAGCAGACCTCCTATGAATGTCCAGACTTCCTGCCATCTCTTCATCTCTATATACCTGGCCTTTACAGCAGAACTATTTACCTGACTTTCGGCTTATCCAGGAGAACCGCTTGCTTTGCCCAGCCCTAGCCTCTTTCACGCCCTCAGAGCCCCCAACATACCCATGACACACCTTAAAGGGACATTTCAATGACTTCCAACATTCTTTTATCATAGCTTTGGTCTCCAAGTCACTCTGACTTTTGTCACCTTTTGCATATGTCCCATCCCTGAGAAAACTCTGTGGCAGTACCCTGGAACGGTCTCCTTCTCCTGACCCTGAGTGTACGTGCCTCCTCCAGCTTCAAACTGTGGTCCACATGATCTTTCCTCCAGGCAGCCTTCCTTGACCCTTCAGACAGATTAGGTCCTCTTGGCCTTTCCTTCAGTACACTCAGCACAGATACAGTTTTTGGACTCACGCCAATCTCTCCCTTCCTTTCCAGGGGTCTCCTCACCTGTATTTCATCCCTGCTGTATGCTCCGCGGTGGGCATAGTGTTTGGCTCTAGTAGTTGTCCAGTCAACATGTGTGCAACAGACAGACGCTTTTCTACAAATGCTGCAGGCACTGGGAGCGCTGGCTGGCTACTCCAATCTCCCCAGGGCTTCCGAGGGAATGCGAACAGCCCACATGGCATGCCTATGGTCACCCACAGGCCTTATTAGAAGTGACAGTATAAAAGATAATTCTTCCTTAGATGTAGCCAGCAAAGAACAAAGTCAAATACTTCATCTTGGAGAGGAGACATAGGAGATTGATTCCAGAGTTAAACTCAGCCACCGCTCCGAGTCAAGCAGCTTACCCTAATTGTTGTTATATTAAAAACAACAAAAGCACCCCAGCCAAGTGGTTCTCACTCCACATGGAAGCTTCAATTCAGGCTGACCCATTGAGGGCTGATTATAAGGGGCAAGGAGACGAGTCAGCAAATTTCCCTTTGTTTTCTTGTCTGAGTCAACAAGAATCAAACTTCCAAGGCTGCATCTGAGTCCTCACCGATAACCATATAAGGCCCAGCTGCCAGGCTGGGGCTCTATACAGGGAAGCAGCTCTCTTTGACTTCATATCTCTGCCATAGCATGGCCAGTGCCTTGACTGGTACGATCTGAGGTCTAGCATTTGAATGAAAACCTTCCCACACATGTTTGAACACTTGTGCTGCCCCAGCTGGTAATGTTTTTTCCAGAAGGCTGTGGAACCTTTAGGAGGCAGTGAGCCATGAGAGGGTGGGGCTTAGAGGCGATGGCTGGCCTCTCTTGTGCAGGAACTCTCCCTCTGCCTCTGGTTCTGCAAAGCTATAGAGAGGTGAGGGGTTTAGTCGCATGCCCCCATCACGTTCCTGGTGCTGCTGTCTTTGGGCCATGGTGGACTGTATCTGCAAACCATGAGTCAAACAAATCCATCCTTCCTTGTTTTTTGTTCATGGTATTGAGAAATGTAAAACGAATACATCAAGAAACCGGGGAAGATGAAGACTGATGGGTGAAATGGGAGATATTCTTTTCTTTTTCAAGACAGGGTTTCTCTGTAGCTTTGGAGCCTATCTTGGAACTAGTTCTTGTAGACCAGGCTGACCGCGAACTCACAGAGATCCGCCTGCCTCTGCCTCCCGAGTGCTGGGGTTAAAGACGTGCACCGCCACCAGGTGAGATATTCTTTTCTAATTAGGAAAATCAATGTGTTGTTGTTCCTGGGGTCCCGAGAGAGGTGGGTAACCCATTTTAGGTGTTTCACCTACTAAAGATAGATTTATTCAGTCAGCTGAAGACTAATCTGCAGCATCAGCTTTTGAAAAAGGCCTCTGGTCTATTATAGAAGGACACTGGTCTGGGCAGAAGTGAGGCATCTAGTGATTTCTACATCCTCATCCCTTTCCAGCCTTTGGACTCATCCTGGGAAAGGACCTTTCCACCCCATTGCCTCCTGGGAAAGTGAGAAGGAATGGAACAAACACACCAATAAAAATGCAGAGAAACACAGAGCCCCAATGGAGGTGATGACTACTAAAGTTCTGGAACCTTCCATCCCAGATATTTTCTAGGAGGTCTGGATTTGAAGCCTTTAGCTTTGTGATCAAAGTCCATATTGGAACTGGCAGCTGTTGAACCCGCTAGTACAAGATCCCAAATTTGTACATTTTTTTCCCTGTTACCTATTCTTCCTTCCTAGTAGGCATGTCTGTGTGTGGGATTAGTACAGGATATGGAAAACAGAACATAGAGCCACACCTGGACATGCACCCTACATACTCCAGATCAATACATATTGGAAGAGCATCCTTCATCATTGTGAAATTGGAGGAGCAGCCTTTCTAGGCTCTTCCTTTGCTGTTTCTCTTTGGGGATAACCGTTTATCGTGTGGAAATAGCTCAGGGGGTATTTTTGAAACATATTTTAAATAAGATAGACAGATGGACGGATATGTAGATGGTAGACTTAGACAGCTCACTGCAACTCAAGCACCATGCTTCTATATGAGGCTAACCCTCAGGTCCTGCCTCTGATCTTTTTCCTGTTGTATACACCTCTGTCCAACTGTCTACTGACTGCTTTGCCTCCTGCCCCACTTAGATCCAATTCAAACAAACTTAGGGCTTGTTGTTCTCTCTGCCTCTTCCTTCTAACTAGTAAATGCTCCTAATGGTGGCAGGGAGGACCCCATTGTCCTTCTGTGAACATGTGGGAAAAAAAAAACTCCATTGACTAAAATGTTCTTCACCAAATAGCCTTTGGCTCCTCCGTTATCTGTCCCTTTTGTCATTATATGCCAGTTTCTACCAGGAAAACCTCCATCAACAACAACCCCTACCCCTAGCAGGTCTTGTTGTCCATCTACCGCTATTTCTCATTTCATCTCCAAATCCCTTTGGAAGGCACAGTCCTGGACCATGTAAGCATCTTCTGTGACTCCCAAATTCTCAATGTCCAAATGAGTCCACAACTCTTTATTATTAAAAAGGACTCAGACATCCCTGCTGATCTTTAGCCATTTGTGAAAAACATATCAAATATCCCTCCCTTACTAAGAACCAGCCTTCAAAAGTTAACGCTAAATAGTAATTTGTATTTTATTGTAATAAATGTCTTCAAAGTCTCATTTGTTCGTGTTTTTAAATGCCCAGACTTTAAGTCTAATTTGTAGAAGTAAAGCTGGCAATTGCTAACGTGCTTTAGTCTAATTCTGCTGGTTAGACGAACATAGTAACTGGTAGGGTTTATGTGCTGATGATCATATTTTATTCAACAGTGTTCAACCCCAAACCAATGAATGAGAGGATTTGTGGATGGAGACACTGTATTGATCAGCTGAGTCATTTCTTGAAAACTGCTATACATAAGAGGCCACATAAGGTTCTATGAAAGCAGAGAGGACTATCAGAAACATTCGTACTCATTAAGCTGAGACAGAAATTTAATGGAGTAGAGACTACAAGAGCAGAGAAATACAGTACTCGTAACCTGAAGCTACTAATGTAATCAACTACACTGTTAGAATTATAAATGTTGAGCTACCCTTGCATCCCTCAAAAGGAGGCTGAAAACTGTGTGCTAGGTAGGATTGAGAGATGACTTAATCAGGATATTTACAGTGGTGTTCCTAGTCAACACCAGCCTATGAGACCCATTTCACAAATGCCTTTTATATATTTTGGTAACATGTCTTCTTGTCCAAATTGTCTAATATTCTCAGGACCATTTATCCCTTATAGGTAATGGCAAACTCACTTGTCAAAATCATTTGAGCCCGATGCCACTTTTGTCGGTAGACGTTAAAAAGCACTATAATTTTGGTTTGGTTGTTTTGAGACAGGGTCTCACGTACTCCAGGCTGGATTCTATGTGGCCTAGGCTGGCCTAGAAATCTTACTCCCGGCTACCACCTCCTAAATGCTGAGATTACTGACATATGCCACTATGGCCAGCTAAAAAAAAAAAAACAAACCCATTCTTTATTTGATATATAAATATAATCTGCATATATTTTAATTTTTCTTTAACCTTAACTAATGCTAATAATTTTTATTTTTCATTCTTTTAATGTTTTTATGTGAGTTGGTGTTTTGTGTGTGTGTGTGTGTGTGTGTGTGTGTGTGTACACCAGGCATGCAATGCATGCAGAAGCCAGAAGGGGGCACCAGAGCCTCCTGGAAGTGGAGTTACAGATGGTTGTTAGCCATGTATGGGTAATGGGAATAAAACCTGGTTCCTCTGCAAGCACAACAACCACTCTTAGCCACTAAGCTCCCAAGAGTTTGCATTTTTAAGATAATAGGCAGTATTGTTCATATCTTTACTGTGATTGAAAAATTCTCTGTGTAAAAGTGTATCTTCAAAGTTTTCTCTCATTTTGTTAATGTTACTTTATTTTTTTTTTCAAATGGACAGATTTTGGGTAAACTGATCCCTTTTCTCATTTTTTTTGTGTCCCTTTCCATAAGTTTCTGCTCATTTTTCAAATCCTCATTTCTAGCAAACACATATCCCCTCCCGTGGGCTGTGGCTGATCTAGGAGATTTTCAGTGTCTTGCTTGATGGATTAAGTTGTGTCAACTTCATTTCTGGAGAATTTCCTCTTGGGGAGAAATTGTGAAGTTTAGAGTTATGTTGGCTTGCAGAAGGCTTGTTTATAAATGATCAAACTGAGATCTAAAAGGAAGCATTAGACCTCTCAGCCGTGATTGTGGATGGATACTTTTAGATTTGTAAGAAACCCTGCGACTAGGAGTTGGGCTAGAGCATTAAATGTAGGTAAATCCTTAGATGGAAAAGTCACAGTCTTTTTCAAAAAATTTTAAATATATGTTGAGAATTCTCTGATAATATAGCATATATATATTAAATATATGTTGAGAATGCTCTGATAGTATAGCATATATATAAAATATATGTTGAGAATGCTCTGATAGTATAGCATATATATATATTTAAAATATATGTTGAGAATGCTCTGATAGTATAGCATATATATTAAATATATGTTGAGAATGCTCTGATAGTATAGCATATATATATTTTTTAAATATATGTTGAGAATTCTCTGATAGATTAGCATAAATATGTATGTTTTTAATATATGTTGAGAATGCTCTGATAGTATAGCATATATATGTTTTTAATATATGTTGAGAATGCTCTGGTAGTACAGCATTTGTACAGCATTTTCAGTAGCCTTTTGCTTTTTAATTGTGTTGTTGTTTGTGCATGTGTGTACACATGTGTGTGTCGCGTGTGTATGTGGTATGTATAGTGTGTGTATGTGGTATGTACGGTGTGTATATGTGGTATGTGTGGGGTGTGTGGTGTATGTCTATGCATGTGTGTATTGTATGTGATGTGTGTATGGTGTGTATGTGTGGTGTGTGTGTGTGCACACTACATGTATGCAGAGACCAGAGGAGAGCCCAAGGGAAGCAGTTCTCTCCTCCTACCATGTGACTTCTATGGAGCAAAGTGAAGTCATTAATCTTGGCTACAGAACCCTTCACTTAACTGAGCTATCCCACAGGGTCTCACAACCCGTTTGATGTGTTCCTTTTATCATTATATAATGACCGCTTGGTCGCTAATGCCTCTCTCTCTCTCTCTCTCTCTCTCTCTCTCTCTCTCTCTCTCTCTCTCCTTCCTCCCTCCCTCACTTTCTACTTCAGTAGCTTGTCTGATGTCAGCACAACAACACTGGCTTTAATTATTGGTATTGATTGAGCTTTATTTATTTATACATAGGGGTCTGGGCCTTGACAAGTTTATTCAATCTATTTTCATACAGTGAGATTCATGTGTTATCTTATTTTGATCTTTTGTTCCTTTCTGTTTTATATTTACCTCTTTCTTTTTCAATCCTTTCTCTTTATCCTGCCCTGAACTGGGTTGAAACAAGATTTCCACGCATAGCCTGTTATTTGGAAGGATGTGCTCTATTTCTCTGTTCTTTAAAGGTGCCTCATACTTTATGTATCAAAGTTAATCAGCATGCCTATTATTTTTAGTGCAAGACAAATCTTAAACTGTTTCAAGTCTTCCTCTGTCTTGTTTGAGAGCACCCAAACACAGTCACTCCTGTGAAAACTGTTATTTTAAGTAGATTTACTTGGTGCAATTGTTTTGCTTGTTATTGCCTCTGACATCTTACTCTTGTGTTCAATTTCCTTCTTGCCGAGCTCTTCTGTGCAGGTCGCTCTTGCCTGGGAAGCCTTTGGTATGCTGTGGGAATAGTAAGTTCCCGCATCGTTGGCTGTTGCCTTCTTGGTTCTGTAAAGTCATTGCAGCACGGACTGAGGGTGGCAGCTACTGCCCCAGTCCCTGCAGTTTTAACTCCATTGTTGCTGATGAGAAATCTATTGTTGGTTCAGTTGTCTTCATTTGCTACAGACAAATTCCTTTGTCTCAGGGGGCTTGAAGACATCCTCTTTGACCTCCTCCAGGTTCTCTGTAAGTCACCCTGGGATATTCTGTTCTTTCTCCTGGGACTGGTGGGTGTTTGTCAAGATTCGTATCTTTCTTCAGCCTGGGAGCACCTCCATTACACTCTGAGCATTGCTTCTTTCCCTACACTGGGAAATGGATTTCACTGCAATTCCTATTAGATCTATTCTGTTCTGAAATTCTTCTCTTTGGCTTTTCTTCCACCTCTGTTTTCGGAAGGGCTAATTTCTTTCTCTCCTTCTGTCCAGGGGTGCTCCTTCACAGTGCCTTTGCTCACTGTCTGACTTGTGATTTTTTTTTATTTTGCCTTGGGGAGCATCTTACTAATATTTTTTCTCCTCTTTTCACTTGCATGGTCATCGCATACATCTGGGCTGTAGAAGCTCTCCTATGGGGCATTTCAGCATGGGCTCCAGCAGACTTCCCTGACTTGGGAGTGGCTTTGAGGTCAAGGTCTTTATGGAAACTCCTGCCTTATGGTGACATTCAGAGTCTGGAGATAGGCCAATACATCTCCAACGCACATAACACATGAAAAAAGGTTGCGTGGACTCCAATATTTCTTTTCTTTCGTGCGTGTGTGTATGAAATCTTTCAATTCATGACACATGGCAGACAGTTCTTTCCTGTTTCCTTGGGGCTGGGAGAGTTCTGTTGTCTTCCACACAAGAAGCAGCTTTCTAGGGAAGCCAACTCTTGTGCAATTCTAATCACAGACTCCAGCTCTCTCTTCTCTGCCTCTAGCACCTGTCATTTACATTCATTCTCATTTATATTCATTCATCCTATCTCTCCCGCTCCACACTCTGGGTCCTGAGTAGCCTTTGGGGTCACGTGACCGAAACTCAGTAGCCAAAGCTCTAGCTATCCCCACCCCACATATCATTTTGCTATCAGAGAGTGTCTCACTATAGCCCAGGCTAGTCTGGAACTCACCACATAGCCCAGGCTGGCCTTTGACTTGCTGTCATTTTCTTGTGCCCCAAGTGCTTGGATCACAAGTGTGAGTCACTACACCCAGCTAACATCCCTTGGACTTATTTTCCTGAATAAAGCTTGAAATTTTCACAAAACCTTGGAGGTGATTAGCTTTTGTTTTGGATTTCTATGTGTCTTCTCAGGGTTTGGAGAGCTGTGGTAGAACCATGTTCCCAGATCATGAAGCATTCACTCCTAAGAACCAAGTCCCAAGGATGGTAGGGGTAGAAACGCTGGAGGTCTATTGCAGAGAATGAGGGGTTCCCAAGGAAAGAGCTACTCTACTGGCTTGCTTTAAAAAAAAGCAAACTCACACGTATACAGGTACACAGAGTCTGTCAAAGGGACACACAATGAGCTTGGGTCAAAGCTATATATAAAAGCTCAAACATCAGTCTTCTGAGATGGCTCAGTGGGTAAAGGTGCTTTCTGCCACCTTGATGACATGAGTTCACTCTCCAGGATCCAAATGATAGAATAGAACTGGTTACCACAAATTGTTTCTTGACTACTACATGTGTGCGTACATGCACGCACGCACACACACAAGGCACACAGACACATACTCTAAATATTTTAAAAGTTAAAATAGTAGAAAAGCTGACTCCCAGTGTGGTGGTTCAACAGAGGGACATGCGCTCCTTCAAGGTGGGCTCAGCACAGACACTTCTTTACATCTCTTTGTGTGGCAGCAAAGCTCAGCCTTGCAGGATGGCTTTCTAATCCACCTCCAACCCTGGCCAAGCTTTCTAATATAAAAACAACTTCACCATCCTCCTCCTCTTCAACTTCCTCTTCCCCTCTTCTTCCTCCTCCCCTTTACTCCCCCTTCTCTTTCAATTTCTCATTCAGGCAGAGACTCACTGTGTAGTTCTGGGTATGTCAACTAGGCTGGGCTTGAACTCATGGAGACCTGTGAGCATCTGCCTACCAAAGTGCTGGAATTGAAAGTCATTGCCACCACATCTGGCTAAAAATCTTTCTTAAAAAGTTGGTGGTTTTTTATTTTTATTTTTTTATTTTTGGAGGGGGAGGTCTCCTTTTGTAGTCCAGGCTGTCCTGGAATTCACTCTATAGCCTATACTAGACTTTAACCTCAGTGGTCCTCCTGCCTCAGCAAACTGGAATTTGAGATGTAAGCCTGGCTTCTCCAGGGATACTTGGGGCCTAAATTAAGAACCTAGGGATGTGATTAGCTCAGCTACAAAGTGTCAGCACAGATTCCATGTCCAGAGTTCTGCTGGTCCAAACTTTAGGACTTACCGTGTAGTTTCGAGTGGAGGAGACATCAGTGCCATCTTGCAGATAATGGGTCTCCATGAAGCCCTTGGCAATGAGTCCCCTGTGGAAACAGAAAGGACACGGAAAGATGAGTGTGGTACTGCTTGAGCTACTCCACTATGAGCATCTCAGGGCTGGATACCAATGGGCTCCACCTATTCAGGTTTCCAGGGAGACGCTGGAGGGGATCCAAGTAGGGGACAGTTTGCAACACATGTTTGAAGGGTTGCCCACGTGGGACCCATAGGGTCCCCTTCACACCTCTGGTCCCATTCTTCTCAGGTACACAGCTTAGCAGTCACCACGTACCTGGATGGACACGCCCCCACACACATACCATACATCACACATACCATACCTTCTCCACACCGTTACTTCCTCTCTCCACATACCACACTTTAAAACGGTTGTACAGACATATTTACAAGTTGAGAAAACCCACCCCCAGATGTCACATTGTTCCACAAACTCGAATATGTAGCAAAACCACTTCTGGGAAAACTGTTTTGGATCCATAGTTTTTCTCACAGGTGAGAGAAGCTAGCTATCAATATAGAAATGTCACAGGTGAGGTTAAAGCAATGATTAAATGTTAAAAGTGATGTAGGTGCGAACTAAACTGAAATCCTGATTTTTCAAGATAAGCTAAATTCAGGAGAGCCCCTTCCTTGTGTCCCAACTAAAACCATGACAGTCGCCAGGTCTTCACTGAGGCCAGAACACAGGCTAGGTGGCTTTAAACGATTTTGTGGCCTGAGATGGTGTGCCCTATTTCACCCTGCTCAACGCAATTCAGGAAAGGTTTTCTGTATACTGACTATGTGCTGTTTTTAGCTGCTGGGTCACAGACAGAGGTAATTCGACCAGTCTCATCTCTTGAGGATGCTTCAGCCTGGGAGGGTGACAGAGAGGACCGTCTCAGAGTAGGGGAGCTGTATCCCAGTGAACCAGTGCGCAGTAGGCAGAGCATCAAGAAGGCTCTGTGGAGGGAACTGGACACCAATGTGTCATAACAGAGAGAGAAGAAGGCCAAAGCGCATCAGAGTGGGTAGGGGCAGAGGCACTCCCAGGCTGGGACTGGCCACAAGAGGCTATCTGGAGATATGGAATGAAGAAGCCAGTTTGTACAGTGTAAGAAAGAGCCCTAAGCAGAATCTGATTTCATCTGTTGGGGCAACAGAGCCCAGAGTGACTTCAAATTCTGAGTCGCGGCAGGTGCAGGGGAGGGGATTGGTAGTCGGTGGGTGGGGACAAGAGGCGAACACGTGACCCAAGCCCAGCCAATCACAGATCTCCTTTATAGGAAGTGGGGCAGTTGAACTTCTGGAGATGAAGCTTTTCCTCACATTTTTAATACTCCTGGTGTGGCTGCAGAGTTGCCTCCAGCCTGGTGTCCTGGAGGGGACTCTGGAAGTAGACAAACCTGTCATCCTGCAGTGATGGGGGGAAGAGGGGAGATGTCCAGCTGCGTGGGTGCTGTAGCATCTCTGCTCTCCAGTAAGTCACTCTTCGGTTTGAGCCGGTTCCGGCTGAGTTTGCAGCCAGCATCCGGATAAGTACCCCGATTTAGGGAGGCGGAATGCTGGGTATGTCATAGAGGAGAGGACTTGCTTTCCAAACTCATTGTCTTAATGCTCTTCCAGCCAAGCTCAGAATGGAGAGCAATATCCCTGTTTTACATGTATTTCAACACATTCAGGAAACATGCATGCCTGTTTTAAGTCAGCTAGGCCATTGCAGTGGGTCTGAGCTGCGATGTGTTTTAGATGGGCACACCAAAATATAAGTCACAGACAGTTGACAACCACACATCGTGTTTCCTGAGCTCCAAGTTTTGTTCACCTCCAGAGTATAAAAAAACACATTTCAGAGGACTTCCCTGGTGACAGTGTGTGTGTGGGGGTCACAATTGCCCATTCCCAAAGTTCTTTTCTCTTTTCAGCTGGAAGTTTTAACTGTCTTTGAAATGTCTTTCAGGTCCGAGAGAATACAGCAACATTCACACCTGGAGCTCCAGAGAGTTCTGAAGTGCCAGTGCCTGCCTCTTCCTGTCGTGTGTCTCTAAGCAGGCCCCAGGGTGGGTGGCCTAGGCAGCTGTGGCCCCCTCCTGACTCCACCCTGCTTTCTACATGGGGTAACATCTCCTCTGGTTCACTTTTCCTCTGCCCAACACTCGTCCCTGGATGGCTCTAGAACATTCCACCAAGGGCTTTTGCATTTGCCATAGCCTGTGCCTGGAATGTCCTTTGCCTGGTTTGTCATGCGGCTGGCTTCTTTTTGCCCTTCTTAGTGTAAATGCTGCCTTCCCAGGGGCCTCTCCTCTGATGTGGGATCTGAAGCAGCCCCTTCACCATCACCCACCGCGGGAGCCCTTTGGTTTCCTGTATAGCATTTCTCTTCGGTTTATTTTATCTGTTTACACTTTGTCTTTCTTTGCTCTCAAGAATGTAAGCCATAGGGGAACGTTCATTCACCGTTGTGTTCCTGATGGTGCAGCCCGCCCACATAGCACACGGCCTTCTCCTTCCCGAGCTAGTAAAGAATTTGCCGAGTACTTCCTTTTTAAAAATATTTTGAGATTATAACTTAATTATAACATTTCTGTTTCCTTCCCCCCAACCCTCCTATATACCCGCCCCACTCCCCGTCAAATTTATGGTCTCTGTTTTTCACTAATAGCTATTGCATGCATATATATGTGTAAGTGTATGTATGTATACACATATATTCCTAAATATAACATGTTAATTCCATATAATGCTACTTGCACGTATGTCTTCAGGGATGGTTGTTTGGCCCTGGACAACCATTTGGTGCGCTCTTCCGTGGGGAGCACCACCTCTCCTGCTTCCAGCTTTCCTCAGTCACCTACAGTTCCTTGCATAGGGTTGAGGCCACATTTCTTTTTTCTCTCCTTCCTCCACTTTGGCATGTTCATTGGTGCCATCCTTATTCAGTTCATGTTGGGCAGTCATGTTGCTGCGACTTCATGGCTGTAGCATCTGACTTTACTAGGAGACACAATCTCACAGCAAACTCCCTGATCCTTTCTGGATCTTGCAGTCCTTCCACCCCCTCTCCCACAAAGTTGCCTAAGCCTTAGGTCTGGGAGTGTTTTGTAGATGTATCCACTGGACCGGACTCCACAGCTCTGCACTTTGGTTGGTTGTGGTTTTCTGTAGTGGTGTCCATCATTGAGCACTTTCTTTGAGCCAGGCATCTGCTTTGCCTGTGGCATCTCATTTAAACCTTTAGAGTAACTAGCTGGAGGCATGACTGCTATTGTTGTTGATTTCTTTGTGTTCTGTCTCCAGAGAGTGGTCCAGCCTAGCTTTGAACTCCAGATCCTGGCACAGGCTCTAAGAGAACAGACACTGTGTCACCAAACTCAGTTCTAACTCTAGACACTGTTTTTAATCTCAATTTAAAAACAAAACAAACAAACAAACAAACACAAACAACTCCAAAGCCAGAGATATAGGGGAGTTCAGGAAGTCTGTGTAAAGTCACACCCAAGCTTGTATTTTAAAAAAAGGTTATTTTTATTTTATGTGTACAAGTGCTTTTCTTGCATGTCTGTCTGTCTGTCTGTCTGTCTGTCTGTCTATCTATCTATCTATCTATCTATGATAGACTATAAGGGTAGATTATTGAATCTACTCTGAACAGAAAAAGGAGGGATATAGAAACTGGATGGCTACAAAGTCACAGGCAAGCGGCTTTTTTTGTTAATTCGTACCCCAAAAGTTGAATGCCAGATAGAACGTGAATTCTAATTGATCTTAATATTACAAACCCAGAGTCATATATAGGGGTTAAGGCTAAAGATCAGAGACACAGAGCAGTCAGTCACTACTTTTTAACTCTACAGAATCCTCAGATCGTAGGGGCAATTCTGTCCTGAGGAATCCTCAGCTCTGAGTTCCTCTCTCCGCCCAGCCAAATCTCTTACAGTCTTCACCTCCCTAGTGCTAGGACTAAAGGCATATGATCCCAAATGCTGTAATCTAAGGTATAAGCTTTGTTTCTATTTTAGACTGGTTCAATCTTGTGTAGCCCAGGGTGGCCTTGAACTCACAAGATTTGTCAGCCTCTGTCTCCTGAATGCTGGGATTAAAGTTGTGCGCTACTACTGACTGGCCTCTGTGGCTCACTAGTGTGGTTAGTTCTGCACTCTGGTCTTCATGCAAGCTTTATTTGTTGAAGCACCTACAAAACATCATGACGTGTATGCCTGTGCACCACACACATGCCTGCAGATGTCGGAGGATGCCATCAGATTCCCTGGAAGCAGAGCGCTGAATGGTTGTAAGGTAACGTGTGGGTGCTGGGAACAGAACCCTGGTCTTCTGAAGAACAACAAATGCTCTTAACTGCTGATCCCCACGGTTAGTGCTCTTGTGCCTTGTGGTGCCACCAGTCATCCTTCCAGGCAGGCCTGGTGCTATCTGCTAAGCCCATGTGACAGGCGCTACGTGAAACAGTGGAGAAATGTGTACTGAATGGAACAAGGGATGAATAAATTCAGATGCAAGAGTCAACCTGAGGACAGCACAGCAGCTCCATCCCTTCATGCCAGGAATCTCTCCCTCCCTCCTGGGTAACTCACATCCCACCTCCCTCCTCAGCACATTCGATGAAACCAAGCAGGTGCTAGATTGGCGTGTTCTAAGATGTCTATCTGCTTTAAACGTGGCCCAAAGTCAAAAGTCCCTGGAGAAAATGAAGAGGGGCAGATGGACAATGGTTGTATTAGAAATATGACAGCAATGATCTTGTACTTTTACCCTAAGAGAAAATCAAATTAGATGGCTCTCCATCAGCAAATGGGAGCAGAAGGTGGATGCATAATTTCATGAGAACATTCCTTTCCTCTGCTTATTAGATTAACTGACCTAACAAGCCATTCTCTCCCCCTCGACACCAGACAACGAAATGCATCTTAACTGTGCCAGAAGCTGACGTTGCTGGTTCCCATTTTCGTTGCTGTTATTAGTGATACCTACATAACGCTCTCATTTAGCCGCTAATTATTGTGCTGGACTCAGGAAGTAAGGCAGAGCCTGAGCTTCTCTGGGAAGAATAGATTTGGAGTGGCCACAGCTGTGTGAGACATACCTAGAGCTCTGCCTGGGGCCAGAGAACTACTTCCAAGCCTGCAGCTAGCCCCGGGAGGTGGTAGCCAGGAGGATTGGGAGAGGTGATGGGAAAGAACCAGTTCCTTTTGAATGAATGTGGAGAAAAGCAGATACTGAGGACATTCCAGATGGGCGTGGCCATATACTGAGAGGCACCATGTGCAGGGACAACAGGTTGGGCTTAGTGAATGTGGTGGAACATGCAGCTCCTACTCGGGCACACGTACGTACTTGTGCACACGTGTGTGTGCATGTGTGTGCGCGCGCATGTGTGTGTGTGAGTGTATGTGTGCACGCTGAGACAGACAGCTGGGAGTGGCTCTTACAGTCTGCTATATGTCACTGGTTTTGTTCCCTGCAACAGGAGCCATGACACACAGCAGCCTTGGGATGCTCCTCCACTCTGACAGTGATATGGAGATGATTTTGAGGGGAAGAATGGAAAGAGAAAGGCTACAGAGGAGGCCAGTGTGAGCATGCAAAGGACCAGGCTAACACTATAGTGACCAGGAGTCACACTCAGGAGGGGCCAGGACAACAGCAGGTGCTGATAATCACCTTGGCCGGGGATGTCAAGAGGACACCTGGGATGGAACAGGAGTTCATACACACTGAGTGTGGGATGCTGAGGGACCTTTTTCTTGGCTGTGTCACTTTAGTAATGGACTGCATATATGTGACTCGAGGGGTGGCTTAGCGTGGAGACATCATGCTGTGTGGTGAGAGACAAGTAGAACCCCTTCCCATCTGAACACTCTATTTTATAATTTCAAAACCTTTGGACACACGTGGCTGAAAATGATCATTTAGACTTTTCAATAAAATGTTATGATGTAAGTAAAGTTCTTATAAAATATGCATTTCTGAAAACGTTTGGATATTGAATCAAAACACAAATGACCTCCAAATGGATTTTTTTGGATCAATATTGAAATTGCACTTCCCTGCATTTACCATTATGTAATTTAGTTATATAGCTTGAGTAAGATGAATTCCATTAAAGGGACATACGCTGTGCCTACTCATTTTGGTCTCTAGGAGCCCCTCTCTTACCCCCACCCTTGAGTGAACTTTCCCTCCTATATTCTGCCAGGATTTGGCCTCGGAACTTTACCTTGTCTATGTTATTTTTTGTTTGTTTTTTTTTCTCCCTGGGACAGAGTGGAACTGACATCCCTCCTGGACAAGCCCAGTGCCTGGCACATGGTGATGATGGAAGACAGAAGACGAACATGGTTACAGAAAAACTACTTGACCCTACCTTAGACTAATAAATGGATCGGGGCTTAAATGGTTTTCAAGGATCTTAGATGGGGGCATGGCATGGTGACAGTCATATGCAGGATGTCATTGTTTTAAGAATTCTAAAAGCGTGGGGATGGAAAGATGCCCCAATAGTTAAGGGTACTGCTTCTCTTCCAGAGGACCTGAGTTCAGTTCCCTAGCACCCATGTTAGGCATTTTATAACCACGTGTAAATTCAGTCTCCAAGGGTGCCTGCACTCATGTGCATATACCTACAAACAGACTCACATGTAATCACATGTAAACAACAACAACAACATGATGCTGATGCTGGTGGTGGTGATTCACAAAGCTTGAAGGTCATTTAGATAAACTCTGACTCCTTGGCATCATTCTCAAAGCTGTATAAACGCGGGAAGCAGAGAAATGGCAGAGCGGCATCAATTACTTGGGCTACATAGATGACACGTCACCTTTCCTTTCTATTATTTCTTTGAAGAGTGTACACAGGGCTTGTGGGCTTAATTACCCTGTACGACACAGTCATAGAGAAGTGTTACAAGACGGCTCTTGCCTGCCAATTACCACCAGCAGGCACCGTGGAAGCTCTCCGCAATGGAATCATACGTGCGTAGACTTCAGTGACTTTGTCCTCCTAGAGACCCATTTCATACTCTGGGAGAGCCTCTGACCTGAACCCATTTTCTGCTGCAGATTTACTTCATGACAGATTATTATCGCTCAAATTACAAAGTCATTCATATAGAAATGCGGGTCCTGGTTTCCTCCCGCTAGAATGCGGGAATACAGCTAGGATGCCAGAAATGAGAGACGAAGAAGCACCCACAGCTTTAACAACACAGCACACAATAAAAACCATAATTAAAAACCAGGATCCTCCTGAGTAAATTGGGAGCATGGGGACTTTGGAGGAGAGTTGAAGGGGAAGGGAGAGGCAGGGAGGGGAGCAGAGAAAAATGTAGAGCTCAATAAAAATCAACAAAAAAAAAAAAAAAAGGAAAAAAAACCCCAAAACTAGGATTCATGTTTGCCTACTAGGATGGTCATCTTTTCTCTAATATTATCTAGTCCTAAGTTAGAATCAAGTAAATTTAGAGTAAATACAAAGAGGCACACCAGCACACACCCTCCTGAAACCCATGGACTGTGAAGGATGTTTTCTGATTGGTAACAAAAATCCTAGACTGTCCAGAATCACAGACTTATTAATGTGATGTTCATGGAGGGGTCAGAGTACTAGAAAAATAGTGCGTAGGGGTAACAGGGTAAGAGAGGGGCTAGGGAGATGCCTTGGTTGGTAGAGTGCCTGCCAGGCAAGCATCAGGGCCTGATCTAGGGTTCTCAGCACTCTATGGTTGTACCTATCTGTAACCCTAGCACTGGGGCTGGAGGGTAGATGGAGGTAGGCAGGTACCCCTCACCCCCAGCTCACTGGCTGTCAGTCTAGCCAATCAGTGAGCTCTAGGCTCAGTGAGAGTCCCTGTTTCTAAGGATAAGGTGAAAAGTGATAGTGAAAGACACCCACTGTCCACCCCTGGCCTTAATACAGATGTATACACGAGCGGCGGCACACCCATGTGCACAAGCATATACATACACGCTGCACATGTACAACCACATACACTACACATGCGTGCAATCATACACACATAAGCACATGTGCATGCACAAACAAACTCACATGGAGGGAGTGGGAGAGAGGAGAGGCAGGCAGACAGACAGACAGACAGACAGACACAGTTGGAAAATGAAAGCAAGGGCCCCATTCTTCCCTCAACTCAAGTTTGCTGGCATTTCTGGAACTTCCTCTTTGTAAATACTTCTGTTCCTTGTTGTCCTTGGAGGAGGTAGTGCCACCTGGTGAACAGGAGTTCTGGGTTCTTCGTTTGGGGGAGGGAAAGTAGAGCATTACCACTGTCCACTGTCATAGGTGTTGTCACTGTCCTTCTGTCTGCTGTCCCATCTGCTTTCTCAACAGAGACCCTGGGGGATAAGGACTATTTAGCCCTGCCTTGAGAAGCAGGGAACAGCCAGAAAGATTAAGTTATGTGTACAAAGTCATATAACAGAGTTTAGGGAGAGAAGACCAGACTGTTGGGTTCTGAAGACTATGCCCTCCTAACCAGTGGTCCACACAGCCGTCCTAGGAGGCAATGCTACCCCATGGTTCTGAAGGCCTGAGAAAAAGCAGCTGCCAGCCATGTCCCAGAAGTGTATCTGGTATGCTGGAGGGAACCTTTGAATAGGGAGGTTTAGGATGCCTCTCTGTGCTCAGTTTGACTTAGTCACAGAATTCAGGTTAGTTTTGGGTGTAATTTCAGCATTTTGGGGTCCTAAATATTTAGCACTGTACGTTTATAAGAACAATATGGTAATTTATTCCTTTTGTTATTCTTCATTTACTAAATGCTCAAAATGTCAAAACATGCTGTGCTTTTTTTTTCTGAACTAATAATAATAATGATTTTCCTTTGCACAGACCTTTCTTATTTAGTTTCTAGAAACTATTATAAATAAAACTGTTGATACAGCATTTTGGAAACTGTAGGCGACAATTAAGCTTTCTGCCCAATAATTTCTTAATACACTGCCTCCTCCATTTGTAAGTCACGAATGTGCAGGGCTCCAGATCAAAGAGTGGGCGTTTGTAAAGAGCTGTGATGCCACTGCTGTCTTTTGGGATGGAGCCCTTGAGTTCAGCCACTCTCATAACACTGATGTCAGTGTCACCTCAGCAGAAACCTCTTTCATGTCACAGAACTTGTTTTAGTCACCTTTCCTGCTGCTGTGATAAAATGTCCCCTCATTTCCTGGGAGAGAGGCTCTGTTGCTTGAGGCTACACATCATGGTGGGGACAGTGTGATGGAGGGGCTGGGGCAAGTTGTATCCATAGGCAGGAAGCAGAGAGAGAGAGAGAGAGAGAGAGAGAGAGAGAGAGAGAGACAGAGAGACAGAGAGAGAGACAGACAGAAGGAGAGAGAGAGAGAGACAGAGAGACAGAGAGAGAGACAGCCATAGTCTACAAGTAGGAAGCAGAGAGAGAGAGACAGCCACAGTCCACAGGTAGGAAGGAGAGAGAGAGAGAGAGAGAGAGAGAGAGAGAGAGAGAGAGAGAGAGAGAGAGAGAGAGAGAGCAGGCAGCCACAGGCAGGAAGCAGAGAGAGGCAGATGCTGATTCTCAGTTTGATTCTCCTTCGTCTCCAGTCTGGGGCCCCAGGCCAGGGAACAGCACCACTCACAACTCAGGTCTTTGCTGCTCAGGGAACCTAACCTAGATACCCTATCAACTGTGCAATCAGCCAGACAGTATTGTAATTAATATAGTTTCTGCGTGATTATTTGGGTCTGGCAGCCAGGAAACGAAAGCACAGTCTCTGTTTACAAATGGCACCTCTGTGTTCTTTGGGACTGGACAGGACAGAAGCTTCCATCTACATGTTTCAGGTGCTCTGGTGACCTGGCAAAGAGTGGCTTTTCTCAAGCCTCAGAATTTTCCTTTAAAGAAAAAACAAAACAAAACAAAGAAACAAACAAAACCACCGTCACCAGCAGCAGCAGCAGCAGCAGCAGCAGCAGCAGCAGCAGCAGCAGCAGCAGCAGCAGCAAGAAGCAGTGGTCTGAGCTCTTTATTTGCATATTCAAATTTCAAATTTAAGTATTTCTCAAGATAGGGTCTTGTATAACCCACTCAGACTTGCTTCTGGCTGACCTTGCTCCTTGCTTCTGGCTCCTGAACACTGGGAACATGGAGAGACTGCAGGCACGTGGGGAACGTGGAGAGACGGCAGGCACATGGGAATGTGGAGAGACTGCAGGCTCATGCCACCATGCTTGGTTTAAGCAGGGCTAGGGGACTGAACCCAAGGCCTCACATATTCTAGGCAAGTGCTCTACCCTCTGAGCTATGCCTTCCCCCTTGTAATGGTTGTTCTGTCTCTTTAAGAGACAAGCCATGCCCACTCCCTCCCCCATCCGCTGAGGCAGGCTGATCTTCAGCTTCTGGCCTGAGCTCGCTCTTTTCCATCATCCTCTCAGAGAGGCAGCTTCGCTTCTGCCTCTCTCCCCACTTCTCCGCTTCCTCTCTTCTCTGTCTCTTTCTCCTCTTCTCTCTCTCTGTCCCCCGCTTCTCCCTCCCCCCTCCATAACCGCCTGAATAAATATTCAACCTCACTCTGCACGTCGTGTCTATCCATGTCTCTGTCTCCTGCCCGCCCTCCATGTGTCTCCCCGCCTGGGACCAGCCACTGCCGGGGACCAGCAGCCATCTCTGCCTGGGACTGGCTGCTCCCAGGGCCCGCTGTCTGCTGCCACATGGCCTGCTACCACCACTTGGGACCTATAGCATTTCTGCTGCCCACTGCCGTTGGGGATCTTGCAGCATTTTTTAAAAAATTATAAACCCCTCCCTCACATGGTCAGATTCCATGTTTATCACACCCTTGGCAGAAAGGCTTTTGTTTTGGGAGGACAAGCCAGAGGCATAGAATGACTAGCATCTTGCCCATGGTCACACAGCTGGTACTGGACAGGCAGTTTGATTTCAAAGCCCATTTTTTTATTGCTAGGCAAATGATACTTCCAATTTCCTTTAGTCATACAATGGCCGTTCTGTCCATTTCCTTGTAAGTGAACCATTTGTGCTTAATGCGGTGAGATTGCCTTGGAAAGCAACGACAAAGGATTTCTAGTTTGGGTTCACTCGTTGCTGCGGGTTGACACTGAAAGATGCAGAAAGAGCGGTAGGCATCTGAAGGACTCCTGTTCAGGTGTGGTCATTTGTGTTGGGTCAGAAAGAACTAACAGTACTCTATACAGATGAGCCGCTGGAGGTTCGGCCACATGTGTGAAGAATCAAGTCTGCCTAATATTGATAATGAGCAGTAAACTGTGCATTTCGGGCAACCTAGATATTGTCTGAAAAAAACCAGCTGGGCTTGACTTCAGAAGACAAGTCAACTTGCTTTTTAAAAATTAATTTATAAAAATTATTTGTATTTGTGTGTGTGTGTGTGTGTGGGGAATATGTCCTCTGAGTGCAAGTGCACACGGAGCCAGAAGAGGGCCTTGAATCCCCAGAAGCAGAGCTGGTGCTGCAAACATTGTGAACCATCCAAGGTGGTTGCTGGGGGACCAGACTCCGGTCTTCTGAGGGAGCAGCATGCACTCTTGAGCACTGAACTATGTCTACAGCCCCGCAGACCCAACTTTTATTTCATTTTTAACTGTGCCTAGTACCCTGTTCTGTGAGTGACACTTAGGAGCCTCTGTTCCCTGCGCACCCACACAGTTGAAGGGATGGAGCATTCTAAACCCTGAGCTTCTTTCACTTGTTGCAGAAACACGACAAAAGCAGCGTTGGACAGTTTTCACAGACACAGGAGCGGTCTTTGAGATGTTAGGATGTTTGATCAAAGTCACACAGCTACGCAGGGGTTAGTTGCCAGGACATCTGACACCCAGCCCTTGGGCATATCTGCTCGTAAGTGGAGAAAAATGTGCCCTTCCCCTTCCACCCAACACAAGGCCTAGGTGGTTGTTTCAAGGAGTAATTTACCCAGCTGAATAACTGCATCTAGCATTCAGGACAGTTAGAGCCGAGGGATGTGCCTGCTTGGCTTGCCTGGTGCTATCAGAGATGAGCAGGGTCACTCTGACATCCCTGGTCATCTCTGGTCATTTACGAGGCCAGCTTTCAGTTCCCAGATGGCTTCTGGGAGTCTCTGAAGGATGTTTGGGAAGAACCAGTTCAACGGGATAACAACTTAGATGTGAAGATAAATCTTGCTTCAAAATGGGTGATAAATCTATCCTCTTCCTCCAACTAGGCCTTATCTCTTCAAGCCTTTAAAATCTTTCAAGTTTGTACAAGCAGCTGGGGAGCTGGGCTTTAACATAGCCTGTGGCGGGAGGGAGGGCATCTCACGGGCAAAGCCTAGGAGAGGGGAAGAGGGCTCAGTGGGTCAGTGGGGAAGTGCCTGACACACAAACACGAGGTCCTGGTTCCCCAGCATCCATGAAGAGTTAGATATTACAGCACGCCTTGAACCCCAGCATTGGGGGTGGGAGACAGAGACAGGTGGATCGCCAGCCAGCCGAGCTGGTCAGTGAGCTCTAAGTTCAGTGAGATTCTGTCCTAGAAAAGGAGGTAGAGACTGGTAGGTGAGGACACTGGTGTCTGACCTCCACACGCACGTGCACACACACACAGGAACACCTGCTTACCTGTGCAGATACACAAGCATGTACACACACACATACACACACACAATGAAGAATGAGAAAAATACATCAAAGGCAGTCACAGGTAATACCAATACTAGTAGTATTGTTACTACTTTCCCGCTCGGAGGAGGACGTAGAAGTTAGCCCTGCTCTTAAGCCGATAACTCCCAACATCAACAAAAGTCCTAAGGAGATAAGATACTCTGAGCCTTAAAAATTCTACCATCCTGAGCCTATCTGGCATTTAGTTCACATAGTGGAACAAATATATAATAAATGTATATGCTCACATATATATAAAATTTAAAATACATCTTTGGCGAACTGTTTCTAAATTGCTAGCATTAACAAAACTCATTTAGGAACCATCAAATCAAAACACTTCTATTGTTTGTTGGTTGGTTGGTTGGTTTGGAGGTAGAGCTTCACCATGTAACTCTGGCTGGCAGGGAGCTCAAACACCTTCTAATCCTTGACCACACAGCCTTGCACTTCAGTATGAGTGTGTCTGCTATATATGTTCCTTCCACATACCAGCTACCCTTGGAGAGAACTCAGGTCTGCCAATTGGGTAAGCATTTCCCCAGCAATCTGGATACAGTTCAGGCCTCTGCTTTCCTCACTCGCACTGCATGAAGAGGAGCTTTTATTAATTGGTGCTCGGGGCTGAGGGGGAGTTTTTTGGCCTGGGCGGAAGCCAGCCAGCCAGCCAGCTCCCAGGCAGACGCGCAGGCTGGCCAGCTGGGCTCTCTTAGACACTGACCTACATTGAACCAAGCTCTCAGAATGTGTGTTAGATCAAATTTGTTCCTTTCTGCTTGCTCAAAGAGAGTTCTGCTCTGCAAATTTCCATGCTATCGCTGCCAGAGACTGATACAAGACAGAAAAAGACCCCTACGTCCTGGAGATTTCTAAACCAGCCCACGGAATTGCTCAGGAGCTCTGGCAGAGGCCATCGTGCCTCTGCATTTTGAACAGACAGTTTCCTCTCTTCCTAAAAGGGGCCCCTGACTATGAACCTGAGTGTATGGAGCCCTCATTAGTGGGGCACACACGCTTTCCTGTTTAGATCCTGGGACTGAGTTGGGACATCCTAAGAAAGCGAAGGTGTCTGAGAACGCATAAAAGGGAAGAATGTGTCTCTGAGACCATGGATGATTACAAAACATAAAATTGTAGAACAAAACAATAAATCCCACCTGAGTTCTAGCTGCTGGATTCTCTCTTCATGGAGAGGGTTGCTTTGACTTTGTGTTTTAAAGAAGCTACAGGGACACTGGCTGCTCTTCCAGAGAACCTGGGTTCAATTACTAGCACCCACAACTATCTGTAATTCTAGTTCCAGAGGATCCAACACCCTCACACATACATGCAGGTCAAACACCAATGCACATAAAATAAAAATAAATCATTAAAGAAGCTATAGAAAGCACTTGTAATTCTCAAGCCCAGTATAGTTGACCTTCTAGGACTGGGTTGATCTCCTGGCCTCTTCTCTCTTCCACCCGGAACAAGGCTTTGCATTTAGGTCTCATGTGGTGCAGAGCCCAGGGAAAGAGCCATAGAAAGCCAGGCCAGTGACAATAGGTCATGGTTGGCTTTCTCTCCAGGATAAAGGCCCCCACAACCAATATATCCACAGCGGGGCCTTTAAATTACCTCTGTCCTCTGTATGGGATCTCTAGAGAAGAGAGGACACTTTCCTCAGTGCTTCCATCCCTTACTCACTCCCAACCCTGTGGCTTACACTAGAGTTCAGCTAATCCTAATGGCTAATTTTTTACAAGAACTTTAGTGTAGTCAAAATGGCGGATGGAAGATTTTACGTTCCTCTCGTTATTTGTAGGCAAGGGAAGTATGAAAGACTATGTGGGGTTAGTTCAACAACTCAGTACACGACAGAATGTTTTCTTGGGTCCTGAGAAATTGAAATCTGTAACAAGCAACATGACCTCAAACTGTAAAGCTAGTTAAAAGCCAAGGAAGGGTGATGAGTTGGTCCATATTTGACTGAAGCGGTAATCCGTGACATTTACGAGGTCTCTGCAGTCATGTGCTGTGCTGACATTCTAATGCTTGGAGCACTTTTTATAAAGAGCTGGCAATTGAGGCAATGACAAAAGCATGTGGTACCTGGTCTAGAGCTAGAATTTTCTATGTGTGTACGTGTGTGCACATGTGTGTGCCTGGGCAGGTGTGTGGAGACCAGAGACCAATATTCAGATGCCTTTCTTAATCTCTTCCCCAACTTACTGCTTTGAGACAGGGGTTTTCATTGAACCTGAAGCTCAGATTCAGTTGGCTTAGTTAGCTAGACACCCTGGGTCTACCCCACCAGTGCTTGCTAGAGTTACAGCCATGACGTCACAGTTTTACACGGGACATGGAGATCTGAAGACGGGTCCTTACAGTTATGCAGCAAGCACTTGACCCACCGAGCTACTGCCCTTGCTCTGAATTTTCTTTTGGTTGTATCTTTTCCCAATACCACACCCTCAAGATGTCCTGAGTACAGGGGGAGAATATGCCTCTTCAATATTCTAGGGCAAGAGTTTGCTTCTCTGGATGGATGTTGGCCAGAAAACAAACAAACAAACAAACAAACAAAACTGCGCTCCTGCCTCTGATTTCTTTGGCTTCCTAGCACTGGAAAATTCAGTGGTTCCTTTAATTTCCTTTTTTCTTCTTCTTCAATAAAGGAAAAAAGAGGAAAACTGCCCCTGAAGAGCCCAGGGAGTGATATTCAGAGAAGACTGGGCTTCCATTTTCACATAACAGTCTTGCACGCGACGTTGGGAGTTGGGATGACATCATGTGTACCGCTAAACGCACGCTCCAGAAAGACGTTCTTCATTAAAAGCTGAACTCTTTCCATGTGTCTGGGGGAAAAAAAGAGCTAAATATGCTGAGCAGGGAGGGAGGCATGGTTTAATGACTAAAAAATGCCATTTATAATGATCTGCCTCGGTAACGCTCCATAGTTCCCTGAAAGGAATACACCGGTCACCTGAAAGCTTACCGAATTAATCAGCACTTCCCAAGGCCAGAAAACAGCTATGACCAAGTACATTTCTCCACATTCAGAGACGAGGGAGCCGAGTCAACACAGAGAGTGGATAAAATACCACCGAAGCTCTTTCTTTTTTCCCAGAACCCTGGGTGTTTCCAAAACTAAAGAATCACATTTCAACCCCCTGTAGAACGGAGCCCTGTTTTACCCTGAACATCCAAATCTGGGCCAGTTATTGGAAGAGCCTGTGGAATCTGTGCTCGTTCTGTTGGGTGGGACAGTGGTGCTGTGGCTATGCAGGATCATGTCAGGCTTTGGAGATGGTTCCACACATAAAGCCCTTGCCTTGCAAGCCTGAGGACCTGAGATCTGTCCCTAGAACTCATCTGAAAGAAAAAAAATCAGAGTGTAGTGGCCTGTAATTAGAATCTCAACACTAGAGGGACAGAAACAGACAGACTCTGGGGCTTGTCGGCCAGTCAATCTGGCTCCAAGCCAGAGAGACCCAGTCTCAGCAAACAAGATGGCTCATACACATGTGGCCACCCCACCCCACCCCTATCCTCTGTCTCTGCTTCAGGTGAATGCTGTGTGCAACATACATTGTTTTCCTAAACCACTGAGCAGTAAGTGACACACATCATGGCCCTTTACCCCTAGATCCTTGGTTGGCATTTCCTTTGAGCAGGTATGTTACCAACCACATCATGGTGTCACCTGGGGACACCCCTTTAACTATCCACTCTGGTCTGAGTGTCACATCGCAGACTCAGAGCAACTTTAAAGATTTCCTTATTTGTTTTTTTTTGTGTGTGTGTGTATGTGTGTGTATGTGTACCATGTGTGTGCAGTGACTTCAAAGGACAGTAGAGGGTGCCAGATCCCTGGGAATTGGAGTTACAGGCCATTTGTGAGCTTCCCAGTGTGGGTCCTGGGAGTTGACCCCTAGTCCTTAGCAAGAGCAGTTCCCTTGCCCTTTCAGCAGCGTCCCCTAAAGACCCGATTCCATATTATCCACTGTGTCCCTTTGCTTTATCTTAAACACTGTTTAGCTACAACTCACCTGTCCTAAGAGTCACGTGGGATACAAACACCTGAGTGCTTTTCAGGATATCTGTTTGCAGACCCGCGTGTTATGGTTTTTGGTAACCGTGTGTTTATCACCCCACAGCACCATTCGAGCATGTGTCTCTCCCCCTGCTTCACTCTATACCCGTCACTTTTCACCTCTTGAGCCTTTTGCATTGATTTTCCCCCTGAAAATAGCAGTTTTTTAAAAATATGCTCACTTTCTAAAACTAAAATAATTTGATGTTGCCTGGCATTCCTCATGCCTCCCCTGAGGTTGTGAGTCCTCACCTTAAATAACTTAAATGTCATCCCACCTGGGGGAGACTATATATCTCCCACTTCCTCACTGATAGAACTGTGGTCACTTCTGCATGGCAGGGGGCTGAGTCCCCTCTGTATGTGGCATCAGTGGGTACTAGTCTAGAGGATCGAGACTGTTTGCTACTCGGAAAGAGAGATAGAGTTATTACCTAGGTGCTGCTGCCTGGCTGCTTTGTGGCTCATGCCTGGCAGATACACTCTTCCAGAGCTGACCTCAGAGGGGCTCTGTAATTCTTCCCATCTCTGCAACTGCTACCTGCCTGACTCACGGAGAGCCTGACTGATAACTGCCCATGAGGCTGTGGAACATGGCCCTGTGCTTCATGGATCTTGTGAAGTATCTCTGGGACCCAGGGGGAAAAAGGACCTTATTTGACAGAAGGAATAAGACCATCCTAAGTGACCCTACGGCACTTGTACCTTTGTGGAAGCGCCTAGTCCCTCCATTTGGGTGGTGGGACAGTGACTTCCTAGGGCAGCCCAAGTTCTCTACATTGCTTTCTCCTCTGCCTTGGGCCTTTGACTTCCTCCCTAAAATCTTCACAGCAAAATGCAGAGGCCATAGAGGGAAACAGGTGGTAGGGAAGGCAGCTGCTGAGAGAGGGCTGTGACCATGAATGACAGGAGCCCAGTGGGATCTTTTCCTTTAGGCTAGAGCAGACCTGGCTCTCACCACTCCCTGCCTCTGAGTAGGAGAAGTAAGGCTGACCCTGAGACTGCTTGAAAGCTTGCTCAGAAGTGTGGGGATCAAGGAGGAAGGAGGCCCACGCAGGGAGATGCTAGACCACCTCAGGGGCGTAGTCCTGCAAGAGCAGAACAAAACAATAGCCTCACAGTGATTCCTGGCCAAGGCAAACAGAAGAGCACACACAGGAGGAGGTGGACTCCCAGTGGAGAGGAGGGCTTTATTAGAGAGGCTGACAGCCCTCAGAAGCCCAAGGGCCACACAGCCAGGTGCAGAGTGCTCTGCTTCCCCTAATCTGGGGCCTGTCTTCTCCCAGGGCAACTCCACAAAATATTATTATTATTTAGCCGCAACAACAATAATGACTCACAAAACAACAAAAAAAAACCCCAAAAAAAACCCAAAAAAACAAAAAACAAAAAAAAAAAAAACAGGCCAACTATTGGAACGCCGAGAAGAGATTTTGAAGGGGTTTTATTTTAAACATATGTTTTCTGAGAGCGCACGGAGGGCTGCCAGAAGTGCAGCACGGAGCGTGTTTTCCTCTCTCTGTGTACAGGGCTTGCTTTGGAAACTGTCTACCAGTGCCCCCCAACGTTTCTCTTGTCCAAATACTTGAGGGTGGGACACGGAGTTCTGAGCGTAACCTCGTTATCTCATTGAAACGGAGTGAGAGTAAGGAGATGGGATGGGATGGGATTCTCGTGTGATGTGATCCTAGGGTTGTGGGGGGTGGCCTGGAGGGGTCACTGTGTGATGAGATGTAACCACACAGAAAAACACCACATCCCATGGTGCTTTGCAAAACCAGCCTAGCTATCAATCACCCTGCTCTAGAAGCTATTGGTGGAGGGGGAGGGAATACCTCTACACTTCCCTTCTGGAGGTTCACGGGGGCATGGCTCATTCAATGGGGCCTGACTTGTATGGAAACGCAAGAGGTGGATAAGACAGTCGCTCCCTGTGTCTGCAAGGTTGGCAGACAAAGCTGTGACATAGAAACTGGCACTTGGTGTGTGAGCCCTCAGCAACTTGGCATCATTAGATGCCTGTCCCATCCCCTATAACCACAGATGGCTTCCACAATGGGTTAGGTCACCATGGTCCCAGGTCCAGGGTCAAAGAATTGGGAGGTTCATAAACAATAGACCCTGTATTGAGTTAGTTCAGTTAAGGCCTCAGGCACTCACAGTTGTGGATTACTCCAAAGAAAAGAACAGCAGCTGGGGGCTGGAGGAGACTTGCTATATACTCATGGAGACCTGAGTCCAGCACCCATGTTAAAGCTCAGCGTGGTGGGCTGTGTCTGTAACCTCAATGAGAAGGAACAGTGGTGGATCCTAGGGTTTTGTAGTCAGTCAGCTAAAACAGGGAACAGGTCCTGTAAGAGATCTTGTCTCTAAACATAGAGTGTGACAGAGGTTGAACCCTGGCCTCCAAGGGTACATACACATGCGTGTACATATACATACTTACATATATATACCCCCCACTCACTAAAATTTATCAAAACCAGCTGGATATAGCAGTATAGCTACTTGGAAATCTGAGACAGGAATATCAAGAGTTTATGGCCAGCCCCTCCTTGATTATAGAGTAAATTCAAGGCCAGCCTGGGAAACTTAGAAAAAGCATGTCTAAAATTTAAAAATAAAGCATTAGAGGTTAACTATATATCTCAGTGGTGGCCGAGCATGCTTGGGGTCCCAGGTTACACGCCCCAGTTCAGCAAGTGAAAAGAAAGAGGAAGAAAGGAAAGACTCTAACTGCAGGCCTGGTCCTCCCAGCCCTCTTGGCCTTTGCCTCCAGTGCGAGAGGTAAATGGTGATCTCTACCCAAAGCTATGAGTCAAACTTCTGGCTCTGTTATACTTCAGGGTGGGATTAATTATCACCAGGCCTCTTAGGGAATTCATTTAAATGATTTAAAATAGAGTTTACTGTCATTTTAAATAAAGACACCAGATGAAATTTAAGACATATGAAGAGTAGAGAGAATACCAAACCAGAAACGGCAGGATGCTGTGATTCCAGAGGGTTCTGAATCATCCAGTGGGCTCCGCCATCAGAATGTGCCGTTAGCCGAGTTAAGGACACTCTGTGTTACGTGTCCCACAGAGCAATGCGAACCTTTTGGTTTAGTCATAAAGGAAGCATGAGTTACAATATGATGATCTCCTGGTCTAAAAATAATGACCTTAGAACAGAAATGAGTATAAAACTAAATTCACACGGGCTTTGAAGAAAATCTCTCACTGTCCCCAACAGGATAGAGACTCTCAGTGTTAAAGGGTTGGGTGTCATTTCAGTAGCATCTGAAGGGGCTGCCTGCTGTCAAAGTTTACTGCCGAGCCCTGCGAGGAGATTCAGAGAAAGAGAATCCTTAAGGTGTCTCCTACTCTTGCAGAAAAAGGGTCTCTCATTAAAAAAAGTGACATCCCATGTGCAGAGATCCACAGTAGAGTTGTTGAAAAATGTATACCATTTTTAAAAAGGACACACAAGTGCGCGCGCACGCACACACACGCATCTTGCAGAACAGAAGTCAATGAAGGACATTTGTCTTTCTGTATAGATGAAGAATTCTGCTTTACAGAAAGGGTCTCTTACTGAACCCTGAACCTGGAGTTGGACTGGAATCAAAGGTCCAGCCATTTTCTGTCTCCATCCTCCACCCTGCTGAGACTACAGGTGCAGGTGTGGCTATGCCCAGCTTTGCCTATGAACACAGCAAGCACTGCTGCCTACTCCGCCTCCCTGGTCCCCGCTTTGTTTATGCCTGCTGGGGAGACAGAGCATGTTAAAGTGCAGAGAGAGGGAGAGGCCGGCCTTTGCTGTGCTGCGCTTGGCATTCTGTCACGGCTGCATGCTGCGAGGCGCATCGCACATGGAAGCTCCTGAGAGCACTTATCTAGGCCGGGTTGTGAGCCTAGACTAGGAAGCACAGAGATTTACTTTACCTAGGAGGTAAGTAGAAGGCAGCACCAGATTGTAAATATGAAAAGAAGTAAGTACAGGGGTCAGAGCATAGGAGAAGGCATACCGGTGGCAGGCACAACAGTGAAAATAATAATTAAGGGACAAGACAGTGACCACCTCTGCTGAGCCCCGGCTGCATGTAATGAAGGGTCTTTGTCTTTTAGAAGCATGGTCTCGTTTAACACCCAAAAGTGTTCCCTCTTCTGGGCCACGGTTCTGACCATTCTACAGAGGTCAGATGAAGGCATGACTGAGGGGCAGATTATATGTTTCAGATCACATGGCTAAACCCTAAAAAGATGCAGGAGTGCCCTGGAACTAACCAAGGCCCCTTCAGAACCTACTGAAGACTGGAGGCTGCATTTGGGATAGAGTTTTTCACTCTTTTGAACTAGTTGTTTAGAATACAAGAGTCAACAACTTTTTTTCTTTTCTTTTCCTTTTTTTATTTTTTTTTTCTGCTGTTGTTTAAGAATGTGGGAAGGGAATCCAGGGAAGAGCTGAGATCCACTCAGCAAATAAACAAACAACAAAAGACAATAATAAAATCAGGAGTGAGTCCATGTTTGATTGTACTGCACAAAGAGGGAGAATCCAGCAGCTACCAATGTCTTTCACAGCCATGGTCTTAGAAAAAGAAAAAAAAAAAAAAAGGAAGCCAAGTTTGTGCTTGGGTGGGACTCTCTGTAGTCAAGTGAGCAACATACCATTCAGGTCTTAATTCAGCCTCTCTATGTAGGGAAGCTCTGCTTCATGTGTTTGCTGTACTTAATTCATTAACCTCCCTCTGAACAACTGTTCAGACTCTCATCTAATTGATACTAAAGAAAATCTTGATCAGGACTGAGCAAGCATTTGTGCTTTATTTTTGGCTGTTATTGACATGAAAATGGCAGTGTTACTTCTTGCTGGCTATATCAGATAAAGTCATTTCAAAGATAACACTAGGGCCAGGTGTGGAGGTGCACACCTGTGATCCCAGCACAAGGGAGGTAAAAACATAGGGAGTGTGACAAATTCAGTGCCAGCCTCGTCTTTAGAGTGAGACCCTGCTTCAAAAACACCATCCAGTTTTTTTTCCTACAGAAATGTTTTATTGTGCAGAGGATAAATATGTTTTCAAAACATCAAGGGAAATATATTTATCAGAGGAACTTGTTTTATGATATGGTTCTCTTACTAAATCCATATTTATTTCTGTATTTTTTTCCCTGTGAGTTTTTGAGGTTTTTTTGTTTGTCTGCTTGTATGTCTGTGCACATGTGTATGTGGTGTCCACAGAGGCCACAAGAGGGCTTTGGATCCCCTAGAACTGGACCCAATAAACTGAGTTGTATGTGATTGCAAACTGCCATGTAGGTGCTGGAAACCAAACCTGGGTCCTCTGCCAGAGTAACAAGTACTCTGAACTGCTGAGCCATCTCTCCATCCCCTTAATCCACATTTTTATAAAGTTACATAATTTTACACCTAAATTCAAATCAACCACACGTGCTGGAAAAATCAAAAAAAGAAAAAAAAAACTACCTGTATTTCCCTTTGGTTTCTCTCAGGCCTCATGAGGAGAGGCTACAATATGATGATTACTATTGAGAAGCATCTTTAAGAATGCTCTGTAACCAGCAACTGAAGACATATGGTTTTCCAGCGTCTCTTTCCTATAAGGACGAATATATAAAAACAGTGCATGTCTCAGTGTGCTTGTGGAAACAAACACATCTACTGTGATATTGAAAGGCATAGAAAACAACAGCAGGCTCTACAGAGGAGGAAAATGAGTTGATCAACAGAGGAAGCTCTCAAAGATGGAGGCCCATACCCAACAGGATCCATTTCTACTGCATGCATACTGCAAAATGTGACAGGAAGCTGTCACCGTCTGCTTGAGCAGTCTTGATCAATGTAACTGTGCCATTTATCTCCCGAACATGAGTGGCCTGTAGGAGACTTGGCCCACATTCCTGCCAAAGCTGTGTGGCTAAGGAAGCAGTGAGTCCTGTCGTCCCCTTTTCCTTGATGTCTCTTTACTTTGGCACTGAAAGTGTCCATCTTTCCATTCGGGCTGCTTCCTCATCTTTGTTGACAAGTCATTTCACAAATACAGCTAATTCATAGCACTTTCTTTACACATTGCACTCAAAATGAGTAGGCCTCGTTGGTTAGCATCAAATGAATTTCTAATTCCTACCACGGGTGCAATGACCAACTTTAGAAGCAAAAAGAAAAATGGCAGTTCTGGAGAAAGAGTTGGAGCAATTTAAAATCTTTTGGCTTTGCATAGAGACATTAAGTAGAAAATTGTGTTGAAAGATGCTACAGAGTCCGGGACATTTCTTCTGTATGTTGACTACATTCAACATCATGCAAGGATGAGTCAGCTTGGTCATTAGAACAGTAAATATGGAGGGCTTCTACATGCTGCACTGGCTACTGAGAGATGAATTAGAGCGTGGTCCATGTCACCGGTGTTCTCCAGTATTGTAGGGAAACTCACCAAAAAGCAAAGGCAAGCAAAGTATCCTAGGTCCCGGACAGTGGTTAATGCATGGAAGGCCAGGCCCGGTAGAGGAAGCATGCCATGTAACTAGACAGGTAGGCTGGAGATGTGTGACTACCTAAACAAGACTTTCCAAAATGTGATGATGCAGTGTGAGCATCTGTGGGGATTTGACCAAGAGATGTCCCCCACAGTTTCAGGCCTTTGAACAGTTGGTTCCCTGTTGGTAGTATTGTTCGAGGAAGGTTAGAGGGTGTGGCCCTGCTGAGGTAAATATATCACTGGAAAGGGGTTAGAGAATATATAGTCTTGCCCCACTTCCTGTTCATTCTCTCTGCTTTCTGTTCCTTCCACCACACCTGTTGCTGGCTGCCATGCCGTCCCATCAGATAGACAGTTTTCCCTCTGGAACTTTAAATCAGAAAGACTCTTTCGGACGTGATGTTTCACCACCTCACAAGGACAGACAAGGAACCAATGCAGTATTTCTCCTAACTCTTCCTGCTTACTTTTCCGACTGAGGAAGGAGGTTCTGCTTAGAGCCGGAAAACTCCAGTTCAAGGGAGCTGATGCTCTTCTCTGGCCTTCACAGGCACCTTCCCTCAAGTACAGAAACATACATGCATATGTATAATAGAAGATAATGCAAATAAATCTCTCAAAGAAAAGTTCTGCTTTGATTTTTTTTGAAATGTGTACAAAAGTTATTCTTCAAAGAGAAGTATTCATTAGGTCTCAAGGTCTATGCAACATACATCTAAATCATACTGATACAATACAGATTATATGATCAGAAATAGCACATACTCTGGGGTGGTTGCCTTGGCTTTGGCAATCCTTTAAACAATTTTCAAATACCTTCCACAATCCCCAGGCACCGCCATAACTGCTGTATGAAGACTGAGGCATAGAAAGATGAATAATGCTTTAAGTGACTCATAAGTGACTGGGGTGAAGTTTAAACCTGACCCCTGTGGCTGCGGGGCTTAAGGTCTATGCTACATAAGGTTTATAGCTAGAAAAATCTTCCCAAATGTTTTCATCATATCCTATACCTGAGAGCCAGGCAGGCCCTGCAATTCAGCAAGGGCATAGATCTGCAGCTGACCTCAGGAACCAGTTTCTGTGTTACTAGGCTCTTAGGTCCATAAGCCCACTGTCTTAGTCTCCCTACATTACAAAGAACGTGTGTGTGTGTATGCAAACATGTGTGTGCATGCATGCATGCCTAAACTTCAATTAATATAATGTCATGAGACAAAAGCTGAATGAGGGGAATTTGACTATAAGTTACCAGATGGCTCTTTCACTGGGGTGAGAAAGGACCTGGGCTACAGTTTGCTTCCACTCTCTTTCTGGTCTCTGCTAAGGAGACAAATTTTATTCATATCTGGGTTGGTTGAGGAAAATGAGGTATTAAAGATCCCCCAAGGTATCTCAGGAGTTTTGTGGGTGCTAAGACGCCATCCACTGAAAGTGGCAGTCTTTTTCTTTTATAGTTCATTTCCACATTCCTCTAAGGACACTTCTTGTACAAGTTAAAAAATAACAACAGTCTGATGGCTGAAAGGAGGGGCCCAAGTGTGAGCATATCCTTCCCAGGAGCCACAGCTTTAGCATAAGAGAACAGGTACAATGGTTTAGTAGTGACAGGTATAGGTATGCGTGTATGCACATGTGTGTACAGGTGTCTCTATGTACATGTAGGCGCATGTGCATGTATGTATGTGCCGTGTGTGTGCACATAAACGCGCATTTGTGTTTGTTGTATATGTTATGTGTGAGTGTGTTTACATGTATGAGTGGCATTGAACCTCCACCCTCATGAGAGAGCAAACGTAAAACACTAAAGTATTAAAGAGAAAAACATGGGAAATCCAAATGCAAAAAAAACACATGCGTGGTAATATAACATGTATCAACCCCCCCCTCCCCAAATAAAAAGACAAATTCGAGGGTCTGTGCAATCCTTGTTCCCAAAGGATTTAAGACCAAAAAACCAAACTAGCTTCTTTTCTTCATATAGATATTTATGAAGTTTACATGTGATGTTACTGATTCATCTCCCAACTCAATTATACAGCCTTATCACGCACAGAGAAATTTCTTAAAAAGCAGGCTAATGAAGAGTGAGTTTATTACTTTTCTGTGTTTCAGTTTCCCATGTGGCTCTGTGTTTCTGCAGTGTGGGTCATCATTGCTGCAATTAGACTAAATGCTCTTGAATTATTCAACGATACACCCAAACCATTCTGGGAATGGGAAGAAGTACATGAGCTTAGTAATATAAGGATGATTAAAAGTAGCTACAAAGTACACACTACACTGCATTGGAAATCTTGACCACAGTTCTTAATTCCTCAAAATAATGCCAGCAGAGACCCTGACAAATGACAGCGCACCCACATCCTACTCAATCTAATGTAGTTATTGATGTATAGGTATATGTATAGGTATATATGTATAGGTAAGTATAGTAGTATTTGGAAACTTATCTGCTCAGCCACTCTTCCCAGCATCCATCCACTCTCATCCAATTTACAATCTACTTATTTATGTTTCTATCCATCCAATCACCTGCCTACCCGCTCACCTATGCACACAAACATCCATATATCTACCAACCACCCACCTACCCATGCCTTTCCCGTAGTTCTTCAGGAAGCCATCTGGATAGCTATACAACTGCTCCTTCCAGAAAACATTAATTATGTGTATGCCAAATATCAAGTACTCAGGTGGTAAAAGGCAAATGGGGCCAGTGAAGTGGAACAGCTAGTGAAGACACTCGGTCTGCAAACCCTAGTGGTGTGGGAAAATTGCCTGTAATCTGTCAATCATGTTTTAAATAAAGCTGATTGGCCCATTAGGTCAGGCTACTTATTAGCTCTGTATGTTATATTAACCCATTGTTCTTATCTACACTAGCCACATGGTTTGGTACCTTTCTCAGCAGGGTAGCTCACATCTTGCTTCTTCAGAGTCTGGGCAGGAGACTCTGAAATCCTTCCCAGAATTTTCCTGTTCTCATTGCATCATTTCTACTTCCTGTCTGGTTTTCCAGCCTATACTTTCTGCCTGGCCAATCAGCGTTTATTTAAAACATGATTGACAGATTACCGACAATTCTCCTGCACCACCCAAGTTCAAACCCTGAAACCAGGTAAAGATGGAGGGAGAGAATCGACTCCAGCAAGCTGTCCTCTGACCTCCACATTTTGGGCTGTGTTTTCCTCCCCAACATCATGTGCGTGAACATACAGACCAGTCAAATGAGGCTTTAAAAATATGTAAATCTTTAACAACAACGATCACAAACAAGATGGAGCAAATCAAAGAAAAACAGACTTAAAAGGAAGTGCCATGAAGGAGACAGATGGTGGGATTTTCATCCCCATTTTTATTTGACCGAAATTGGACTTGCCTAATTGGCATGACATTACTCCACAGACTGTGAGCCAGTGTTGGGCAATCAGAACAGGCCTCCAACTGCAGTTCCTCTGGACTAATGAGTGGATATAGGAGCCTCTCCTGACTTAGAAGCAGCTGGGGCTCTCATGGAATAGGGGATTCAGCCATTTCTCTTGCTTTTAATTGCATGGCATGGTCAGTGCCCCTCAGCCTGCTCTACTCGACACCGTTCTCTCTCAGATGGTGGCAGAGTATATGTCGTCCTTTAGAAGTCATTTAGGGGCTTCAAAAAATGGCTCGGCAGTTAAGAACACTTGCTGCTCATGCAGGGCATGGAAGTTTAGCTACCAACACCCATGCCAAGTGGCCCACAACTGGCTAAACTCAAACTCCAGGGAGATCTAAGGCCTCTGGCCTCGATGGTCACCTGAACTCACACCCATATTTCCACACAAATACATGCATATACACACGATTCAAAATAAAGTACAACTTTAAGTGAAGTTATTTAAAGTGCAGGATTAAGAGTTCTATTAAAATTTAAAATATCTCAAGGTGCTGGAAATACAACCTGGTCTATGTAGTGGCAACTGGGGGAATGGCATACACAGAAGTGGTGGTCTGGGGATGCGCATAGTAATGGCAAAGTTCCTTATAGCCAGGAATGTTTCTATTTAAAAACCAAAGGCATGGGTAGGAAGTGCAAGGTTGGGGTATAAGTCTGACACTGAGGGTTCTGTGACAGCAAAGAACACTTACGTATCTTCAGTGTTGACATAACAGACAAACATTTAAAAACGTCCACAAGATGAAAAACACATTCTGGTATAGGAAGGGTTTTCTGGATTTTCTTCACATAGGACCTCAATTTATTCAACAGCACTTCCTATGAACATCCCAAACACATTCATTTACTTAACAACAATTTATTGAATTCTTGATCTTTCAAGACACTTCTGCATAGGTAGGAAGGATATAAAAGGAATAAAACAAGCAGATTCTGCTGTGGGGAAGTTTGAAATGTCACTGGAACTGGAGACTTAACACACCATAGGGAAACTAAGCAAGACCACGCAAGGTCAATGCTAACCATGGCGGTGCAGAAACAAATTCCTCTGAGATCAGTAAAGGTGAGCTCAAGGGTGGTATGTATACCCTCTGTAGGGGGTGTGGTAGTTTGTCATTGGTCCCATAGGGACTTGCACTATTATGAGGTGTGACCTTGCTGGAGTGGGTATGGCTTTCTTAGAGGAAGTGTGTTACTGTGGGGTGTCCTATGCTCAGGATACTGTCCAGTGTCTCAGCTGACTTCCTGTTGCCTTCATGATGTAGGACTCTCAGCTAGCACTCCAGCACCTGTACGCCACCATGTTCGCCATCATGATGATATTGGACTGGACCTCAGAAACCGTACGTGATTCCCCTCAATTAAATGTTTGACTTATGAGGTGCCATAGTAATAGTGTCTTTTAACAGCAATAGAAGCCCTAACTAAGACAATGGGTAACTCCAAATTTGATATCTCAGTGTATCATAGATGGACAGAATCTGAGGAAGGAGCAGCCGTCTACCAGAAAATGCTTCCACCGTCCAAGTTTTGTTGCCTATGATGTTTAATCAATGCTTCCTACTTTCAAATGCCTCAGCCTTGAGATGGCTTAGTCTAGCCAGGCACACTTTACCTTCTGCCTTGCCATCTGCACGCTCACTCGACCAAAGGGAAGCAGAGCTGCAACAATGGGGATGTGTGGAGCGAGCAGGAAAGCATGAGTCTTCCTAAGACAGCTGTAGTAAGTCAGGCTTATCCCTTCCAGCTAAATAGGTCCCATGCTTCTACTTTCAAATGTCTATTTCTCTCGGCTCACTCAAACGTTTCTTGGATGTCTCCCGTGTTCCCACACATTATCCTAAGTGCCGAGAGTCTGATGGAGACAGAGAAAGGTGGGGTTCTTCTCCCTCCCTCCCCCAGCATAGTGGCAGGCATCCCACGACAGCTTTTTTCCCAGAGCCATACAACAAGCCCTCAGCATAAGTCATGAATGGATAGACTGCTGGAAAAATGAACACATGAGAGAATGTTTTGAAATCCAAACACAAGGATGTTATGGCAATTTCCGTGTAACTGTAGAAGAATCTATTACTGAGTTCTGTGACTAACACTCAAAAACTTGGCACCACAAGGTTTCCTAAATCCACACTTAATAAATGATTGTATATTTGATATTCTTTCTTTACCTCATTACTGTCCTTATATTTTGCTTGGTTTTCTTCAAAAAGAGCATGAAATTTCTATTAGCATCAAGACTCAGGAGCCAAGGAATCTGGACCTATTCCTAGCGGCTCTGTACCAGAAACAGGGCCTTGTCATGGAAGGTGCACACCTCAGCTCCTTGTGAGATCCATCCCAGCTTCTCTTCTGTTCACTCTTGGGTCTTCCCAGCTTTATTCCGAAGCATTGAATGACCAGGACAAAACTGAAACTGCCAAACTGTACCATGATGGCCTTAGACTCGGTCTTCTGGAATGGGGAGATGCTTGATGTGCTAAATTACTGGCTGTACAAACTCAAAGATCTGAGCTTGACTCCCCCCACCCCTAGAAGCCACCCATGTAAAAAGCCAGGCATGGCAGCATAAGCCTGTGATCCCAGCATGGGGATGAATGGAACCCCAGGGCTCGCTGGCCAAGGATTCTAGTCTGATAAATAAGCCTCAGGCCAGTCAGAGACCCTGGCTCAAAAAACAAACTGGAAAGTATCCGAGTGATGACACTAGAAGCTGATGCCTGGCCTCCCTACGCACACATACCTGCCCATACACAACTCCCACCCTACTCTGATGTTCTTACACTGGCAACCTCCAAATGAACACACGGACTGCCCCAGGCGGGAGTCTCCTGAATACTACACAAAAGTTGCCTCATATTTTTAAAATGGTGCAAAGTTTATTAAGCTGGCTCAAGTTTCACACTTGAACACTTATTATTAGGTTGGCCTGCTAACTTTCATTTATTTAGATTTAAGTGTCCCAGTGGTTTACTGGGGGAAAGTTCTGGATCCCATTTCACAAATCACAAATGACACTTTCTAGACGGGAGGTAGGGGTTTCAGAATGAGATCAGTCTCCTCATACACGGTTTCACCGGAAGCTTTGTGCGTGGGTCTCTGTAAAGCTCCACGGCCATTTGTGGAGCTCTGCTTCTCAGGGCTGCCCCTTGTGTCCAAGACTCATCTTTTGACAGCTGTGCTGCAGAGCAAACAGGGCCACCACGATGGTGGAAAGTCAAGTCACCTGGGGAGGCCAGAGTTCGAGGCTCTCTCTATCCCCTTTGCATCTACAGCCACATGAGGATAAAAAAAGTTAAACTTCAACAAATAGCACCCTCCTATTTGGGAAGAATTGGCATCAACCCCACGGGAGCCTTCTGTAGGGCTGAGACAAATGACAGAATCAGGGCTACCCTGATTTTCTACTGCATTAAATGCACTCATATAATGAAAGCATGGGCTGGACCCCCAGTTCCCCACCCATCTGTGTGTATATACAATGCATGTGTAGGCCAGAGGTCCATTTCCAGTGTCATTCCTCAGGTACCCTCTACCTTATTTTTCTGGGGACTCGTCCCTCATTGGCTTAGAATTCGCCAAGCAGACTGGCCAGTGGGCCCCAGAGATTCTCCTGTCTCCTTCTCACAGCACTGAAGTTACAAGCATGTTCTACCACACTCTGACTTTTTAACTTCTATTTTATGTGTGTGGGTGTTCTGTCTGCATGCATGTCTGTATACCATGTGTGTGCAATGCCTGTGGAAGCAGGAAGAGGGTGTCAGATTCCCTGGGACTGGAATTACAGATGGTTGCAAGCTGCCATGTGGGTGACAGGATTTTTACCCAAGTCCTCTGGAAGAATAGCAGCCAGTGTTTTCAACCACTGAGCCATTTCTCTAGCCACCAAACTTTTTTTTTTATATGAGTTCTGGGGATCAGACTCGTTGTCGGGTTTGCAAGACAAGCTTTATTGATAGAGTTCTCTTCCAGACCTGGATTCCCCACATACCTTTACTTTCTGGGCCTTATCTCTTTCCTGGACTGTCTCACTAAAGGGTCACAATTTTGTAAAACGAAACCCAGTCCTCCCTTACACTTATGGGTAAGGATCGCTGTTGGGATGTTGCTCTTCTCTCCTCTAGGTCACAAAACAGTCTTTGGTTCTATAAAGATAAACATCACTATAGATCAAGTTTCCCTAATCTTAAGATCAAATCGGTCTAAAAATCTGAATTCTCGAGTTACTGAGATGATAGCACAGGGAGAAACGCAAACACCCGGCCTCCCAGTTGAGATGCGCAGGCTCTAACTGTACCGTATAAAGTTGCTTTATGCTAACTCATGAGGTATAAAGGAAATGGAAAAAGGGTTTGTGTTTAGACCTGGGTCTCACTCTCAAATACCTGCCCAATATGTGCAAATTACAAGATAAAGAGTTACAACCATATACCACTTCTGCTCCTGTACATGGTTTTGATGTTTTGAGGACATTTTTGGTTTTGAATGATGTCACACAATAAAAAGGTGTGAACTTGTTATCAGACTTGCTGCCACAGAATTTCAAAGTCCAGGTTGGGCCCCGACATCCCAGGAAAATGACCTTGGTGGCCTTCAGAGGCCGGTGACAACCCCCTCTTTCAGTACCACAACACTCCCACTTGTATTAGACAAGGATGCTGGGTGTCTCGGTTAAGGCTTCTACTGTTGGATAAAACACACGAGCAACAGCAATTTGGGGAGGGAAGGGTCTATTTGGTCCTGCAGTTACAACCTATCACTGAGGGAAGTCAGGGCAGGAGCCTGAAGGCAGGAGACAACGGGGCGGGGCTGCTTACAGGCTTGCTCACCATGGCTTGCTCAACCTGCTTTCTTACAGCACCCAGGACTACCTGCCCGGGATGGCACCACCACAGTGGCCTTTCTACATCAATTATTAATCAAGAAAACCTACTATAGGCTTGCCCACAAGTCATTCTGGTGGCGTTTTTTTTCTCAGCTGAGGCTCTGTCTTCCAAAATGCCTCTACCCTTTATTATTGAGAGTAGGCAGCACACTGAGACTCTATTTTTGTTAGCATTTTTTTCTTTTTTCTTTTAGATGAACTATTCTACAAAGAAAGGCATCGCTATAGGTCAAGTTTTCCTAACCTTAAAATCAGATTGGGCCCACTCTGGCTGTCTTATGCTTCATGGGCTCTTGATGGGAAAATGACAGCAAGAGGGTCCTCCAAACAGAACAAGCATTCAGGAGCCCCTTCATGGGACAGCATCAAGGACTGTGAAAGCCGAGAATGTCATTCATCGGGACTGTTAGAGAAACACAGGGATCTCAGTGAGAAAGAGCAGGCCACGCACAGTGGGCGGGGACCGCACTGGCAGGTCATTCAGTAGAAGCGATACCTTTATCTGCTTTTTCACTGTCTCTTGAAGCAGCTGTCTCCATGGAGAGCATGGCTCGCAGCCCAGTTAGGAAGGAACTCCCGTGGGAATGGTGTCAAAGGTATTCAACAACTAACCAGAGGACAAACTAGGTGCCTGTCAACATCCCATGTCATTTGGAAGTTCAATGACGTTTTACATAAAGGGCCACCTAGACTTGCTTTGTCATTGGGGGCCACTGACCTCTACCTGGAAGGCCACTTCCTACACTGTGACTCCGAGCTGAATTGCTGAGCCATGGGCTGCTCTGCTCTGTGCTCCTGGGATTCCACGAGAGCAATGGCGAGCAGACGCCAGGCACGTCTGCACCGAGAAGCAGCTCTCTTTTCCAATTGGATGCTGCACACCGCTCAGCTGCCAAGGTCCTTCATGCTGCCACCCCCAAAGGACAGCAAGATCCTATTAACGTATTTAGCAAGCGTCACCTCAGAGGGGATCAGTTACGGTATGGAAGAGGCAGCTAGAATCTGACAGCAAAACAGCAATGTGGAGCTCTCCCATTTGAAGCCCTCCAGCCAGGCCAGCTCCACCCCAGGCCAGCAGTGTTCTTTCTGAAGAAATGAGCTTGCACCACACGAAATGTATCCTTGCAACTCTGCCCTGAGGAATAAATCCAAGTCTTATGGTTTTTTGCAACAAATTTTATTTAGTCTTTTGTTCAGGTTTGTAGTTCCAGGAGGGAAGATGAGTAGGGGTCAAGGATACCACCAAAACCCCCACAGAATCAACTAACCTGGGCTCACAGGAGCTCACAGAGACTGAGCCGCCAACCAGAGAGCTGGCACAGGACTGACCTAAGTTCTCTGCACATCTGCCACAGCTGTGTAGCTTGGTCTTCCTGTGGGACCCCTAACAGTGGGAGCAGGGGCTGTGTCTGACTCTGTTGCCTTATTTTTAGAAGCCTTCCCTCCTACTGGGTTGCCTCATCCAGCCTTAATAGGAGAGGAGATGCCCAGTCTTTCTATAACTTGTTATGCCATCTCTGGCTGATATCCGTGGGAGGCCTGTTCTTTTCTGAATAAAAAGGAAGAGGAGTAGATGGGAGTGGACAGCCGAGGTCAGGGGATGGACTGGGAGGAGAAACTGTGATCAGATTGGAAAAAAAAGGTTGGAAAAAATATTTTTTTAAAAAGATTTTTCTCTCCAGGTTTGTGTCAAGTTGATTAAAAACTACCAGCATATCCATGGGCCATGTTCCCATGGAACCCCATGACACCCAGCATGTACCACACCACAGCATACCCATGGACCATGTTCCCACAGAACTTCATGACACTCAGCATGTAACAGCACACTCTGCAATTCCTGGCTATGGCACAATCAAAGAGGACTTCAGGACCCTGTATAGTCTCACATTATTGCTCAGACACAATGTGGACACTCCCCATCCAAATTCACTGTGAGAGAGGTTCCTGTAGGCCGCTGTCTCTGCCTGTCACCCAGAGTCACTGTGGTATATCAGGTATTCTGTTAGGTGTCTGAAAGGAGCCCACACAGACCTTGCCTTACCATCCAGTGTTAAAAACATGATTTTCTAGTTTATGTGTCAGGGATCTTCATTGTTTGATAAATATTCATTGTATGGAACCTTCTTCAGCTTGACCATTTTCCTCTTATCTTTGGGATAATTTATTCTTCTATCACCCATCCATCATCCATCTATCCATGGTCCATCAATTTCCTATTCATTTGTCATTCGTGCATGCATGCATGTATGCGTCCATCTTCTATCTATCCATGCAGCTGTCCATCAGGCAGCCATTCCTCAATGTATTCATTGTTCACTTCCCACCCATGGATGCATTTCTCTATCCTCTACCCACAAGCCATTCATTTCCACATGCCACTGTGAGCACTGTGAGCTCTGTTTCCTACATATGTCCTTAAGAGGCCTTCAGCCTAGAACAGGGAGACACAGGCAAATGTGATGAGAAGCCTGGAGAGATGGCCCCGGGTGAAGGGTTTGCCATGAACACACTGACCTGAGTTGGGATCCCAAGAACCCATATAAAGCTATGTGGGAATGCCACACATCTGTAATACAGTGTTCCTGTGGTGAGGGAGAAGGCAGAGACAGGAGATGCTCTGGAAGCTTGCAGGTCAACTAGCTTGAATTATGCAGCAGCAAACAACAAATAGATTCTGTTTTCAATAAAGTGGAAGGAAAGGACCGAAACCCTTCTGACTGCCACATGTATGTCATGGCAAGCATATATCCATACTCACAAATACATGAATGCATGTACATAGATGCACTCATGCCATCCACATAAACACACACTCTCTCACACACATGATTGCACCTGAATAACACATACATACAAACACACACGCATACACATATGTGGTGATGACTGAGGAAGGAGCCCTGGATCTACTTCAGTAATTAACAGTTTCTCCCCCAGATGGCCCAGAGGAGGATTAGAATGAAGGGGAGGGCCTCAAAAAGTCTAGAAAAGGAAGCAGCAGGGTGCCAACAATGAGAACAGAACATAGAAAGAACCAAAGAAGGAAAAGAGGATTTGCTCTTCAAGGACTGTGGCCTTCCCTCAGCATGGGACACATGTCACACAGTAGGGTGGCAGCTGAGGCAGGAAGGACAAGTTGGAGCAACAGCAAAAGCCTCCAAGGATGATGTCAACCACCAAAGCCTGTCCTTGCAACCCATCCTGTCACCCTCATGGCAACAGTAACCCTACTCTACTGTAGGTAGTCACGACTGTTGCTTTGGTGATGACAGTGCACCAGGCAGGTGCTAAGTATGCACTGCTTCAATCACACCACACAATGAGATATGAGCAGATGGGATCATAGTCCCACTTTAAAGCTGATAAAGGGTCCCCGTCCCAGGCCACAGTTTATAGCCATTGGCACTGGCTCTGTATGTGGTTAGGGACATGCTTTCAAACCCTACATGCATTTTCCATGTTTGGTCATGCCCTTCTCCATGTCTGGCCTTAAAAGTATCTAATCTTGCTCTGTTTTATAAACTCCAGTTTCCTGCAGAGCCTTCCTAGAGATAACTTTGCAGACCAAACTCCTGAGGCAGAACTGTCACTATTCTCAGCCTTGCAGGTCTTTGTCACTGTTCACAAAATGCTACTAACAGCACCATACTCTGGGAGCTCCTTTGGCCAACAGCCTTTAAGATAACAGCCCACTTGGGCATGGCCTCTTATACTATAAATGCAGCTGTAAAGCAAGCATGCATTGTCTCACTTCCAGCTCTTGCTTCCGGCTGCTAGACTCTGTTTCTGTTCCCCATTCATGCAGAGGACTGTGATCTAGGACAGTGATCTGCGAGTCTCCCCTAAATAAATAACATTTTATTATATGTAATTTTTGAACTAGTGTGAGATTATTTTGTATCTTCTGCCATCACCATACCCCACATGTAGTTGTGACCTTAATGCCTCTAAGTGGCAGGTGCCACACCAGACAGTACCAAGAATAGAAGCTTGCCTTCCCCACTGCTGAGACACCATCAATGAGCTCTTTGCTCCTTCTGAGGCAGAGACTTGTGGTATGTCTTCATCTAAAATCACTTAACTCATTCATTTAGCAAAATCCAGGCAAGCACCAATAAGACCCCGGATGCCAGAGATTTCACAGCACTGACAAACATTTTTCTGCCCTTGTTGACTTGAAAGGATTGGAAGGGTAAATACAGTCTTGCTTAAAAAAATGTACTTAAGGAATGTTGTGTTCCAGCCTGCGATATATCGCGACAAGCAAAAGGATGAGGATTCTGGGAGAAACAGGCCTTGAGAATATACTACCCAACTCTCTATCTCTACCCAGGCATTTACATTATAATCTCCAATTCTCCACTTTGTATTTCAGTACATGGGATCCTCTTTGAGAGCATGCCCTCCCTCTGCCATGACATGGTCACAAGGCTTCTAAAGCACTTATGGGGCGTGGGGGAGTGCTGGCTTATCTCATGTCTACTTGATGTACAAACTAGAGTTATCTGAAAGGGAACCTTGATGGAGAAGAGGCCTCCATAAGATCCAGCTGTAAGGCATTTTCTTAATTAGTGATTGATGGAGGAGGGCCCAGCCCCTTGTAGATGGGGACATCTCTGGGCTGGTGAACCTGAGTTGTATAAGAAAGCAGGCTGAGCAAGCCATAATGAGTAAGTCAATAAGCAATAATGGCCTCTACATCAGCTCCTGTCTCCAGGTTCCTTCCCTGTTTGAGTTCCTGTCCTGACTTCCTTTGATGATGAACTATGCTGTGGAAGTGTAAGCCAAATAAACCCCTTTCTCCCCAACTTGCCTTTTGGTCATGGTGATTCATCACAGCAATGGAAACCCTAACTAAGTTATGGGGTATATAGAAAGATACAATTTAAGCACAGAAGTCTGTGGCATCTATGAAATACACCAAAGGCTCATCTTGGCATATGACTGGTGTTCCTCTGGGAGATGCTGGATCATGATGGGCCTAGATCTGTGTGTCCAACCAGGCAATTTTGGACAAAGGTCCAACCTTTGAGGGGAGAGAGTAGCACACTGATTAAAGAAATAATGTAATGGGCTATTCTTTTATTTTTTAAATAAGTTAATAGCTGGGCATGCATGATGTTACACATGTCATGTAATCCCAGCATTTGGGAGGCTAAGGTGAGAGGAACCCAAGTTCCAGACCAGCCTGGAGTATATGTTAAGACTCTAAACTAAAATACAAACAGAACACTCAAGTATAAATAACTATCAATACTCGACATGTGCCATGAATACAACTAAGCATGTAGTCACAGGAAACACAGCACAGGCAACCATGTATGGTAGCTGTGTTTGTTTTCACACGCAAAGCCTACAATCTGATAGTGATGGAGGAGAATCTCTATTTGAGTCCTGGAACTGGTGAGGTCCATTTGAGAAGTGAACCTTCTGGATTCATTTCTCATGCACTTAAAATAAAACTGGGTGCCTGAAAACAATTTGGTCATAATGCCAGGAATCATGAAGATTCTTCCAACATACAGAGCAAAGACAAGACACATCTTTTGCATGGGCAAGGCAGCCCAAAGATGGGAAATCACGTTAGAAGGGTTTGTTTGGAAACAGAGTGAGGGATGCTGCAGCTTGGTATCCCAGAATACTTAGGAATCAGCATATCTCTTCCTGGGCAACCTATATTTATAAGGCAAGGAACATTGGTCCATGAGCACCCCAGGTGCTTATCAAGAGAAGCTAATAAAAGCAAAGCGACTCTGGATGCAGTCTGCTAAATTAGCCTCGGAGTGACCCAGTTTTAAATGATCTAATGTCCTTGGCACTCTGGGACTTTGCCAGAAGTCATGGACACCTAATAAGAAGAGCGAAAGCTTAGGGGAAAAGGGAAAAAAAAAAGCTTCCTGGATGCTTTATGTGGAGACTGGACAGGGACACTTTCAGTTTGGGGAGACAAGTCAGAGGCAAAGATGGAAAGGGAGGGTCTGCTTTACTGTCTACTGGAACGCTTAGCCAGTGACTGGCCAATACCTGCCTAAGGATGGAAGTCTCGCACATGGAGAAAAATTCTCCAGTTCTCAGAGGCACTCCTAGCCCATGCCCCTGTATTAACTTGGATTCCTTTCATTTTATTATGATTTAATTTTTCTTTTGCAACATTTTTATTAGCTTTGTCCTCTGCCAGTGTCATACATGTACGAAGAGGATTCTGCATGCTGTAATCCCATCCTCTCTAATCTCCCTCTGTCACAACCACCCTTCTCCAAACACATCCCTTTCCCATGTTCACATCTTTTAAATCTTTTGAGGCTGAGTTTAACAGGATCTGGTGCATAAACACTGGTTTCAAGCTGTCCATTGGAGCCTGGTGGGCTTACCCATGGCTACACTCCTGAAGACAGTGTCTCCTCCTCCAGAATCCACTAGTTATCAATAGTTCTGCAGGGAGGGGTAGGGAACCATGAGTCGCTTCCAAACTCGTCCATGATTGACTGTGGACAGACTCAGTCTTGTGCAGGCCCAGTGCAGGTGACCACAGTAGCTCTGGGGTCATGACCTCATTGACTATACCATGCTCAGAAGACAGCATCTCCCAGCTCTCCTCCCTGTTCTCCAGATCTTACATTCTTTCTGCTTCCCTCTTCCACAGTGATTCCTGAACCTTAGGTGTGAAGGGGGGACAAATGCCCTGCTTAGGACAGGACACTCAGCCAAGACTTATTCTTGTCACCTCAAGCAGTCATCCGTGTCTGCATTCAGGGCTTGCAAAGAGAAGCCAAGACTAAGGCAAGAAGTAGCATCTGTCAATGGGGATAATCACAAACCTTTAGAAGGCAGACCATTACTGCATCTCTCCCATAGTTTAAATGGCCACATTGAAGTGTTTCATGCAAGCATAAAACAAACTCTAAAATCAGTTCCTCCAATCAAATTTACAAATGAAACACGAAGGGAGTCCTAAGTCCCTGGGTCCCCACAAGCAATATTAATCCAAGCTTGTAGACAATACTAAAACAAGGTGGCTATTATGGAATTTCGGAGGGGAAATGTGACACCCTGGTTTGGGTTCTCCATTTCCTGCCCCTGTACCTGACTCGGAAGATGCCTTTGTGGACTTGTTTAAGGTTTGAGCATATTCAAGGTGTCTCATGTCTGAACAGGAGAAGCAGACTGACATGTACCCCTCTGCTTCAGATATGTCAGGAAGCAGTCTCTGAATGTCTATGGAAATGAGGAAAGATTTGACAAACGTGGATTTGAAGTCGAGGCAGGATTAAAATCTGCACCGGTTGAATATCAGTCCTAAGGATTGCTCTCACTTTTAAGTGGGATCCAAGACAATCAAACTCTTAGAGCAATTCACAAGTGGATACCAAGGGCTGGTGGGGAAGGGTTGGGAAGGTCTTAGCCAAATAGCTCACTAGTTCAGTTAGATACAGGAATAGATCAAGATGTTTAATGTAGAACATGATGATAGCTAACTACAAAGTATGGTATTTCTGAAAATTTCTGAGGAATCCCAAACGTTTCAACACACACACACGCACACACATGCACGCACACCGTATGTGTGCACACCCACACACACTCACACATGGTGTAAAGGAGTATAAGCATTAAGGGGCCCATTTAGCCATTCCACAATGCATGTGCACTAGACAACAATATGTGCAAGATAAATATGTCTATAAATTTTATTTGTCAATGAAAATACATTTTTAAAATATGCATTAATTATATACCAGTTGTAAATATTGTCAAACTCCCAGGGAATGCTTTTTCTTTTTTCTTATTTTTTTTTTAATCACTCTAGTTTTTGTCTCTTGGGAACTGATATTTCAAAGGAGCCACCAAACTGTTAAGCACAAATTAAGTAAAACTCGAGAGGAGGGTGAGAAGCTTGTCATGATCCGTGCATGCTCTTAAAGCCAGCCAGTATGCCTTCTAACAAGCTTGCCTAGGGCTCACCTGGCTGAGTGGAGCAGGGTCAGTGGAGGCCTGAGTGGTGTGAATACAGGCTAATTGAACACAGCCATTCGTGTGTTGTCTGGCTCAGCTTTTGGGCTACACTGGCAGAATGGTGTCGCTGTGACAGGCACAGCCAGGCTAAGATACACAGTGCCTGCCCTTTTGCAGACTCTCATCCTACGGGTGCTATTTGGTTTGATTTACTATTTGCTTTTGATAACTGACCCCACTCAGTACAATAAAGGGCTAACTTGTAGAAGACAGATAAAATGCAAGCGATTCTGTTGACTAGGCATGGTAAACCCGGAAGTTTCCATTTCATTGGCCAGAAGGACATTAATCAGTTTTGTATAAGTCAGCGCTCTTATCATTTTTTTTTGTTTTAGTCAGTCTTAGCCTGGCTGAGCTCCTAATTAATGTGATATATAAACCTTTGAAAGATGCTCACACTACACATTTATGTGAGAGTCATGTCTTTAACTTTCTGGACCCTTTTTGCTTTAATATAAATTACTTCCATTTGGTCAATGAGGGCATGCACTTTTACTGAGCAACCTGGCCCTCAGAGCCCCTTCAGTGGTGATATCGTGGGAGGGAGGGTGGGTGTGGGGCAGAATCGGGTGGAAAGCAACTCCATTTGGACAGCTGAAATACACTGGACACGCACAACATACATGGGGAAATGGGTCACAAGATAGAGCAGGGGGACTGGAGCAGAGGGTTTAGTCCATTCAGTTAGAAGTCTAGGCCACATAAAGTACAGAGGACATGGGAATGGAGGTCGTTGAGGAGCAGTTGTGATTTACCTCTGATGGGGAGGAGGAAACACATTGGAGCCCGGAGCTTAAGGCAGAACCTAAGATGTCAGAGGGGAACTGGCGGTATTCTTGGTGATGGAACAGATATTTAGAAGATGGGTTAACAGAACATCGTAGGAGTAGTGGTGAGCCCAGGAGTGGGCTTTGGGTGTGGCATGAAGAGCATGCCTCTTACACATCATCAGTGCTCAACAAATAGTTAAGGTGCTGGGGCATTTGCTCAGTCACTTGAAAAGTACATGTTTAGAATAGAGAGAGAGAGAGCTGGGTGGATTAGAACCCTGGCTGTGCAAGCCTGAAGAACACAGTCTGGATCCCATCACTGACGAGAGGTGGGCATGGTATTTGCACACCTGGGATCCACTCCCTCCATATCCCTGGCCCATCCCCCATAGAGAGCAGGGTGGAGAGAAGAGATCTCTGGGGATTTCCTAGCCGTCAGCCTAGCTGAAAACCTCAGCTCCAGGTTCAGTGGGAGGCCTTGTCTCAGAGAAAGAAGGCAGAGAGTGAAAGAGGACACCGGACACCTCCCTCCAGCCACTGCACACTGTGCCATATACCACACACACGCTCCCCACCTCTAAACACAGGCATTTTGTTTTTAAAGTACGCGCACTTTCATCACCCACTTATACATGAGTCTAGGTGTAGAGATAGGCCCGTGAACCAATGAGCTTGCTGTCACTATGGGGTAGCCATGGTATCTTGGAGGACATTATGACAAAGATGACAGTAAAGGAAAGCAACAAGGATGATGGGCAGCGCAGGTGGTACAGGAGGGCTGCCACTTCATGATCCTTCTCCAACAACGGGATAGATGACTGGGGACCAAAGGAAGGAGCTCTGAGCAATGAAGGCACTGGGGAGTTGAGCAGAGGCTGGTGAGAGTGGATCCACAGCTCTCAGAGACTACCCAGTACCATCCATCATTGCTCATGAGCGATGCTTGATGCTTGATGATCCAGACAAGGGGGTGATGGTGTCTTGGGGATGGGAGGATGAGGTGCCATAGGACAGAAGGAGATGATGTTGCCCGAGATCAGGGAAGGCATACTGCCAGGGATGTGGACAGGGGCAAAGTCCTGAAGATGTAAAAGAGGAGCCTTGGGATTCTGTTGTTGGAGATGAAAGTGGCCAGAGGTCACAGGACTGGGAGCCTGAGAGCCCCTCCCCCCACTTCAACTTACAGATTTAGGGGGGTGAGGGAGACAGGATGAGGCTGCTGAGGGAGAGAGTGTTGAAGCTGAGTCCCAGAGAATAGAGTCACGAGGGAAAAGGGAAGCGGGTGGGATTCTAATGAACAATCAATGGGGGTGGGGGTGAAATCAGGAAATCAGGAAGCTCCAGGTGAGTTTTCTGAAACACTCCCTCAAGGGAGGTCAGGACCCAGCTTAGACATTTGGGTTTATCAACCTCGATGTCATCAGTGAACAACTAAGAGCTGTTCTAGAAGAAAGTGAGAAGGAAGGATGACAGGAGAGGAAGGTAGCATGGGACAGGCTAGAGACTAACTGGGGCCTGGCTATGAACTGGAGTGACAGCTGGGTGCATATGAAGGGCAGGAAGGCTCACTTGTGACTCTCAGGGACTTTAGAGACTTTAGAGCAAAGGGGATAATACCTGGGGGTGGGGCACAGAGTGGAATGAGGAAGTGTGGTGGGGTCATCTGGTAGTGATGAGGTTCTCATGAGATGCAGAAAAAACGGTTAGAGGCTTTGGATCTGACAGTGTCCAGGGTGGGAGATGCCAAGTGCCACACCGGCACTAGGGCACTAGCGAGGACAAGGACATTTGCCACTCCTTTGAGGGTTGGTGTGAAAAGGCATGAAGAAGAGGGAGCCCATGGGGGTAGTAGCACAGGTAGGGCCCCAGGGAGATAAGAAGAATATGGGGGTGGGGCAGGACAACTTCATGGGCCTGAGTGCTGCGGGGGCAGGTAGACATTTTAAAAGCTCCAGGTGACCTCCAAAGCACAGACCAGGGAGGGGTGAAGGGTTTCAGCGCATGACACAGGCTTCATCACTCTTGCATGAATGTTTATTCAGAATGAGCATCACTGGAACTGGACAGATGGCCCAGCTGGTGAGAGCGCTTGTTATACAATCCTGAGGACCAGAGGTTGGATCCTGTCTCCAAGTAACAAGGAAGCTGATCTCCTCTTTTGGCTTCTGCATGTGCAAAGGTGTATGCACCTGTATCCAAGTGTGTGTGTGTGTATGTGTGTGTACATGCACATATACATGTGTGCTCTCGTGTACACACACACACACACACACACACCTCTAATTCTAAAAACAAAGAACAAAGTAAGCATTTACCACATCATGAGAAGTGATAAGAAGCAAGCAAGGTCTCCTTCCTATGGACTTTTCTGAGTCAGGATGAAGGCCTTGAAAAGCAGACCTCCTGAGATGGCTCTTTGCCCCTCCTAGTAGGTCCCCCTCATGGTCTGCAAGCACAGGGTGGAGAGGCGGGCACTGCTCCCAGGTACCCTGTGATCTCCCATATCTGCAGACACTTTTTAAAGATGTAATTTCAACTATGGCAGAGGAGAAGTCACGCTCTCCTCAGAGCAGACTAATGAGGTGTCAGATGACAGAATTTCTATGCCAGGGGAGGGCAGAGGTGCCCCAGCCAGTTCCCTCTCGCTCCCTCTCACATGCCAGAGCTGTTCCTAGATCCTGAAAGGAGCCACCAAAAGAGGACAGATGTCCCAGACGTGCATCACTGTCTCTTGAGGCAAACAGATCTGGCATCGGCTGATGGTGGGGCCAGGACACGCACAGGCCCTGACTGAATACAAATCCCGTCACTTCTATTTCTGGGTCTGAAGACAGAGATCTCTTCACATCAGACCGCAGGCTGTGGGTACTGTGTGTCTGCCTGGCTTTCATTGTGGGGTCACTACCTGGCATCCATCCTCGCAAAGCAAAGGAACAACCCATTGGAGACAAACTCAGCCCTGTCTCAAGGTATGTCTGGGCTTCGACCTGACAATATGCCCTTTCAATTCTATTTTTCTTTAAACCTCACCAAATTTCATGTGTATTTATGAATATACGGTTACTGCCAAATTCCTGGCAATTTATTCATATTCAAAACTCCCAGCTGTGGTGAGAGAAGAGTACATTTTTCAAGAGGGAAAGAAATGATTTTCCCAATATATCAAAAATATGTCCCATTTTTATGGCCACATATCTGATATCAAAGTGTGAGGACAAAGTCTGGAGGAGGAGGAGGTGGTGGAGGCGGCTGACCTTTGGTGCCCATTGGGCCAAGGAGTGGTGGAGTAGAGTGTCCACACTTGCTCATAAAGTCACTTCCTTAGCAGGTCAAGGCCTCTCGGCCTACCCAGACAGAGGTTTGGTATAGACTGTTATTTGGAAGATTCTGAGTGTAAGGAAAAGTGATTGGACACAGATAATCAGAATGAGCACACTCAAGGTTGGTGGTCCCCCAACTTAATAACCTAATATGGCACCAAGAGAAGGCAGGCTAGAGGTCAGATTCAGGACCCACATTCTAGAGGGCAAGAACTGACTACCACAAGTTAAGTTGACCTCTGATTTCTACTATGCTCGGTAGCATTCATGTGCCCTCCTTCTCCCTCTCTACTGTCTTTCTCTCTGTCTCTGTCTGACACTCTCTCTCTCTCTCTCTCTCTCTCTCTCTCTCACACACACACACACACACACACAAACATACACACACAAGTTTTTAAAAAGATTCCTTAAAAGGGGGGCTGGATTGATGGCTTAGTGGTTAAAAGCACTGACTGCTCTTCAAGAGGACCGGGGTTCAATTCCCAGCACTTACATGGCAGCTCACAACAATCTGTAACACTAGAAACAGGGAATCTTATATCCTCTTTTGGCCTTGAGGGCCACCAGAAATGTATGGGCACAGGCATATATGCAAATAAGACACCTATACACATAAGATGATGATAAAATGAAATCTTAAAAATGCAAACAAAAACCAAAAAACAAAGAACGTGAATTCTGGAGTCCTAAGAAACAGTGTGATCCCTCATTCCATCATTCTAGCTTGTGAGATATTGACAAGTTGTTCACCTCTCATAGTCATAGCACCTGAATTTATAAGGCCTACATATAACATCACCGCACGGTTGGACTGCTAGGGGTGTCATAAGAGAATGTCTGCAGGGTCTGGAGACGTGGCCCAGCAGTTAAGTGTACCTGGCTGCTTTTTCAGAGGAACAGGGTTTGATTCCCAACACCTACAAGGATGCTCATATTGTCTGGAATTCTAGTTCCAGGGGATCTCATGCCCTCCTTGGGCACTGCACACAAGTAGTAGATAGACATAAATGCAGGCAAAACACCCATACATATAACACAACAGAGAAATAAAATGTTCAAAATATCAAAATCACCAAGAGATAATGCCTAGTAAGGCCTAGTAAGAAGCCAAATGTGTTTTCCAGCATGTCGGCTCTCATAGCAAGGGTGACTCCATGCACGATAATGCTTTATGTGTTTAGATGTCAGAGGAGAGAAGGATCTCAGTAGGCTGGAGCCTTCCAGATCCCAGAGAAAGAGATCCTACCAAGTATCTTTGAGGTGGGTCTTGGAGAGTAGCTAGTTCTTAGACAGTAGAGGATTATTCACCTGAGGCAACAGAGATGCCCAGGGCATAGACACAGATGTTTAAAAAGTTCATGGGATTTAAAACAGTATGTAGACCAGCCTGGGTGGCAGGGGGCTTTCATGTAAGGGACCGAAGGAGGCCATACTGGAAAGGCATGTCGCCAGATAGGGAAGACGATGGTCGCCAAGTGCAGAAAGTTAGCAATGCTTTTATGAGCAAGGCTTTTGAGTATTAAAGTGTGTGGGGGGGGGATCTGTATCTGAGGGATATCCACAGTGGTGGGGTTTATGAGAGGGATTATGATTTTCAAAAAGAAAAATTCAACTCCTACCTCCCTGGGTCTGTGACTGTGGCTTTCTTTGTGAACGTGGTCTTTATAGATGCGGCTGAACTAAGATGAGCTTATACTAGGGGAAGGTCCAGCCTTCCTCTGACATAGACATCCAGAAAAGGAAGCCATATGAAGTCACAGAAGGGACACAGGGATGAAGGATAATAACAATGGAGGCAGAGTGGAGCGATGCATGTAGAAGCCAAGACCTACCTGGGATGCCAGAAGCCACCAGCAGCTGAAAAAAGACAGAGGGGTTCCACTTAGTGTGTCCAGTGGGGACCTGGCTCTGCTGAAAATCCCAAATTCCTGACAGTGGATTTCTAACTTTCAGAACTGTGAAAGAGTTAAGTATGTGCCCATTTGTGTTTTCTCTATCTCCGTCTCTCACTGTGCGTATGCACACATGTCCTGTGTATGTGTGCATATGTGTGGAGGTCAGAGGTAAACCTTGGGTATCTTCTTCAGTCACTCTCTACTTTGTTTTTGGAGAAAGTCTCTCTGTTATCTGGAGCTGGCTGGGTAGGCTAACTAGGCTGGACAGTGGGAGAGTATTGGTGATTCACCTGTCCGCCACTCTCCACTCCCCGCAACAACCAATGCTGCAATTGTGAGCATCTGCCTGTCTTTTCTATGTGGCCTCACAATCATTTTACCTACTGGGTCACCCGTCCAACCCCGAGCCCAGCAGTTTGAAACCTCTCCAGCATTCAGTATACCAATGTACCAGATCCAGGAAATGACTAAGCCTGACAAAATGAAGAGCAATATGAGGACGTGGCTGTCCAAAACAAGTGCTCTTCTTATATTTCTGTTGCTATGACAAAGTATCCTGACACGAAGCAACACAGAGCAGGAACAATTCTAGGTTGTAGTCCATCAATGAGGGGAAGCTGAGGCAAGAACTGGAAGCGGCTAGTCACGTAATATCTACAGTCAGCAGCAGGGAAAAAGGAACACACACATGCTGCTTGCTTAGTCGTTGTGCTTAGCGCTCGGTTCTTTCATGCCTGTATGTAAGGTCCAACCCATAACACAGTGCAGTCCACATTCAGAGTGGGCCTTCCCACCTCATTTGACAATCAAGGTAATCCCTCACAGACATTCCCACAGGCCAACCTGGGCTAAGCAATTCCTCAGTTGAGACCCTCTCCTTAGGTGATTTCAGGTGGTGTCAGTTAAAACTTAACCAGCACACCAGATTAAACATCAGTGACAGAGGACAGAGTTGAGAAACCATCCTACGAGCAAAGCAACGAGACTCAAATGAAAGGGAAGGGAGACAGGAAAGAGAGCAAGGTCTAACAGTATCTAAACGGTGCCTTTCATGGGCAGAGCAGCTGCACTCAGAGACCCTGGGTGGAGGACATTTTGGCAAAGAGTCGGTGGCTATCTATATCTGTGGCGATTGAATTCCCTCAGCGGGAAAGCGGAGCTCCAGGCCACAGGATACGAGGCACTAGAGGCCAGGAACCCCAGACTTCATCTTCTGTGCATTCTGGAGACACATGAGATTGGAAAATCAAAACTTCGCAAACATTTTGGATGGAACATTCTTTCAGTGGCTGGCGACCCAACCCCGTGGAGGGAATGTGCTCCGAGCCCTCTGCGTGGGTTAGAGCTGTCAGTACCTGCGGGAAAGCTTTTCCTTCGACTCGAGAGCTCTAGAAATACAAACAAGGCACACCATAATTGCTGGTTAATTTGTTGCCAGCAAATTGATTCCAGATTTGGGCTTTTCCCATTATTGCCACTTTTACCTCTTTTAGTGCCTCCCGAAGTTCACGGAGCTATAATTTTGCATACGCTTAATGACTACCCAATGACACTAGAGACTCTGGAAACGTCCTTTTGTTCATTTTGAGATGTCCCACCCCGTGATCCAGGGGCCTGGAAACCCCAGAGTGCTCTAGTTCGTCAAGCTTCCCTCCCACTCCCTGCTCAACTAGAAGCAAAATAAAGTCCACTTTCCAGTCAGAATAATTGCCACGGTGGAGAAAAGATATTTTTTTTTTTTAAAAAAAAACTTTCTCTCCAAATCACAGATCTGAGATAATGATGAAAGTAAAATTGCAGTTTCAAGCCTAAAGCGAAACCCGTCAAGGAAAAACACAAGCCACTCACAACATGCAATTTTCTTGGGGCCAAGAGGCATGAAATGCACTTTGCTACGACGCAAGTCTCACCAGTGCTTTCTGTCGCAGGACTCAAGTGGCTTCAGGTGGTACAAGGTCCCCGAATTACCCCAGGTTTGCAGAATTCTGCCTTCTATTAGGGGTCAAGTTGAGAGCTGACAATCAAACCACTACAAAGAAAAGTGTGTTTCTTTCTGAGACCTTCATTTGCCACTGATGGAGAAGGGAGGCTATAGAGAAAACAGTATAAACTCTCATGGGCTTCCTCTTGAGAAGCCATTTTTCACCAAGCTAAGGTGTCCAAAAGTGGACCATGTTGATCAAGTGGAGAGAAACAGATGCATAGGAATAGAGATAGGGTTATCGAAGCAAAGTCTGTGTAGAACTCCCTTTCCAAAATTCAAGCTTTTTCACCCTAAACAAGAGTATGGAATTTACTAAACCTATGGGCATCGTATTGGTGATTTCCAAAAAGGAACTAGAAAACATTCTTTATTTGATAAGCATATTAATATGTCATATACCTCCCTACCAAAATCTAATATTCAGAAGGATTATAGTTTGAGGGAGAAAAATACCTTAGTTCAATTGTAACAAAAATAATATTTAAGGTAAATACTGCAACAGCCGTTTTAACTTTATTTCATAAAAGCGAGTAGGGTGGAATTCCTATGGAATGTCGGTGCATTGGCCAAGAAAAATTATGTTTTACAGATTTCAGACGTCCGTTTTTGAACAAATATAGAAACGTAAACACCAGGAAACACAGAAGTCAGTGAGAACAAAATGATTTAGGAGTGAACTGTACCCGAGCATCCAATACCACTTCGCTCGGGAGCCGCTCCTCTTCAGATAAGAAGTCTTGACTTACAAACACATCCTGAGCATCCTTGACTTAGGAGACAGGATCTGAGTAAATATATCTTGAGGTAAAAACTTTCCTTCCCGTTCCCACAAATTCCTCAGAAACTTCTGGGCAGCGCTATTCTTTTTTAAAAGATGTTTTATAACTGTGGGCAGTCAGAGGGTGTGACCCAAAGAGACCACATCATTGCCCCAGCTTTCCTTGGGGAGTCTCGCTACTGTGGAGGGACTTTACTGTCTACAGTAGGTATTCTTGGAAAATTGGAGGAACTCAGATTGTGTGTGTGAGTGTGTGTCTGAGTGTGTGTGTGTGAGTGTGTGTGTTCTGTTTCTAGTCCTTTCAGATGTCTTCAGCCCCCTCAGAAGTCCACCCAGGAGCTAAAGAATTCCCATAACAATTTCTCCACTGTAGCATCAGTCAACACAAGGCTGCCAGTGAGGACAGTGTGGCCACCGACTCCGACCACTGTTCTCTCTCTTATTCCACATAGAGGAGCCACCTTCCACCACGGAGTGGAACATGGCAGGCTCCATCCTTACGGTCCAACTCTGGTCAATGGATATGTCAAGGACCTTTCTGGAAAAAAGATTTTTCTTTCCTAAATAATTAAGCAAGGCAAGAGAGGAAACATAACCTGTTTCTTAAAAAAAAAAAAAAATGAAGATCCTGCGTATTCCAATACTGCACACCGGCATGCTGCTGAGAACTGCAGCCAGTAGCTGTGACTGAAGGAAAAAAGCCAAACAGAATCACCGAGGAGCCTCCTCAGAGCCCAGGGGATATCAGCTCCTAAAACAGCCTAGGTTAGCAATACCGTGTCCATCTGTTTGGGGTGACCATACAGGGCTGCTTGAGTTGGGTACCCTGCTATTCATTTGGAACACACAGGCCTGCTTCATGTCTTGTCTTTGTAGGTAGGGGTCCTCTCAAGATGCCCTCCCTCTAATCTCAGTCAACAGTCAGCTTGGGGGAACCTCCCTGGGCCCTTCTGGGGGAGGCTAGCTCCTGGGTGCCCTGTGCATCTTGCAACTTAGCGCTTACCATGCTCAGGCAATGGTTCCCTTCCTATAGGATAAGCCACAGAACTCATGGCACAAATGTTAACATGGCACCCCTCTCTCTCTTCATAAAGCATTGGGACTTGAGATGAGGGCGTGGCACTAAAGCAGTTACGGAGTCCTTTGGAGTGGGACATGTGTGGCCATTTCATGTCCTCGTGAAGTCTGTGCTGTTTACCTCCTAGAAGAGGAGACGGTAACCTCCCCTGCCCCCACCATCACCACCACCATCCTCTAGCAGCAAGCTTTGTCCCTCGACTTAATGCGAACTTAGTAGGGGATAATATATAGACTACATAGACAATTGCCAAACTTTGTCCCACAAACAAACCTCCTGAGGCCTCTGTGGAAATGCGGGACTGGAGTCAGCAGTGGAGGGGTATGACAGCTTGATTTCTGGTGATAACCAGTCCCAGGTGACACAGGTGCTGGCGGCCAGGGACTGCACTTTGGGAGACAGAGCTGGAGGGCTGGCTCACAGGCTCTGTGAGAAGCGCTAACCCCTGTCCCGCAAAGAGTCCAGACTTAAGAAGGGACAGGACCTGTATCTGTTTTGCTAACTACTGATCACCTAGTACCCACTACGGGGCTTGGCATCCTTCACCACACACCCAGAAATGTCAATTGGCCACAGAGGCTCAGTAAACATTTGCTCTATGATGCCCAGGGACACAAGCCCCCAAGGATGGAAATTATTTCTTATACTTGTTTGTTGTTTTGTTTTTCAAGACAGGGTTTCTCTGTGTAGCTTTGGTGCCTGTCTGGAACTCGCTCTGTAGACCAGGCTGGCCTCAAACTCACAGAGATCCGCCTGCCTCTGCCTCCCAAGTGCTGGGATTAAAGGCGTGCGCCATCACTGCTCAGCAAGCCTTACAGGCTCTTTAAGGAAAAAGCCTCTTGTTCTGCAGATTTTAAAGGCATACTTGTTGACTGTCTTTGAAGATGGCCTATTAACAAGATTCTGTTTTCATACCTACACTATGATTGTACCCATCTCTCTTTTCTCTTTTCACCTTTGCTGGTAGCACAGTCTTCTTGTGGATTAGATCAGTCTGGTCATACCTTCCACCACAGTAATGAGGCCTCTTCTTGTGGATTAGATCAGTCTGGTCATACCTTCCACCACAGTAATGAGGCCTGAGAGTCAAATTAGGCCCTGAGATGCTGATTCCCTAGTCACAGAGCTGCCTCAATGGCAAGCCATTTCTTCCTGTCCTTGTCAGTTATGACAAATAGGTCAGCATTTAGCCAGGCATCCAGATGATGGTGGGTAAGTCTGAGAAGTTTAAGGTGTTCTGGACCACTATGGGCAACCAGAGTAAAGGGGCTCCAATGGTATCCCCAAATCCTGCTTCAGGCCATACCTGAAACATGACTTTTCTTGCTTCTTGGTTACAAGCAAGACTTTTTTGCCTTTTCTTCAAGTAGCCTGTATCAATTTTCTGGCACTCAGCACCAAAAAGAATTTACATTTTTAAAATCATTATTATATACTTTAACTTTTTATATTTTTCTTTTATTGAAAATAGTTTCTTTTCAATACAATATATATCCTGGTTATAGTCTCTTCTTTCTCTACTTTTCCCAGTTTCTCCCACATTCCCTACCCTCTGGAACCACTCCCTTTCTGTATCTCATTAGAAAACAACAGACTTCTAAGAAATAACAACCAAAACTGACAAAATAAAATATAATAAGATGAAGCAAAAGCTATCATATTGAAGTTGGACATGGCAACCCAACAAGAGGGAAAGAGTCCCAAGAGCAGGCACAAGAGTCAGAGACCCACTTGGTTGCACACTCACGAGTTACACACATGCTAGGGCAATGGTGGCAAAGGAGCAGCCGACCAACATCTGATTTGTCCCAAGGCCTGATCTATGAGAAGAAACCTACGCCTGACATGGCTTGGGAAACCAAGAACCACAGAACAGACAGCTCATAAGATCCAGGGTAAAACCAAACACTACCAGTCTAAAAAATCAATTAAATGATTCCCAATGATATTCTCTTATACTCATGGATCTGTGCCATATCCAGTTATCAACAGAGAGATTTCCTCTGGCACCAGATGGGAACAGGATGCAGAGACCCACAGACAGACATTATGTGGACAGAGAGAGCCTAAATTGGAGGTCTCCATCAGATCCCTCCCCCAGAGCTCAGGGAATCTCATGGAAGAAGAGACAGAAAGTCTGTAAGAGCCAGAGGGGATGGAGGACACCAGGAAAACAAGGCCCTCTGCATCAACTAAGTAAGGGGCATATGAGCTCACAGACACTGAAGAAGCAAGCACAGGGCCTTCATGGGTCTACACCAGGCAGCTCCTCTGAGTATATATTACAGCTATTAGCTTAATATTATCATGAGACTCCTAGCTGTAAGAACTTAGGCTGTGTAGAAAAAGAACAAGCTATGGACGTTAGTTAACTTCATTTCTCCAAAGTTTAATTTGTTTAATCACAACACCCACCTCAGTAGGAGGGCAAAAGACTTCATCCAGTGCTGATGGTGGATGGGAAGCTCATGAGAACAACAGCCAGCAAACCATGGACCTGCCACTATTGTCTAAAGCTCGGAGATCAGATTCTAGCGCATATGATTTATCCTTCTCATAGAACGTTCTTCCATGACAGACTGGCTCCCCCTGCACAGGTGTGGCACTTCCCACCATGTTTTGAAGAAGGAAAGCCACGGCCCAGGCTGAGATGGCTCACCTCAGAGTTTGAAACTTCTTGTGGCAGTTCCCCCTTCACGGTTTCTTTCAGCAGTGCTGGCGCAGGCCTTAGACAGTTGTTTGAGGACAGCTGACCAGCATCAGTTGCAGAATTCCTTTGTATTGTTTTTGGGTTAGAATCTTCTAAATCTTGAGGTGGTCTGGATACCAGATGATTATAGTTTTAGACAAAACATCACTGGTATTTGAGTCAATTCTGCTAATGCATGCTGGTACATATACTCACCCACATTAAAACATACACACATCATAGTCTAAAAATCTTGGTGAGAAAACAGCATACGGCTCTCCCACAAACATCTCATGTGTCTGGGGAAATGTCTATCTTTCCCCAGCAGCATCTAAACAAATGGAGTCTGAGCTCAAATAAAGCCGACTGTTGCTATCTCTGCCGCCCGTGGCTGTTAAGCCTTCATTACTGGGAGGAAATAGACTATAAGAAATCATCTTCATTCTGCAAGAGAAAAACCACTTCCCCATAAAACTATACAAAGACATGAACTTCTTTCCTACCCCTTTAAAAAGTGTTGGCTAATATGCCAGAAATGCTGACCCCCAGAGACTCAAGATCCTAAATCCCCCCCCCCCCCCCGAGCAGCATCCCATTAACTTATGTGCAAAGAGACACTTCCCTGCCTAGCCTAGAGACACATGAATCCACTTTTGAAAACATTTTCAAACATAAGCATTAAAGGAAAAGTTGACTCCTTCACACTCAGCTGTGGAATTGTATAAATCATAACATCACATGCGTAAGGAGACGCACAGTCTCCTCTTTCCAAGACACGTGCATTCAGAGCAAGTGTGAGTCACCACACGGCCGGCCTGCTGTCAGGAGGGGATCCTTCTCCATTACAGGACATGTATGTGTGTCTGCTAAGACTAAACACTAGCTATCTATCAGGTCATCTGCTAGATAGCGACCTTCAAAGAGAAAAGCACACGAGACCAGGCCCTGACTTCTAAGTATCCTTGGATGGGGAATTTGGGTTTTTCCTGACTTTGCAATTCTCTACAGACAGGAAATAAAAGGTGAAGAACACAGGCTGGAATTCCTTAGACAGACATTCTGTGGTCTGTACATGGAGGGAAAGGACACAAGGAAGAGAAAGGGCTTTGTGGATCTTCACTGTCTTCACTGGCAGAGTGCATAGCTACCCATTTCTAAATATGTTAGCAGAGCTGATGTTCTTCTGACTGGGTAGGAAACAATGAAAAGAGAGCAGTAATGGCGCACTACCTTGGCTCTCTAACTGGACTTAGTTCCACTTAACAAGACGGAAATCATGCTTGGCACCGGAAACCTAGCCAGCTACCCAGGGCTAACAAAGTTATGCATCTTGTAGGAGAACCTTCAACCGCCAATTTACTAAGCCAGTATAATCCCTAACTACATTTTAATTATCTGTTCTCATGCCCACAGATTGGGGCAGCTCTCACCCTTCATCGGGGGAAGTTCTCTTTGCAACAAAAGGGAACCATGACAGAAACCACAACTAATCAAGATGCAGGTACAACTGATAGATACATCCACAACACGACTCTCGTACCTAAGGCTCAGGGATTATTGCAGAAGCGAGGGTGAAACGAGTCTAAGAGCCAGGGCAACAGAATTTGATGTGAGATTGTGTTGTCTAGAATTGTAAAAGAAGCTCCACCCATAAAGTCTCACAAACACAGTTGCTTAAACATGATCTGAACAAAGGAAGCCTCAATCCCAGACAAAGAACTACAGACAATTAAGGAATGCTGGGAGCAGGGAAAATAGTCTTCCCCAGAGAAGAGCACACCGATCAGTTCTCCAATACCAAATGTGAGATCCAAGCACATATTCAATACCTACCCAGTGAGGGCAGATTGCATTTATATATTTAGGAACGTGTGCACACACACATATATTTATATGCACCACAATTTTGTGTGCAGTGGCTGTGGAGGTCAGAAATGGCATCCTCTGTAGCTTAATTTAGAGGTGGTTGTGAGCTGCTTGGCATGAATGCTGAGGATGAACTTGGGTCTTCTGCAAACGCAGCCTTTGCTTTAACGACTGAACCATCTCTTCAGTCCTGGAAGAAGAATGTTTTAACCGAGCTCGGATAGCTCATGTGAGACTACATTACAACAACCGTTCATAAGAGAAAATTCCCCAAAGTACCTAGCGTGTGTCTGCGCGCTTTAGAGCTCTTTTCTCTGCTTTGATGGGATGTTGGTGCCTTGTCCACGCCACCTACACAAACTCAACTCAGCAGCTGCTTCCTCAAGCACAATCACTCTCATGGCTGACATTTCGAAAAATCTTTGGAGTTTCTATTACTGTAGATTCTTACTGATACCAAGAGGGATAATAGCTGCTGCTGTTTATTTAAACTGTTCCTCGGACAGTGGTGTTCTCCCAGATTCTTGCCTCACTCATCCCCTTATCCATCCCTGAGGAATCAGAGATTAAATTCCATAATTAATTGGTGATAAGATTGTAAAAATACACAAAAACTCTTCCATGCTTGAATGTGAATAACAAGAAGCAGAAAATAACAGACAGCCAGTGTTCCAAGAGAACAGATTTTAACGGATTCCATTTTTTCCCATGATAATGTATATTAACTGGTTATTATTCATAGAGTTGCATTTTATATATAGTGTTTCTTGATAAGACACTCATGATGTTCTGAAGAATCTACACTTCCATCAGTTGACTGAGAAAAGAGAAGGAGATCCTGGGGGCATTTGGAACTTCTGCCTTCCACATGCCTCATTTTAAATCAGTGCCTTTAAACTGCAGCTGATTTCTGTGTCCTGGGGGACACTGGCACTAACTGGAGATACACTTTCGGTTTTCACAATCTTGATGATAGACTGTAGGCAGAGGCCAGGGTTGCTGTGCCCACGGCATAGGCTGTTCAGCTGTACACCTGGTGATGCTGGGGCTGAGGCATCCGTATGAACATCAGAAGCATGCAGTCTTGGTTGTATGGGTGTTCCTGAAGTTCAGATGCAATGACATTCAAGAACAAATGTCCAAAGTGCAGGACAGACATGCCACATCAGAAGTTCTTCAGAGTTAAAGTAAACAGAAATAAATGGAACTGAGTTTTCTTTTGGCTATTTGATGCTAGATGATTAAGCATCCGGGCAAGTGGATATTCTTCTTGGGGACCAAGCCGACACAGCAAAATAATGGTAGAGAGGAGTGACTCTCAGCATGGAGAGGCAGCTAAACCAGAATCATCTAAGACACTTGGTTAAAAGGTCCATTTATTGCAAGAAAAGGCTACAAAGGGCTCACCAGCACACATACCCTTCCTTGATTTGTCTCCACAGAAGCTCTGATCTCTAGGTTGGAAGGGAGTAGAGAAAGAGAAGTCAGTTCTTCCTTCTCCTCTCACCTTCCCCATCTTCCCAGCGCTCACATCCCTCTTCTCCACAAACGGAGCTTCCTCTCAATTATGCTCCTACTTCTTGTCACAGGCGAATTCTCGGAGAAGCAGCCAGTGACAGAACGTTTCCTTTCAAAAATTAATGAAACTTTTCTATTACTTATTATACTGCTGTCAAAACTGCAACTGAAGAGAACAATGCAAAGCAGAATTCTAGGGGCAGGAAGGAGGCTGTCAAGGCGCAGTGGGGAATGTGGGCCGAGAACCAATATTCTATCAACGTAGAGGTACGTTATTCACTCTTTAATTGCTTCTCAGCAATACTCCCAGACAGTGTAGATGGGTCATACCTTGATAAAGATGGGTGAGAAACAGCTTTTGAAATCTTTATTGTAGGATATCTACAATAAATACATGTCTATAAAATCTGCTGGACACATAGATTGTTTCAAATAGATAAAAATGTATATAAATTGACCTATATGGTGTCACTTCTTTCTGGCCTTAAGGATTGTTCTTCAGACTTCATAAACACCTGACTGAGGAAATAAATCCTGGTGCCTTGTTGTCATAGGAAACTCTGCCACAATCCACTCAAATAACTGTAACAAGAGGCTGTGCCACTCCTCAGCCGTGATACACACAACAGTCAGATTGAACAATGTGTAGAGTATAGGTATTGAGAACACAGTACCACAGTCACCCACCTACAGCATCCGTGTTCTGCCAACCGCTCCTTAGGAGGTCTTTGGGAAGGGTGGCAGAAGAACCATCTGGCGACACTGCATGCAGGTTGTGAGACACAGAGGATTTCAGGAACAGATAATTAAAAGTATACTTCAGAGGGCCTAGGGAGATGGCTCAGTGGATAAAGTGCAAATCTCACTTTTTATTCTGGATCCCTAGACCCAACTCAGTGCCCAGGAGGCATGACAGTTACCTGTAATCCCAACAGAGATGAAGATACAAGGCATGCCTGGGTAAGCTGCCTAGCTAGACCAGCCTGAATCGGTGAGCTTTAGCTTCAGCGAGAGACTCCGCCTCAATGATCAAGGAACTCAGGTTTAACCTTCATGTGTATGAAATACATATGTATGTGCGTCTGGACATACAAGTGCACCCAGAAAGATGCAAACACACAAGTGCATGTGTAAGTATATGTACACACACACACACACTCACACACCCCACAAGAATACAAAGTGTTATATTTTATTAAGCATTTTCAAACATAATATATTTTTCTTATCCACTGAGCCATTTTTCCAGCCCTTCCACATTCTTTATGTTTATTCATTCTTTCATAATTACACACACACATACAAACACACACACATATAAAAACACAATGCTTTCATCACATCCTCCCCCACCACACTCCCTCTTTCCAATATGTCACCTCCATATTTTCATGTCTTGTTATCTTGTGCCCCCTCTACACTTAATTAGGTCTGCCTGCATGGGTGTGGGGTTATTTACCTGAGCAAGGATAACCTACCAGTAGCTATCCCACTGAGAAACAGGACAGCCCTTTCCCCTAGCAACCCCTAACGGCTTATAGCTCCTCAGGGAGGGGGCAGACCTTTTGAGCCCCTCCCTCATCCATGATGGAAGATTGATGGAGGCAGTCTTGTACAGACCTAGGCAGGCAGCCACTGCTGCTGAGAATTCCCGGGTGCAACCACTCAACATCACGTTCAGAAGTTAGCATTTCTCAGTAGTGTTCCCTATTCTCTGATTCTTAATTCTTTCTGCCCCCCTCTTTCATGATGACCCTGACTTAAGGGAAGGATGATAATATAGCTCACATGATAAGAAAGTAGAGAGGGAAATACTTAGGGTATAAAAGTTTGAGTGGGCATGGAAGGGCGGGAATGAGACTAGAGGCGAGGATTAGCCAAAATAAAGATGTGGGGAAAAGACATATGGAAATTTACAATTTTATAAGATGATGTTGAAATGCAATTTAAAAAAGCGTTTGAAGGGAGCTACCTTACCAGGGTGGATAATGTTCTCAGAAGTCATGGGTGTTAAACAAGAATACCAGTGTTAAATGCGGGATACCTGTTGTCTTAGTTAGGGTTTCTATTGTTGTGAAGAAACACAATGACCAAAAAGCAAGTTGGGGAGGAAAGGGTTTATCTGGCTCACACTTCCACAGCATTGAAGTCAGGATAGGAACTCAAACAGGGGAGGATCCTGGAGGCAGGAGGCAGGAGGCAGGAGCTGATGCACAGGCCAATGGAGGGATGCAGCTTACTGCCTTGCTTCCCATGTCTTGCTCAGCCTGCTTTCTTATAGAATCCAGGACCACCAGCCCAGGGACTGAACCACCCACAATGGACTGGGCCCTCCCCTATCTATAACTAAAATGCCTTACCGTAGCTAGATCTTATGGAAGCATTTTCTCAATTAAAGTTTCCTCTTTTCAAATAACTCCAGTTTGTATCAAGTTGATGTAAGACTAACCAGCACACCTTCTTCTAAGTTGTTGGTTTGGAGACTCTCCAAATAACACAGGTGGATTTCCCACCAGAACTAGATGATAAGCCCCTACTGTTGAAGACAGTGCAAACTTTGGTGGCAGGATACTGAGAAATCAAGCGGAATTGAGCTTGGAGCTTTGTCTCTGCTGACTAGCTTTCTAGGGCTGGAAGGTACTATATACAGGTACCAACAATCTTGCCCGGTTATGAACTCCATAAGTTACAATATCAACCTTCCAGATAAGAGGTGCGCACTGGTGAAACAGTGTCAGGAATGTTACTGGGATAACCAACCGCTTTCTGATTAGGTCTGAAACCTGCTCCACAGAAAGAATCCAAGCCTGGTACTGTAAACCTGGTCAGAAGCTCTCGGGTAGGGAGCTCATAGGTGCTATGCTGGGAACCTCCTACTGTTAGTCTGTTAAATGCACGTTGTCAAATCTGACTTCTGGTTTATACTAAGATTTAGTCTACCGGATTTAGTTGATTTATACTGAGATTAGTGTTTGTCTCGGTCTTGGCTGGAGAAGCTTGTTTGCAGAGACTTATAACTGGTCAAAATCCTGAGAATAAGTGGCTCTTAAGGGCTCAGTCTACCCTCGTAGGGTCTCTTACTGAACCCAGAGCTCACTAAATGACTGGGTTGACTGTCCAGTAAGCCCCAGGGACCTTTTTGGTCCCCAACCGCACGTGGGGTCATGTGAATGCTTGGAATCCAGACTGGGGCCCTCAAGCGGTTTGCCGACTGAGCCTTCTCCCCACTGTTTTCCAATAGGTTTGGACCAATCCCTGCTCTCCTGTGTACAGCAGGAAGGCTAGGCTCCTGGGGCTTCCTGTGGGCTCCCGTGGTCTGTCATGTCAGCCTTACTTTGCTAATCCAATTTCATCATTTTCGGTGAGTGACTGAAGCACCTCCTCAGCCAAGCACTCAGGTCCTTCAGAGCTTAATTGAGAGCAGCTTTGACGAGAGATACATTGATTTTCCTCAATTTTGCTGTACACGCAGGCACAGGATTCTCCCTTCATATTATCACTAAACAGTTAGCAAGGGTGTTTGGGCCTCGACTTTAGCTCCCCCATCAGCCTCTTGATAGATTCCACATATACAGTCACAGAGGGCTTATATTATCGTTGAGATCTGATTCATACACCATAAAATTCCCCCTTCTAAATTGTTCGAGTTAGTGCTTTTTACTCTAGTCACAGAGCGATGGGAGGGATTTTTTTTAAGTTTTATAATTTTTTTTAGGTATTTTATATACACAGATATTTTGCCTGCATATACATTTATATATAATGCATATGTTTGGTGCCCATGGGTGCCAGAAGAGGGCATGGGATCCTCTGAAACTGTAGTTGCAGAGAGTTGTGAGTTACTATGTAGGTGCTAAGAATTGAACCTCAGTAGTCTGGAAGAGCAGCCAGTGTTCTTATCCTCTGAGCCATCTCTCCAGTCCTGATCTTTCTCAGTATTAACGCCAGACTCACTCCCTTCTTCAAAACCCTGAGAGTGCTTTGGATTTATATTCAGCTAAGCAATTTCCCCCATGCAGTATCCAGCACAGTGTGGAACAGGTAACAGATTCTCAATCAAGACTCAGAGAAAAATGTCTATTGTTTTGTGGAGGAACTAAACTCAGATCTTCTCAATATAAATTAGTGTTGAGGGTGTTACTCAGCTGAGAGTGCTTGCCTAGCATGCATGAAGTCCTGGATTTGACTCCCAACATCACATTAGCCAGGGGTAATAGCACATGCCTGTAATCCCAGCACTTGGGAGGTAGAGACAAAGGATCAGAAGTTCAAGGTCATCCTCAGCTACATTGTGAGTTCAAGGTTAGACCATATGTAAAAAAAAACATTTTGTCCAGCAATATTTTTATAAACAATTAAAACACGAGAGGTTGTATGTTTTCATTTGGTCATACAATCTTGGAGTGTGTGGTATTGAACATGCTTTGTTCTTTGAAAAGAACACATTTCATTTTACCCAGCTTCACACTTCGTATTTCAGAGGTAATGCCTAGGTAATGTTCCTGGAATTTTTTTTTTTGCATTGAAATTGCTAATTTTACATGGGATGCTAAGGCTGGGGAATTGCTGTGAGTTCCAGGCCATCCTGAGCTATAGAATGAGGCTGTCTCAAAACAAACACCTCAGATATTACTGATTCTAAAGCAAGTGTCTGCACAGGCAGGAGAAAAAGCCAATAATCAATTCAGCATTTGTGTCATACGCAATTTCGCGGCATGATATGCTCGAATTTTCCAACTCATTGAAACGAATGAGGCACCCACTGAAACACGCCAACGTTTTCTCTAGGGCGGTTTCGGAATAATTGCTGGGTGTAAAAATACGAACAGGCTTAAATTACCCACCAGTTTAAAACCAGATATTTATTCTTATCATTCCATCTCCATGTGACTAAAGCTAATTATTGTTGTGATTAATAATCCATATTTTGAAGAGCCTTCAGCCAAGCACAAAGCATTTGAACCGAAGCAGAGCACGAGACAGGCTTCTCAGCAGCAGTCCCCAAAGCTCCCTGCAGACGACACACCCCAATGAGCTCTCACCTCCGGTACCCCTTACAGCAAGGGTCACCTGCTGCCTTGACTCTGCATGGATATGCTACAGGCAGGTGGGAGAAGAGGGTTCTTTTTTTAAAACTCAAATTTCTGGACCAGTGTGCATCTTGGGCTTAACACGGCTTCATCACTACTCTTAAGACAATAACACAATGGAAAAAAAGAGCCCAGTTTTATCATGTGACCTAACCATCCCTTTGCAAAGACTGGAAACAACTGGTATGCTTGCCAATAGGAAGCTGGCTACATGATTAGGGCCTCTTCTGCACTTGGTGCCCTGCATGGTCACTGCATCAGTCAGGTAGAAGCCTATCGCTGGTGGGTAACTGTCCCCTGTAGTGTATGGCTGCTGCCTCCCAGCTCTGCCCATTGAGTTCTGTGCCTCCATCACCCGCTCCTGCTTCCCTATGTGGAGAATGGGGGCAGGTATAAACTCCTGCCTGTAGGTTGCTATGAGGTGCTGTCATGGGATAGGATTAACACATCTTTAGAGTGGTTCCCAACGTAAGCAAGAACAGCACAAACATATTCATATGGCCACAGAAGGGATGGGGGAGCCTGGGAACTGGCTGGTTTCTGAGAGAAGGTTTTGGGGTCAGATTACTAATTCACTACATCATTTAAAATTGTTTTTAAAATTTATTTTTGGCATGGTGTGTGTGCATGTGTGTGTGTCTGTGCGTGCGCGCGCATATGCATGCATATATGGAGGGGAAGGCATTATGGGAGTCAGTTCTCTCCTCCCACCATGTGGGTCTCAGGTATTGAACTCAGGTTCTCAGGCATAGGAGAAGAATTTCCCCATAGAGCCAACCTGGCCTCACCATCTTTTGTTAGAGTTTCTGGCCAACCAGACTCCTTGTCTCAAAGGAGGTAGATGAAATTACTGAGGATAACACTCGAGGCTGTTCTCTGGTCTTTATGCACACATATCTGCACACACATACACACACACCACATATGTACTTGCACACATGTGTACCTCTACACACATGAATACACAAACACACATATATGCATGCATAAAAACAAAATTAACATTATTTAAGGGATTATAATTGAGGGACTAAATATTAGACAGACCCCCCTGGAGGACAGAGGCAGAGGAGTCATGGTAGGTAATAAAGCTAGCTAGCTTTCAAGATGACTAGCTTCTTCCTCATCCTCCTGACCTGAGACAAAAGCCTGGCAGCTTAAAAAAAAGGCCATGTATATTTTTTTTTTCTCCAGGCATTAGGCCCGCTGCTGATGGGCTCAAAAAGTCTCAAACTGAATCACAATGTGCTATAAAATAGACGTTGGCCAATCAGCCATCTGTCTTTCTCCAAACTGACCAACCCAAAATTTGGGAAGGAAGACTTCAGAGACAGAAAACAAAACAAAACAAAAAACCAGCCCTTGAGAAGAGCATGCGTTTTCTGGCTTCCCAAGTCTCACTCTGTTTTGCCGAGGGTCTTTTTCTCTGTGTGCCTACAGCATCGTGTGTGTGTGTGTGTGTGTGTCTGTGTCTCCTCACCCCCAGAAACATCTTTCTTCAACTGCTGATTCTGTCTGTTCCTGTTTACCATGTTTGAGATTTCTCTACTGTGACCTTTTGTGCTCAAGACTTTCCTTGCCTCTAGACGCAAGGATGGTAACATTCCCAGATTGGCACGCTATGCCCAGCACAGGCCTGCTGGCCTTGTTCCTCTTAAGGGTCTGTTCTTGCTCAGCCCCAGGACTTGGAAGCCTCCTCTATGAGCATGGAGAAGACAATGCCCAGTGAACACAAACCACAGCCTTCCCTGCATCATGAACACCCCTCTGAACTTAAAAGAACTCACATTGATTTAAGAAAAAGCAAGTCCTGGGCAGGCATAGGTCAGCTTGGAGGGGCAGTGTGGGGGTGGGGGCACCACTATTTGTTTCCCAACCATTAAGAAGCTTTAAGCTCAAAAGCTCTCAACTTTTCCTCTAACAAGATGTATTCCATCCGTGCCCTGCTCCATAAATCGTCCTCAGGATAGACCTTTTGTTCTGGTCTCACGGAGCTGTTGGGCCTGAGTAACTCCAGGAAGAGGAGGGCACTCTGGGGCTGTAAATCTGTTCCCACTGTGTCACGCTGCCTCCAGTGTTACTACAGACCTGTCCTTTATTAATGACGTTCTTGCTTTTGGCCATTGGGAATGCTGGACATATATCAAAAGCCAGAGGGCTTGGTGGGTCAGGGAGGTGGCCTCTTCTTTGGGTGGAACTCAGCCAGATTGCTAGGATGACCCCAGAAGAAGGTTAAAGGACGCGGTTTCAGAGCTAAAGAGAAAATTTCAGATTTGCAAAGATGGGTCTGGAGATACTCAAGAGACTTTAGGTGTCTCTCCCCTAATACATGCCCAGTGTTGTGCCCTCGATGTCTCTTCCTTGTGACCCTCTCGGAAGTGTCACCGGATGGAAATGAGTTTCTGTTTTTCCTTGTACTGATACTCAGTATTCTAAGAGTCCAGACGGCTAGGGAACAAATTGTGGCACCCAGGGAAACGTTCTGCCAAGGATGCCTATGGCAAGCATGTTTTACAGCCAAGAACATCAGTGAAGATGGGTTCACTTTATAACAACTAGGAAGGGCATGCTTTGACTCCCAAATGAGTAGCCTAAGAATATGTGACCTCTACAAAAGAGGAACTAAACTTTACTCAGAAGAGAGAAAAACAATCACCAGTCTCATGGGCTCTTACAAAGAACAAACACAAATACCCACGTCTGTAAAGCTGACCCAGGAAATGTGACACTTGGATGTTTTGTGTGCTCTTATCTGTATAAATCATGTTTTGCAATAGGAAGAAAACTGACATGGGATTCCTGTCTGCATGTTGTGAATTTGTTTTATTACTCTTGGCTAACAAAGAAGCTGTGTTGGCCTAGGGCATGGCAGAATATAGCTAGGTGGGAAATCCAAGCAGAGAGACAGGGGGAAAGAAGGCAGAGTTGGGGAGATGCCAGAGCTGCTGGGGAGTAAGATGCCAGAGTAAGCCATGGGGCATGTGGCAATACACAGATTACTAGAAATGGGTTAATTTATATGTAGGGCTGGCCACTAAGAAGCCTGAATCACCAGCAAAGCAATTATAATTAATATTAAGTCTCAGAATGATTATTTTATAAGTGGCTATGGGGACTGGCAGGCAGGAGAGAAACCAGTCCATTGGGACTGGGTGAGATAGAGAAAAGCTTCCAGCTACAGAAAATGATAAATTTTTAATAGAAAATATGAGCGACTTTAAATACCTTAAATCCATGAAACTATTGCTGGAGAGTGGAAGCAGCTTCTAAAGTCCATACTTTTAAAAAGAAAAGATTTATTTTATTGTTAATTATGTATGGTGTGTCTGTGCACATGAGAATGTACATCCATGGAGTCCAGAAGAGGGCGCTAGACATCCTGGAGCTGGGGTTACTGGCAGTTGTGAGCTGCCTGGTGCAAATACTGGAACCAAAACTCAAGCCCTCTCTGCAAGAGCACTATGCTGTCTTAACCACTGGACATCTCTACAGCCTCTAGAATTCACACTTCCTAAAAATCATGCAAATTTCAATGCTTTATATTAAGAAAAATGAAAACTTTTGGTGATTTTTGGTGTTCAGTATCATTAATCTGTACTAGGAATAGCAATGAGATTGCAATATGATCATTAATTATCACGATTAAAAGCTTATATTAATATCATTATTTGGTATCAATAGTCTATATACTTTGGGTGACACCACAGACACTGGAGTTCTTTTGAGAGGGAACAGGAATACTGTTATAATGCTCATCCTGGCAATACATAGACTGGGCTATCTCAGACAAGCCTGGGCAAAAAGGAGAGTTGCCCTGATCATCTGCCTGCCTCTATGTCACCCACCAGTGTAGGTACTTTTGTCCCCATTACAGATGGAAAAGTAGAGGCTTGGGTCAGGGTCACAGAGCTAGGAAATAGGAGAATGAGTAGGGCTCAGAATGGGTTGAAAAGCACTCCTTTTCCCAGGTCGATTCTGAGTTAATTAGAGATATGCTGTGGGTACCTTGGAGCCTCATCCCTTCTCAGGCTGTGAGATGGGAAGATTAGGGGAGAAATGTTCCTCTTCTGAAATGATGTGGGAGTCCCTTCTGTATGCTGTGAATATCATTGGTTAAAAAAGGAACTGCTTTGGGCCTCTAGCAGAGCTACAGGGGAACAGAGCTAGGCAGGGTAAACTAAATGGAATGCTGGGAAAAAGGAGGTGGAGTCAGAGAGAAACCATGTAGCCCCACTGGAGCCAGATAGAACTTTAACTTTAGTAGAAATGAGTTAAATTAATATGTAAGAGTTAGCCAATAAGAAGCTAGAGATAATGGGCCAAGCAGTAATTTAATTAATACAGTTTCTGTGTGATTATTTCAGTTCTAGGTGGCTGGGATGAATAAGCAGCCCCCTCCAACACTAAAAGGAACAAGAAATGGATCTGTGCGGAGGGTTTCAGGAAGACTATCAGGCAACGGAGGCCGCCTTGCTCATGGTTCATCCCCAGAGCATGGAATTGGTGCCTGTTCTTTGTCAGCCCTGTTCAAAGTCTGGCTCCTTAGCCAGTGTGATTGACATGGAGTGACCCCAGACAGGAGCCCTTCAGAGACAAAGTGCACTGCTGTGCCATTTCTCGCAGGGTTTTTAGGAACAGACATCTTCTGTCGTGAGATCCAAACAGATGTTTGGGTGGACTAAGAATGAAAGTCAGCAGCTTAGACCTTTGCAACAGGTAAGAGGATCAATACCTCTGATCAGCTGTTCACCTGCTTTATACCTAGTTGTGTGCCTGGTCCTGCCATTCCCACAAAATAAGGTTACCCCAGTTTACAGGTAAGGGAGATGAGATGTGGAGACAGCAGGTGTTCAGCCAGGTCGGAGAACATGGCTCCAGTTGTTTTGGAGGTTGATCTTGAGTGAAAAAGAATACGAACGCACGCTAACCTGTTGTTATAAGCCTCTGAGAGATTGATTACCCCAGATGTTAAGACCTGATTGTGTGTGACCTTGGGGATCTGAGCTTGAGATAGTTGTCTTACAGGAATGTTCTGGCGACCGGGTGTGGGAGGCTTAGCTCCGAATGACTTGTCCCGTAGCAGCCACATCACTTCAGCCCTCAATCTTTCCTCTTCACAGCCAGGCAGGACACATTTGCTAATCTGCACATGTGTTCATCTCTTCCAGTGACCTTTAACCTCCTCTTCATTTTAAAGATGCGCAGTGCTATAAAACAGGCACATTTTATGGAGGAAAAGAATGTCCATAAATCCAATTGGCTACGACGACATTATAACAACTCAGGGAGGTTGGTGGAAACCCTATAGCTTAACAACCTTAGGCCAAGACAACAGTGCAGCATGAAATCAGATATGCTGTAGTCACTTATACACCAGCCATTCTCCTGGGGTACCACTAGCCCCAGCAACATGATAGGCACAGTTGTTAATTTCACCTGGATAATTTTTTTAGTAGATTCTCTTTCCTGATGTTATTATCAGATAACTCTGAGCAAATGAAAAAGAATGATGCTTATAAGGAAGATAGGAATTGGATCACTTAAAGGAATTGATCCGGAACTTGTCCATCAGAATTAGGCCCCTAGAATCAGAAAGCAGGAGGAACAAGCTGGATAGTAGCGGGACAATTCTGGAATTTTTCCGGGGTAATAAATAACACCCCACTAAACCACCAAGGATGACTCCAAACTTCTGCAGTCGCTAAGCCCATCCAAGAGGACACAAGGATCTTCTTGGAAGATGAATGGTACATGCCTGTCCAACAGTGAGGGCATTTCCGTTCTTCGGATGGAGACAGATTCAGCCCCATATAAAATCTAGCTAGATAAGAACTGAACCCTCTATTTGATGTAAATGTTGATGAACACAGAGACCCACAACTGGCCAAGGTGCAGAGAATAAGAGATTGCAGAATTCTCAGCACTAAACGGGACAGGTATACCACACCCCCTCCTCCAAAGGCTCAGGGACCATGCTGTAGATGGGGCAGGAGTGAAAAGCCAGAGGCGGAAGATTACTACAAGGAGATAGTGTCTTCTGGTCACTGTAGGGCAGGTGCACATGTGAACCCAAAGCAGTTGTGATGAAATACACAGACCTGAACAAACTCAAGCTACACAGAATCCCAGCATGGAAGGAAGGAGGTGGCCATGAAGTCCTCCCCTTAGCTGAGCAACTATTGGCAACTAATAGTTCCTGGGAGAGAAGAAATAGTTTTCCTTAAGGGTGTGTCCCCTGGTAGGTTGACCATAGTCCAGTAAAAAACACACATCTAAGAGTATGTGGGCAGCGTAAATTTGATTTGGGACATTACAAAAAGGACATGAAGTTGAGTGGGTAGGGAAGGGGAGTTGAGGTCTGGGAGGAGTGGAGGGAGGAGGGTGGATATGATCCTAAATGGCTAATGAAAACATAGCTGAAGTTTTGTTTATCATCTTGAGATCTGAGCTCTCCTTTTCACAAGAGCAGAAGTGTCCCTAAATCTTTACTGAGTGGTTTCTGGGGGTCAAGCATTGTGCAGCCCTCTCTCAGGTAAACACAGACATAGCCCTTTGTGCCTGAGAGGTTCACACCCACGGGTCAGTCAGGCACACTGCACTTTTAATAAAAATGTACAGATTTAAGTGCATTCATCTATTTATAATTGTGTGTGCACACATGCACATGGGGATCAGAGGACTACTGTGGGGGTTGGTTCTTTTCTCTTGGGACATGGATTCCCCCAGGATCAAGCTCAGGTTGCCAGGCTTGGTAACAAATGCCTTTATAATGGCAGGCCGAACACTGTATATGTAATCAATCAATCAATATATACATACATACATACATGAATCTTTTTCTTAAAAAAATGTATTTCTGCTTGGGACAATTGGCTTTTGGGACCTTACATGGAGTGAGTTGGCAGGTTTATGGGGCATGACTCTATTCCCAGCTGTTTCTTTGCTCAGGTCTTTTAGCTCCTCTGTGAGGATGGCTTTCAATTGAGGAATGGTGACAAATGTCTACCACAGGGACAGTTCTGGAAGAAGACAGAGCGAGACTGATCCCACTGTGACCTTGCCTAATCCTTTGGAATATTGGTCAGACCTCTTTGCATAGCCGGGGGTAGCATGGTTGAGTGTGTAATGCATGGAACATTAGTAAGCATGGATTGAGACTGAACAATGAAGGAAACAGGAGCATGCAGAGTTGTCCGGTCCTGCCTGTCAGCCGGACGCCATCCATTCTTTCAGCACACATTATTGCTAAGTGAGTCAAAGACGTCAAGCACATGGCTGGGACCATCACTGCCCTCTGACCTCTCTGGAACTGCGCAGGATGGTGCAGCTATCATTTCATCACTGCTCCAACTGGACCTGGGAGCCAGCTGCGCTGGAATCTCCGCCCACTGGCCAGATGGAACAAAGATGTAGTCTCGCAGAATGTCAGTGCATGTGGAGTGGAGTTTATCCAGGAACATGAAATGGGCACCTGGGGTTCAGCCCAGGCACTCCTGGAAGACATCAGAGAGAGACATCTTGCTGGAGACAGCTGTGGAGCTGAAAATCCTGGCACAGACAGCCCAGGCAAGTGGGGACCATGTTGTCTGCACATGTCACAGATGGTTTAAAGATGACAGCCCCACAAGAAAGCCAGGCGCTGGGCCGTTCTCAGGCCAGCGCTGCTATTTCACTCCCAGTTCTTCCTGGGGAAGTTCTCCAGGGTGCAGGCAGGACTGTGGGGAACGGACGCAGAGTTTAGGGGCAGCAGCAGGAAGAAAAGGTGAACACGGAGGGCGTAATGAATGAATACAGAGCTTACCTGGCAGGGTGTCCTTTCTACACACCGTTCAGGCATGGGCAAGGGCTTACCTGCTAGGTAGCTGCGCCATCACAGACCCCTATTTCGTCAGTCCAGGACTGGGGAGGCATGGAATAAAGGCTTTTGGATGGAGAATATGGTGACTGAGTTCCTGACTATGCCCTAAAAACCCAATGACCTTGGGCAGGATGACTTTCTATTTCTCTGAACAGAGACTAGTAACCGCACCCCTGTCTGAGGCTTTGTGAAGGCTAAATGGGAACAGTGCTGAGTAGCTTGGTGTATTGTGACTTCTCAGGAAAAGAGGAGGGAAGCCAACATTTGCGAGGGATTGCGAGGGTCTGGGCTCTTTGTTAGGTGCCAGGACAGACTGACAGACAATAAAGGTTAATACAGTTGCTTTCTAACGGAAGAGGGCTGACGGGAGAGCTGTGTGAAGTTCCTGTGGGGAGCGACTGCACGCGGTCCAGAAATGGATCTCTGACTGTTCTTCCACCTCTGCTTATTCTCTGCAAATCATTCTTTACAGCTGTGTCAACAGAGACCTTTCTATGAAGATAAATGGTCCTCCCTAGCACAGAAGATACTCATCAGCACCACTGCCATCACAAATGCTGCCACTACATCCACCTATCACCATCACCATTGCCATCGTAATCATAATTTCTGTAACCTTGACAACTATCAATCCCCTCTATTATGATAATAGCTGTCACCAAAATCATTATCACCACTGCCACCATCACCACCATCATCATTACAACCGATACTACCATCACCGTCTCCATCACCATCATCAGTATTTACCAATACTGTTTCCATAATTTCCATCATTATCTTCATCACTCCCATTATCATCATCACCATTATAGCTATTATCACCATCATTTTTATTATCGCCATTACTACCCCCATTACAACCACTGCTAGTGCCATCATCATTGCCATAATCCCTATCATCACTATTGCTTTCATCATCATTACTATCATTTTCATTGCCATCTCCACCACGGTCTCCATCATCACCCTCCTTGTCTCTGTCATTACCATCATCACCACCATTGCCTCCATCATCAGCATCACAACTGTCTTCAACATCTTCGAGAACTTTGCTAAGCACTTTGCTCAGCTCCCTCATGGATCATCTCTCTGGGTGACATACTCTTCACACAGAGTGCCCTTTACTATTCAGAGCATAGGCCAGAAGCATCTGTCCTACACAGAGGCTACTGAGAAACAGGGATTCTCCAACTCCATCTAGTCTACTGGTTCACAATGTGCACGTCAGTCACATCCCTAGTGACTCTTAGGTCTGAGCTTGAGAAGCTTGTATAATAAGAGAGTGCTCAGGAAGGCTCCGAGGAAATCATGGCTGGTGTAGTGAGAGCACCCATCACCTTTGTCAGTCTTCTTCTTCTTTCCCAGGGACCTGCTGAACAGTCTGGCTACCACCACAAGACCAGGAAGACAAAGGATGGAAACCAAGTCTTCCAGGGGACTGCAAGAGCTAGCGGCAGGGAGGGGACAAGAAGAAAGCACGTATTGGCAGTCTCCATTTGTTTCCAAAACAGTTCCCTTCACACTCCTTCAGCGTTGTGAGTTCCTGGGGAAGGACTGGCCAAGCATATGGCCATGGGATCCCAAGTCTGCAGCTTGAGGGAAGGACCTCAAAGGAGGATGAGAACTGCCACAGGCACTGGGCTCTGACTGGGAAAGCAGGAAGAAGGTTGTGTGGCATCTGAGTAGGTGGGAGTCCCTGCACCTCTAGAACTGCACCGGTTCTCAAATAAAAACCAAATGCTGCCGACAAAAAACCAACCGATATTATTTGAAAGTTCACAAACTTCTAGGAATGCCCGCTACATGCTAGCCAATAGCTGGTATTAACCAAAGCTTAACACTCACAACGTGAGGGATTTTTGCCTCATTAAAGCATATCCTAAGATGATTTTTTCTATTCAACTATTAAATGCTTAATTTCAAGAAGTCATTCTGCAAAAAACCAAGCACCAGCAGCTAATGAAACAGAAGCAAAACGGATTTTCAAGAGGGAACTTCAAACATCCTTCAGATAGAAGGATTTCATTTTAATGAAACTCTAAAATATTTATTCATTTTTTAAGCATATGTTTTTTTAAATACTTAAATAGAAAACATCCTACTCATATGTCTATGGCCTACTAGAGTGAAACCAGATCACTGGGAATCCTGTTTCCAGTGGGTATTTTTACCCTCTGAGAATACAGTTTCCCCACTGCCTACTGACTGAAATGGTTGCACATAAGGAGTCCTTTCTCATGATTCTTAGGAAGACTTTACCTTCATCCTTCTGCCTGGAAATCACCATCTACAAGGAAGCTGAGCGAGCCAAGCCACCATGCCCACGCTTCCTCTTTTCTCTGTTTCAACATGGCTGTTGACCTTGTGAGTGTACGATAAATCAGAGGGCTGGAAGAGTCACTCATGGAATCATGTATGGAGGTTAAGGGGGAAAAAAACCAAAGGGCTGTGCTCCACATGACTGCCATAGGGTGAGAGCTGGTGTGGACGAGACGGAGTGGAGGAGAGAAAGTGCAGGACTGGGGTGGCTGCAGACTTCAAGGCCATCAGTACTTATCTGGAGATGAGGATGGTGGTTTTTGGGCTCATTTTAATGAACTTTTTATGGGCTTTATGCCAACTGTGAAGAAAGAAGGACCTGGAGACACAGAAGACAGACATAGAAGAAAAGAAATCTGTGTCCCCTCCCTCCCACCTTAACTTTCAAGGATTAGGGAGGAGTATTTATTAGTGATCAGATATTTATGAACTAAATGAGGGGAACCTTGTCCTGGCATAGCTTGGCAAGTCCCATGTGTTGGAAATGAGCTTCTTAAATTGTAGCAAGCTGCCTTTGATTTACAGTAATAGGTTACAAGGCAAGTGACAACTACCTTCACATCTTACTGGGTATTTTCCAACCCTTCTGTTCACACCTCTATATCAGAAGCTTCTATACAGGAAACAAAACAAGAGGTGATTAAGGAAGGGATACTATGTCACCGTTCACATCTGTATACCAGGGAAGTAGGTGCACACCTATGTTACTTAGAGAAACTTGGAGTGAGGCTGGGGAGTTGATTTGGTGGTTAAGAGCAATACTGCTCTTGCAGAGGACCCAGGTTCAGTTCCCAGAACCCACATCAAGTGGTCACAACTGCCTCTAACTTCAGCTCCAGGAGGTCCAGTACCCTCTCTGGCTTCTGTGAGTACCAGCACCCCCTTACAGAAAGGGAGCAAGAGAGAGACAAAGGCATACAGAGACAGAAAGGCAGAGACAGAGAGAGACAGAGAGGCTTATAAATAACAATAAATCTTTCTTCTTTTAAGTAGGAGGTACAGTTTTCCTTCCTGGGGACAGTCACAAATAGGCAGAGCACAGGAACTGGCTTGTGTGCCCAGACCCTACACCAAAGAAACCACTGGCCACAAGATTGCCATAGAAAAGTGACAGGAATGAAGTATGCCAAAGTGGAATGAGGCTCTGAATCATTTCCTTCATGCTTCTCTATGTCCTCCACATCTTGTATGAACAGCATGGTTCCATTTACATATTACACAGCAATAGGGAGTATGATAAACATGCAGTCAGAGGAGTACACTGATTTTTTTTTCTGCTTATAAATTTATGCTCAAACATACAAAATCAGGTAAAACCTGGTGATGGCTGTCATCTTTACAGACATTTGCCCAAGAGTCACATAATCTGGCATCCAGACACAGACTCATGGACAAATTGGTTATTCTATTTGTAGTGGAGCAACATGCCTTCTTTATAACTTATGGAGTGCCTCCTCCATGCCAAATGGCGACTTGGGTGCAGTGGAGAAAATAAGGACCTTTGTGGGAGGGCACAAAGAATCATGGCTGGCCTAGGCCTGGGAAAAGGCAGACACAAAGTGTCCCTGATGTTGTTGGCCCATCTGAATGTTCAAATTCCATGCTACAGATTTCTGCATCCCTCCCGCTGTGTGTAGAGATTGCCAAGGGAAAAGCAAGAGGACTGTCATCCATCAGTATTCCTGGAAAACAGACTAACTCCGAGGAGAGAATGTGTTGACAGAACTTTTGGATGTGGCAGGCACAAGCCAAGTAGATAATGGTGGGTGGTTTAGACCCCCAGCTCACAGCTGAAGAAGCCTGTGGGCATATAATGACAATGACATATTAGCCAGACATGGCAATCTGGGAGGGAAATTGAGGCACGGTATTCTGCGATTCAGACAGACAGATGTGAAAGTGGAGGGGACTCATCAAAGAATGGGAGGAGGGGAGGATGCAAAGGGTCAGGAAAGGGGGTTGGGTGTGTGTATCATATACATAAACGGCACTTTCCTTGGGGTCACTTGATCTAGGCCAGTGCTCTCTGATGCCTAGTCTGACAAATTCCAACTCTTTAGGGTTCCACACAAAATCAGGACCATTTGGTATTTCCCTTTCTCTGACTGATTTGTCATACGAAGATCATGTTCTCTTGTTTCATTTATATTACAAGTAACAAGATTTTCTTTGTTTGAAGCTGAATAATGTTACAATGTATATGCATACACATACAGATACATTTTTTCTACCCATTCATGGTTGGTAGATACTTGGGTTGGTATCACCCCACCCTGATTCCAACAATGAGCTCGGACTGCAGAGATTCTGATTTCATTTCCTTTGGCTGTACACCCAGATATGGGGTTTCTGGTCAACAGTCGTTCTGTTTTCTCAATTGATGAAACTTTCACAATCTATTCTAGGGCTAGGTGACATTTTAGTTTCTATTATCATTCTGTGAATTGGGAGCCACTCCTGGCCTCTCTGGATCATGTTTTAGATCTAAGGACTCAGCCTAGTAGGAATGATCTAGTGCCAGAGGTAAGAGGAAGAGTGGGATTAGGGATATTTTCCATATCACTCTTCTTCCACATTAGCAGAAACCCCTGGGAGTGCTTGGTGACATCAAACTGTTGACCTCCGACCCAAGAACTCATGGATGGGCTTGGGCCCATCTAAGAAGTTACTGGGTGCCACCAACACTATTGATCAGAGGCAGCACTAGGTGGCCCTTCTCCTTTTCCTCAGGAAGACTGGCCTGGCCAAGAGTACAAAGGCAGCCCTGTGGGGAGTGACTGGCTCCAATTGTACTGGTGTACTCGGTCTGAGTGATGGGACAGCCACAGCAGAATGGGTGTCTGCTATAACTCTTGGGAGAACCAGAGGAGAACAATGAATACTTCATAAACACACATAGGATGCAGTTGTAAATTATGAAATGTGTCTAATAGGAAACATGGGAGAGCAGCGGATTAGCTGCTCCTGGTTCAGACAGGCAGTCAGTTGTGCTCTCTCAGCATTTAGGCTAAAGAGTGTCAGGAGGAGCACACTGCTACGGGGAAGTAGACTTTTCCAGGGGGAGCACATGAGCACTCGCTGCAAAAACTGCATAGTTAAGAGCTGAAGGTACAGCAGCCAGAGATCCGTGAGCCAAAGACCTGGTAGAGGTGGAAGATGCAGATTGCCAGCAGGGAGCACTGGCCTGGAAGTGATGCCAGGGACATCTGTGCTATCCTAAAAGCTACACAGAGCCTCTAGGGGAGCTTCACTCACTGCTGTCCTTGCCACTATGTGACCACTGGGTACCATGTGTGGTACTAAACCTTACGGGTTTTGCTCACTGAGGCTCACCAAATTCCTTATGATTGATTAAATTGATAGTGGCTTCAGAATATTGTTCAGTTACTAATAAATAGATAAACAAAACAGAATCTATATTATTCTGTGATTTAAAAAAAATACAGGATGCTAGCTATGGAATTCTGACATGTGGTATAACATGGATGACCCAGCACAGACATGCTCAGTGAGACGAGCCAAATACAAAAGGACTTCTAGACAGACAAATCCAGGCCGGGGAGGGGATGGCTCAATATGCAAAGGGTTTGTGCGAGTATAAGGCCTGAGCTCTGATCATTGGTATACAACTAAAGAGTCAGACATGACAGCATGTGCCTACAATCTTAGCAACAAACACTGATCACAAACAACACTGACCTATGGCCTTCGAATACACGTCTTGTACATACATGCAAACATCGCACACTAAAATAAATAAAAATAAAGTAGGCAAATTCATAGTGACAGACTAATGAGGGCTTATCAGAGCTTTGAAGGAATGGATATAGGGACTAGAAAGTGATACTTACATTTGGGTTTCTTTTTGCTTTGGTGGAAGGTAGGGTAGAAAGAAATTCTAGTGAATTGGGTTGCAATGGTAGCTCTAATACATTGTAAATAAACCAAGACCTACTGAGATTGTATACTTTTAAATGGCTCTTTTTATGTGATATCAATTGTGACTCAGTCAGGAAAATCCTAACCAGGCTGAGTTCTTATAAAAATAAAAACAAAAACAAAACAACCTAACATTCAGCAAATGGCTTTCTTTGGTCTCTTAGACCACATGACCCGCGGTGAGACTGGTAGAATCTCTGTCTTAGGTTCAAATTCTTTCCCCTCACTTGTATGATGCCAGTGTTCAGGGGAATTATTTGGAAGACGTGCTAAGACCCTATCAGGGCATTGCCCATGCTCAACATGGCTAGCTTGAGAGGCGTCAACAGGTCACACGGAAGTAGGCATCACCTCAACTCCAGAGTGGATGCAGTCTGGATGGTGTCTTTGTGACAGGAGAGCTGTGCAGCCTGGGGGCAAGTCTAGTGAGTGTTCTGCATGGTGTACCCATCTGTAAGATGGGGGCAGAGCACTTGCCTGGAGGATGCTTGCATGGAGGATGCTCGTGTGGAAGATGTTTGTACCGCCATTGCTAGAATACTAGAGAAGATGTGTGTGGAGCGAAGAGAAGCGGGAGATATTAGTAGGGAGACCATTACTAACTATCTTATTGCTACACTCTCTGGGGTCTTTGCAGTTAATTGATTTATAAACACCCTTTGGAATCCTCCACGGAAAAGAAAGAGTTAGTGAGGGAAATCAACATTTATTTGTTTCTGGTTTTCTCATCCAATCAGGGTCTCCTGACACACACGTCTGGAATCTCGGGATGATTTTACTCCATTACTCAAGCTGGTCTCTGCTTGTTTTCAATTTAGGCTTGTAAAGCTATGTTTGGGGGGGAAAAGATGCATGCAAATCGGATTTTTACATTTCTGATAATATTTTCCCATTGTTCCGCATGATAGGCTCAGAGGCGGTTTATCTTCATTTGTGATTTATTTTCAATTGGCAGCTGTTCCTAACACTTTAGTTCTAAACCTTGTTTTCTCCACAGACTTTGTCAAGTTGTGAAAGCATATTCTAAAATGTCCTTGATGTTTTTAAGACCCCTCCCCCCCGCAACCTATTTTGTAAACTCTGGCTTTGTCTCCTAAGGTTCTCTTACAAAGCAGGAGAGCGAGCTGTATTTCTGGGTCAGCAGCAAACACTAAATGTTCTTGCTTGCTTTCCATTGAAATTCCCCAAAGACTTTCAAAATCAAGGCAAAATGAAACAAAATGAAGCACACTGCAAGCAGTTCTGGTGGAGCAGGGGAGTGGGGGCTTGCTTCCCCTCCGTGAGATCTGCAAACACAGCAGTTTGGGAGGCAAGCCTCCCCGCCTGTCCACAGTGGGTCCCAGCAAAGCCTTTGACCTAAGTTCTGGGAACCTGCTTAATGAAGAGCCAGTTTGCTTTATTTGAGTTGGACCGGGTATGGAATTTATACACAAATAACAAACAAAGGCATGGCCGAAACCCCAAGCTCCTCAGGAGGTCCAAATCTACACTGGAGCAGAAATAGGTGGACATACAATTTTTTTTAAACTGTGGACTTCGACACAGTAAGGAATAGGACTCCATGGTGCCATGTGAATGCCTTTTTCTACCATCTCAGAACACAGTAGACTCTCAAGATCTCATGGAATGCTTCTCTTTCCTCCACGTGAGAGCTCCCAATGCCAGGCATGGAACCCAACCAAGGCTGTGTGGAGAGATGCACAGACAACCCTGGGAAGATCCCCTTCCACCTGTGTGCACTTCCTTTGACTTCATCACTTCCCTTTCCCCTCTAGACAAGTTCATTGCATCTTTATGCCTAGAGCAGCTGTGAGGACTACAGGGCACTGCAGGGAGCAGGCCAGCAGCAAGGTGTCACTCAGCAGAGCTTAAGTTATCCCTGCTTGCGGGGAGGAGGGGGGGTGCGCGGGGGGGGGGGAGTCCTCGAGAATCTCATCTCAAGCGGCTGCTGTCAACCAGCCATCAAACCCTTGCTAGGTCTCTGCCGTTTAATTCTTGGAGGATTCCACAGCAGGCAGATGGGATGACTAACAGTGAGAATGTAGTTTAAAGCAGACTGGGCAAGAACTGATTTTTTACTCTGTGCTAACTCCGCTCACACATCTTACATACTTCTCTTAGCACCCTGGGAGGTAGCAGCTAATGTTAACCACAGGGTGGACTCAATGAGAGCAACTTCTAGTGTGTGTCTGGGGCAGGGGCAGACTGAGAAATTCAGATTGACTTCATTTGGGGAATACACAAGACGTTCTTAAAATTCTGTGTTGCTTTTTTTTTTTCATTTTCTTCTCTTCTGCTTTGAGGCGTGGCTCACATAGTCTAAGGTGTCCTTCATCTCCTTATGCAGCCAGTGATGACCTTGAACTCCACATCCCCCTGCCTCTACATCCTTAGTCCTGGGATCACAGGCATGTACCACCATATCTGGCTTTAGGAAATGCTAGATATTGGAGCCAGGGCTTTGTGCATGCTAGGCAAGCGCTCTTACCAACTGACCTAAATTCTTGATCATTGATGCTAGCTATCTGAAGATGAAAATACCCACGATAAAACATGCCCTATGTTCCAGACACGTTTTGGGAATGGCAGATGCTGCTGATCTCTCCTGTCCTGAGTCTAGCTTGCAGCCGGCTGTTTGGAGGTAAAAGGTATGATTGCTCTAGGATGGTAAGGATATTGCTGTGGGAAGAAAAGTTTGACTCTAGTGACTGAACCCAGCAAGTTTCTTAAACCTCACATCAACCAGTTGAGCAAATGCTCATAGTGCTATTCAGATACAGTGGAGGGCTGGTGACTGAAGGCTCCTGTTGCTTTAATTCTAGTCTTTTCCAGACTGCCTACTCATGGTTTGATCATCCTGTGCTTCAAACAGAAAGGTTCAGTCATAAAACAGTGGTCTGATTGTTTTGAGTACTTGGAAATGGAGGTTAAGACATCTAAGCGATTCATCCAGTCTAGGATGCACAGCACTGTGCATGATCCGGTCCAGCACTGGAAGTAGGGATGAGAAGTCCATAGCACAGCCTGTACCTTCATCTGGCTTCAACAACATCCTGGGAGATAAGACCACTAGTAAACGACAGCTGGGGCGCACACATGAGGCCTTGATGCTTCATTATACTGCCTATATTGGCGGCAACAAGCACAGCTTGCTGAGAAGATATGGTGAGGAATGGGGACGATGATTCTGAGAAGTGGAAGAATGGGCCTGGGAAGTTTCTAGAAATCTTTGGCTAAGTGTATGTTGGGGAATCATGATAAATGCTCTAGGAAAGTTGTACTGTGTTAGCCAACTGACAGTTGAACCTAGTTCTGCTGCACTAGCAGGTAAGTGTGATGTAAAATCTAATCTGATCCAAGCAGCTTCTATTGATGTCTGTGGTTGTGTATGTCTGGTATTGGGGACCGCATAAAGAGATAACAAGTAGCTTGTACACCATTAGTGCACACAGACCTAGTAACAGGGCCAGTGAAAGGCACAGGCTATGGTGAAGCTGCATACGCTGAGAGAACGTGAATCTTCACTTGAACTACATGGATTTTCAGCAGGAGAATCTCTGGAGAAGATGATCTTAGGTTGTGCATTTGAAAATGAGTAGATAGCCATTCAGCAAGTGAAGGCAAAGATAGACATTTGATCTTGACTTTCAGATCAGGAGGACTCTGTTCTAATTAATGCTTCAATCCATCCATTGCTAGAATGAAGATCTGAAGAGACGACTTAGAGCAGTGGTTCTCAACCATCTTAGTACAGTTCCTCATGTTGTGGTGACCCCCAACAAGAAAATTATTTCATTGTTACTTCATAGATGCAAGTTTTCTACTGTTATGTATCATAAATATCTGGTATGTGGGATATCTAATATGTGACCCCCAAAGGGGTCATGATCCATAGCTTGAGAATCACAGACTTAGATATCGGAACTACAGAAGATAGGGCCTCATAGCGTTCGCTGGCAATGTGCCATTGTAGAATGTATCTTGACCCTGGATCCTTCCAGTTACATCTCTTTTATTTCTGGTTGCTATGAGGTAAGCAAGTTGTCCATACTCCTCCACTATGTGGAGCTACCTCACCATAAGTCCCAAAGCAACCATAGGTGTCAGCATTCTGGGCTATCTTAAGATGAGGAATTTGGTTTTTTTGGGAAAACCCAGCAATATACAATGGTGGCAGGGAGTAAAAGCCTGTAATACAGGATGGTGAGTGATGAGGAGCGGCTGAGCAGGAATGAACACAAAGAGAAAAATGAAGGTGAAACTGTAAAGCCAAGAGACCCAGGAGACACCTTTGAAACACTAGGGCATCCCCTCCAGTGATAGTTCACCTTGACTAGGACTAGGAGTCACCTGGGAGACTTGCCTTCAGGCACACCTCTGAGGGGTTATTTAGTTTAGGTGAGCCTCTGGGCATGCCTTGATTAGGTTAACTGAGGTAGGAAGATTCACCCCACAGGATGGCAGCACCATTCCCTAGGCTTGGGTCCTGGAGTGCCTAAGAAAGAAAGATTTTTAAAAAAAGACTGGAGAGGTGGGGTAGATTTAGCAGTGTAAAGGAAGTAAGGAATAAATAGTAAAGGAAGGGGAAACAGTATAGACAAAAAAGGAAGCGGGGGGGGGGGGGGGGGGATACAGAACCTGCTGCTCTCAAAGAAAGGGCAACAGAAAAGATGGCCTGAAGGAGCGTGAGGAGCCGGCTCTGGGGACAGAAAGATCATCTTTCTCAGAAACTGGTCACACCATGACAGGATATCTTTAGAGGTGCTCATTTGCTGAGGTGACATTCTGGGTAATTGCTCACTTTCCCACTTTATTTTAAACCTGTTGTAAAGCACCTCTGATTTCATAGTTCTCGTCTCAAAGATAACGGCATGGACCATGAGGGGGAACTGCTAATACCCCCGCACCCACTCAGTTACGTGCGTACACTTCTGTTCCTCTACAGCAAAGAGGAGATGTCACTTGACATTTAAATGAGAATGGTTTGGAAATTGCATAAAACCACTTCTTGTTGGAAAATAACTCCAATTATCCTTCTTTAAAAAATCTGATGTTTCATAAGAAAGGCTTTTTCAGTGACAGTCCTAAAGCTCCTAACTCAAATCAACTTCAGCAACACACTAAGCCAGCGGGCGACGGAGCTTAAAAAGAATCAAGGGCATGCTTCACTTAAATACGTCTGCTTCTGGATTAGCTTGGGCATATTACTGCGTAAAATGCTGCCGTTTAATATTAACTCTTCTCTCCCCCATGCCTAGACAAAACAGGGTTGAGTCCACTCGAGCGCAATGTCAACAAATCAGGAGAAGAAAAAGACGATTCCCAGAAACATGAAGCACTGACCAGATTCACTCACATTATGTGGAAACCCCCGCCACTCCACTACCCCTGTTAAATGTTTAGGAGAGGGTCTGCCATGGGTGACATGTGGGTATTCCTAACGCCAGACTCGGTCCTGAGAACCTCGTGCTTTTTTGGCCCCTGGTCATGAGGAAGAATTGTTGGCATTCCATAGCAGCCCAGGAACAAAGCGGAACACTCAAGACAGGGCTGGGTGCCAATATTGAGAGTAAGTCACCAACTAGGAAACCCTTGCTGTTATCTAGTGCTCAGTACTAGGGAAAATGTCAGTCATGAGATGACCTTGTGACTCTAAAAACGCATCTGCAGTCAGAATGGTGGCCATGAGCGGATAATGCCCTCAATGCAGGGTGGCGGCAATGTGTGTGTGTGTGTGTGTGTTAGGGGAGGGATCTAAACAACCAAGAGTACAAAGTTACGTTTCTTAGAATCTTGTAACTCAGGAGTGGTGACTCTGGGGGCATGCTTATTGAGCTCAGGGCTGGAGGATCAGCTTGGAAGCGTGTCTGCAAACTGAGAGCAGATAGTAAACCTGGAGAAGAACTCCAGGAGAGGGCGTCAGAGGAAGGTCTGAGTTCTCTACCCTATGCTTGTGGGTGGCAGGGTTTGTGGCTTAGGGTATCTGGGGAGCATGCTTCACCCCACTAAGCTTCCATATACTTCCCCGAATGTGAGGAAGAGCATGAAGCTCAGACACAGCCTTCATGCTCCTTGGCTACTTCCCCCTTGCTGTCATCAAATAAATGTCAAGAAGCTCAAGGAGGGAAGGACTAATTTGGGATGACAGTTCAAAGTCAGGGAGAGGAAGACTTGGCAGCAGGAGGGGAGGGCACAGTGGCGGGAGTGAGGGGGTAGGGACATGGGGGAACCTCTGGTCCCTTTGTATGTGCAGTCAAGAGCAAAGCGTGAGCAGAAGTTGGGGTGGGGGGAGCTCTCTCAAGGGTCTACTTCTTCAGTGAGGCTCCACTTCCTAAAGGTTCCACAAGCTTCCCAAAACAGTACACCACCCAGGGACTAAGTGTTCAAATACGTGCACCTGTGGGACACTGCACATTCACACCGTAACACTGGTTTGTCAGAGAAAACGAAGGTTAATGTTATATTTTGGAGATTAAGATGGGCCCAAAGGATCATGTGATACAGGCTTGAGAGCGACTGGATCAGGAGGGCTCTGACTCTGCTAATGGATTAATCTACCGAGAGAGTCACAATCTGCTGTAACACTCGTGTGCTCCAGAGACACAGAGTCTCCTTTATGGGTTCTCTCCAGTGCAGGCCTTACCCCTCCTGAGTCAGCTCAACTCTTTTGTCTGAGTACTGTGATGGCTGCTTCCTCCCTGGTTTCCCCAGCTGTTACTTCCATTCTCAAGTCTGGCCAATCAGAAGGCGTTTCCTGCCCTAGGACCGACTCACTATCATTCAAAGACATTTAGTAAATACCCCCTCTCATTTGCACATACACTTGCATGTTTTTGTCTGTGTGCATATGCATATAGAATCCAGAGAACGGCCATAGCTATCATTTCTCATATCATTTCTCAGTCACTGCCTACCTTTCTTTTTAGACAGTTACTCTCATGATCCTTCAATTTGTAAAGCACCTAGGCTGGCTGGTCAGAAAGCCCCAGGGATCAACTAACTCTGGGATTACAAGTAAATACCACCTTTTTTTTTGTGGGGCTTGGGACTACTCATGCTTGCAAAGCAAACATTGACCAAGCTATGTCTCTAGCCCCATTTAGTGTTTCCGAGGCAAAGACCATACGTTTACTATTACCCATTAATTCCATGTCCTCACTGCAAGTGTTTTGCAAGAATCTGCCGATTGCAATTGTAGGACCTTCACGGGACACCCAGTTATCCCTGCTGTAGTTGGAGACGCTGAGGCACAAGAAATCCAGCAATCTTCTCAAGGCTACACTGCTAGGGTTTCTCCTTAGTTTTGTCTCCTCGGGTTAAAATGTTCTTAACCTCTTGGTGCCACTTAGTTCTGAATGATACATTTTTATTCTGTAATTAATTCACCTCCTAAAATCAATTCATACTCGCCAGCCAAGAGGGTCAAAGGCAAACACTTCCTGCCCTGCTCTAGACTGGAAATAGGATTGTCCCATGGAAGTCAGTATTGGATGGATGGAGAGGGCACTTGGTTCTACAAGGGCAAGCAGAGGGCTCACCCACTTGCTGGAGAGCCCTAGAGAGGCAGGCTGTTAAGCCACCTTGCCTTTGACACAAGGTAAAGCCCTGGAGCTAAAAGTGCAGCTACAAATTCATGGCTTTATTTGCTCAAGCTGTTCTGAGTCCACAGGTCTTTACTAGACTGGTCATTGTCGGAACAGAACTCATGGTCCCTCTCAGGCCAGGAGTCTGTCTTAGAGCAGAAGTGCATCTCAGTATTCATGCTGGCTAGCTACCCTCACATAAGAAACAGAAGGGAAGGTGAATGAGCAAAATCCAACCCGTGACCCCGAGTCTGCCTTCCACCAGGCTCTTCAGAGCCTTTTGAGGCTGTAGTTTCCTGCAGCATAATCCCAGATTGTATAAACAGGGGTTCTCAGACTGGACTCCAGAGGCTTATGGGATGTCCCTTGGGAGCTGCCGCTGACTGAGGCTCACCTTTGAAACTGAAATAAACCAACATTTAAGAGATAAGAGTGAGAGCAAACAACTCCCCTAGGATAAATCACTGGGGGTGAAGCAGACTTAGACCTCTGCTCACATGTTTACTGGAGCCCAGCAAGGTGTGTGCATACACGTATTCAAATTAATCAAATGTCCAGTCACACACATCTTTATGGTGGGAGTTCAAGCTAGCTTTGTTCTTTTTTGTTATGTCAAGGTTTTTTCAAAAATGTTTAAAAAGAATTTTCAATTCTTCAAAGCTTTTGCACTTAGCATTGTTCTAACTCTCTTTTCTTCCTCGTTTCTTTTAAGAATGTAACATTAAAGTGGTTGGCTCTATAGGGCAAAAACCTTGCTTAGATAAGGCCATTATTAATATATTATTACTAACTGAAATTTTAATGACAGAATGGTGGATTAGCCCACAGTTGTCAAAAGATAACTCTGGGTGGAGAGAGGTGAGACGGCTCAGTAGGTAAAGGTGCTTGCCACCACCCGACAGCTGGTTCGACCCCTGAGAAGCTTACATGGTTGAAGCACAGAAAAAATTCCTGAGAGTAGTTCTCTATCTCCACACACTTGTCACACATGCTATGTCATTTATGGGCATGCACACACAACACACACACGCACACACACACACACAAATAAATAATGCAATTGAAAAAGAAATATCTCACAGAAAACCCCTTACTCTGTGGTCCAGTTTTCTCCATTGGAAAGATTTCCTGAACCTCCAAGACACAACAGCACAGCCAGGGTGCTGGTCACCCTAATACAACCCAATTCTGTGATCTTATTAGGATTCCCACTTGAGCTATGATCGTTCTCTGATTTTTTATCCAGTTTATACTATTGATCAGCTTCCAACCACTCCAGTTTATAGTTGCTATAATGCACAACTGCTGGTCCTTAGCCTGTAGGATTTGCTAAACTATGGTGCTAAGTTCTTTACACACAGAGCAACAATCAGTCCTCATTCTTGCTTCCTGTTGCTGGTCCCCGATGAGTGGCCTCTGCCTCTGACTAAAGACAAGGTGGCTCATTCTCTTGGTGGCGCACACCTTTAATCCCAGGACTCGGGAGGCAGGGGCAGGCGGATCTCTGTGAGTTCGAGACCAGCCTGGTCTACAGAGCTAGTTCCAGGACAGGCTCCAAAGCCACAGAGAAACCCTGTCTCGAAAAACCAAAAAAAAAAAAAAAAAAGAAGTTAGGACATGGCCAGATGCATCTCTCTGGACTATTACAAGAGTGGTCCTCACCAGACCTGAGAAGCCTGTCTGCTGATTGCTCTTCCAAGATGCCCAAGTGGTCTGGGTCCTGCCCTTCTGAGAGGGGTTGCCTTGTGCTTTTCTTTAGTTTTGAGAGCTATTCTAGATCCTTCCTACAACCTCTGTAGGTTAACTATAACCTCTATAGGTTAACCCTAACCTCTGTAGGTTAACTATAATCTCTATAGGTTAACTCTAACCTCTGTAGATTAACTATAATCTCTATAGGTTAACTCTAACCTCTATAGATTAACTATAATCTCTATAGGTTAACTCTAACCTCTGTAGGTTAACTATAACCTCTGTAGGTTAACTATAATCTCTATAGGTTAACTATAACCTCTGTAGGTTACCTCAGCAAAGTCTATTTCTGCAAAGAAACTCATCCCCAGGTCAACCCAGAGATGGCTCTTTTCTCTTCATAGGAGGAAGCAGGCTTCAAATTGGCAGAAACCAATTAAAGTCAGTGGATCAGTTAGGGTTCTTCAGTCCATTAGCAAAGATGGATAGAAAGATGGATGGATGGATGGATGGATGGATGGATGGATGGAGGAAGAAAGGAAGGACAGTGGAGAGATGGGAGGAGCTAGGTTATGAGAATCACATAATCTTTTGGTGTTTTGAGGCAGGGTTTCTCTGTGTGGTCCTGAATGCCCTGGAACTCATTCTGTAGACAAGCCTAGCCTCAAACTCAGAGACCCACCTGCCTCTGCCTTCTAAATGCTGGCATTAAAGATGCGCATCACTGCCTGTCTCAGCTTACATAATACTGAAGCCTGAGAAGCCTTTCTGTCTGCCACCCACAAACAGGGAACCAGGGAAGCTGGTCATGGTGCTCAGTTCCGGGATGAAGGCCAGAGAGCCTAGACATCTGGTGTCTAAGAGCAGAAGGAGAGTGTCCCAAGTTCATGAGGGTAAGTGAGTTTACCTCTTGCCCTTCCCTAAACCTCAGCTGACCTGGTGGTGTCCGACCACCTTCAGCAGATTCAGACCCTCCTAGAGACATTCGGGTGCAATGCTTTGTAGTTCAGTGGTATCCCTTAGCCCCGTCAAGGTGCCATCTAAAGTTATCCACCAGAGGCCCTGAGCTGTGAGGCAGTAGAGCAGTAAGTACGCTGAGCTGGGTGTCTATGTGCTGACCCGATGTCTCAGCCCAGAGCTTTCTGCCTCCTGCAACCCCATGCCCCTTCTCTGGGACATCTCCACGGGGGGGGGGGCAACTTTATCCCTGCTCAGACACGAGTCAGCAGCTCTCACAAGCAAGGCCCAGTCATAATTGCTTTCAGGAGACAGGACATCCCTGCTGAGGACTGCAGTTCCCAATTTCGAGGCCATCGCAGAAGTGTTTCCCAAAACAACTGTGCACACATGTACACACGCTGCCTAAACACAGGTCTGCTTCAAGCTTCCCCTTCCCTCACCCGTTCCCTGGGAACCCCCTCACAGGAAATGTTGTTTTGGCAATTTTTTTTTGTCACAGAAGAGAAAAGGAGGGTGTGGGGGTGATACATATATTATGATTTCAGTCACTGCAGTTTCCTCAGCTCCGGGCCATGCTTTGACAACTGGTCTTTATCAAAGGGTTTTCATCTGCTTGCCAGTGTGTCCTCCGTCCTCATGACTCACGGTGGGGACTCGTTCCTTTCAGCTTAATCTGTGCCAGCTTATCATTTCTCTTGTTCCCGGGAGGTGGGGAGGGGGGTCGGGGGTGTCTGCTGGAACAGAATGAACTCAGCCATGAAGAAATCACCAGATTTCTCTTTGTGTTACGAAAAGCAGCTAACGGCTCTGTCCAGGACTGAGCCTGCTCAGAGATTACAACGGGGCATCTGCTTCTTGTACGGCAGAGTGGAGCAGGATGGAGAAAGGCCTGCCTGCCCTAAGACAGGTCCCCGGACAGCTCTGGGATTCACTGGGGCTGATAATAGCCCTTGGGGGAGGGGATGACAAGGTCTTCTCAGACACCATCCCACTCCTGCTGAGGGGGCTTCCTCGGGGGCAGGGCGCTGTGGAGAGGAGTGGAGGGTCTGGGATAACCAGCGATAAGACACTGGTTCCTGTCTGGCCTGAGATTGTACAGGCTTTGGGAGAGAAGCCTCCGGAAGGACTGAGGAAGGCCCTAAACGCCCCTCACTCCTCTTCTATGGAGAGGGCTCATTCTGCTCATGGAGATGGGGGTGGGAGGGTGTGGGGGGGTGAGGGTTGGGTCATCACCAGCTCATCTGCCCCACGCTGTGCTTTGGCAGAGATGTTCAGTCCAGCTCTTGGCCCTTGCCCAGGTCCCTCCTAGGCAGTGCTCCTTACTCCCAGCCCCCCCCCCCGCCTTCTTTTCATAGGCTTCCAACCCCAGAATGGGTCAACAGCTGGACTTGGTTAGGGTCTGGATCCAGTGCTATCACCTATCAATTGCCTGAGCTGCTCTTAAGTCATCTGAGAGCCCTGTGTCCTCTGAGGAACAGGGACATTTGTTATATGCACTGCACAGAGTTGATGAGCAGGAAAATGCTGCTGAGCACACCCTGGGCTCCATCCTGGGGGGTTGTGTTCCTTAGCATTAGCTTCAGCTCGGGCAACTTCTCAAGATGGGGATGCAGCCCTGATCCAAGGCTGCTCCTCCTTCCTCCTGCCCTCTCTAACAGTCCATCCTGCGTGGGTCTGTTATGCGGCACTGGTCTCGGGTTTTCCTGGCTTCCTTCAGGCCTGCGGTCCACACTGTCCTGGGATTCCCATGGTCCATCCGCAGCAACCACACTCTTTAGGGGTAAAGGTCCTCAGCTGTTCTGCAATCATGTTCCCAGGCCCCCTTCAAGCTACTTGACACACTGCCATATCTGGGGAGTATTCCCTCCTTTCTGGAAGGATTTCTTAACATGTTCAGAAACTTCTAGCATAAGCCTCAAAAATGTGCCAACAAGAGAAAAGTGTTATTAGACACACATTTCCCACTTTGACTAGGGCTCTCCAAGATACAGATTCATGTGTTCAGGTGGCATCGGGAGAAGGCCCACAATGAATACCTTGGTCAGTCTGGGACATCAGTATTCTAATGTCCTGTACAAGCTTGTGCTTCACTTCACAGGACCCATAAGGTTACCTCAGTGACTGATGGGCCATTAGGCTGGTAGTGTGGATGGTGGCCGGGACAAGTTCCTCTTCCTGCTGAAGTTAGAGAGGTCTTATCAGTAGCTAGAAGCAGGCTTGGGCTTGCTTGGGATGTAAAATGTTAGCACTTTTTAATCCTAAGGAGTTGAAGCAGGTTCATGATAACCTCAGAGGGACTTCTGAGGTCAGTCCCAGCTCCCTCCTACTCCCACAACACATAGTCACCTCCAAAACTCAGCCTCTTTTTGTCAGAGAGACCTGGAGATGTTCACAGAGGTTCTTTCTGCACGGATAGACATCAGTTGTAACAGGATTCAGTTTTCAAAAGCAAAGGGGAAAGGTTCCCAGGAACACTTATAAGTAAACCAGAATAGAAAGTGAGGTGCCTGTGGTATCTGACTTTGCATTTATAAATATCCAACCACTCTTGCCTCCAAAGCATGAGAAACCCCTCAGCAGGGGGTTCCTCCACATCGCACCTGTCTCATGTGCCTGTCTCCTCATAGCATAGTCTGACATCTCTTTACCTGGAACCCTGGCCAGACAGTGTGGATGGGGTGAACGTGGAAGTGAGAGTTGGTGCAGGCAGGAATGGGCACCTGACAGAGCATTTACTACCCTGCCAGGAGGAGTTCATTCCCCTACCTCCTTCTCATTAGCAGCTTGGATCCTTCACAGTGGTTTTCACCCTGCTGCCCTCCCCCCAGGATCAGCTGGGTACTCCCATAAAAAAAGACAGACAGACAGACAGAAACAAAAAAACTGAAGTCCAAGAAAAAGTAGATGAACTGGCTCCTCTCCCTAGCTGAAAGTGTGCAGGCCGAGCAGGCTAACAGGGAGCTACTGTCACGCACGACCGACTGAGAGCTTGCGAAAGAAAGGGGAAAGACCATTGCAGAGACCTCAGCCTGGGCAGCAGAATTCCAGCTTCAGAGGGCTAGCAAGCAGCAACTCTGGCTTTCAAGTCAGGAGCCCTGGGCTTCATTTTCACCTTGGCCTAATTGTGTGAACTTGGGCAGGTTTTTCCCTGTCCTTCAAGTCCCCATCTATACAACGGAAACCAAGACACAATGATGGTTGAGGTTCCTGTATTTATACATCTAACCCAGCTCCACACTGTGCTCAGATCTGTCCTGAACAGTGGGCACATAAAGAGCCAGAACAGCCTCTACCGTTCTGGGGACCTGTCTCTTTGATCTGCAATAGCTCAGTTCAGAGAGCAGACTATGCCAGAAAAAATGTAGAGGAACTTGGCGGTGGTGGGGGAGGGGGGGAGGGAGGGAGACTCCCTCAATGACCCTGGAGAGTTTCAAAAGGATAGAGATGAGGTGGGGGAAGAAAGATAGCTAGTATAACGTGTCTGGGGGGAAGATAGTTAATAATGATAGGGCAAAGGCCTTCTGACATAATCCCTGGGGTGGGGAAATCTGCACTAATAGTGACCATGAAGAGAGACTTCTGTGGTTTGCCAAGGTTCGGCTTTTACAGCTGCCACTGCATTTGTACCCAGGAGCCATGGTCCACAGCTGAAACCTGCAAAATCCATGGTCCCAACCCCCTTCCTCCCCAAACTAGAAGAACAGTGTCTACAGTATCCTCCAAACCCAAGGGCACAGCCCCATGGTAATCTCCTGAAGTCATGGTAAGAAGATGCCAAAAATCTCTCTCCTATTTATGCCTCTATACTTAAATTTATAGATATACCCATGTGATGGAAATTCCATTGCATCATTTATTAATATTCTGTGTTCCATGTATGTCTTAGTTAGGTTTCTATTGCTGTGATTAACACCATGACCAAAAGCAATTTGAGGAGGAAAGGATTTATTTCAGCTTACAGTTACAGTCCTTCATGAAGAGAAGTCAGGACATCAACGCTGGAACTGGACTTACACATGGCTGTGAACTGCCCCGTGGGTGCAAGAGACACAACTGCTCTTCACTTCTGAGTCATATCTCCAGTCCCAAAGCCAGTGGCTGTTTGGAGATGCCAAGGATTGAAGAACATTTTCCTTTTAGTAAGAAACAAGGACTGATAATGTTGTACTACTCAGTCTCTAAATGTCGGAAAGAATCGATGTTCAGGTTGTCTCAGTCTCTGAGAAGTTCTAAGAACTGCTTCTAAGGAAAACCTTGTCATGTTTTTAGAGTGTAAGTAAAGTATGCATCACTTAGTATTTTGGTGCATGTATATGTGTTTGCAAATGTGTGTGCGTGTGTGCACATGTGCGTGTGCGTGTCTATGTATGTATGGGGGTCCCTGGACAACCACCAGTATCATTTCCCAGGCACTATCCATGTTTTTGTCTTTGAGACAAGCTTTCTTACTTGCCTGGAGCTCAAGTGGAAGGCTGGCCATCCCATGAGCCTCAGAGACTGGCCCGTTTTTATCTCCTGAGCAATGGGACTGCATGCATGCACTACTTACTGTACCTCCCTTACCCCTGGGCTCTGTGGCTAAAATTCAGATCCTCATGCTTGTGCAGTAAGCTCTTTTCTGACTTAGCTATTTCCCTGACACATATAAAGCTTTCTGAAAAGTCACGTGTCAGAACACAGTCCAAGAATCAAATCACATGAGGGGGATTTCGAGAGCTTGTGAGACTCCTCCAAGAAAACAAGACATGGGTCTTGTGACCTCAGTTTCTTCAAAACACAGACTTGCTCTTGGCATGTGCTTTTGTGCTCCTCCCAGGTGCACTGGACAGGAGCGAGTTGACTTCAGCTGTTAGTCATGTGCCTCTATAGAAAACCATGCTTTCGCCATGTGTGGCTTGTCCTTGTGACTGCACACCTTACTCCTGCGATTCTTCTTAACCCTCAGAGTATAAACTGTCTGATGCACTGAATAAAGTAGGCTATTGCATGAGACTTTAGTCCACCTCATTTTCAGGCTCTGCTCTCCCAGGTTCATGTACCAACCAGAACAGCACCCAGGAGGTTGAAACAAGATCTCCATTAGTTCAAAGCCAGCCTAGACCACACAGTAAGACCTTCTCTCAATTCCCATCAAAGTCACTGGAGATGTAGAATGAATTTGATATTTCTAGATATAAATTATTGGTTACTGGATCACCTTAAAATGAACCATTACCTTATATGCACAGTAAAACAACATATATTATATATTATACTACAATATAATACCATATTATATAATACATGGTATATAGAGGTTTTGAGTATATTTGGTGTATATCCATATAAGTATTGAAGCTTCAAATATATTCTATGAATTCCCATTCTTTATATAGTATTTGTGTTTATTTTCATAATTTCCTTTTATGAGCTTTCCTTGCCAAAGATTATAGAAGAAAAGATGTCAACCCATCAAAAATATCCAGCTGACTCTTGTCTTTGGCAGCAGAAAGCATCCATTTTACTTCAACTCCTTCCAACAGAAATGTTCTCTGCATGTCCATCTGGATTCCTATCTGTGAAGGTCAGTGGGGAGGGAAAGATGGACATGCTCAAAGATGATAGAACTGGCCTTTGTGAACAGAATCTGTTTTAAGATTTGCTACCTCAAACTGAAGTTTTATTCTCGTGACTAATAGGCTCCACATGGGAGGGTATAAGAAACAAATCCCGGAGTCAACACCACACCTCAGTCACCTGATTTAAGAATAGAACAAGCATCCTGGAGGTACCCGAGCCCTATGTCCATCATCACCTTGTTTTTGTCAACAGCCTCTGAAGAGGCCAGTATTTCATCACCGAGTAGACCATGCTGGCCCTTCTGTTTTCGCCCAATGGCACCCATGCCTCAGGTTGAGGGGTTTTGTCTTGTTTGGGGTGCTTCCTAGCCTGCATCCTCCCTACAGTGTGGGCATTGTACTTGGATAGCTGCTGGTCAGAATCGTTCCTCGGACATGTTCTTTCCTAGACTGAACATTCTCATGTGTTTAACTCACCCAAGGAAACAGCCTAGTCTGACTATAAGGATGCATCCCACACTCCTCCTGTCTCCAGGGAACAAGTTTGAAGCCCAGGGCTTCCCAGTTTACAAAACTACAACTGTGATGGGCTCACACAGGAATCAGTTAACTAGTTTCCACTCTTAAACATGGTATATTCTCCTTGATTCTCTCTGGGTCATCAGTACCTGTGTGTCTGCTTCTGTGGCCAAGCCACATATTCTTCCCAGAGAGACGAGAATGGATTCTGATGCTCAAAGATCCTAGGGCTATAGATCTCAGAAGCAAAGTGACTGTGGAGAAAGCAGCTATCTGGAGAAATGACTAACCTTTCAAATATAAGGATGTACTTTATGGCCTGGTGTTAGAGCGCAGAGGTTTGGAATGAAGTGCTCATAGAATGGAAAGTGTGGTGGTTTGAATGGGAATGGTTCCCATGGGCTCGTGTATTTGAATGTTCAATTCTCAGTTGGTGAAGCTGTTCAGAAAGGATTTGGAGATGTGGCCTTGTGAGAAGAGGTGTGTCACTGAGGGTGGGCTTTGAGGTTAAAAATGTCCATGCCAGGCCCAGTTTCTCTCTCTGCCTTCTGCTTGTAGACCAGGATGAAAGCACTTAGCCCCAGCACCGTGTCTGCCTGCCTGCCTGCCTGTGACTATGCTGCCTGCTGATTTTTGGTCATAGACTCACTCTCTGAAACTGTAAGCAAGCTCCCAATTAGATGCTTACTCTTAGAAGCTGCCTTGGGCATGGTGTCTCTTCACAGTAATAGAAAAGTAAAGTACAGAAGGGGTGATGGGATCAAGTCACGATCATTACCTTCTTTGGTAAGACAATAAACTGGATCCAAATGTAAAGAATGTTTAAATATATTTCCATAGCCCCTATAGTAAAATTTTAATATTTTTAAAATATATTTCTATCCAAGCTTTTAACATACTACCTATCCTACTGATACAAATACACAATCTGACATTAGTTACTTTTGTCATTTGCAGTGAAAAAATACTCAACAAAAGCAACTTAAGTGGGGGGGAGTTTAATTTGGCTCACAGTTTAAAGGGGCCGCTCCATCATGGCAGTGACGGCAGGGTGGTTGGAGTGGAGGGCGATTGGTCACCTTGTATTTGGCTTTGGAAAGCAGGGAAAGAAGATGGCTTTCTCATGTTGCTTTCTCCTTTATTATTCTAGGACCCTAGCCTAAGGGTGGTTGTACTCACACTCAGGGTGGGTCTACTTTTCTCAGTTCAACTTTTCTGGACTCATTCATTTTCATGCACATGCCCAGAGGTATATTTTCATGGTGGTTCTGAATCCATGTTCAGGGGAGGGAGGGAGGAAGGGAATGTAATATCTGTAAAATGTTAATTCTGCCTGGAGTGTTGATAGTACAGAATCACTATTGATTTTAAATCTGATAAAAACCATTATTTTGCAGGGTGTGGTGGCACATGCCTTTAATCTCAGCACTGGAGAGGCAGAAGAAGCAAGCAGATCTCTATGAGTTCAAGGCTAACCAGGTCTGGAACAGCCACCATTACACACAGAGAAACCTTGTCTCAAAACAAACAAACAAAACCTCATTATTTTAATACTCCATATATAAGGTTCTTTGGGTGAGATGATGGGATGTGTGGGGATGGAGAGTTTGACAGAAAAGCATTCATTATTGTAGAAGGATTATCAGTTGGTGGATACTAATTTTTAAATCTCATTATAATCAGCTCCCAAGCCAGCCAACAGGCAACCTGGACCCTCCTGACTCACTCCCATCCACAGCCCACAGAAATTTGTAACTCTCTCTGATGCCAACTTGAAGTGAAAACTGGGGTCAAATGAGGTTGAGCAAGGTAGGGTGAATGAGACAGAACATTGGACATAGCTGTCTGATGTGGACTGGGGTAATGAGAAGAAAGGGTGGAACCAAGAAGGCACAAAAACAGGCCACAGCCCCGAATTGGGACTTTTGGGAAGCCAGAGTTTTCAGATGAGATTTCCAACAGCCTGGAAACTGTGGCTTGTCTCTAAACCTAGTGTGATAGTTGGTGGTAGTTTTCAACTTGATGGAATCTAGAAAATGACCTGTGGACATTCCTGTGAGAGATCGTCTTGATTACATTAGATGATGTGAGGAGACCCTGTCTGTCTAGAGTGGGGCGAGTGAGCTGATCTAGTGCATGCATTCTTGTTCTCTGCTTCTGATGGTGAAGGGCAAATGAACAGCTGTGCTTCCGGCTCCCGCTGCCTTGACTTCTGCACCATGATGGGCTGTATCTTGAACTGTGAGCTAAAATAATCCCTTTCTCCCTCAAGACGCTTGTGAAGCCAAATCCAAACACTAGCACGGCAGTTCTCTCCTGCATTGTGAGTTAGAAGCACTCCAGAGGGAGCTAGAACTGGATGTCAGCACACAGTGCTGAGGAGCACAAGTTAGGTTGGAGACCAGCATGGGTTATACAGAGAGACTGACTCTCTTAGAAACCAAAGAAATTGATCTGGATATCAGAGCAGCTCTTGTGAGTTACAGCTTAACTACGTCTTTATTTGCCAGTTGGGACAGTGGCTTCACCAAGATGAACGATCTTCCTAGAATCAAATAGAGAAAGACTCCACAAATTCTTTATTACATATATTCATGAAGGAGCATTGGAAGTAGACCTCCTGTTTGATGATCAAAACATATCAGGAGCTCAGATTCTTGGTGTTTAAATAGTGGTAAAATATAATATATTTTATCAATTTATATTTTATAATTTTATTATATATGTGTGGGTATATTCTGTTTTAACCATCTGGGAGTGTGTAATCTGGTAGCAAGAGACATATCCACAGTGTTGGAACCATCACTACCACCTATTTCCAGGACATTCTCAATTGACCCCACCCTAAGCTCAGTTCCCATTAAACTCCTGCTTCATTTCCTCATAGCCTGTCAGTCCTGCTCCAATTTCAACCCCATGAATTTGCATATCTTACAAACTTCGTTGTTTTGGTTAATTTTAACTGGAAATGAGATTTGAACTAGGGTTCGCTGGGAAGAGAATCTCAGTTGAGGAACTGCCCAAATAAAATTGGGTTGTGAGTTTGTCTATAGGGGGTTGCTTTGATAGTTGGTCTGGGCAGCACCATTCCCTATGCAGGTGATCCTGAATTGTATAAGAGCATTAGCCAACAAGACAAGAGACATTAGCCAGCAAGAGGTGCCTTCCACAGTTCCTACTGCACTGCTTGGCTGTGAAGTGAGTTCCTTGGTCAGAGACAATGCTGTGTGGAATAGCAACCAAGAAGAATGTGTATATCCCTTTCTCAAACAAAATCTAACCCAATTAAAATGAGCTTAAACATAAAAGCTGAGAGAAGGCTATCAAACTGAGGGAAGTAGTCTAGCAAGAAGATGGTTGAAGCTGGGTGTGGTGGCACATGGCTTTAATCCTAGCACTCGGGAGGCAAAAGACGACAGATCTCTGGAGTTTGAGGCCAGCTGGGTCTACAGAGCTAGTTACAGAACAACCAGGGTTGCACAGAGAAACCGTGTCTTGATAAAAAAGGAAGAAAAGAGAGAAGAAGGTAGGAGGAGGAGCAGCTGAAGCTGATGGAGTTGTGGCTGCCATGAGATCTGCCTAAAGTTCCTGCCTTGGCTTCCTGGCTGTCATTCACTATGATATGGAACCGTAACCTAAAATAAATCCTTTCTTCCCTAAGCTGCTTTTAGCCAGAGTGTTTATCACATCAACAGAGAAGAAACCAGGGCAGTCACATAAGGGAACTACACTCCAGGTTGACCCTTCAGGACGATGACTTTGAAGTCAACATATCTTTACAAAATCCCCTACTCTTGTACTCTCCTGTGGTAGCCCGAGAACCAGCTGAATCTGGCTCCACAAACTTAGGAAAACTGCACAAAAGCTTCAAGCTCTCCTGCACACTAATTCTGCTGTCTTAAGTGACTGATGAATCTTAGTGGCTCATGTGAACACAAGTGCCATGGTTGTTTTACAGAGAAAATGAAAACCAGAAAAAAGTCAAGGAGATGTTTGCCCTTCATAAGTCAGCTCATGCAGCACCTGGACATCAACCCAGCCATGCTTAGGGGACAGGGACAGTGCAATGACATCCACAGATAGCACTCGGTACTCTCAGTGGCCAGAGATCACTTCGAAAAGACAAGGCTGCCATTGCCATGTGTTTGGGATGCAGCTTCAGAGAGAGGGAGCTCTGCACTGCAGGATTCCCATTGGCAGACCATCATCCCGTATGGGGTCCAGGAACTGAGCAGCTGAAGTGAGGAAAACGGATATGGAAATCTACTTCACTACTTCATCCTCAAGCATCCTTTGCAGGCCCTCATCTCTTACGCAACCTGATTAAGGATGCTACACTCCCAGGTTGCCACAAGAAGAGACACGGTTGATCTTAAACGCACGTAGACGCTTACATGTCAAGTCAGGTTGGTGGATAAAACATTCCAAAATGGTGTTCTGACCTTTTCCAGTGTCTGTACAACTTCAAATGAGGAGAGATACTTGAAGGAATTCAGTTCGCATTAGGAAATAAAATTTAGCCCAATTAAAATGCTCTTAAATGTTAATGCTGAGAGACTGTTACCAGATCTTGGGAGTTTCGTCTAGTTAGAAGATGGCGGAAATTGGTAGCTTGTGACAAGTCACAGCTGGTTCTTATGCTCACAGAACTGTCCCCTAGCCCTCCGCCCATGCACTCCAGTGTATTTCAGTGCCCCCCCCCCAGCCTCCTGATTCTCTGAGGTACGAGCTATGGTGAGCTAAACATATGTGGTCACACCTCATAGGAGAAAGCGCTCACTGAGGCAACTGGGAAATGTACCAGCTGCAATATCGGGAGCCTCAGACTTACAGGTGGATTTTCCTTGCTAGGCCCAGCTCTGAACAACAAAACTATCTATGAGGATGGCCATGATCCTCCTGGTCACCAAGCACCTGTCCTAGGGATAAAATGACAAAAAAATGCTGATATTTTAATTTTATTGAGGTTAATCTTCATTAAATAGCCACCTATGGCTACTGATTTCTGACTGAAGTATGAATATGTGATTTTAGGAAATGCCTTGAAATTACAGATCTCCATACACTACAGAGAGCTGGAGGCAGGTATCTGCCTTCCTAGAAAGCTTCCCAGTGGTGCCAACACTGCTGGCCTAGAAACAGTTTCCCGGGTTTCATCTGGGGAGGAGGAACTGCCTAAGCTTCTAGAAGATGGGTACCCAGTGCATGGATGCAGACTAGGAGGAACGTGGAAGAGGTGTTAGAGGGAGCCTACATGCCAAGAAGCTCCACCTGTTGTAGGCGCTGGCTTAGAAACTGTATGGAGTAGGCATTGTCTTTGTTCAGCTCACCATCACCCTCCATGGGTCACCTCAGCACCAGGTTCCATGTTGTGCATTTATCTTACAAGACTGTGCCAGCCATAATCCACATCTTTATGCCTCTGCTCGTTGCTGCAAGGGTACTCCTCGGTATGTTTTTAGGGATCTTTACCCTGACCAAAGCAGCCTTCCTGGCACTTCTTGGGTCAGAGACATCCAGCCCTGGAATCTTCTGTTCTATCATCCCAATTGTTCAAATGTTCCTCAAGGTCAGTCAGTTCTGCATCAGAAATGTTGTCCAAGTACCTTCCTCTGCCTGTGGACACTCATTTGGTTCATTCCCTTCTCCTAGCTAACAACAGCAGTCATGCCCACTCTTTATACCCTGCAGTACCATCTTCCCACACAGCCAGAATTAGCTGAGCCATGTTGTGTGACTACCCTGCTCACAGGCTTGTCTGTCATGCTGTCCCACCATCATGAGAAAATTCTAGGTCCTCACATGGGCAGAAAACCCTTCATGGCTTGGCTATGCTGCTTCTTCCTGCCCCACCTTGCTTAACAGCACAATAAAATATTTATTTCTGCAATTTCCCTTCCTCTTTACTCTGGACCTTTGCTTAGCCTTGGGAAGTCCTTCTGTATATGTGTTGCCTTTATTGATTAATGAACAAAGAAGCTGCTTTCAGCCAATGGCTTAACAGAATATAGACAGACTGGAAAAGATATATAGAAAGAGTAGGCGGAGTCAGGGAGAAGCCATGTAGCCACAGCCATGTGGCGATACACAGATGAATAGAAATGGGTCAATTTAAGATATAAGAGTTAGCCAGAAATATGCTTAAGCTATTAACCAAATAAAAGTTTTGCAAATAATATAGTTTCTGTGTGATTATTTCAAGTCTGGGCAGCCGGGGATGAACAAACAGCCTCCGTCAACATTCCCTCTCTCCGGAATCCTCTACCATCTGTCCACTTCCCATGCTTCATGACTATGCAGTGCAACTTGGATGATGCTTCCTCAGATACATCTTGAATGACATTCATTTATGCATCTTCCTTCCTCTCAAGATCAGGCTGGTAGTGTCCCATACCTTCCTTCCTTGGCTACAAGCACCACTAATTTTTGTCTGTTGCTTCTTGCCATGATCTGTCTCATGTTGGCTTGTTTGTAAGAGGTTAGATTTTTACCTTATTCATTGTTGTCTCTCCAGTGGCCACCACCAGGTCAGACTCTTCTGACATCGCCAGTGCCCACCACCAGGTCAGACTCTTCTGACATCGCCAGTGCCCACCACCGGGTCAGACTGTTCCAACATCGCCAGTGCCCACTTGTCATATGTGAACCAGATATTTGTGAGCAAATGATGAGGGGGTAAGTGAATGAACACATATCAACAATGCATTAGCAAAATGCTGAAGAGTATTTGTGAGCAGAGAGGTGCAGCCATGAATCTAAGCAGCTGAGAGTCTGAGAGTTTTGTTCTCCTAGATTTGACAAGTACTTAGAATCAACAAGGAAATCAGAACTCATGACTCTACAGGTGGGTTGGGGTTCTCTATGAAGAGAGGAAAAATCCACACACAAAGATTTTACAACTAAAGTTGTTGAGCATATCAACAATGAAATTAAAATCCTGCCTGTAACAAGAACCCAAAGGATGACTCCTGCTAATCCAGGCCTGGTCAGAACTGAGATGTATGGTCATTACCCAGCCTTAAGGAAGAGAACGGGTAGGACCCATTTTTCATTCATCCATAAAGGGTAAAGTGGGGCACAAAATGAATCCAGCAGTGTAGTATTATAAAATAACAAGTACCACAGGCATGGCAGAGGAACCAAACTGAAGCCACTTAAAGTGAGCATCAGAGATAACAAGAGCACTAATGTTTCAACACTGACTGTTCACAGTGACCCCATTCTCAAGACCAAGAAATGGGGGAGACCTTAAACAGCTTCCTGTAGAAATAACAGTTGGGTTTCAAAGCTCCTCTCTTGGAACTGTCCCCTATACCCTGCAGGACATACCGTCAACCTCCTAGTGACTTGTGTCTCATTACTGCAGGCTGCTCAGGGTCCATCATTCATTCACTAGTTTTATAAGGGTTCACTGGTGCCTGCAATCAACAGACTGTGGAAGATGGTGAAGGAACATCAAGACCTCCCCTCTGACCTTAGGCCATTCTTGCTTGTGTTGCCTTGAAGGCGCCTGTTGACTCAGCAGTCTCATTCACAAGTGCACTGGCCAATTTTCCTGAACTTGCAGGGTTGTTTTTTTGTTTTTGTTTTACTGTTAACTCAAGCACGTTCATCCCCACTTAATCTCATCTTGTTAGTCTTGGCCCATGGATCCAAAGTGTAGAAATCTCTGTAATCCAGATCCTTCCGGTTCAGGACCACTTCTCCCCTCAGCTTTGTGCTGCCAGGAGATGTGATTTGGGAACCCCATTATGTCTTTATAGGGGCTACTGCTAAAACCCTGGGCCAGGGGGAGGCAGAACGCACACACTGCCCTAAGGCAACCAGCAGCAGCTTCTCCAGCTGTCTAGTGTGATCCAGGTCAGCATGAATGATGGTCTAACATCCTCTTACAGGGGCACTTGCCAAGTCTTAATCCATCAGATGCTGTCTCCATACCAGCCACACTTCTCTCCTTTGTATGGCATAGTCTGAGAATATATATATATATATGTATGTATGTATGTATGTATATATAAATACTCTTATAAAGATGTCTCAAAAAGTCACAAGGAATCTTACTATTAACTGTTTACCTAAAAACATGCATAATCCTGTGTATGAATACAATACATTGTTTTAATGAACCTTTCAGTCTGAACTTGTGGTACTTCTTTTAAGAACCTAAGAAAACCCAACAAAAACCTTGATAACAGACATGAGAGCCGTCTTGAGTTATTGGTCATGGCTGTTCAAGAGACTCCCAAAGCAGACAGCATCCCGTTTTTGCCTTTGGTGGTCCCTCAGAGGTGGAAGCTAAGTTTTTGCTAAAGACACCATGTGCTTCAGAAACAGGGCCCAGAGACTGCTGCACTGGAACTGACCTGATGTCCCTCCCCTGAGGATTAATTTTCATGAGAATAGAAGGTACCATGCAAGCCTCCAAAGCAGGTAGGCAACTCACAGTCCTACTCATCTATGACACCTATGAAGCAGCCCACAACACTTATAAGTAACCAGCATGTTGTGATAGCCCTAATGTGCAATAGTGGCACACATATGTTGGTAGTAACCAATAGCTCTCTGATTGGACTTAAGATCCACTGAACAAGAGGGAAACCATGCCTGGCATTAGAAACCTAGACAACTAGTTAGTCCTGGTGAAGTTATGGATATTGGAGAAGAATCTAGAACCACTATTTTGCTAAACCAGCATAACCCCTAATGACAATCTATAAACATTTGTCCTTACTGCAGTCTTCATCTCTCAACAAGGAAGTGTATCTTTGCGATGGAAGGAGACCACTATAGAAAACCACGACCAACCAAAATGCAGAGTTATGGAGTCCAATCCCAATGGATGCATCCTCAAAACAACCCCCATACCTGAGGCCCAGAGAACACTGAGGGAAAAGGAGGGGAAAGATTGTGAGAGTCACATGACCAGGGAACTTGCCCCGAATAACACCCTACACACATAACATCTCACCAACATAGCGGACAAAAGTGAGCTGAACAAGGACGCCACTGATGGACATGCTAAAATGAATGAGATCTGCAAGGCCTCGACCCTACATACAAAAAACTACAGACAACTGAGGAAAGCGGGGAACAGGAGAGGGGGGCTTCCCTAGGGAAGAGCACACCAAGTGATTGCCCAATGCCAAACAGTCAGCCCTGAAAACATACCCACAAGCACATTATATGGATTGAGCAAGTTATATTTAGGGCCATGAGTGTGTGCACAATTAACAATCAGTGAAAAGGGGGCCATGATTTGAAGGAGAGTAGGGAGGAGTATTTGGGAGGGTCTGGAGGGAGGGAGGGAAAGGGGGAGATGTTATTGTATTACAATCTCAAAAATTAAAACAAGCACCCGCTTAGATATATTTATGCCCACCATGGAACAATGTTCAAACACCCTCTCTACTATGGTTCTGGAGCAAAGTGCTAATTAAACTTGTTCCTTAGAGATGGCTGGAACTGTTCCAGACAGAATAAAAATCAATAGTGACATTCTTTGCGCTCAGAGAATTCCCAAGTATAAATTTAGTTTTCCATGGATTTCCCACAAGCAACCACCTTTGATGGGTCGGGGAACAGGGCTTGCAAATGGAAGGCTCCCTGGGGCTGAGAGATGGGTTGAATGGGGTCTAGTGCTCTCAATTTGAGAAATACAAAATTGGAAAATAAAATGGCTGTCTAAGCTGGCCAGCATGTCCCATAAAACATGTTGATGAAAGATGCAGTTTCTGAAACACTGAGGAATGACTAGGGAATCCATGGGGATGCAGAGGAGTCAGAGCGGCTAAAACCTGGTCCCGGTTGTCCTATCGGCAGACAGCAATGTCCTGATAGATGCTGCTTAAGGAAACATAATGTTTCTTTAAACATTCAATTATGGCTACACAAACACATATTTTAAGCCACCAGCAGATCTCTGGACAAATTAGGGATGCTAGAAGGCAAACCAAACAGATTCCCTGAAACGAGTATTTAATAAGAAGCCAGCCCTGTGAAGAACCGTCTTACCGTGGAGGAATTTGCAAAGGATAATGAGGGGACTCTGCCAGAATCAGCTTTAGATGAGAGCTCTTATGACTGAAGGGGCCAAGGCGACTTTTAGTTCAGTTTTAATTGCTGAGCAGGTTTTTAATTATAACAGATTTCAGGGTACCCAGGGGTTTGGTGCTCAATAGGTAGACCATCTTTGCTCTCTGGGAGTTGCCAGAGGATGTTCAAAGGTCTTTAAAAAGGGCCCTGCACTGGGTGTCCTTTCATGACTGGCACACACGTCATCCTTCCTCTTTTTAAACATTCCTAAGTCTTGACATTTTAAAATGAAATTCTTTCCTAACTTATAATGTGGTATTTTCTCATTGTAAAATGATAAAGGCTTTTATAATTCCTGTGTCCACAGCGATGTGGCACGCATGTTGTTTAAAAATAAAAATGGGGCCGGGCGGTGGTGGCACACGCCTTTAATCCCAGCACTTGGGAGACGGATCTCTGCGAGTTCAAGGCCAGCCTGGTCTACAAGAGCTACTTCCAGGACAGGCACCAAAACTACAGAGAAACCCTGTCTCGAAAAACCAAATAAATAAATAAAAATGGACACCATGTATGCAATTTCCTAACATGATATTTACATTGGGTAATCACGGAATTTCTTTTTGATAGCAAAGTTCTTCATCATTTTAATATCTCCCGCCAATATAATTTTGAAGAAGAGACTCGACAGTGAATGACTTTGAACCTGGGAATAGCTCCTAGGCTGTAACAGGCTGGCCATCTGATTGGTCAGACCCTCAACTGTCCTGGATGCTAAATATTTAAATGACCTGTTCTTATTTCTTAAAGCTTTATTTGAGCAAACTTTCTAAATTTAATTTCCTGGGCCAAAGGCTATGGAAATTAAAATTTAATTATATGATGTTTGATTAATTACCTTTTGTGTCTGACAGCATGAGGAGAATCGTAACATTTTTACCCTGCTCACAAAATGGTACATTTTGGGGTATTCCTTGCTTCATTTTTAATAGACGTGTAATCTTCTTCTAGAAAGGTCACACTGAATATTTGGGCAAAGCATCATTAAAAGACTAATAGCAGAACGTTCTAATTATGAAAACATTACTTTTAACAGAATGTGGTCGTTAAAGTTGGCACAGGTGGGGACTGAGGATGGAGCACACACCAGGCCCTGGGTTTGATTACCAGCAGTGCGAAAAACAAAATCGGTACATATAGCAATCGGTAAATCAAAGCTAGCATCCAGAGGGGTAGGTTGTGTCCTTGCTATATATTTTAAATTTATTACAATAGTTTTTTTATTACGTTTTTTTCCTTTTTGGCCAGGACTGGCCTGGAAATTTCCTATATAGCCCATACTGGTCTTAAACTTATGGAGAATTTCCTGCCTCAGTCTCCTATGTGCTGCGATTACTATGTATACCACCATGTCCAAGTAATCTATATACTTTTTTAAAAGATAGATTTACTTTTATTTTATCTGTATGGGTGCTTTGCCTACACGCATGTCTGTGTACCATGGACTGTAGCACCCAGGGAGGCTAGAAGAGGGCACTGAATCCCCAGAAATTGCAGTTACAGACAGCAGGGAGCTGCCATGTGGGTTCTAGGAACAGAACCCAGGTCCTACCCCAGGAGCTCATAACCTCAGAGCCATCTCTCCAGTCCCATAATCCGCACACTTCAAAAATATGGGCTGATGAAGAGATTAGGGGGAAGAAAGACATTGAGAAGAGACGGTTTCACGTTTCTAAGTTTTCTAATTCTGAGGTTATCTCAGGAAAGGCCTAAAGGGCTGGACAGGATTAAACCAAGGCAACTTGGGGATGATTTTCCACACAAATTATCCCGTCTTGTCAGCCTGCATCACGCTATCTCCAGGGCGAATCACTTCCAGAGGGAGCCACGAGCAGAACGATTAAGCCACTTTCCAACCCAGAGAACCAGATGGGGCCAAGACAGCATTTTATATGGAGGGGCAAGTCAGTAATGACAAGTAAAATGAGAGTACGTAGGACTGTACAAAGACTGTGGTGTCAGCTCGAGAGACCAAAGCAAAGCCGTGCTTCTAAGACAGGAATCCACCTTTGCACTCACCCCGCCACCCAGGGCTTGCATGTTGGTTTATTTTGCTATAACTCTTGGTGTCACCCCCTCGGCAGTGCTCTTGTCCTGTTCTGGAGCAGACTTTTTGCAGTCAAAAACAGAAAGGACTTCATGAGATTTTTCCGTCTCCTACCTGCATCCCTAAGATCATGTGTAAATCAGGGTCACAGCCTTCCCTGTGCCGGGCAACATGTTCCTTCAACAGCTAGATACCCGGAGCACATACCACACAGACATTTCTAAGTCCTGATGTCAATCATAGCAACCCATAGAGAACACGTGACACCATGGGCGTTCTTGTGAGATTTTTGTTTGTTTTCCTGTGTCTTTCATAGCTGTGACCAAATATTTGACAAGAAGCATCTTCAGGGAATGTCTACTCTGATTGACAGTTGGGGAGCACAGTCTATCGTGGTAGAGAATGCATGGTGGCAGGGGTGTGAGGCAGCTGGTCACACTGTTCCCACTGTCAGGAGCAGAGAGCAGATCAGTGAGAAGGCTATACTGCCAATCTACCTTCCCCAGAGAAGCCCCACCTTCTGAAGCTTTCACAACCTTCCAAAGCAGTGCCACCATGTGAGAACCAAGTGTTCAAACACATGAAGACAGTTCATATTCTAGCCACATTCCCTAGTTACCTCAATGGAGATATTTTTAAAGCCATATACTTGCAGCAATGAAAAAAAAAGTGAATTTCTCACAATATTCTTAAATGAACAAAAACAGAGGGGCTGAGGAGATTGCTCAGTGGCTATAGTTCTTGCTATATAAATATGATGACTTAAATTTGGATCTCTAGCACCCACATAAAAGCCAATATCTACAATCCTAACACTAAAAAACAAAGACAAAAGGATCCTGGGGGCTTTCCCAGGGAAAACTTAGTTGTTTAGCTCCAGGCCCAATGAGAGACCCTGTCTCAAAAAGCACAGAGCAATTGAGGAGGTCAGCTTCTGGCTTACACATATAAATACACATCAATATGTGCACACACACACACCCTAATTAATTACAATGTCTAGAAAGATCTTTAAAATATTTTCTTTCTGAAGGCAGATACATAAAAGCAATATAATTTTCAGTTCAAGCCCCAAGTATTCAATCCATGTGCCTGAATCTATTTTCAAGTCATCAGGATATAAGAAAGCTAATACATATCATATATTCACTGTTTTGCAAGCCTTTGATCCACTCAGTGGTGAAGGGTAGACATGTAAGAAGAAACACAAAGTGGCAGCTCGCAGATCCCAGGGAGCAGACTGTGTCATTTCATATATACCGGCTGAAAGTACCGTGTGGCCTTAGATGCCGCATGGCAGGATGTCTCTTCCGTCTGGCTTTCATAGCCACAAACTCAAGCTCTGATCTGAGGAGCATCCTGATTGGTCCCCACAAAGATTCACTCTGGTTTCTGGGACTGTATGTCCCAGGTGGATGTCTTCCCTCTTCTGTCTGTCAGCTCCCTGACTCCCCACCCCATCTTACTGAAGAGTGAGGAAGAGAAGCAAGCTCTCCTGCAAGGGGAAAGCTGCAAGCTCTCCTGCTTTAATCCAGGTGGGACCTGGCAGAGTTATTCCTTTAAACACAGACTGCTTGCTGGAAGACCTCATTTCTAAAGGAAGAATTAAATAGGTAAGAAAAGCCCTTTGTAACTGTGGTACTTGTGGGAGGGCTGGTGTGGGAGGGGGCGTAAAATGGAGGTGAAGAGAGTTCTCAGTAGACACCACTTCACCTGAGAAGTCATACACAAAACATAACAATACCCAGGCTCTCAGAAAAGCAAACAAAACAAACAGTACCCTGTTTTCTGGAAATTTATAATTTCTCCCTTAAAGGAACAAATTTTTAAATAAAAACATATGATGAGTGTGTAATACTGGAGCAAGCTTGTGAGATCAAATACATCCTGACGGTGACCTGATTATAGAACAGGTCCTAACTTTCTCCTGTCGCTTTCTGAACGAGAATGACGTTGACTTACTCGTTCCTTTCCAGACGTAGGATCAGTTCTCGGCTCTCCAGCTGCAGCTGCACAGTCAGCACATCTGGATGGTCCTGGAAGACAGATAAGCAGGAAGTTAGCTGGAAAGCACTTGGCTTCACCTTGCCAATATCCTGATGTTCTACATCACTATAGTCAGCAGAGAGGAAGGAGGGGGCTGTCAAGACTGATTTTGAGGGAGGGGGAGGGGAAGAGGAGGGAAAGAGGTTGATTTTCTTCTTGGGGACTTTCTTTGACTCCAAGTACCAAGGACTAGAGTGGCAGAATTGGAAAATGGGACTCCTGGCCCTGATGTAGTCTTTGTACTTTTTCCTTTGTCTATTCCTCCTTTGAACCTTTCCCTCTGAACATCGACCCTGACCATCCCATCTATCCTTTCCTTGATCTTCCCCAACAGCACAAAGGGCACCTCTATTCCTTATCTGCTCACACTGGGGAAAACCTGAAGTCCTCCCCTAGGCTCTCTGGCCACACCCACCCCTCTACTGACTGTTGCCTGTCCTGCAGAGCTGTTCGCTAAAGCACCACTCCTGCTGCCAAGGCCCCCTCCTATCTTTCCCTCCACCCCTTTCCTGTTCAACTCACAGGCAACACTCAACATGTGCCTTCCTCCTGTGAACCCTTCTAACCCAGGTCCTCCCGGGTCCGCCTTTCTTTTCTTCCCATCCATCTTCTCCAACAGTGGAAGGACACTTACAACTTCAGTCTTGCACGAGCCGGTGCTCATTTCCCACTGCGCTAATAAGATACTGGCATTTGAACCCAGCCTGTGGTTCCCCATGTCCTCTCCTTGACAGGCCTTCAGTTCCTTCAACACATGCCTACCCTGTCCTCCTCCCTCCTTACCTGGCTCTAGTTCCTGATCGTGCCTGCCCTTGGAATGCAAGAGTTGTCTTGCTGCTCCGAGAATTTGCACATGCTGGCTTCTCTATCTGGGATGCGTTTCCTGTCTACTGGACTCAGCTTAAAAGTCAGCTAATAGGAGAAGCGTGACCTCAGCACCAATCTCCTGCTGCTCTGTCCTTTTCCCCTTAGAAGGAAGGGGCCTCATACCTACTTGTGATCAGTGTGTTTGCGTGTGCTTCTTTATAACATTTATGGGAGTGCTGGGCAAACAATAGGTGGGAGTGAAGGAGGGAATCCATCCCTGCTAGGGAAAAGGCTCTGCAGATCTCTCTTACTTACTCTTGCTTTACCGCCCTCCCTCCCCTGCTTCTCTCTGCTAACCCATTTACCCACACATCTGGGGATGCAGCCCAGTCCTAGGGACAGTGCTGCCCACGTTTAGGGATGCGGCTTCCTACCTCAGTGAACCCAGTCTAGACAATCTCTCACAGATATGCCCAGACACTTGTCTTCAAGATGATACTACATCTTACCAAGTTGATGACCAGTTCAAACCACCATAGTATATTTGGAGGGGTCTGGTTAATCAAAAAAAAAAAAAATCTAATAGAGGAAGAGAAGGGAGGGAGACTTTCATTCCGAACCACTCACTGTCTGGATATTTTAGTTTAAAAGCATGCTTACATCCATTTTCCTAATTGTTATTGATTGAAGACCATCAAGCCCAACATTCCCTTTCTGAAGATGATATATTGATTGATCACCTAACAGAGCTACATCCTTTCTTGGATGTGCAAAGAACACTATTCACTGACCCAATCAATCAAATTCTAGTCAATATGCCAAAGACATTTAGGCAGTAACTATGATTTTATCTTTTAAACCGAGGAAAAGCACCTCTAAACAAATACGTAAAGTGCATCAATGCACTTTTCAAAAACAATAAAATAATACAGTACCTACTATGCAAATGAAAATATGGACTATTCCCCAAATTGTAGAAAGCACATTTTCTAGTTCGCTTTTCTGATTCTGTGGTAAACACTGTCACCGAAAGAAACCTGGAGAGACGAGGGCTTATGTGTCTTACAGATTATAGTCCATCGTGAGGGAAGCCAAGGCAGGAACTGAAGCGATGGCCCTGGAGGAATGCTACTTACTAGATTATTACGTCCAGCTTGCTCAGTTACATTTATTACATCAAGCCCAGGTCTAACTGCATAAGGACAGAACTGTTTAAAGTAGGCCCGTGCTGTCTTTCGCATGTGTGTGCCCCGATCTTTTCTTATGAGGACACCTATCTTGTTAGGTTAGGACCTACCCATATGCTACAGATTGAATCTGAAATGCCCCTCATAGGCTCATGTTTTGAATGCATGATTCCCAGTGTGAGATGCTATTATGACGTTGTGGCACATTTATGAAATGGGGCCCTACTGGTGGAGGTGGGGCACTAAGTACAGGCTCTTGAAAGGCTCTTAGTCCCTGGATATGGCTTCACTTTCTGCTTCCTGGTCCATGCTGGGGTGAGTAGCTTCTGCCAATGTATTTCTACGTCCATAAGTTGGGCTGCCACAGCATCCATTCCCTGCCAGGATGACTGAAATTGATGACGAGCCAAAATTGATCTTTTCTTTCTTAATATATCCTGTAAGGTATTTTGGCCACAGTGATGGAAAGGTCATTATTGTACCCTATGACCTCAGTTTATCCAGGCAGCCTCTTAAAGGCTTCCAGATGTTCTACATGCCCATGATTAGGGGTTAGGGCTTCAGTAGATCTGGCAGAGCCAGGGATGTGGTTCACTCTATAATATCCCTTCTTCATTCTTACATCCCACTCACTCCTTACCAGAGGCAACCATTATCCGGAACCTGTTCATCACTAATTAATATCAGTTAACATCTTGATTTCCTTTATAGTTTATTCCCACTATATCTATTTCTAAATAAAACTCTGCTTTTGCCCAGTTTTGAGCATTAGCCCCATACTCAGCCCATTCTTCCATGACTCAGCTAGTTTAGTTTAATCTTATACCTGTACGTCCATATGTGTAGGGGTTGTTTGCTCTGTGTGTTGTTCATTCTCATGGGTTTACAACATTCTATTGTATGAATAATTTTTATATCCACAGTCATTTAAATAGATGCTCACTGATTGTTTTTTTCAGTCACCTCTCTATACATGACTTGACACATACGTGTCGTGTTTGAAACTAAGTCGGTTCTATGGGTGTGGGATTTGCCCATCTGCCTTCACTGGGGATTTATACACTGTTTCTAATCTACTAATGGATCATATTACCTCAGTTACTGGATTCATGTTTCTGATACTCCATGCCTTTATGGATATCTGACCAAAATATTTTTTAGAAGCCAGGCAAGAAAATTTGTTAAATACAGAAGCACAGATTGTCAGGCTTTATTTGTTTTAAAATCTGTATGTTTATTTGCTTGTTGCACGTCTGTGCCATGACACACATGTGGAGGTCAGAGACAGCTTGTCAGAATTGGTTCTCACATTGATTCTGGGATTCTAGGTATTGAACTCAGATCCTCTGGCTTAGAAGCAAGCACCCTTATCCGATGAACCATTCTCAGCCTGAGGCTTTAGTTTGTATCTCCATTAGTGTTAGAAAGAGAATTTTTGGCTTTTGGAATGTGTGATCTGCTCTTCCACGAAATTCCAGCTCATTTTTCCTACTCCTGGCCACATCCCCAGCCCTTATATCTGTCAGTGGCAGATTTTACCATGTAGTGTGTTCTCTGATGCTCAGACAGACTACTTGCTTGCTAATATCAATTTTCTACTGGAAAACAAAAAATCAGTAATTCACAGATAAAAATTACCATGTTTTCCTCACTCCCACAGTGTGCATACACCCTACACCCACCACACCACCCACCCACCCACTGGCACACAAACACACACAGACATACACAGATACAGATACACACACACACACACACACAATTTTCAATGACTTAGAAAAATCTGACCCTGACCTTGAAGCTGAGGCCACGTGGCAGTGACTTGGTACCAGACTTAGCAGCAGCAGAGAATCACCCTCAATAGCCATGCCTATTCTCATCACAGCCTGAGGTTATCCTTTCCAAGGGACCCAGTGAGAGCCAAAGCCATCCATCTGAACCATCCACGCTGGAAGGTCAGGGGGATCTCATTTTTCAGGCATAACAACAATATTAAAATATTGCATTCAAGGGAACTCGGGAATAACTAAATCCCTCTCCAGCACTAAATAAATGTTTCAGACTGCAGCCCTGGCATTCATGGGACACAAGGGAGGCATTTATTGCTATGAATATTTAGAGGCATCTTGATTACCACTTTAATATTAGCACATTAGTTCTATAGCCTGCAAGATCTGCACACCACGGAATGCAGAGAAGAAAAAACTGAACTAAATGCAGGGCAGCACGGTGAGGAATTAAGGCAGCACCATCCCAGGAGGTCCCTGGCTTGGGGCCTATTAGTTATTACATAAGTGATAGTGATTTTTATCGGTGAGTTGGTGATCTTTATTTTTGCAGTGGAAAATTGGTATTAGCATGGCCATGTGCCCAGCTGTGAGCCGAGCACAAACTCTCCACAGTAAAAGCTGCTTGGATTGTTGCTCAGGAGTAGAGTACTTGTCTAGCATGTATAAGGCCCTGAGTTGGATACCTAGCACTGCCAATATGCACGTGCACACATGAGCAAACACACACACACACACACGTGCGCACGCACACACACATGTACATATGAAATGAGGTTTTATTTTTACTTTCCAATACTGGGTTCACTAATTATATTGGGTAATCTCTCCAACTTCATTTTGTGGCCTAAGACACACCATTGCTTTTCCCTCTAGAGAGTACAATGCATGCCTGAGAAAGTATATTCCTACCCTCTTCTGGCCCAGGTAGGGATTTAGTTCCCCTCAATGCCCCCACCCTGGTCCAGTTCTTAATCTATTTCTGATTATGGAATTAATTAACCCTCACATTTGTAGCAAATGATTTAGATTTTTATAGATTTATGTTGCATTCTGGAATCTTATGTTAAAATGTCCTCCCTAGTTTCTCTGTGAGCCCTAACCGTTGACCATTGGCCTGCTCATGACCACTTTAGCAAGCCACGTGCTCTCTCCCTGGTTCTGCCTCTTCTAGCAGATATTACCAGTGGGTATTCATTTGTGTTTTCATTTATTTTTTAATGGTTCACTTCTCCCAGGAGAGCAGAATCATTGTGAAGGCAATCACACAAAGGCCCATCTATGCATGCTTTCTGTACCATGCATGGCTACCTAGAGACACCATAGGCGAAGGATGGCATGGAGACGAAATGGGAGATCCCAAAAGAACACTTTACTTGGGGAGAAGAGAGACACCAAGACTGTAAACTTCCTCTCTGGAGGCATGAGAAGGAGTCCAGACTCTCCTCACCACACACTGTTCCTGAGAAATACACTGAACCTCTCTAGAGCCTCACAGGCTGCCTGCCTCAGCCAAGAGTCTGACACAACTGAGTGTCCCAGGAAGCTATGACACAGGACCCCTACACAGTCAGTGAGGCCTGAGAATGGATATGCCTGTTGTTCTTCTGAGAGTGAGAGGCCAGCAGGGCTTGCTTTGGTTGAGAAAGGTGCTTCCAGTTTTCCACTCCCTACCCCTTGTGATGCTGGAAGAGACCCCAGAATGACAGGCCAATACTGTGCTACACAGCCACACCCCCAGCCCCAAGGGAGCTGAAGGGTTAATCTATCTATGGCCCTGAATAAAACCAACAAGGGTGCTCCTTTCTAGTCTCTTAACATCCCAGAGATTCATTCCTGTGCACCTCAGTATTGAGACACCAAAACAAAAGCGGAAGGCTCTGCCTAGGGCTACAGAAAAGAAGCTGAAAGACTTACGACTTGTGGATATTCCCGTAAGATTTGAGGTGAAGAATAGAGGATGCGGCCAGGAGCAGAGAAACCCTGGGTCCACCCACATGGGACGCTGCTGGAGAGAGCCTGGCAGGGGGGATTTCATGAAATTCCTCTCCTTAGAGGCCTGTCTCCTAATGATTTTGGCTTCTGGACCTCACGGAGACACGATAGTAACAGGACTGGGTGGTGACAGGATGGCCTGGGGGTGCTAAAGTGACGTGGTGGCCGATAAGTAAGACTGTGTGGCGAGGTAATGACTTCATCGCTGTACATTTAATGACATGACATCTGGAGGACAGGATGCCATAGACAGGGAGTCAGGGGACAGGACTGTGAGTTATCATCAGCCTGCTGAAAGTCTGCCTCCAACAGGATCTAGCTGACAGCTCCCCAGCAGTCAGTGACGGGGGCCCTCAGCCCTGTCTGTCCTCTCCCCTCCTCCTGCCTTTAGGCATCTCTTTGGGTAGTAAAGGGAGACAGAATTACCTTCCCAAGTGACCACAACTGCCAGGGACTCAGGAACATGAGAAGGCAATGTCTGAATAGGGAACGTCTCATTAGCTATACCCTAAGGGGCCTATGGTACCCTTGCAACCCAAGCCCACAGGCAAAGCCCCTGGAGGCACACAGGAGGCAGCAGCCTCAAGGCACCAGTCTCTTGGTACCTCTGTAAGTGACATCCTTCCTGAGAAGTATCATCGTGTGCAGATGGCCTGGCTTGGTGTCAGGATCCAGTTCCAGGAACCTCAAACTCCCTCCAAAGGTCCAGAGAGAGGTGGCTGAGCATTTGCCTGTCTTCCAGGAGTCCCCTAGATGGAAAGTTAGGACCACAGAGCAACTTCCCCACCTCCAGCCACAAAACTATAGCAACCGAACCAAGACCTATTTCACATTTTCTTGAAAAACACGGTGTTTCTCTTTAAGAAGTAACTCAGTGGGAGGGCCTCCAGGTAGATGAGTGTCCACAGATCAGTTGTTAACTCCATAAAAACTCAGTTTCGTCACTAGAAAAACACAGAGACAACACTTGTTCCTTCTTTACACATCATTTGAGGAAACCAGGACTAGCTCAGCTAGGGAGATGAAGGGTCCTGTGAGGTTGATTATGAGAAAGGACCTTGAGGTGGAGCAGTTACCTGCATGTTTCGTTGGGTAGGAGTCGGTGTAGTCACATGGCTCTCTAAAGGCAGTACGTGTGTGCATTCAAGTGTGTGTTTGTGAGTGTGGGTTACACATGTGCAGGTACTTGTAAAAATGTATGCATGTAGGGGCCAGAAGTAAAACTTGGTATGATTTCCCATGGTGCCGTCCACCTTGGTTTTAGAGACAGGGTCTCTTCGTTGGCCTGGAGCTCACTGATTAGGCTAGGCTAGCTGGCCAGCAAGCCCAAGGACCCATTTGGTTTTGCCTCTCCAGCACTGAAATGATATGTACCACTACACATGCCTGTGTGGGGTTACCAATAAGGTTAACTGGGACAGGAAGTGCCCCCTACGGGTAGCACTATTCCCTGGGCTAGGATTGAGGACCATATCAATGAGTGAGCTGAACACAAGCATCATTGAGTTCTGCTTCTTGACTGTAGTTGCAACAGATGCAGCTGCCTCCAACTCCACTGCTGTGACTTCCCAGAGGACCTGAGAAACAAACGCATGCTTGCAGAATAAGCAGATTTATAGCCTGAGCTGTCTCCCCAGCCTTGCCTTGCTCACTTTGAAGATGGAAGAAAAAAAATTACAGATTTTGGCCCCCAGCCACAAAGAGCAGATTCTGCCACACCTCTAAGGAACTGAAATGGATCCTGCCTTGGTGTCTCCTGAGACGCAGGCTGGCTGAGTTGTTTTCTTTATCTTGTTGGGATTTGGAGTCAAGCCACACCCCACTCACTGGACTTCAGGGCAGTGACCTGGGAGATGAGAAACAGACACTGTTTTGAGCCATCTAAGTCAAGGCCATTTTTTACGGAAGCATTCAAAGCTGACATCATTAAGAAGATTGTGGTAGGATCTGAGCGGTAAAATGCCTATTTGTAAACCTTCCTACTTGATGAAACGGGACTGTGTCTTCCTCATAGAAACCCAACAGCAAAGGGAACCATGATTTCCTAGCCTGACAGCAGTGAGACACCATTTTACTTATTATTTATTGCAGTTTATCCAGATGAAGCTCTTTTTACAAGCTTTTTGTATTTAGATCTAAATGGCCATCATAAATTGTTTTTCTTTAAAATTTTCATAAAGCGATGTTATATGTTTATTAATTGAGGCTCTATTTATGAGTCAGGCTTCGGGCCAATCCTGGGTGGACGGCTGGAAACAAATTAGCTTTCTCCTTTCTCCCACATGGGAAGACGATTTTAAGTAATCTGTATGTGAGCACCATCACCATAGCAGACAGGCATGAATAAAAGCTTGCGTGGATACAGTGCAACACTCACACATCTCTAAATTTCACCTTGGCTTGAAATAGCTTAAAGGTAATACTTCCTGTGGTGTGCAGACGCAATCGTGGCATTAAAAATATTATAGTCTAGCACAGAATTGCCTTCCAGAATGGCCTTCCAACAACACAGCATGCACCGGGTGAATTAACCAGAAATCTTGGTTTCCTATTCAAAGTTCATTTATCTAACTAATTTGATGTCTGGAAACATTTACAGTCTGCTTTGTTTTCCCCCTCAGCAACACCATTTCAAACCTGTCACTCAGAGGAAGTTAATAGCTTAAGTTGCTAGTTTGTTTGCACGCAAGCTGTCTTCTAGAGAGAATGCACCTCTCTCGTGTTGACCGAGAGCCATTTACCAAGCATCACGGCAATTGCCTTCAAATAAACATTAGCAGAATCTAAGAAGCCCTTTAAAGAGAACTGCTATCGATCACAGTGGCACTGCCAAGTTGCTGTGGACTCAGCAAAGCAAAGTGCAAACAACTTCTATTACAAACAGGATTACAGCTAATTGCTAAGCTTTTGTAAACCCATTCTAACTGCGCCATGAAAGCGACCCCCAAGCTGCATACAGACCTTGTGAAGAGAATTCACATGTCATGATAATCAGACACACAGTACAACTGTCACCAGCTTTGCCCTTTGTTTGCCTGTCATGCTATTTCTTGAGTATTTGAACTTCTGGATAGGGAGGTAAAAGGAAGCAGAAGATGAAGAAAGAGGGTGCAGGCTAATGCTGGTAGAGTAGAACCTCTGGAATTGGGAGAAGAGGATAGGTGTGGGGAATGGATGCAATCCCAGGCTCAGCCATGAGGACGTCAGACTCGGGAAGAGTCCAGGGTTGAGCCCCTCTAGGTGTGAGATCTCCCTGTGGTCTCTCATTTCCCTAGGCTGGGAAATCTTCCAGTCTTCTTTATCAGCAGAGAGTCCTGGGACAGGAAGCCCCACCCATAACATCTGTCACTAAATGAGAAGTGGGATTCAGCTCTTCCTTTTAAAACATCAACGGACCCTCAAAGCCAGTGCCACATATGGGGACTTAGTCTTTTATGCAGAAGGCCCTCTACCTTAGGTTTTTAGGTCCCCCTCCTCTCCTGGGCCATACACATGTCCGGAAAGTCCTGTCCCCTGGCACTGTCAGCAGCAACCACAGGCTTCAGAGTTTAAAATTCTCACCTCCTCCAAACACCCCTAAGGGCACTCCTTCTCACCCTTGCATTTGCCCTCCTTTGGGGCCACACTATTGCTATCTCACACCATTCTCCTCTTAGATCTATATTGACTTGGGTCCTGTGATTTCTTCTGCCGTCTGTCTGAAATTCTGTGCTCTCACATGGTCCTCATCACACCCCACCCCTGGGCTACCCTCTCCCAGTCAGCCCTATATGGTTGTCCTTCAACCTGTGACTGGGTTATATCCGGGTAAACTTGCAGTTGGGAATACTGTAAGTCAAGATGTAATCAGTCCACCTAACCTGCACTCATTCCTTGTTACTGTGATGAAATAACCGGAGAAAGGCGACAGAAAGAATCAAGGGCTGATTTTGGTTCACTTATTTGGCTCACGGATTTGGGGGGGTCTATCAGGGAGAGAACGCTATGGCAGCAGGAACTGGAGGCAGCTGGCCCAATGGCACACACAGACAAGAAGCAGAGAGCAATAAATGCCTGTACTCAGTTCATTCTCTGTTTGCATATGGTTCCAGATCCTGGTGCTGTCTATAACCCTAGGCCAGGCCCCTCCACCATCCTTGTAATGCTGCTGGGCCTATATTTGTGTTTGTCTTTGCAGTCCTTGGCCCCAAACCAAACAATATTGTACCATGTAATCAAAATGACTGCAAGAGAGGGTTTTGAATGTTCCTATAACAAAGAAATCACAAGAGCTTGGGATGATGAAGCACTTGCCCTAATATCTTGGGTTGATCATCATATAGTGGGCTATATTATGGAAATAGACTGAAAAAATACTGGCTATATTTCTTCTACTGAAATATTATATTGTGATCAGCTGATCAGCAAAAATGTACAAAGATTAGTCAACTACAAGTAAAATTTAGGTGCCAAAGAGGTGGCTCAGTGAGTAAAGGCCTTTGCCACATCATCAGCTTGACAACTTGAGTTCAGTCCCACATAAAGGTGGGAGGAGAGAATTGACTTATTATGGCCATATAATGTGTATGTATATGTATATATATATGTATGTATTACACATACATACATATATATATTGTGCAATATATACTCATATACATGAATCATACACACATATGTCACATATACACATGACATATAAATAAAATCATTTTAAAAAATATGTCTTCTGACCCATTCCATCCTTCATGGATAGGGCCTATCAGATTCATTGTTTCTCACCCACTCTGCCTCTTAACTGTGCTGCCATGTTCCACCTAGCATAATGCCACTTGAGTTCATGGCTGTACCTTCTTCACTAGTCAAGGGGCCCTTTGACATTTCGGCCAACTTTAAAAACACACCCACAAGACTAAGGCCATGTTCTCTTGCATAGAAAGTGTGAAATCAGAGTTAAGGCTGGAACTCAGTGACCAGTTCACAGAGGTCTGTGGCTTTGTCTCTGATATGATACTGGAAAACGGCAGGCAGGGAAGAGGGGAGAAGGAAAAGAGAGGGGGAAAAAAGGAGGAGAAAAGGAAGGAGGAAGCTGGAGGAAAGTCATCGAGGTGAGAAAGTTCCATCTCCAGCAATAAAAAATAAAACAGCACAAAACCAAGGCTTGGGGGATTTATGCCATCAATCCATTATGAAATATACCTTCACCAGCAAACATTCCCAGGATAGATCTACACACTGTACTAAGTGCATGGTCTACCCTGATACCAGTCTTGATCTTTGCTACAAAGATCAGAATCATTAAAATATCTTAGAATGGAGATATGGCTCTTAGCTACATGGTAGCTGAAACTGCATCGACAAATTAGATATTTAAATTCACCATTAACATAAATAATGTTCAGAACACAATGGGAAGACAAAGCCTCGATGAGGATGAGGCTTGATAACACTTGGTGCTTACCGAGACCTTGTCTGTTTGGAGCCTTCCTAGAGGGACCAATGTGAAATTGGATCACGGGAGTAGAAGTAAGGCAGCAGGCAGTGAGGAGGTCACTATGAGGACTCTAGGACATGAACCAAAATACAGGCTGGGTGGAGGTGGGTGGGAGGCAGACGACAGCCATGACATCACATGTCTTTGCTTTGGGAGGAAGGCCAGGATGTTCAGGGCTTATGCCGCATCTTCTGCAGAGAAGGGAAGAGTGACTCCATTCCTATGAATGGCCTTACAAAATCCCATAATTTTAGATATTAGTCAATTTAACTGGATGATAAAATAAAACAATGTTGAGTTGATGGCAGGAAAAAGAGAGGACAAGACTCAGCTGTCAGATGGACTGAGTGTGTGATTGCATAATTTATAATGACCCAAAAAGGTTTGTAACTAATGAAAACTAAAATTCCATTATTTCCTAGAGATAGAATGTCTGTTGAAAAAGAAAATCTTTATTTGAGCTGGGCAGTGGTGGCGCACGCCTTTAATCCCAGCACTCGGGAGGCAGAGGCAGGTGGAGCTCTGTGAGTTCGAGGCCAGCCTGGTCTACAAGAGCTAGTTCCAGGATAGGCACCAAAGCTACAGAGAAACCCTGTCTCAAAAAAACAACAAAAAAAAAAGTCTTTATTTGTAAGAATCCCAGATTGCTTACTCAGACACATTCTGTATAAGCAAAAGTGCGTGTACATCCATCCCTGGTGTCTGAGAAAGGGCCTCACCTATGGTCTGTGCTGGAACAGGGTGCATAGAACCTGCTACTTGGCCATCTAGTTCAAATCAAACATTCTCCTGCCAGTTCCTTGAGGGCAAAGTGGTGCAGAAAGCACACAAACAGCTTCGCAGGAAACCAGAGCTCATCTTTTCACAAGAAACTCTTCCTCTCCCCAAATTAATTAGGGTCATGCTGAACTAGGACCAAACTCAAGCTCCATCACTTTCTGCCAGACATGGTCATTGTCAGGTGATCTCAGCTCCACTTCCTCATCTTGAGCATGGTTCATCAGCCGGGGATTAAAGGACACCATTCGCGTCACTACTAGGTCAAGACTGGCACACAACAGCACTCTCTGGGACTCACGGTGAATGTTTGTTCTGGCCCTGTTTCTGTTGCTCTTGTCTCATAACACTCCTACTCTCGCATAGAATTCAGTTTCCAGTTTGCAGCAAGCCATTGTACCTGATCACAAAATGCATAAAACCATGGACTTATTGCTCTCCTCATGGCAGGATTGAGAGGAGTCACTCCTAAGAACCACACCTGAACTATTGCCTGAAGTTATCTGAACAAGAAAAGGGAGCTGGGAACACTGTGAAAGGTGTACAGGACCTGCATGACCTTCCCAGCAAGAACCCACACTTCCCTGCCACCATCCCACCTGCACAGGTTTTAAATTCTTCACCTACCCCAGAAAGATGCCGTTAATAAAGAAAAACAAAACAAAACAAAGAAAATAAACAATGGACACAGAGCGGACAGGAGATGGAAAAGATGTGGTGATAGTGTTGAACAGCAGAGTCACACACAAATTCATGCAAGTACACACATACTCAGGCATGCACACATATATCTAAACATACAAAAACACGTGTACACTTGTGCAAGCATATGATACACATGCATGAATACACACATAAATATATATGCAGACACATACATATGCATGCATATGCATACATGTGTATACACACATTCATAAGCATGTATGCACACGTATACATATATGCACACACATGCATGCACATACATATATGTGTATACACACATTCCTATGCATACACACATATACAAGTATATACACACATATACCTATATGCATCTACACACATGAACAGATTTATACAATACACACATATGCACACACATATATAATACATACACACAAATAGGCATTCATGCAACACCTGCATGTGCATAGGTGCATGTATCTATGCACATACATGTATGTGCATTTGCTTACATGCACATGTATGCACACATATATTCACATATACATTCATGTGTACAGGTAAACACACATAAATGAAGGCACACGTACTTGCAAACATCCGCACATGTGTCCACGCACACACACACACACAAGATAAATTCTGCACCTACACACTTTCTCTTCTCAACCCATCAATTCCCAGAAGCTGAGGTCTTGAAGGACTGGTCCTGGAGAAGAACAGATACGCCCCTACCCCTAGGAACAAAGTTCAGGTTGAAAATAGTTTTCTATTTGGTGTACAATGCCCTGTTTCTTACTGAAACTCTTTTAACATGTAATTAACAAGAAAGCAAAGCAAAGCTATTGCCTCCTTCCCCAAACCCATCAGCGGGGGCCTCAGTCTTTCATTCTTTGAACTGCTATCACTGGGGTCTATGACTGTCTGACCCTCAGTCTACCCTGGCTCAGGAAGCCAGTCAGGTATGCAAGGTTCTCTTCACAATGTAGCAACACTTAGACTAGTTATGATAGCAGCCACCTCATTTAGAGTCCAGGAAGCCCCCTTTCCCCTTTGACTGGTACCCTCTGGGTCTATAAATTCAGTCCCAGAGAGCTCGGGTTCAGCTGCTGTGATCCACTGTTTCATAAGAACGGCTATTGTTTCCGATCTCCCCACACTAGACCTGTGCACGGGCTTTTTTTTTTTTTTTTAATTGAACCACAGACCTTGTCACTTTGCCTACAGATTTATCCTGTGAGTTGTGACCTGTGGGTTCAAACTATCAAGAGCTTTTAACGCTGTAGCTCCTCTAGCCAACCTGGTAGCTGCCCAGGGCCATGCCAGATTTATTAAAGTATGAAACGCCAGTGTTGGTGGGAGGCCAAGAAACAGGAATTTCCATGCACAGCTGGTAGAAGTGTGAACTGGCCCAGCCTTCCACGAGGCAATCTGGAAATTGTTATCATATTCCTTAGCAATGCATACGGCTTTGAGTCAACAATTCCACTCTTTGGAATTCATCTAGGGGAAACAACCCGGGGCACACAGAGAAAGAAGCTGCAAGATGCCTGGCCTATTTCACAGTGAACAGTTGGAACACACCTGTATGTGTCTTCCCACCCAGGGTTGGTTACAAAAACAAACAAGAAACTTCAGTGTGATGCTCATAGCTTTAAAGAGACGATTGGAAGGATAACCCTGAACATTAGCTATTTGAACCTCTCCTTTTCTCTTGAAAACAGCTAGAGAAGATGGCAGGGGCCTTTTGAAATGATGTTTGAAAGCAACGGAGACTTTACACAGCAAAAAAGGCCTATAAGACTATGATCCAGCTTGGGAAGAAAAGCTAATGTTAAGCCCAGAATTTGGAGAGTAGCCTTCTGCTGAAGGCATCCGTATACCTTAGAGGAGGTACCAGAAACTGGATAGGTGAGCAGCTAAGAAATGGTACTGCTGATGCCCATTCCACCCACACCCCACACCCGCCTCAGGCTGGGCAGGGCTCTTAAAACCTTGTGCTCTCTCCACTTTCACGCAGTTCTGGACTCTCTGCCTATGGAATGGTGTTGCCCACAGTGGACTGGATCTTCCTGTATCAATTAATTGAATGAAGACAATTCTCCCCCCGCCCCCCCCACCGCCATCACCAATGTAAACCATCCTTCACTAAGACTCTCTTCCCCAGTGACTCTAGGTTGTACAAGTCTATAATTAAAGCTAAACATCACACTGCTGGATAGCCTACAAAGCCAGTACAGCTCCTACCTGCCATCCACAAAGAATGATCCAGCCCAAGTGCTAACAACTCCATACTGGGCAAACTCCAGCTCCAGTTTCCTTCTAAATCGCTGTGTTCAACCAGATGGGCTATAACTCAGTGAGTGAGAAGAGCGCTCCAGCTTTCACGGCTTCCATCCTTGTTATTTTATTTACACACCCACAAACAGATGTGTTACATACTTCTGAAGACCACCTTTGAGTGGGGGAAGAACATGCCAAACTGTAAAGACATTCGACATATGTCAGGGTGAGTGTTCTTAAAGTAATTACATGTATGCCCTTGATCTGAAAGAGACTTGTCTTTAGGTCTCATGGAAAGGGACGGTGGGGTATGTCAACAGGGCGGAATGAAAATCTGCATGGTTTTGAGTTAAATGTGAAAAAACCAGGAGGTGGGATGAGGAACACGAATGGCAGAATGATGGGTGCTGTAGTGGGCTGGTGGGTTTCTTAGAGGAAGGGGTATGTTTACATGATGTCATAACTCATCGGGTGTGACCGGCTGGCGAGAACATCGAGGACAGTCATCAAGGTTGTACTTAGTTCTGAGCCAAGGAAAGACATGGAACATCATGAGTCCTCTGAGAAATACACAGAAGACGAACACCATATTGCTCACTCTCCTCCCACCAAGATGCAGATATCGTGGCTTGCAAGTTCCCCCGTGCTCCCCCTTACTTGAAGACACAGTGAACAACACTCTGTATCCTGGAATTAGAGTTTGTTCTTGGTGATGGGGGATCTAAATCACTTAATCCTTTTCAAATGAAAGGGACATGTATGGGTAGCATGTATCATGGGACAGCTTGAGGCACTTAAGAGAAATTCTCAGTTCCAAATCGTGTACGAAAACATCCCGATTTTTTCTAAAGTTTCAACATTTTCTGGAGAAGCAACAAACTGTAGTGTGTTCTCCACAGGGATTCCTGCAGCTCTCCAACTCTGAGGCTTAAGTCAAATAATCATTTGCCTTAATCTTCTTATTGTTGCTTAGACTACGCTCTCACCCCCACTATGCTTTGACCATTCCATGCTGTCCATTCGGAGAGACTATGTTTTGGTGCCAAACTCTGCAAGTGAACCCCTCAGTTTTTAGACCTCCCCTCTCTCATTAGCTCATTCCTGCGGCAGTCACAGGCACATTCTCCGTCTCTGTCCCTTTTGTGAGTGAGCATGAGGAGTTGGGCCAAAAGTGGAGAATCAGCCTTTTCTTAAAGAAATAAAATAATTGGTCTTCTATGCTGTTTTGAATATGATAAATGGGCTTCAGCAAAACAAATGATCATACGAAGTAAGACCATGGAGAGATGGAAAGAATTCACCCCTTGCTTAGGGTGAGGATGCTTAGATAATGAGAAGGAGGGGGGCTGAGGCACGGAAGGGTGGAAGGGAAGGAGGGAACTGAGAGCCTGAAGTGATCTCCGTAAACATCAGACAAGATGATTTATACCCAGTTGCTCTCAACGACGACACTTCATCACCCTGAGTTATAGCTCTCTGCTGGGAAAGGATGTTGAGAAAGCTCCGAGACTGTCACAGACCGCATCCTCACACAGTGAGGCCCAGCCACGTGCACTTGGGCTCTCAACATAGTAAATATTCTTCTTACGTCAATTTCTACTACTTGGGCACGGAGATAACAATGTCAGCAAAGAGGTGACTCCCAGATGGGAACAAAGGAGCAAGGGTGTGGATCGGTCTGGTCGTGAAGGAGACAAAGCAGGAGCCTGGATGCCTGTGAGCACACCCATCCTGGGAAATAAGACACAGAGGGCTAATGCAATCCTTTTAATGCCTAACGTGTTAATCATTTTCACAAATGAGAAATTAGTATTTATATTGCTGTTTTTGAGACTGAGTCTTATGTATCCCCAGCTGGCCTTGAACTTATTATATAGCTGAGGATGGTCTTGAAGTTTTAGTCCTCTTGACTCCACTATTTGAAGGCTGGGATTTCAGGCACATACCACGACATCTGATTTATGTGGTGCTAGGAATTGAACCCAGGGCTTCTGGGTATTAGGTAAATATTCTTCCCAAGTCAACTATATCCCCTGACCCTGAAGCTAGTGTGACCCCACGTACTTGGGCAAGTAGAAATTGCTTTTCATGAGAAGATTGGGACATTCCCAATTGTCATTAGAGGTCACCAGACTTTTGATGTTGTCGTTGCTTCTGCTGAGCTATGTGTGTCAGTAAGGTAACATAGGAAAAGCACAGACAGACCTGTATGGCTCTTTGGCCTTAGCTGTTTTTCCCACCTGCTGAGTTAGTCTTGTGTGATCAGTGGGACTAGCTGAATAGTTGCTGAGATCCAGTGAGAAAAAAGACAGGGCAGAGAGATCTAACAGTGTGCAAGGGGCCATTTCTCAAGGAAGGCTGTTCTGGGCCATCAAAAAAGCCTTACGTTAGAAGGCCTTCTGCTTTGAGCACAAATTTGCTTTGCAAGGCCAGAAAGTAAAGAAGAAAATGTGTTTGAATTCTGGTGTCAAACCAGCTTTAAGAACAACCATGGTGGCTTGGTTTCGTGATTCATAACAAATAGCTTGCATTTCCTGATTGTAAGACCATTGCCATGGTGACCTGTCACACTGACATTGTATGAATGAGCAAGGATTCCAGGTAGAAAGTACTCTAAAATTCTCCCACTGACTACAACTGACAGCAATCTGTAAGTGAAAGGGCTATCTGGGGAGTTCAGATGCCTTCCTAAGTCATACCTCCTCCCATGATAAAGTGGCCATAATATCCATTCATCCATTTTTCATGATGCATTGACATGTTTATTTTGCTTAGGAAAATACTTGGGAGTGAACTCTTGCTGTCCATAGCAAATATATGTTGGGCTTTCTAAGAAATTTCCAAATTGTTTCCCAAAGTGGTGTTTCCATTTGCAATATGTAATAATGATAGCTACATTTGCCCTCATGAACACGGTACACCAAATCTAAAGTATTAGTATTGTTAATGTTGTTATTATATGTCAAGCTATTATCTAACAGAAATCTCCACTAAAAGTCTGTCTAGTTTATCCTCCTTTTGGTTCCACAAATTCCATGAAAATTTTATAAAGAAAACGTTTGAGATTGAAGTTTATTGTGAATAGATTCAGGGCCAGGTTAACTGGCCTGTTTTCATTATGGATTATCATTATTTTCTTATCCAATCAAAGTTGTTATATTGAATCTATTACAACTCATAATGTTAGACATCTTGTGGTGGTTTGAATAGGAATGGCTTCCATTGGCTCATGTATTTGAATTCTGGTCATTAGGGAGTGGCACTACTTGAGAGGGATTAGGAGGTATAGCTCTGTTGGTGTAGGTGTGACCTTCTTGGAGGAAGTGCATCACTAGGGTTGGGCTTTGAGGTTTCAAAAACTCCAGCCAGGCCCAGAGGCTATCTCTCCCTCCTGCTGCTTTCACATTCATATGTAAAACTCTCAGCTATCACCTCTGCCTGCATGCTGCCACACTTCCTGCCAAGAGAACTATGGTCTAAATCTCCTAAACTGTAAGCCAGTCCCAGTTAAAGGTTTTCATTTATTTATTTATTCTCAGTTTTTTTAAAATTTACTTATCAATCTCAGTTCCCACTCTCTCCCCTCCTCCCATTCCCTCCACCTTTCCTGCCACTCCAAGCCCCATCCACTCTCTAGAGAGGGCAAGGCACATTGCTCCAAGAAGGACCAAGGTCCTCCCCCCTATATTCAGGCTGACCAAGGTGTCCATCCAAAGAGAATGGGTTCCAAAAAGCCAGTACAAACAGCAAGGAAAATCCGAGTGCCACTGCCAGGGGCCCTGCAATCTGCCCCAGCCATACAACTGTTACCTACATTCAGAGGGTCTAGCTTGGTCCTATGCTGGTTCCTTCCTTGTCTGGCTGTAGCTGGTGAGCTCCCATTATTAGTTCAGATAAGCTGTTCAGTGGGTGTCCCCATCATGGTCTTGACCTCTTTGCTCATATTCTCATTCCTCCCACTCTTCAACTGGACTTTGGTATGTACCTACTTATAAGTGGATACTAGTCGTAAAGGATAATGAGCCTATAGTTCACGACCCTAGAGAAGTTAAGTAACAAGTAGAACCCTAAGAGAAATATATACAGATTCCCCTGGGAAGGGGAAATAGATCTCTGGACAAAATTGGGAGTATGGGGGTTGAGAGAGAAGGGGAGGAAGAGGGAAGAAGGAGATGGTAGAAGAGAACTTGAGGAAATGGGATAGTCGAGATGGGAGAAAGACAGAGATGGACAGCAAGGAAAGAGATATCTTGATTGAGGGAGCCATTATGTGGCTAGCGAGAAACATGGCACTAGAGACATTCCCAGGAATCCACAAGGATGAATGATCCCAGCTAAGACCCTAAGCAATAGTGGAGAGGGGGCCTGAACTGGCCTTGCCTGTAGTCAAATTGATGACTAACTTAAATGTCACTATAGAACCTTCATCCTGCAATGGATGGAGACAGGGAAAGAGAGCCACAACGGAGCACTGGGCTGAGCTCCCAAAATATTTTCATTTTTAAGAGTTGTTGTGGTCATGGTGTCTCTTCACAGCAATAGAACACTGACTAAGACAGAAGTGGTCAGATCTTAATTAAAGTCAGCATCTATCTATCTATCTATCTATCTATCTATCTATCTATCTATCTATCTATCTATCTTTCCACTTACATATATAGATATACACCCATATACATGCACATACATACATATATGTATATATGTATATACATATGCATATCTATTCATCCTTTCACTGTTTTCTAGGGGAATTTCTTTAGCTATCGACATATTTCACATGTATTTGAACTATATTTTATTATAAAATATATGTGTCTTATAAAACACACATAGGAAATTTGGCATCTTAATGTCATCCCCAAATTTCTTGTTTTAAAGTAGTTCATGAAATTTCACTAAAGTTATTGGCAGATTTAGGACTCAGTCTACACTTTGCTTATTTTCCCGTATATTAGGACTTTACTCTTTTTTTGTTCCTTTCTTTAAAGATAGGATCTCACTAAATAGGGAGGCTGGCCAAAAGCTTAGAGATCTGCCTGCTTCTTCCTTAAGTGCTGGGATTAAAGCCAAGACATTTTCTTTTCTTAAAAAAAAAAAAAGTATTATTCGCCATACTTTTGCAATAGTTTCATATATATGGTTACATTATCCACTCGGTGCTTATATGAGAACTTAAAATAAGCATGGGAGTCATTACAGTGCATCTTCCGCTAGTATCTTTACTGCCTTCAACAAGCAACACAATTACAACAGTTTAACCGCCCTTTTCCTGCCTTCCCAGGGCTCATCTATCTCATTTCCATATGGTGCAAACCTCTAAGCATCTTGTTATTGTTGTTTTAAAGCAAATCCCTAAGCATCTTGTTATTGTTGTTTTAAAGCACCAATAGGATTGCATTTGCCAGCACACTGGCTTCCTTGTGCTCTTCCTGTTGTCCAGGGCATCCATCTGGAATTGCTTTTGTTCAACCTGAAAACATTCTTTTCATAGTGAATATCCATTGGAGAGAAAACTTAATCCCCTTATTTGATCACTAAATAACTTTATTTCTCCTCTTTTCTTTAAAAGATTTGTTCCTTTTTCTTATGTTATGCGTGCATGCTGGTGTGGGGAAGAGAAGGAGACAGGTATGGAAGCAACAGTAGAGAGCCCAGGGCATCGATGCCAAAAGGCATAACCACCTTTACACTCTCTTTCACTGTAAACCACCACTTAGGGTGGTACTGTCATTGCCAGTGGGAAGATATAAGTGTCTTCCTCAGAAAGAAAAGGAGAAGGCTATAACGCAGAGCAGCACGTACTAGGGAAACTATTAGCATCATCTCACATACGATGTGACTGGGACAAAATATGAGAATGTACACCCTGATAAACAGACTCACAAGCAGGGTCAGAAATGGATTTATTCAGGGGATAGATTCCAGGCCTCTTCTGTACCAAAGGCAAAGTACAAGGTGTGAATCAGGTCTGGAAGAGGAGGCTACCAACTTCGTCCTGAGTGGCTGCATGTGCAAGTGTTTTAGGATTGAGGCTGGAAAGGTAGAGGGAGAGCCTGAGACAGTGAGGGGACAGAATATAAAGACCTTCCAATGTGAGGAAAAAAGTCAGTGCAGCTCCTGCAAACGAGACCTGTTGCTCAGGGGAGGACAAGTATCATGCACTAGAGTTTGGGGGACAGGACATAGCTTATGCTGGATCCAAAGAGGGGTTTCAAACAGAAAGTTTAGAATAGGCCCTCATGAGGCCCTGCATTTAAGAACCATTTCTCATTGGGAACAAATTTTGGGCACCATCATCCATTCATAAATGAGATGTGACTGAATTAACCAAGAGAGACATAATGGGACTTTTCAAGGAAAAAGATTTATATATTTATTATACTTCCCATGATGATCTTTTCAAACCTTCTCAAAAATATAGTTCCTGAATGTCACGTTGTCCACTCTTACACCTTCATTGACTTTCAATTGCCTTCTAAATAGAACTCAAACTCCACAGCATGGTACCCAAGACCATGCATCATTGGGAAATGTCTCACTCACTTGGAACTCAAGTGCCGAGAGTATCTTATCTATAGTAGGAATGACAATTGCTTACAAAAATAGACAGAGGGCTAGAGAGATGTAGCTCAGTGTGTAGAGCGCTACCTTGGAAGCTTTGGGGACTGAGTTTGAGCCCCAGAACCCATGCAAAAAAAGTCATGGATGGTGGCACACATTTATAGTCACAGTGCTGGTGGGACAGAGGCAGGACACTCTCTGGGGCTCACTGGCTAGTCAGCCTCCCCCTGCTGGCAAACTCCAAGCCTGTGAGAGACCCCATCTCTACAATAACAACAAAAGAGTTGCTCGTGGCTAAGAAATGACACCTGTGCTTATTTTCTGATCTCCACATGAACACACACATGCACACACATACATTTGAACACTCACCTGTACACACACACACACATATACCCCCTTACACATGAGCACACACAGAGACAACACAAAAATAAAAATACTAAACAAGCAGAGGGCTACAGCTTGTCACTCAGAGCACAGTTCACCCAGCCTGCTATTACCCTCAGTAGCCGGGGAGGGGAGAGCAGGGCTCTTTGGTTGCCTCTGACTGCACAGAAATGGGGATGGATAATTGAATGCCCTTCTCATTCGAACCAGAAACAGAGAGCAGGGAAATGATGAGGCTTTGCTCCAGTCTTAGCTGTTTCAAATAAAACAGCTAAATTAATTTGTTGTCATAGCACTAGGGATTTCTTACAAGGAGCTGCCTCTGAGGTTAATGAGTATAATAGGTCAAGTTCATGTGAGCTGACATGTGGAGAACTGGAAAATCTGGGCCTTTGTAATGGGTAAGGTTTCACTGAAAAAAATGTATATGTGTTGTCTTAAGGCGTGTGGACTTAACTAAAGGCATACTTTTTTTTTTTTTTTTTTTTACCACTTCTGGATGTTTGTTTTATAGAAAGACATCTTTAAAGTTTCTCCAGCTCATTTCCTGTCCTGCCAGCTTTGTCTGCCAACCCTTTCCTCATCATGCCTGCTGGGGCCAAAGGCTTGCCTCTGGTTCCCGTCTATCACTAGCATTTGATGTTTCCTCTGGGTCTGCAGGATTCCTTTCTGTCCATCCCAACCGTCAGCTGCTCTTAACCCTATCTGGGCAACTGACCAACGTGCCATGAAAATCAGAATATGCTACGCATTTGGTCCTGGAAACTCCAGGCTATCCAGAGTGTGTTCCCAATCCGGGTGTTTCCCATAGAAGCTTCCAGACGGAACCAGACTAGGCTCAGCACCTGCCAATGGCAGGCTGAAAATGCAGCCTCTAGGACTCCATGGAAGTGGACCTCAAAACGTTGCCTCTCTCCCCCCCTTTAAGACTATGAGTAAGGCTAGGAGTGTAGAGAACCAAGGTTCACCATTTCTCAAGCAACTAAGACGTGAAGACAACAGGATGGTCAGGCACTATCAGTGCCCCTATGAGTGATAATGTCATACCGGTAGGCGGAGCCTGGTGGACTGCCATTCCCAGAGAGCTGACACATTCACACACTTACAGTTCTGATGGCATCAAAGAACACTAAAGCCAGCCATAGAGCTGGCAAGCAGACACATCCTATCAGTTGAATCTGCAGGACCACAAATGATATGCCCCCGTAGTCTTGTTTTGAACTACAAAGAAAGGTGCTGGACTTTAATGCAGTTATGACAGAATTATCTTCCCAGAGTGGCCTTTTGTTCTTGAATATTTTTGTGCACTGTGGGAGGAGCTGGCAGTCTCAAAGGTCCTGTTCCTGAGCAAGCAGCACAGAAGTTCTGAAATGCCAATTAAACGAACACACTGCAAGAACTCGGGGGAAAAAAAAAAAAGAAAACCACTGGATCATCTTCAATTGGCAGGGTTTTCCTTGAAAAGTTTTTATAACAGAACTCCACTGACTGGAACCTGGTTGCTAGGCAGGGCCGACTCCCCCAGAAGCTGAGCTGGTTTTGTACCATTTGACCCCGGAGCTCAAATGCCTCCCACCCTCTGCCACACCCTGAATGGTACAACATTCAGTTTGCACAGCTGTCAGTGGACACGCCTAAGGAGGTGTCGTTGACATCTATGAGGTAGAAGATAAAAAGAAGCTCTTACAGATCTCATCCTCCAAACATATTGATGACAAAGGCATGTTAGGAGATACGCAGTGCCCTTCATTATTATCATTTGTGTTAGAATGTTAAGTCTGCATAGACTGACATACAGCTGCTTCTGTGGTTAAGGCCATCATGGTAGATTGTGGGTAGCTGAGGTTTGGGGAAGGCTAAAGAGAGGGTCTCCATCTACATGGTTTTATGGAAGCCATCATCCATGCTAGACTTTCCAGTGTGGTGCTTTAGCCCCACCCATGCTCCTGCCAGTACCCGCTGTATAAGTCAGTCCAGTAAACTCACTGGCTCCCTGGGAGGTTTGATAGACTCAAATGGTTTATCATTGGTTTGACTTATCATTGGGACTTTATGGGCAGTGGTGGGGGCGGGGAGGAGTAGATGCTGAGTAGTTCTCAGAGGAGAAAACTCGTATTTTGGTTTGTCATTGGGACCTTATGGCAGGGAGTAGATGCTGAGTGGTTCTCTGGGGAGAAAACCTGTTAGGTAAGGTCAAGGAGCTGAGCCAGGAATTGTTCCCATAGAAACAAGCAATCCTCACCATGACCCACAACCCTGGCCTCCTTAGCTCTCTCTCTTCACACTGGCTCTGTTTTGAGTTCATGACCAAGCCTTTAAATTATGTGCTGGAGAAATTAGTGGGTCAAGCAAAAGGAAGACCCCGAGAGGCTCTGCTGAGGAGAAAAGATGAGAAATTGATTATGCCAGCTCAATAAAGTCTCCCTGCGTGCCTCTTTTAGAAAAAATGTCAAATTAATTTCAAGTAATTAGCGGGAGGGCAGTGCTGAGGCCCAGGTCAGCATGAGGAATGCCAAGTGCCAGAACCAGGTCAGATGCTGAGAACCGGAAGTTAACTTTGACAAACAGTTTGTTCAGGAGAAAAGACTATATTTGGGTCTCAAGAATTGAAGGCTAGAAACAGATCTCTACAGGTACAACAAGACAAAACCAGGTGCCCCCACACCATGTCTTCAAGGGGTATGCCTCTGCCTCCAGCTAACATTTGGAATCTGCTATTTTAAAATCTACAAAGAACATGTATGCGTGCAGACACATGCATGTATACACATACATACACACAGCTGTCATTAGGACATAGGAACCAATAAAAAGAAATGAATTAATAGTCAAATCAGGATCAATAAAATAAGCCAGAGCACTACATTACAATATGAAGTAGATGATAAATATCTATGAAACCCATATTGTCATAAACAAGTAGTCAAATGCACAGAAAAACAGGGGAAATCAAAATATCTAACAAGAATAAGAGTTTAAGTACCTACTTGTCCCTCAGGAACAGGCATCTTTTCCCCTCCTTAGAAGCAGATGTGTAGAGAAGACTTAGGAGTACTGAGTAAGAGAGAAAAGAAAGGAGTTGGCAATGGAGAAGGCTGAACAGACAATGGTCGGTACCAGGAGCATTATGTCATTCCTAAGTGTGGATCTGATATGATGTAGGAAGAGTGAGACTTTCCCTCCATGGTCTTCTTTGCAAAGCTCGGTCCTCCCAAAGAAAAGCATCAGACAATCCCAGCTGAGGCACAGTCTAGATTACAAGTCCTCTGACAGACCCTAGAGACTGTCAAGGTCATCCAAAACAAGCAAAGTCTCATAAATGACCACAGGCAAGGGAAGTCTTGGGGAAAATGAGGCTAATGGAAAGGACTCCAGAATAGGCTTCTGGGAAGAAGTAAGAATGTTAGGGAAGAACTAAGGAAGTCTGAAAAAGGTTAGATTCAGTCAACAGAGATCTATTGGTGTGGTTTAATAGCTGTTCTATGTGCAGTAATACTAGATGTTAACAAGAGGGGACCAGGCATGAGACATACAGAAATTATGTAATTTAACTGTATCTTTGGTAAATCTAAAACTGTTTTGATAGGAACACTTACATTTGAAAATCTATCAAAAGGAATCTTTGGGTGTACTGTGCCATAATCAACTTTTTTTTTCTTCCTACTCCAAATCTCTACTGTGATCCATGTCATCTTGGGAAAGATCCATTTCTCTTTACATGTGGAGTCTAAGGGGAATGCTCAAAGGGCCTAAAAACTGCCTCCAAAAGGGTAAAACTTAAGGTAGTGATGGAAAATCTTAGACATTTCAATACATGTAAGCCTAAAAAAACCCTCAGTATAACCTAGAAAATTCTAATTTTCTTGTGTTCATTTTCCCTTGTTAGAGAGAAATATATTTTTAATTTTAAATAATTTAATTGTCTTCTTACTCAGACTCTGGTGACACCCCAGTAGAAAGCGTGGTGCTATATGATGATCAAGAACTCATGACAGATGTTCATGGGGGCATAACAAAAAGTCAGGGCATCAGCAGCATATGAAACCATGTCCTTCAATGGAAGAATGGATGAAGAAAGTATGGAATATACACATATTAGAGTACTACTCAGCAGTAAAAAACAATGACTTCTTGAATTTTGCATACAAATGGACGGAAATAGAAAACACTATCCTGAGTGAGGTAAGCCAGACCCAAAAAGAGGAACATGGGATGTACTCACTCATATTTGGTTTCTAGCCATAAATAAAGGACATTGAGACTATAATTCGTGACTCTAGAGAAGCTAAATAAGAAGGTGAACCCAAAGAAAAACATATAAGCATCCCCCTGAATATTAACCTTCATCAGGCGATGAAAGAAGACAGAGACAGAGACCAACATTGGAGCACTGGACTGAAGTCTCACGATACAAAGGAGGAGCAGAAGGAGAGTGAGCACGAGCAAGGAACTCAGGACTGCGAGGGGTGCACCCACACACTGAGGCAATGGGGATGTTCTATCGGGAACTCACCAAGGCCAGCTGGCCGGGGTCTGAAAAAGCATGGGACAAAACCTGTCTCGCTGAACATAATGGACAATGAGGACTACTGAGAACTGAAGAACAATGGCAATGGGTTCTTGATCCTATTGCACGTAATGGCTTTGTGGGAGCCCAGGTAGTTTGGATGCTCACCTTAATAGACCTGGATGGAGGTGGGTGGTCCTTGGACCTCCCACAGGGCAGAGAAACCTGCTTGCTCTTTGGGCTGAGGAGGAAGGAAGACTTGATTGGGGGAGGGGGAGGGAATGGGAGGTGGTGGTGGGGAAGAGGCAGAAATCTTTAATAATTAAATAAATTAATTAATAAAAAAAAAGAAAATCTTGGCAAGTAAATACTGTCCCCCACAAGTGTGATCTGTACTTGAGCACTTTAATGATCTGTCTCTTTAAGAGATGAGCCACGCCCACTCCCTCCCCCATCCACTGAGGCGGGCCGGTCTCCCTTTCAGTTTGCAGCCTTAGTCTCTCCTTTTCCATCTCCATCTCGAAGAAGCAGCTTTTGCCTCTCCCCATTTCTCCCTTCCCCTGCTTCTGTCTCTCCTTTCTCTCTCTTCTCTCTCTCTCTGCTCTTCTTCCCTTTTCTCTTCCCCTCCATAACCCACCTAATAAATATCCAACCTCACTCTGCATGGTATGCCTATCTGTCTTTCTCTCACCCGTAGCCTCTACATGACTTGCCGCTGGGGACCAGCCACCTTTGGAGACCTGCAGCATGGTCTCATGTGCAGTCCCTGCCTAGAACTGGCTGTTCTCGGGTCCTCTTGCCCACTGCCTGCAGCTGCAGGGATTCCCTCAGCAATTTTTACTTAATCCATTACAAGCATCACCAGATGGTGGCACTGTTGGAGAATGCTAGGGATCCTGTACAGGGTGTGGTTTTGCTGGAAGAGGACCATCCTTAGGGGGATGTTTTGAGGATGTATAGCCTCACCAATGGTTCAGCTTTCATTGTTTTTCACTGTGCAGTTGAAGATGTGATCCCTCAGCATCCTGTTCCCACCGTTCTGCCTCCTCTACCATTATGAACTCTCCCACTGGAATCAACTCCAAAACAAACCCTTGCTTCTGTCAGTCACTTTTGGTGATGTTGTTTTATCATAGTGACAGAAAGTGACGAATCCATGACAGAAAGTGACGAATCCATGAGTCCTCTACCCTGACTCAGGTTGCATTCACTCAATAGTCTTATATACTGTGAGTCGGGGACTAAATCCCAGGGCCTCAGACATTTTAGACCAGCTCTAGCCCCAGCCTATCTATTATTTTGAACAAGATTTGACAGATTTTCCTGTGGATACTCTTGAGTAGAATTGAAAATGTGTCTCATTTTCAAAAGGAAGAATAAGAGCACTTTCGAAAAAGTGAACTTAAAATTTTAGTTACACAAAACACCACCTATGTTTCCCTCACAACCGCTGACCAAGTAACTGTGAAAAACCACCCTCCCTGGTTGTATGTTCTGACTTTGGAGAACAAAGGTGATAGTCGGTCTGCCTTCATGTGATGTGAAATTACCAAAGCGACACACACGTGCCTCGAATCACTTCCAGGGAAATCTGCTCTTCAACTGAAAGCAGAATTTTAGACCCCTAGTCCTTTTCAGAATTTGCCTGTTCTTTTAGGTGACTTCAACCTCTCTCCTGATAAAAGCTTCCAGGTTGAAAAGGACGTGAACACACACACTCTCATTGATTGTTACAAACAAACCATAGCAACGTAAACATGAATGACAGGGGAATAAATGTGAATGGCAGGGGAAACTGAGCAAGGGCTCTCCAGGAGCGCTTTGTGCTGCCTCTGCAACTTCTCAGTAATTCTCAGACCATTCTAAAACAAGCCAACCTTGAAAAATCCCGCGTCACTAAACAGTGATTCCAACTTATCACAGTCCATGATAAATTCTGTGTCCCTGGAGCAAAAGAGGCCACACCTGTCCTTGTACCTCAGATCCATGGTAAAAAGAAAGAACCAACTTTGCAAGGTTGTCCTCTGACCTTCACACTCACATCCTCCCCACTGACAATAGTAGCAATGGCAGTGATAACACATTTTCAGCAGGAAAACAGCCAACAAAGAATAGGCTTTGGGGATCCAAAAGAAAGTAAGTAAGTCAGGGTTGAGATAAGCAGGGAAAAGGGAGGCAAGCCCTGGCTTTAGAGAGGCCACCTAAAACTTGGGAGAGGTGGTTCTGACGAAGTGCTAGGAACTGCTACCCACAAGGGGAGGGGGACATGGGAGAGGGAGGGCCAGAGAACGTGAGCCACTCTTTTCAGGAGACTGGTTGTGAAAGAACAGTTGGGAGCAGCCACTTGACACTAGAGCTGGGGCTCAGTTTTCTGGGCTTGCGGAGTGGTAAGTGCATCTGTTGGAGCGGAATCTGCCTCTACCATTATAACGAGTTGCTGCTTGATATTTGAGACCTACCATCTGCTAAGGAAGCTCTGGGCTCCCCTTCTAATCCTTTGGCCTCTTATTTTTCATTTCACGTACAATTTCCATAATTTCCTTTTGATGTGAGAAAGCTGGAAATTGGACATTTCCTGGAGCATTCAAAGGCTGAGTTCCACGGAGACCATCTCATGCTCAATCAATGTGACATGTCTTCCCTGGTTCTCAGCTTGACTCTTCCAAAACATGAAACTGGAGATGGGTCCCCAAAGACACTTTAAACCCCCAGTATCACCTTACATTTGTACAGTAATGGCCCAGCCCCCGAGTGTTTTGAAAGCCATTGTTCTAGCTCATTCTTACAATGCCCCCAAGAGGAGCGAGAGTGATGAGAAAATGCCAGGCCACAGGCAATGCCAACCAGCTCACCAATAAAAGGCTGGAAGTTTTTTTTAACTCCAGTGAGGCCATGTTCTTTCCTCCCCCTCTACTCTTTCAAATTATCATCAGCAGTGACAGCTTGTGCCACGAGAGACAGATGGGGCCAAGGAGGGAATCTTCAATTGCACCCCTGTCTAAGTCACTGGTTCCGCTGAGCAGCACTCCAGCATTACAGATAGTCTCAAGGCCCTCTCCAAACTTCTAAACCTTGTATTCTCATTAAAATCCTCCAAAGGCATTTATAATGTATTCCTTTTTATTTTTATACATGTTTGGTTCTTTGGTCAAAGATACCTCATTATCTTCTCTTGTAGTGGTTCTCAACCTTCCTAATGCTGTGAGCCTTTAATATAGTTCCTCATGAAGTGGTGAGCCCAAACCATAAAATTATTTCATTGCTACTTCATCTAATTTTGATACTATTATAAATTATAGTGTAAATATCTGATATGTAATACTTCATCTAATTTTGATACTATTATAAATCTTAATATAAATATCTGATATGTAATATATTTGATATATGACCCCTGTGAAAAGGTTGTTTGACCCCCAAAGGGGTCACACCCCACAAGTTGAGAACCATTGTTCTGTCTCTTTCTCTCTCACACCAAATCTCTTCTTCCTTCCAAATCTTCATACTTTCCTGCCTCCGTTTATGTGTGATCCACTATATTTAGTTAAAGGTGCCTGCATGAGCATGGATGAAGGTGATATTTGTTTAAGTGGGGGCAATGTACCAGTGGCTACACCACTGAGATATACAAGGACAATTTTCAAAAGGAAGATGTCTGGGACCTACGGCTAGAGGGAGGATCACTGATAATACACTTCCAGGTAGTTCTAATATGCACACATGAAAGCCAGTGAAGTTGGAACATTAATGATGTAGGGAAACCGTATCAGACAGGGATCCTTCCTCTTTGAGGATGTTCATAGTGGCAGGTCCTCCTCCTATGTAGCCAGAGCCCAGACACAGGGAGTATTTTTAATATTGCTAACCTACTGGGAGGCACACCTGACACTCTTGGACAATACTTTCCAGGCTGACCAGTTCTCACCACTTCAGCTCTCTCCCTTTCTTGATGATGCTCCAGCGTTCTCACCACTGGCGAGCTAAGAGTGAGATGGTGCATGCCCATCAGCTACAGTTGCTGGTTATGAACACAGCTTCTTCCTTGCCCTTGACTATAAACTCTTCACACCCTAGCTCTGTGGAACTCAATGGAAAAGGTAGAAATCTTTATCTCAGAAAGGTCTTTCCAGGTATTTCTGCTACAGTGTACCTACCCCATGGATCTTTGAGAGACAATCTGAATTTATTTCACTTACACTTGTAAGGTGCAAGGGCAAAGGCTTGCCTGCTTCCTTTGTTGACCATATACCCAATGCCCAGGGCATAAGGTGTACTTTTAAAAACCAGCCAAGTCAAAGAAACCAGGGGGATGGAAAATGGAAACATGTTTCTGAAATACAATGGGCACATCTAGGCTTTACAAATACTTTACTGGGAGAAGACTTTGTGTAGAGAGTCACTGTGCTGATGTAGTTTCAAAGTTAGATCTTGACTGCTACTGATAAAGGGAGCAGATACACAATTATAGGCACTAACCAGATCTCATAGATGTGTCCACTGCATGGAGAATTTCATGTAGACTACATTAATAGACCATCTACATGTACGTCATTCATGGAGGGTTTTGTCAGTTGCCCACATGAACATATGTTGCAATTATGGTCACATAAGGCTAATGTCACCATGGTGTGTTGAGACGAGTCTTATGGCATAAAACACTAAGAAAGCTGGCAGTCACCAAATCACCTTTGTCCCCATTATCTTAAATACTGCCAATACTGTGGAGTCACTTGAATGCAATCTACTTTAGCCCATCTCTCTTATGGTTCCACTTGTGAAGTGGAATCCCATGGGAGTTAGGAACTGTGCCAAACAACAATGGTGCATACTAGTTTTCTGGTGATACAGACCGTATCATGATACAGAGGCTTGGTTGGCAGTGATGTTCCACTTTCTCTTCATATATGCCTCATGGCACCTGCCAGATGGCCAGTAGACATGAAAACTGAAGCCAAGGCCAGTAGCCAGAGCAAAACAGAATTGGCTGACACTAGAGGTGAGCCATCAACATGACACTTAAAACACCCAGCCAGACCCGCACTTCCATTGAACCATATTGGGACATGAAAACCTTTTAAACGCAAGTGTGTCCCAAATATTATATAGAATTTATCTATTAAAAAAAAGTAAAAGCACCCTCATTGTTGATCTAAAATTCAAATCTAAACAGACATTCTGTACTTTATGCACTGATTCTGGCAAATCTACCTCCAGGAAAACTCCCTATTCTGCTTTCCACCATCTGGAAACCTACTGGATATGTGTGCACATGTGTGTGTGCCTATGTGTATGTGTGTGTGCCTGTGTGTGTATGTGTGTGTATATGTATGCATGTGTGTAGAGGTAAAAAGACAACTTGAAAGAATTGGTCCTCTCTTTCCACCATGTGGGTCCTGCAGATTGAGCTCAGACCACCAAGCTTTCCAGCAACAGCCTTTACCCACTGAGCCATCTTGTCAACCCCAAGCCTATAACTATTTTAGTAGACATATATTCTTTGTTAAGTAGTATATTTCCCTTCTTCTGCATCCATCATACCTTAATATGACTGGCCAATAGCATGATGGGAGTTTTTCTCCTAGGAAGCAGCATTAGTACCTCCATGCTTCCATTTCCTCCAACACAGTCTGGGAGCACCTCTTTAAAATACATGTCCCCCTGTCTTAGATTGGGCATTTGGCTCCTTTAGCCAAACCACTAACCTCTCCTACAACTGTTTCAAGTGCAGCCTTTCCAGCAGATAAATGGAGGATATAAATCATCCCATCTGTCCCCACACAGAGCGGCCCAGTGACCGCTCTGGAAAGCTACATGGGATTTCTACAGTCTTGACTGCTCTTTTAAAAAATCTGTTTTCTATCATGAAGAAATGATCTAAAAATACTTGCAGAGAACACCAGGACAAAGCCATCACAACAATCTCTCCAAAGGCCTCAGGTTTCTATGGATTTCATCATCTTCTGTCACTACGCATTCTGAAATTTAAAGAAAGTCATGTCTTCTTGGCAGATGAAATGCCCCAAAGTATTAATTGGCAAAGTTCCAATTATCTATGGTATATCACAGAAGGCAAAAATCAAACAAGTCAAAATTAAACAAGGTTTAGAGTGTATTAAGACTCACGGTGGGATTTTTAAAGCTTTGTGAACACGTTTCTACTAATAATCAGTTGGAGAAAAAGTGTTTATTAAATCAATATAAATACAAAAAATAGTTGCCATTCAAGTAAACTGAAGGCAGAACTTATGTGTCTGATAACGTAATCTTTGGTGTTTGATTGGAAAATTATTTTTCAGGGTATGGAATCTAACCCAGGGCAACCTAGATAAATTCTCCACCACTAAGCTATATTCTCAGTACCCCCAGATAATTTTTAAAGACTTATTACTATTGTATGAATGTACTGTTTGTATGCATATGGATGCTTTCTTGCATGTATGTATGTATAACATTTGCATGACTGGTGTTCACAGAGGCCAGAAGAAAATGCCAGAGCCACACACCTGGTGTCACAGAGGGTTGTTCATCATCTAAAATGAGTGCTAGGAACTGAACCCCGGTCCTCTGCAAGAGCAGCAGAGGGTCCTAACTAATGAGCCATCTCCCTACCGCATCCTCAGATTAATGCTTGTGGATGCTAACATTGCTGAGTCTCTCTCTCTTTAGGGCTGCACCACCAGAGCCGGACTCATTCTCTCTCCTGTAAGAACAGGGCTCTCATTTCAAAGGAGCAGAGTTTGCACTGAAAATGGGTAAAGACAAAACATAAACACAGTGCCGGTTTGGTCAACACGATTTTGAAACTTTTGCCATCTCAAGGCTGAGGGTGAACAAACAAATGAACAAGAGAAGGGGGGAGGGAAGGAGGGAAAGAAAGAAAGAAAGAAAGAAAGAAAGAAAGAAAGAAAGAAAGAAAGAAAGAAAGAAAGAAAGAAAGAAAGAAAAGAAGGGAGGAAGAACGAATGAATACAAACAGCTGACCTTTGCTGGGAAGCTCTGTCCTGGGATCCCAGGGTCCTTGCTCAGAAGGGAGGCTCTGGCCACTTCATAAGCTCCTCTCTGGTCCCATAAATTCACCCCTGAATCAAAAGAAAAGCAGCTGGGTTTTCATTCTGGTGGAAGAATTTGGCATCAGAAGCTTATTACAAAAATGACACAGTGAAAATACTTGGAAGTTGAGCGAGTCCAGGGAAACGCTAGCATCCATTAAATCACAGTAAGCATTAGAAATGAGTGAATGCTCTCAATCTCAACGTTAAAATACTGTACCTTAAAGACAACAAACTGACTTATTTTCCTTCCAGGCCTATAATCCACGTTAGATTATTAGTTCAGGCGAAGTATATAATTCAGTGCTTCAATTAGCAGTGAAGCACACATGCGGTGACTTTTAAAAATGATAAATTAGGGCTATGCTTAAGATCAACTCGGTATTAAAAGTCCCAAGGCCTTAGCTGTATTAAGACTAAATCCATTTACTTAAGTCTCAATGAATCTGTTAGACACAACGCCAAGTCTCCTCTGGGCACTTAGGAAGTCTAATTTTATATACTTTGGTAAGTGATTCTATAGATAAAATTAATTTGCCAGTTCAGACCAACTAGACTGGTTTTTTTTTTTTTTTTTTTTTTTTTTTTTTTTTTTTTTTAACTAAAGTCATTCAAAAAGCTGTTCTACACACTTGTTTCTTGGGGTCTTGTCTGTGGAGCCTGACAGGCCACAGGTTCAGTTCGGCCCCATTTCCTTAAGCTAACCCAATGGAAAGAATAACATTTTTCTCTTCTGGAGCGTGTATCGTTTTCATAACCAGCATGGTGATTTCTCTGGACTTGTTCGCCTATGAGGTCACACCCTTGCTATTTGGTGGGCCCACAGCATGGGCCTGGAGGTGAGGGATGGGACCAGATTCCCCCACGTGTTATTCCCATTCCTTCAGCCAGAATCCAGGATTTTCAGACCTGAGTCATAACAGCACAGTTTCAAGTTACTAAAGACTTCATATTTATGGGGCACAAACGGTATTGAAATTTTAATCCTAGACATTTTACAATTCCCTTAAGACTTCTAAATCCACACCGTTTTATCATTCTCGATGTGGAAGTCTGCAGTTATAGTCAGGTTACAAAAGGATTACTACTGGAACATCAACCGTCTCGTGTAGCCTTTCCAGAACATTCTCAAAGCTGGTCTCGAGCATTCTAAACCCCTGGTTGTTGAATAACTAGGGGTGAAAAGTCATGAGCATGGCGAGAGGCAGAGGAATGAACTGGGTCCCTCGGCCGTGTTGGGAAAGAGAGAAAAGGATGGTGGACACATGTCAGGGAAGGAGGGGAGGAGGGCAAAGGCGTTTGCAATGAGTAATATTCACTCCTTCTAGGCAGAGATAGTATAATCGCCTATGAGAGAAACTTCTGGGCATGTCTGAGAAAGAGCTTATAATTGGGTTCACCAATGTGGGACGACCCTAAAGTTGGTGACACCTTCCTATGGCTGGAGTTCCAGAGTCATCAAAAAGGAGGCAGTGAGCTGAGCAATAACCTTCCACTTCTACTTCCTCATGGTGGACGCAATGTGACCTCAGCCCCCTGCCACTATGCCTGCCTTGCCACGATGGATGGTTCCCTTGAATGTGAGCTCAAACAAGCACTTCCTTCCTTAAGTCGCCTTGGCTTAAGTGTTTGGTCACAGCAAGGAAGGTAATGAATATTGTAGTCAGATGACACAAATCCTCAGAGATGAATCTGCCTTTGAGTGATGACATCTGTCCACATCAGGGCTTGCCAGAGAGAAAGGAACACTGTCTGGGTGGAAGATGTCAGAAGTCCATCTCGCTGCAGTGGCTCATGCTGACAGCCTGGAGCCCTGTGTCTTCATCTGCTCATAGGCTGTGCATCGAGGGCTTGTCACCATGGCTTCCTGGTCCACTGTTGTACAGACTGTGAATCCAGGGCTTGTCACCATGGCTTCCTGGTCCACTGTTGTACAGACTGTGAATCCAGGGCTTGTCACCATGGCTTCCTGGTCCACTGTTGTACAGACTGTGAATCCAGGGCTTGTCACCATGGCTTCCTGGTCCACTGTTGTACAGACTGTGAATCCAGGGCTTGTCACCAAGACTTCCTGGTCCCATTGTTGCTCTACCTCTGTTCACTCACTCGCCAAGTAATATCCACTTTGGGCTTGCTCGTGGGTGCTCTAGACGTGATGCTTCCATTCACAAAGCCCATTCTGTCCACTCAGGTCAGCACCTCCTATTGTTCCCTGATGCTAGTGATTTCTATCTGCATTATGGAAACCCTGCTCTCTTCAATCTACTCCATCCCAGGAGATGCAGTAGTGTCAACCCTGGGTCTAACATATGAACACAAAGGGAACTGCCTTCTGATGGTCGTACTTGACAGAGAGACAACAGAATGAACATGAACTTGCATCCTTAGTCTGGAAACCCAAACTCTGAAACCACCCCAAATACAAACATTCTTGACCTAGAAATGCTACTACTCCTGGCTCCTTGTGATGGTCACAATGCAGGTACTCTAATGCTGAGTGTGATAGAGTATATGCGGAAGTGTGTTTAAATAGTATGTGAAACACAAAGGGGCACTGGGAGACGGTTTAGTCCATAAACTGCCCGCTGTGTGAGAGTGAGGATGGAAATTCAGATTGCCAGTATCCATATGAAAGCAAGACACGGCGGTGCGCATCCATAAGCCTGCCTGTGAGGCAGGCGGATACAGAGGGACCCCTAGAGCTCACTAGCCAGCCAGTCTAGCCAATTCATGAGTTTTGGGTTCAGTAAGGGAATAGTAATGTCTCAATAGCATCATCATCATCAACAACAATAATATTAATAATGTGTAAAGAAACAGAAAAGAACCCAGTATTGACCTCTGGCCTCCATTCACCCATGCCCATAGAAACACATAAACAGTAGAAAATTGCTTTTATAGAAATACAAGTGAATTTTCGAGTTTACACATGAAACACATCTCCAAAGTATCTAGTAATACATATGCATGTAATATTCTAGAATCTAGACAGTTTCTGAAATAATTTCCAGTCCCAAGGAAGCAACCAGAAGAGGCACTCAGCCTGTAAGACTGATTCCGAGGGCATCACATGTGCTATGAGAGGGGACTGGAGGAGGAGGCTCTACATCCTACATCCTCTGCATCATTCTTGGACCTCTTCTGCAAATTCAACATTGCCGCCAGAAAAGGACAACAACAAGGAAATCAGTGAATGGGGAGTGGCTGGAGATGAGACCCTTGAGGGAGAAGCCAGGAGAAAACTTTTAGAATACTGCTGGCCTTGTGGAATACATGAGCTGAGACTTGCAAGGTAGAACTCTTTAGACCCAGTGGGGCCCCCGGAAGGCAGATCACATTGGCCAAGAAGAGTGAGTGTTATCTTCCATCTGTGACAGGCAGAGTGTGGCCAGCTGATCATACCTAGTGCAGCTTAGCCATAGCTCGTCCCTACGGCATTGCTCTTGGGACCTCACTGACACTTGGGTGCTTTACCTGGGACTTAGGAGACTCACACATCATAGTGGGTTCCGATCCAGTGAGGCAGCTCCTGCCAATTACACTACAGTCTGTAAAGGGCTTATGAGAGAGCTGGTAGGGTACTTGAATTGGGTAAGGGCCATCTGAACATACCAGTACTTGTGAACTACCAGCACCACTGAAAACCATGCCAGGTGCCCAGATGACCATGGCGACCATGGTGTTCTCTGCAGTCAGGTACTAGTGTCATGAAGGTGAGCACAGGCATCGTAGCCTTCCTCCCACATAGATGTACCAGCTGATTTATAGGCTACCCCTGCCAGCTTTGAGTTAAACTAACAGTACAAGTCAACTTGTCAAACTGGTGGAGAGTAAAGGCAGTTGTGCTAGGACCTGATACTTGGCAGAAGAGTGCGGACACCGATATCATCAATTCCCTACCACCCAACCCCAGTGAGAGGAAGACAGAATGTTTCTGCATACATTCCAGCTACAGTAGAGAAATGCCTACGAGACTTCCACATAGGCTTGAGGCGAGGTCTCTGCATGTTCTACAGCCCACTGCAGTTGCTGTCTTAGATGGATGGAGATGATGCATGGTTCGCTAATCAAGCCATTACCATCTGCTTGCCCAGTAGCGATACCTTGACTTTGAGAGCCTAAGGGAGGCCTGAGTGTGGGTAACTTGCATTTGATCATACTGAGGCTCAAGAAACCCAATGTGAAGAACCTTCTCAGTCTTCAGGGCCAGTTCCTCCGCCTTCTAGGTGACAGAAAATGACAGCTATTTGATTTCCTGTGGGTCAAATATGCCACACATTAAACACTCCCCTGAACTTTCACCTACATTTTTCCAGACTCCAAATCTAAAGTAAGACTCTCTATTGGCTCTAAAGTTCTCCACAAAGAGACTTTATTTCTAGTTATTCCTGGGAGAATCTGAAGGCAGGCTGGACCAATGCGTGTGAGACATTTTGCAAGGCTCCGGAGAAGTTGCACAACTGCACTATTTGCTGAGCACAGTGTTTATTATCTGTGTACAGGAATCATGGAGCCATCTCTGGGCTTTGTAATTGGTTGCACAATATCCCCTCCATGGGATCTGTGGTCAGGAGGCTGTTTCTTATGAGCTCTGCTTATATATTTATGCACTAGTATTTCTTTTAGATGATACAAATAAAATTTTTATTTGTGCAGCATGGGTAGACAGGATGAATTACACACAGCTGTGAGATATCAGGATGTATTTTATGCAGCTATCTTGTTGACAAACCGTAAAAGGAGGTCTTGAATGATGCATACGTTCAGAAAATATGACCTTATAAAATGCACAGTTTGTACACAGTTTGTTTTTCGTAATCTGTATTTGGGCATCGACAAAACTCACTGTTATCTAAGGAAGAAACATGGGCAACTCATACTGGGGAGACGCTTCCAACTTCTTTGCTCCTGGGTAAACCTGACATGCCATTCGCTCTGTGGATAAAGAGTCTGTACCCATCTCATCGTGGAAACAAGGCACAGTAGATACTCTGATTTTTATTACTAATTATCTTCTTTGAGAATGAACTCTCATCATGTGTATGTGTGCGTGTGTGTGTACTCTGCTTCTCCCTCAATCATTGTCTGCCATTTTCAGATGTGAATTAGGGTAGTCAAGAAAGACATTATAGACTCACCCATTTCCTCAGAAAAGAACCCATTTAGATGTTACAGAAAAGATGATAAAGAAGACATCCCCTAAAATGACTCAGCTGCCACCAACCAAAGTCACCCAGAACTTGGCTTCTGCTTGAGCCATGCCTGTTCTGGCCTGGCCCCATCCCTCCTTTGCCTACCTTACAAAGGGGAACATTGTGGCATGCCAGACCAAGACCAAGGCATCCTGGTGACGACCTAAGATTTCAGTTCCCCAGAGATAGGAACTGATACCACCGCTGCAGGACACACTATCATGGGGCCACTGAGCAGGCCCTGATCCCAAATCTTCCTTCATGTGCCACCTTCCCTCACTGTCACCCTCAAAGGGATGGGATTCTCATGGCATCATTCTCTTTTCTTTCAGGACCTCCCAGGATTAAGCAAGCACCAATGAGGCCACGCAGGAGAGGGTCTTCACAAACCCTGATGTGTGGACTCGGTCTAGATATAAGAATCTGGGCGTCTCTGCTTTTGTGGTGTGTTTGTGTAGCTACTGCTGTAGACGGCAGAAACTGACATTAATAACTTGGAAATGTCAAGGTTCAGTTGCCAGTGGGTGTCAATCTGATCAGGCCACCTGGTGGGACAGTGAGATGACAAACTGGTGAGAATGCTAAGACAAGAGAAAGCTAAGTGTCACCCCTAGTGTTTTTTTTTTTTTTTTTTTTTTTTTTTTTTTTGGTTTTTTGAGACAGGGTCTCTCTGTAGCTTTGGTGCCTATCCCGGAACTAGCTCTTTTAGACCAGGCTGGTCTCAAACTCCCAGAGATCCGCCTGCCTCTGCCTCCTGAGTTCTGGGATTAAAGGCGTGCGCCACCACCGCCTGGCTAACCCCTAGTGTTCTTAAAGGAGAATTCCTGCCAATACCCACACGGACTGAAGAAAGAAGACATGGGTGGAGGCGCCATAACAGAACTGCAAGGAGCTTCAGAAAAGTCTAAGGAGGAAAAAGTTGAAGAAGCCACCTTGAGTTGAAAAGCCAAGATCAAGGCTTGGAAACTCATTTAGCATTTTATTAGCTCCGAATACTAAAGGCCTACATCAAATAAGGCAGATGCCATCTAAGGGCTCCCTGTTTCGGGGTCATGGGGTGCTGATGTGCCCATTAACGCAAAGATGCTCTTTATTCAGATTTACATCTTCAAACTCAACCCGAAACCAGCATCCCCCTTTCATCCCATCTGTACCTTCTCTACCTGAAAATTAGCAGTTCAATTTAAAAATAACACAGCTCAAAGATCCTCAAAAGAGTCAAAGGCAGATGAAGCTGAAAAGAGTAGCTCAACAGTAGAGAAAACTGATTGGCTCTGCCTCTACCCAGTGATAAAGGTGCCATCAGCAGGGTGCACCACGCAGGTGGAAGATGCCCGTGATATGACGTGATAGGAGCAGCAGGGTTGTAGAGCCATCTTTCTCCTTAAAACCCATACTTTGGGGCTGGGAAGGTAGCTTAGTAGGTAAAGTACCTGCCACGCAAGAACAAGAATATTAGTTCTGTCCCCAGAACTCGTGTAAAAAGACTGGAGGTGGTGTCACCTGTTTATAATCTCAGCAGTGGGGTGAGAATCCCTGGGGTGCACCAGCCAGGCAGTCTAACTTAACCGGGTCGTTGGAAGGTCCTGTCTCAAAAATTCAAGGTGGAGGCTGGAGAGATGGTACAGCCGTTAAGAGCAATTCCTTCTCTTGCATATGCCTGGGTTCTATTTCCAGCACCCACATATCAGCTTAGTCATCTGTAACTCCAGTCCCAGGGGCTATGACCCCTCTGCTTCTGATCTCCACAGGCACAAGAAACACATGACACACATACATGCAGGTAAAATACTCATATACAAACAAAGAATATAAATAAGTAAAAGAGAAAAACAAAGTGGATGAATCTTGAGAAATGATACTTGAGTTTGACTTCTGGCCTCCACACACAAGAACCCACATCCACAAATACATACACACGCAAAACCTACATAACCTAGTCTTCTCGTAAGATCCCCGAAAGATGCATCCTACAATGTTCTGATCAGAACTCTTTGAAGCTGTCAAGTGTCATAAAACACCAGGACAATCTGAGATACTACCTCAGCCAGAAAAATCCCCCAAGTAAATAAATACCAGTTAAATGCCAATGTGGTTCCTGATATAGGACTGAGGGACAAGAAAGGCACACTGGGTAAAAACCAAGGAAACACGAATAAGGTTGAACCTAATTTAACATTATGATGGTATTATTATCCCTGTGTATGAATTATAGCCAACATGCATACAACGCTAATGTAAGATGTCAGTGGGGGGATGGGATGAGGGCTAACTGGGAGGCATTTGTAATAGCTTCTTAATGCGTCTATGAATCTCAAAACTGTTATAAAATATAGCCCACTCATAAAACCTTTTAGAATTTAATCTGAATCTTGCAGGAATAATTGTATCATTCTGGAGGCACTCAGCATAAGAAGTACTGGACACAGGTAGACATCACTGGGGTTCTAGATCCCAACCAGTCGTAATGTTAACTGGTCATTTCTCCTATAACACTGATAGGTATTCAAATGGAAGAAAAGATGCTGGGACTGCAATTAAGGCCAGACATGGCAACTGGAAGGCCCTTCCAGGTACTCCATGGCACTCTAGAGAACAGAAAAGCAAGAGGCTGAACAGAAGGCAAATTTTCATTGGCTTTTATTAAACCTGCAAGATAGCACAAAAGTAAAGGGAGATGTGCTGCTTGGTTTTAAGACCTGCTGGGTGTGACTGTCATATTGTGTATTGACAAAATGGTGCTGAAACAGAACCCAGGCACAAGTGAGTGAGAAACATCTGTATGATTTGGAGTCAAAAGATCTTTGACCTGGGGATGCAGCTCAAGGACTGAGTGCTTGAATAGCATGTGAAGGGCCCTCTGTTCAAACCCTAGTACAGATCAAATCAGACGAGATTCCAGCCAGCCACACGTATATGATATCAGGGAAGTCATCTGAAATTCTTGAGGCTCAAACCCTTTATGAGTCACTTGAGGCTGAAGACCATCATCCACCACAGAGGACTGGCAAGAAGGTAGAGTGAGGTCATGATGGAAGGGGACCTGGATGCCCTTCAGATCACTTTTTCAGATCAGTGTTTGGATGGAAGCCAAGCCAAGTGCTCATGCTAGTTTTCTTTGAGCCACTAGAACTACAACTGCATCATGTTTCTCTCTCTCTCTCTTTTTTTTTTAATGTTTGTACAGTCCTGATTTTTCTATAATCAGCACATATTTTTATTATGGAGAAAAAAATAAATGGAAAAACATCTATCATTGGAGCTTCTGATGACAAGCCCCACAGTTTTCCTGGCAGCACCAGGCACAGCCTCAGGCCTGAAGAAGACAGAGTCCATTTAGATACAAGAGCAATCAAGCTCTGCGGAACAATTATAGTTCTGTGGAGATGCTTTGGATGTCAAGATGAAAGTCAGATAAAGCTAGCTATGGCTTCCCATAAAGGGTTAAATAGATTCATGCCCCAAACACACACTGCCTCCACTAACCATATATGTAGCTTGCCATGCCTCATAGGACTCCTCGCGTGAGGAGGAAGACAGTATACATCAACTTCAAACTGTCCGGCTTTGGCTGGGCACTGAAGGCTTACGCAAGCCCCACATAATGAACTGTGGGACTAGGCGGTTGTACAGCTTTTCCCTTACAGTTGCCCAATAATGAATATCAGAGTTAACTGCAAAATCAGAGCTGTTTGCATTTCAAATGCCATTATCACTTTGTCCCTTAAGAGAAGCTATTTGCTTCCAACAGTTTTTTTGGGGGTGGGAGGATGTCAGAACTCTTCCAAACTTAGTTTACAAAAAACACAGAAAAATGGAACTAAGCATCAACATGTATAGCTCAGAAATGATTTTTAAGCATTAATAGCAAAAGGCAATGGGTAGGCTTGTATGGAATCTAGTGTACTCTGGTGTAAGGCTTTAAACTAGACTTTCTCAACCTTCCTAGTGCTGTGACCCTTTGAGATAGTTTCTCATGTTATGGTGACCACCAACTATAAAATTATTTTATTTGCTACTTCATAAGAGTAATTTCGCTAATGTTACGAATCATCATGCAAATCTCCGTGTTTTCCAATGGTCTTAGGAGACTCCCATGAAAGGGTTGTTTGACCGCACAAAAGGGGTTGAGATCCACAGGTTGAGGATCACTGCATTAAACAGATTAAGCAGCAATGAGAAAGAAACTGTGAAGCTACGAGAAGCTCCATCTCCTTTTTTTTTTTGTTGTCATATTTTTTTTTATTAATTAATTAATTTAATTATTAAAGATTTCTGCCTCTTCCCCGCCACCACCTCCCATTCCCTCCCCCTCCCCCAATCAAGTCTTCCTTCCTCCTCAGCCCAAAGAGCAAGCAGGTTTCTCTGCCCTGTGGGAGGTCCAAGGACCACCCACCTCCATCCAGGTCTATTAAGGTGAGCATCCAAACTACCTGGGCTCCCACAAAGCCATTACATGCAATAGGATCAAGAACCCATTGCCATTGTTCTTCAGTTCTCAGTAGTCCTCATTGTCCGTTATGTTCAGCGAGACAGGTTTTGTCCCATGCTTTTTCAGACCCCGGCCAGCTGGCCTTGGTGAGTTCCCGATAGAACATCCCCATTGCCTCAGTGTGTGGGTGCACCCCTCGCGGTCCTGAGTTCCTTGCTCGTGCTCACTCTCCTTCTGCTCCTGATTTGGATCTAACAGTGCTCGTTAACATCCTCATTCCACTCAAGGACGCTCCCTCACATCCTTCCTCTGAGAGACTACTCCCTTATGTCCTCGCCTCATCTTACAGTGCTCTTTAACGTGCTTCCTCCGACTGAGAGCGCCCCTAACATCCTTGCATCCCCTAAGAGCGCTCCATCACATCCTCCTTTCCACTAAGAGTGCATCCTCGCATTCTTGTTCCATCGAAGAGTGGTCTGCAACACCATCTGTTGTAATAAAAGCGGCAGGGTTGCGTCTCCGGCACCTGGCTGCCCACATGGCTAGCTTATGCCCCGAAATAATTACATGGAAACTGTATTCTTTTAATCACTGCCTGGCCCATTAGTTCCAGCCTCTTATTGACTAGCTCTTACATATTAATCTAACCCATTTCTAATAATCTGTGTAGCACCATGAGCTGGCTTACCAGAGAAGATCTTAACCTGCTTCTGTCTGGAGTGGGAGAATCATGGCGACTCACTTACTCGGCTCCTTTCTCCCAGCATTCTGTCTGTTTACTCCACCCACCTAAGGGCTGGCCTATAAATGGGCCAAGGCAGTTTCTTTATTAAATGAAAGTAACTCCTCCATCATTTCCCCTTTTTTTGTTTAAACAAAAAAGAAAGGCTTTAACTTTAACATAGTAAAATTACATATAACAAAATGGTTATCAAGCAAGAATTAGTTACAATATTTATATCTATTTTATCTCTTATAACTAAGGAAAACTATAACTATCTATCCATTCTTCAACTCCATCAAAGACTCCAGAAGGATATAATATTACCTAAGTAAACAAGAAATCCAAAACTCTAGAAATGACAGAGACATCTCACTGCCTGGACAGTCACCCAAAGTTCTTTTGTACCATTGGGGCATCCATCTTCAGCCTTCAGGCCCATAGTATCCAGCAGACATTTTCATCAAGCAGGAAATTCCAAAGACAGTTCAGTCACTTTTTGCTGTGTCCTGCAGAATGTCTCGCAGACTCTTTCATGAGTCAGGAACCCCAAAAGACCATCTCACCTTTAGGCAAGTTCAGTAGTCCTCTCTCTGAGGGTTCTCTGTGTCCAGTTTATGCAACAGTCCAGGCAAGAGCAGTTTCTTGCCCAAATGGCTATCAAACTCCATAAGGAGCCTCTTCAATGCCCATCTTCCTCTTGAAGTAGATTGGTGCTGCCAGGAGCAGACGTGTCTCATTGTCATGAAAAGCCCTAAGTTATTAAAACATTTAAATGCCATATTCTGCAGTCTTTGAAAGATATGAAGAATGCCTATCTAGCTGAAATATATCTATGCACATCTAGAAAATCTAACTAACATGACTAAAAGCTTGACAATTATCGATGATTATCCATTAACAACCTATATACATTACATTTTTTAATGAACTATACAATCACAATACCTTAATCAAGATTAGAAATATGCATATACATATAACAAAATTGACCTTCAAATCCACACCAATGCAAATTATTCATATCTATATCAACCATCCCTCTAAGAGTGCTCCCCAACAATTCCAGGCCATCTAAGGGTGTACCTTAACATCCTTGCTCCATCATCTGGCATCTTACACCTCCTTTGCCAAACCCATAGCTGATTCAGGAAAACTTAGTGACCAAGTTTTTCTTTCTTCTCTGACCAAATCTTCCTTCTACTCTTTAAAAATATGTGTGCATATGTGCATGCAATTGTACACGCTTGTGCAGGAAGATGAGCATACACATATGTGCATATGTTTATGGAGATTTTAGGTTAACTGTGGATGTTGTTCCTAGGGGGTCATCTTGCTCTTTGAGACAGGGTCTCTTATTGGCCCGGCTCAGCGAATCAGTGAGCCTGAATGTTCAAGAGCCACAGGGATCTGACTGGATGTCTAAGCCTCTCCAGTGCTGGGATTACAAGTGGGCTGCCTGTCACCCTGGCTTTTTGATGGAGGTGCTAGGTATGAAACCAGGTCCTCAATACTGGTGTGCTGTAGTATTTACTGTTATCAAACACTACGCCCAAGGCAAACTGTAGAAGAAAGAGTTCACGGTAACAAGAGTGGTAAGCTGGCTGAGCACATTCATCTGAACACAGGAAGCATAGAGAGGGAACAGAAGGTGGGGAGAGGCTGTAAATGCCCCCAACTGATGGATTTCTTCCAGCAAGGATCTATCTCCTAAAGGGTCCACAGACAGCACCACCAACTGGGGACCAAGTCTTCAAACAATGAGCCCTTGAGGGACATTCTCATTCAAACCACCATGCGTGGCAACCACACAACTAACCGGGCCACCTCCCCTAAGCCTGCCTTCTTCTCCTGACCACCTTACTGCTCCATGGAGAGCTCATATTTCTGAAGCTGATGAATCCCAAATCAGTACTCTTCCCATCTATCCATCTCACCCGAACTATCTCTTCAGCAGGCTGATTTCAGACTTCTCGCCATCCCTGCCCCTGTCAAAGATACTTAGAAATAAAAGGTTTTATCTTTGTTAGTCACTGACATGCCACCACCATCTGACACTTCTCCCTAAGCTAGATGATGGCTGACCTCTTTGATGCAGTCTTTGTTTTACTGAGTCACCAACACCAGTTGAGTATTTGACTCTTGTTCCCATTTTGATTTCTAAAACCTCTACTACCTCTTAACTGAATACTGCCATTGCCTGGTTTAAAATTCACTGACTGTCTTGATCCTATTGCACGTAATGGCTTTGAGGGAGCCCAGGTAGTTTGGATGCTCACCTTAATAGACCTGGATGGAGGTGGGTGGTCCTTGGACCTCCCACAGGGCAGAGAAACCTGCTTGCTCTTTGGGCTGAGGAGGAAGGAAGACTTGATTGGGGGAGGGGGAGGGAATGGGAGGTGGTGGCGGGGAAGAGGCAGAAATCTTTAATAATTAAATAAATTAATTAATAAAAAAAAAGAAAGAAAGAAGAATAGAATAAAAAAAAATTCACTGACTGACACATTCATTGGTCTTAGTGGACTTTAGTTCTCTGTGGTGTTAGTCCTGATATATGAGAGCCCAGCACCAAGTACTGTGACAGAGTAGCCCGCAATGCTCTAGGCACATACAGGTTCTCCCTCTGATCTTAAAAGAGGAAGACATTGGATAAGAGGGGAAAAAAATGCCTGGCAGGGTCTTTTTGCAGACAACTAGGCAGTAGAAGATAATTGTGTTCTTGGAACAGAAAGACAACCAGTGTGGTTAAAATGGGGTAAGCTGTGGTCATAGAGAGGAGATAAAGTCCAGGTCATGACAGGGCTTCCAAGGCAGAGTTTGGATTTTGAGTGTGGAGACCTAAGTGTAAAGCTGACTCATACTAGAAACATTTTCCACCTAGCAGCAAAAGTGTCTGAAGCTTGGAGGAAAATAGATGCCAACTCCCCCTGGGATACACATGTAGTGTCGAGGCCAGATTATAAAAACAGTAAAAGCGTCCTGATGACACTCAGTAGAGCAAGGGCTATGCTGACCACACTGGCTGGAAAACACTGAATAAAAATGAAACTCCCCGCCATGGGCAGCAAGTTGGAGAGGTCACCTCCAGCAAGCACCACTGTGCTTATTCTATTGTCACCACCTGAACCACCATCTCAGATCCATTCGCTATCTGCCATGTCTTCCCTTTGGGGGAGGGAGGCTTTGCATTTCTCCTTCCCTTTGCAGAGAAGTCTCTGCTCTCAAACCTTCATGTGACCCCCCCCCTCCCCATACCTTTTTGTATATACCTCAGATCGGGCAGCCATACTTAGGCACCCTTCCTCTCAATCTGTTTCTTAGCCCTTCATCTTGGTTGATTCCTTCACTCACTCATCATGATACAAATTCATTTGATCTCCTTAGCCTTTGGTCAGTCTCCATTGCCTCACATTTAATCAAAACTGGGCATACCCAAGGGAGAAGCCTTGGCTGTCAAGTCCCCTGCTATACTCCCAGAGATAGACAAGTATTTGTGTAGAAAAGCAATATGGAACAAATTGAAACTGTGCATGGCTGGGTTGCTGATGGAGACGGTGTAGGTGTGGGGTTAGGGGTGGGAGTCCAGAGCTTGACTCTCCACTTCTCTGACAAGCGATGCAAGGTTCGCTCCCTTGCAGGATGATGCACAGAATGCAATCCACATGAGCCTTATTTATGAGCCAAGATTCCAATTTACTTATTTTTAATGAGGAAAAGTGCTGTGTCAACCCCAGGCCTCATCTGAGACATTTGGCTCATTATCTACCCAGCAGGAAGGCTTCCTTGAGGAGCCAAATTAAGATCAGAGCAGGCAAGCAAGGGGCCATAATAGAAACCATCATCACAGGAGCCAGGCTTTGCTTTCTCTGTTCAAGAAGGTCCACCTGCTGTGCTGGCCGAGGGAGCACTAAGCCCCAGCGAGTACACCGAAAGCCATAGAGCGTGGGTTCATTACAGGCATTTTAAGTCCATTCTCTCCTTGGGTTCCTGAAGGCCAGCCTTCAAATGCTTATTAACTTAAGATATAGCTGAGTCTTTTGACACTGTTGAGAATACTTCTTTTTCTTCATGAGAAAAATGGGCTTTGAGTTACAACCTAAATAACAGTTTTAGAGCCACGTCCCATGTGTTCCTGTGGGGGAAGAGCTTTTGAATTCGAAAAGGCAGTGAAAGAGACACTTCCCTCCCTTCCTTCCTCCCCACCTGTGAACAGTTACTTCTAAAGACTCCTGTGGTTTGTTTGGGATGGCCTGGGAATGGGTGTGGAAACCTATGTGGGGTGCATGTGGGGTGGGGGTGGGGTCTGAAACAGTAAGAGTGACTGAGTTAGGGTGCACATGCCTATGTCCTGATGGCTAAGGACAAAGGTGAGGCAATCTGGACATGGGTGTAAAATGATTTTGGTTTTCTAGCCATTGGTTCTGACTGTTAACCTTGAAATCCTATTTTAGATAGTCAAACAGAACAACTCAAACTATCACAGCATTGAATTCAAGTCCTGAATTCAGAAAACCTCCAGTGCCTTCAAGTTGTGAAGTATCTGTTATACGTAGGGATTGATCTAGAGGCATCTTTAATAGTGTTGGCTGGCATTGCCATGTTCTCTGGCTTCACACTAAACAGCATGCTTTGGTGCCTCCAAATCCTTGCTTTGCTTTTGTTTTTCAAATTCAAATTGCCCAATTTAGAAGCACTCAAATTTTTAAGCTTTTGAAGGTTTTTCGCCCTGTCTTATACCCAGTCTTATTATGCTCTGTTGCCAAAGAAGACAATGTGAGCCCCATGCTAGGCTGGCTACAGGAGTCTGGTCAGAACACAAAGAGCAAAGAACTGGGAATTAATGCCTTCGTTTAAAGTCCACAGTAACAACACACTAGCTGCTCCAAATGCATCCTCCATCCTCCATCCTCTATCCATGGGCACTGATATGCGAGCCTGGGACAAGCTGTCAATGCTTTGGGACAAGCGGTTGATGCTTCAAGCTCACTCACTCTTTGCTTCTCTTAGCCCTCGACCACATCATTTATTTCCACTAGCAAAGATTATAGAAGCAAAGAGTGCTTATTGATTATTACTAGGGTACAGCATTGAAACCACAATGGGAGGTATAATCTTCCATGGCTGTCCTTCAGTAGCACTGGGAACGGAGCTGAAAGCATTGTGCGTGGCTAGAGGTGCTTCCTCTCCTGGGTCTGGCCTAATCACTGGGCCCCAGACAGCAGTGAGAGACCTTGTCTCAAAAAGGTGAATGGGTTCTGAAGAATGAATATCCAAGGCCTCTGGCCTCCACATCCTCACTGAGCGCCCCAAATATGTGTACTTGCACCTGCACACACATGCCCACATAAACATACCTGCGTACACACACAAATCAAGTAAAAATCAATGTTTAGAAGGTTAGCACTGGGACTGAAAGATGGATCAGCAGGTGAAGGAATGTGTCAGAAAAGCCCAGTGACTTCAGTTTGATCCAGAGCCCACGTAAAGATGGAAAAAGAAAACTGACTGCCAGACTTCCCTGACCCCACATGCACATCATGACAAATGCCCACACACATATATTGTGTTTGTTCATTCTCTCTTTCTCTCACCCAAAAACAATAATTAATAATAATAATAATTTTTAAAGTTTTCAAGTTAGCATCGCAGAAAGAAGAAAGGAGAGAGCTCTTCTGAGCCTCCCTCTTCCTGTGTGTCCCTTCCTCAAATCCCACCCGCTCCTGCCAGTGGGGAGCAGAGCAACTGTTAGAGGAGACTAGAGGGGTAAGCATGCTCTGAGCAGTGGAGACAGTACCAAAGCTTCCCAGGGAGTATGCTGATGTCAGGGGGCTGGGGAGGAGGAGCAAGGCCTCCTGAATGGTCCCTCTCTACACTGCTTCCTCACATCTCCACTCTGCCTGTAAGAGAGACAGTGAGGAGCTGGGCTTATCCGAAGAGCAGAGACCAGTCAGAGGGTGCCAGTAGTACTTCATCTACCTTTGAGCTCTGTTCTAATAGAGTGTTCCTTGTTGGTCTACAGGACAGCTGGGCCGATAGCTTTTGCTTCTGTCTCACAAACATTTCCAATCTCTCTAAACCCTCATCTCTGAGGAAGGTGCCATGACATTCATTCTGTGAGTGAACAGAGACGTGGGATCCGTCAAGACACCAGATTTAGAAAACAAAAACACGGGGACCCAGTTAAACCTGAACTTCAGAGAAACAATGACTAATTGTTAGCATTACCATAGCCCGTGTAATTTATACTTCATGTATCCATTTCCCCATGTATATGGATATATATGGCACACACATGGCATCGTCTATATTGTCCGACAACCCTTGATCCAGGCTTCCTTGAATGGTTCACGGGCCCACAAGGCAGACAACGTCACTCAGGAAAATGGTCTCATTTTAAAATGCTGAGCTAACATGAGACTCCCTTAGACAGAGCCGGTATCCATCAATTTGCAGTGCAGATAGATGTCTTTTCTACAATATGGACTCCAGGAGCAAATAACCTGGAGACAAAAGGAGCAGGGGGTGGGGCAGTGGCAGTACGCTCAGTGAAGAACACTACTCTTTGCACTCAGAGGCTTTCCTACCCCACTGCTGGAAGATGCAGTCTACACATACCCAAGTGTTTCATTCAGACTCGCACAGCTCCATCTGTCACCAGAACATGTGTTTGGCACAGACTGAAAGCCAACAGCCGTCTGACAAATATTTCAAAACTGAATTTATATCTTTCTAACACATGGTTTACATACGGATGTCATACCTAGCAAGCTTTGCAGTTCTCAAATAATATCCTGGCTAAAGCACAAATGATGTCTCCAGCCGACCGCAATACCGAAATTATTTGCTTTTAAAATATGTTAAAGAAGGCTCGGTTTATGAGAGGGGGCTCCTGCCAGAGTCGCCTGCTTCAGTATGCAATTGTTATAAAGTTCAGGATAAGAATCCAAACGCATCTACCATAAGCCAAATATTTGCATAACTCCTTATTCAAAGGGGAAGCGCTCCTGGAAAAACATGAATTTAGATCACTATTATCAAGGGTGGCACTCACAAGCTAGCAAACGTCAGGAGTGCCTTCCATTCCCCACAGCTCTGAGTGTCTCCACCATCTCGAAAAATATATGTCAATTCTATAGGCTGTACCAAGTGAGTTTCTCTATGCATGAAAATACTCTGTAAGATTGCCTGCTATAAGTTCTTCCTATAGGGCATTTCTAGATGAAAATCTAAACTACCCAAATGTAATTTTTTCTTCTTCAGCATCAAAAGGCCACGTATTTTGCAGACTTTGTTGCTTTCCCGTTTTTCCTTCTACTACGGGATAGCGTGTAGACACAGGCCCGGTTCATTAGACAGCAGGCCATATTTGCCACTGGCTGGCCAGCGATATGCTTGTAAATATTTCGGTCCCCTCCCTGTTCCCAAGAAGAAAATGGAAAAACTGAACCAGCTGAAAGCAAGCAGGGTCCGTGCACTGACACAAACTGCAATTCTACTTTTACAGAGCATCCTCCAGATTGCTGTTCATGAGGACTGTGGGGCGGGCAGCAAAGAAACTGTCAGTGATTTTCTGTGGAAATCATGCGATCGATACTCTTCAACTTGACGATACCAGCATAAATCAGAGCCACATGGAGAGAACGCTCATCTTGAATCCCACATATTTCCTATAGTCAGTTAAGCCTAGAAGGCCCTCTCTAAAGTGAGCAGAGTGGAGTTTAGCCCAAAGGACAACACCTGACTTTCCTCACTGGAAGGCTTATCTGACATCGTCATCGCTGATTGGAGAAGTTCTTGCTGGAGTGTCCAGCTCGAGTCATCTCCTCAGAACTTTCTCTGGTGGTCTGGGTGTGATGCCGGAGTTGTAAAAAGCAATGTTGTATTGACGTGCCCACGTATGTCACCTCACACAGGTGGGCAAAGGTACCGTATAGGTGGGATCTGTTCATCTGCTCTACCAGAGCAGAACAGTGAGCTGCAGGGAATCAGCCCTTATTGGGGCTTGCACCACTGGCAGTCAGCTCAAACCCAGGCCATCAGGGCTGGGGAGATGGCTCCATCATTAAAGTGCTTGTCTTACAAGCATGATGACCTGAGTTCAAATCCCAGAACCCACATGGGGAAAAGAAAGTTGGGCATAGAGTCATATACTTGCAATCCTAGTGCTGGGGAAGTGGAAGCAGGCAGATCTCTGGGGCTTCACTGGCCCTTCAGCCTGCTAGGCAAATTCCAGGCCATGGAGAGACCCTGTCTCAAAAGACAAGGTGCATGGCTCCTGAGACATAGCACCTGAGGCAGATTTCTGGCTTCCATGTGTGCTGTTAGCACCTGTGCAAAGACACATAGGCAGGCACGCATGCACGCGTGCGTACACACACACATTCACACACACACACACGGGGTGGGGGTGGGGGCAAGAATCCAAGCCTCCATCTTCCTTGCTCCTGTTTTGATTAGTGCTTCTGTGGTTACTAAGTCCCACCCTTTTAGTTTTTCCCCTCACCTGCAATGATACCTCTGCTATGCAGGTTTCAGGTTTCCCATCTGTCTGCATCCTCCCCACCCCCTCCTGCTTTTATATCAGCTGCTGGGGTAGACAAGTGGGCTCTGAGGAAGGGCAGTGGTAAGGATTTCACAGGAGCCAGGGTCTCATGGAGAGCTCTAAGAACAGTCAGCCAGAGGTCCGGAACTTTCCTGCTCAGCCCAAGGGAGGCCAATAATCTGGGACGTTGGCCCTGTGCTTTATGTCCTGCCTGACTCACCTACAGTGCTGGCTTTTCTCCTTCTCTGTCTCACCAGATAGTCTGCTTACAATAGGAACATGCTAGCTTTGCCTTCTCCCCACCTCAATAGAGCTAATCCATTACTCTCCCCCACCCCATTTTCCCAGACAGGCAAGTGTCTCAGTAGATGTCATCAAGAATCCTCATACCATGACTGATCCCCACATGACGCTCTTACAACGGCCTTGTTCCGGTTCTTTAGGCACTAATGTTCTCTTTCCTATCACGTGGTCAATGCATTGGCACACTAGTGTGACCTGTCCATAGGGTGCTAAGGGAAACTGTGGCTTTCTGCCCCCCGAGCTCTTGGACACAGCATCTTGGACCTACCCCATGCCGAATAAGTGTATCTAATGGATGTGAAAGCAAGGGAAGGTGCTCTCAGCCTGTTAGGTGACTTGTCTGAAAATTACTTCTACATGGGCATGCAGACACGCATCCGGGAACAAAATGTCAATGTTCCTTAGCAGGATGATGTCTTTGTGTCAACACTGTTTTCCCAGCATCTTGAGCTCTGACAAGTGTACCAAGCCTCCACACGTTTAGGCCAGCTTCCTGTATGCCCACATATTTCAGAGTCTAGTGCTACGGTCCCTTCAGCTTTTAGACTCAACCCAAGCAGAGGACCATGATGGTGCCCTCAGTCAGTGGCGGACTCCAGTCCTATACTTCCGATCTCAGTGAGTCAGCCTTGGAACCTATCTGAAGAAGCCTGGGACTCAGCCTCGTCAGCTAGCCTGAGAGCGACAGACCCACCTGGCTAGCTGGCTCTGAGATGCTTAAGAGCTTAAGCAGTACAGAGCCAAAACCCTAAGGTCAAGGAGGGGAACCAGTTACTTCCTTTTCAGTTCCCCCGACAGCCTTCTAATTAGGATGGAGACCATTTGGCATGCAGTACTGAAGACCTCCCCAGACACAGGCCACCCACTCTCACAAAGGGCCCTGGATCCGGATCCCAGTAGACATGATAATCTGGCCAACATTCAGTAACACTGTTTAGCTTTCCTCTGATTTATTTTTCTAGCATATATGTCAAAAGATCCTGGCCTTCTGTTTCCAACACACAGGAACCATTTCCTCCTTAAATAAATTTATGCAAAAGGGAAAAAAATCAAGATCAATAGAAGGAAAAGTGTCTAACAGTAGCATGAGTACGGCATGCCCACCAAAAAAATGCATCCAAGAGGTTCTCAGGTCCCAAGTACTGCACGGACTGTTCAGTCCACAGCTAGCCCCTGCTGACGTATGTTTAATTACTTAAGGAGCTAGAAAGGAAGCTCTCACCACCATGACAGACATGCAATGCTGGGGTCCAGCCACTGAGTTCACAATGAGTTCCTAGTAGATGATTTGGGTGCAAGTCACATCGTAGCCCAGACATTGAATGGTCATTGAGCCAACGGCCATTCCCCTAAACTTGAAGTACAGAGGATGCTCTCGCTGTGGGTGTTCCCCAGTGGGTTTGGAGCAGCTTCTGTTTACCATGCCGGAGCACAGCTTCCCCAATGCATGCAGCACTGATGTATCTTCTGCCTGTCCAACAGCCCAGAGAGTCAAGAATGGTGACCACCTGTGTGTGGTGATGAGCAGGACACTAACTTGGTATTCACTACTCATGGACAGACAAAGGTCACAAGGTCAGTGAAGAGAGTTCAGAATCCAAGTGGAAAGACAATGGCGTCAGACAAAGAAGGCAGGATACTTAGAGACAATGGCTATCACAGCCCTAGAGCCTTGAAAAAGGAACTCAGGGAAGAGGTTGAGAGGGCAGAGATCAGGGAGGTTTCCTCAGGGACAAGGAGTGCAAGCCCAAGGAAACAGAGACTTACAACTCCGGTGATACTAATCACTCTCCACAAACAAGCAAAGCTAACGGGATACAGGCTCAGCCTCTTCTGGCACCTGTGTGCATTTTGGGAGGCTTCATAATGAACCTTCCTGAGTCCCTAAAAAGAAAAGAATATTCTTTTCTGTAACCAAGCATGTTCTCTGTCCTAAACAAGTGCAGGTTTCCTATTCCAAGAGTGAGGCATATACCACAAACCTGTAAGACTGTGTTTAAGTCTGTGCCCTGGTTATCTTCCCCTGTTAACTTGGCACAATCTAGATTCTCCTAAGAAGGGAGTCTCTATTGAAGAACTGCCTTCATCATATTGGTCTGCGGGCTGTCTGTGGGGATTATCTTGACGGTTAGTCAATGTGGGAGGTGTCTGCCCACTATGGCTGCATCCTTCCCTGGGTAGGAGAGCCTCGACTGCATAAGAAAGCTAGCTAAGCATGAGTCTAGGGGCAAGTCAACATGCAGTGTTCCTTCATGCTTTCTTGTTTCAAGTTCCTACTTGAGCCTCTGCCCTGACTCCCATCGTGACAGGGAAGTTAAGGCAGCAGGAGCCTGAAGCAGTTGGGCACATGCCATCAGCAGCCGGGAAGCAGAGAGCAACGGAACGATGTTCTTGGCTCAGCTAATGCCTACTTTTATTCAGTACAGTCCCCAAACCCAGGGAAAGTGCTATTCTTCTTCATGGGGAGTCTTTATACCTCTCCTGACCTCATTTAGACAATCCTTTACTAGTCCCTGGAGACATGTCTCCATACCATGCCAAGTTGACAGTCACATTGACCATTATACCTTCGTAGCCCATCCTTCCTCACAGAAAAGTGACATGGATTTGTGGATTGTCACTGGGAATCTTGGGGATCCAAGGGTAAGCAATTTTTGTTACAAAAAAGCTCAAGATTTTATCCTTTGATAATGCCAGTTTAAGATAATTGGCCTTTGCCCTTCACGAGCTTCCTAAGAACTAATGTTGCTATGTGTAGAGAAAGATTAAGGCAGCGTTCAGCAGGAAGACGCGTGCATCTGGCACTTAGGAAATACAGAGTGAACATTGGTGATCACAGGATCGTGGGTGTAGTGGTATAGTATTTGTATTTTCATAAATAAGTCTTGCCTGAAGATCAGAGGAAAAGCTAAAGTCACTAGAGGTCAGGTAATGGTGACACACCCCTTTAATCCCAGGATTTGGGAGACAGAGTCTGGATAGATCTCTGTGAGTTCAAGGCCACCCTGGGCTACACAAGAGCAGTGTAGGAAGAAATCCAGGTGGTGGTGGCTCACATCTTTAATCCTGGCCCTAGGGAGTCACAAACTTTTAATCCTAGCCCTAGAGGGAATATAAAACAGGAGGTGAGAGAGGCTGTAGTCTGCTCAGACTACTGCTACCACAGTCGCCCAGCCTTGGTAGAGGTAAGACTTCTCTAGTAGCTTGGCTGCTTTGCTTTTCTAGTTTTCGGGTTGAACCCCAATTTCTGCCTTGTGGTTTTTATTATTGGTGCTACAGGTGGCTTTCCAGCTCCTGCTAGATTTCTAAAATTCATCACTCCTTGTACTCCATACACATAACAGGCTGTTATAATGCAAATGACTTTGGAACGGTAACTGAGATGGAATTAATTTAAAGAATATTCTTTGCACATGATACCGTGTCACAAAAGGATACTTCATAAACCATATATTGTCTATGAACATATCCCCTTCACCTCCCTCTTTTCAGCCTATGTCAGCCTTGGGACATCCTGGCTATTCAAAACCAAAGTTCTGTAGGAGCAAGCTTCCGAAGGGAAAAATTTAGACGAAAATGGAAATCTTCTAGAGAATGGCACAGGCTTGTCCAGGACAAGACTTTGTGAAAACACTGTTAATATTTTAAAAAACACTCATGTTTCAATCAATGAAATTCTAAATCAATGTTCACATCATTTTTGAGGAGTGTCACAAAAGGCAGCTGGAAGTTTTTCATGTATTTATTACATATGGTCATAGAGTGTAGAGCAGCTCACAATCTGTGTCACGGAGCTCCTATGTCAACTTTAAATACAATTTCTCACAGCAAAAAAAAAAAAAGCACTTAAGGTAGGAGACTCTTTTAAAGGTATGTTTCCGGAATTTATTTAGCACGGTGGCAGTGGTGGCACACAACTTTATCTTAGCACTTGGGAGGCAGAGGCAGAAGATCTCTGTGGGTTTGAGGCCCATCAGGACTAGGTAGTGAAACCTTCTCTTAAAACACACTGAGACAATGGAGATGTTCTATCAGGAACTCACCAAGGCCAGCTGGCCTGGGTCTGAAAAAGCATGGGATAAAACCGGACTTGCTGAACATAATGGACAATGAGGAGTACTGAGAACTCAAGAACAATGGCAATGGGTTTTTGATCCTACTGCATGTACTGGCTTTGTGGGAGCCTAGGCAGTTTGGATGCTCACCTTACTAGACCTGGATAGAGCTGGGTGGTCCTTGGACTTCCCACAGGGCAGGGAACCCAGATTACTCTTAGGGATGATGAGGGAGGGGGACTTGATGGGGGAGGGGGAGGGAAATGGGAGGTGGTGGCGGGGAGAAGGCAGAAATCTTTAATAAATAAATAAATAAATAAATAATGAAAAAAATAAAATAAAAAAAAAGAAGAGTGTAGAGATGGCTCAGCAGTAAAGAACTGGCTGCTCTTCCAGAGGTTCTGAGTTCAATGCCCAGCAACCACGTGGTGGCTCACAACCATCTATAATGGGATCCAGTGTTCTCTTCTGGACTGCAGGCATACATGCAGAGAGAACTCTTATACATAGAATATATGAATAAAAACGTTTTGTAAAAAGTGAAAAAAAAATTTCACATTAAAATATATTTAAAAATATTCCCAAAATGTGTTAAGTAAAAGCAGGTAACTGCTAGCTGCATTCTAAATACTTATCCTTCCGCATACAGCTAAGTGTAGCTCTCACTCCTCATTAGTTTTCCTTTTGCAGCAGACAGATATGATGACAAAAGCCACAAGGGGTTAAAACGTAGGGACCAACTGATTGTGGGGTTCTCAATCTCAGTTGATGTGTCCTCAGCCACAACCCATACACATAAGGCTCATGTAATATCACCAAAGAGGGGACAGAGGCCCAGGCAGTCTGCTGCAAGTCTTTTATATACGAGGGAGAAGCTGCACCCATGAAGTCTCAAAAATACGATCACCTGGCCAAACTTGAAGAATTGACAAAACTTGTTGACAGGCCAGCATAGGTGGGAGGAATCTCACAAAACCTCACCCCTAAATAAAGAGCTACAGGTGACAAGGCCATTGAAAGAGGGAGAATTGATTGGTCTTCTCCAAGAACAGAGCCCTGCTAGAATCCACAGTCACAAGTGGTCAGCCCTAAACACATAGGCATATGGTTCAGTAGGTTGCCTTTACATATTTATCTGTTTATTTGTGTGTGTGTGTGTGTGTGTGTCAATGGAATTAAAGAAAAAAGAGGCCATGCATTTGAGAAGGAGGGTTTTGTGAAAGGACTTGGAGGGAGACAGACAGGCAGACAGACAGACAACACACACTCTAATGTAAACCCCTTTACCTTTAACTCAAGTGTGTGACAAACTCAAATAAATTATATCTTGACAGGAGTTTGATATGTCCCCCCAAATGTAAGAATTCTCTGATAGAAGCATACTCATTTATCTATCAATGACAATTATATCAGTATATCAATTAATATCA